>NC_140588.1:251747877-252372877 GCF_964204655.1 Triturus cristatus
CACATTCCCTATTGGAACACACGCACTTTGTTCATACAAGAACAACAATGGGTCCATAAATTGAGATGTGACACCACAGGTTTAAATGATGAAATCCCGTGGGTCGAGCTAACCTGATTCCCCCTATAAAAACCCTGAATGAACTTTGCGATGACAAGCAGATGACTGTTTGCAATATTTCACATCAGATCTCAACCCCTCAGATTCAGGCTCACCCTCATTGTCCAGGAGTATGTGCTTATGCAAGATGCATTTGGAATCTGTAACTAACATCGATTAGCGAGATCTATCCTGACTCGCTACTACACTATGACGAGAACTCCAGAAATAATGTAGATACCTTTTATAACATCAAGTATGTGATTTCTAATTTTAGCACGCTGCATCAGGGATATGTTACTAGTTAATACCACTTTTAAGTATCTTTATTGCTGGTGATAGATTAGCCTTGCCTATGGCCCTAGCGTCGAGCACCATCCTTCTATAATCGTTATATTTATAATGTACACCACGCCTACGTCTCGTGTGTCATTAGCACCCCAGATAGAATCCTCATGAGATAATACATACTCAGTGACTCTGCGCACCATATTTACACATAAAGTTTTTTCAAAAAAGAAAAAAACTCTATTGAAGGTCACCTGGTTTCACATTTTTACCTTCCGTAAACCAGCCCCTAACTCTGACGCTCCTGTAACTAACGTGATCGTCATGGCGACTTCTTAGAAATCCCTCCGTAAAACCAGCTCTGAGTCTGACGCTCCCGTAATCGACATGATCGTCATGGCAACTTCTCAGAGAACGTCTCTACGTCATCTCTCAGCCTCAGGAAGCGATTGGTGATTACCGTGACTCTCTGTCCATGGAACGTCATTACGTCACATTCCGGCGTCACTTGACCGCGCGGACTCTTCACTCAGCGTCTTTATAGAACATATATAAGACATCTCCCCCCACCCCCGTCAATAATTCCGGCACGAAACGGAGGAGGGGTAGGTTTCCACTCCAAAGGCGACTGAGCACTTGTAAGTATTCTTCAGTCATGGGAGAACGATCGGCGGTTGAACGACTGAGACAAGGTAGACTAATTATTTGATTTTCTTTAGTTTCTCTGTCCGCCAACTCCGAACCGCTGACGGAGCCCATTCCTTTCATCTCATAGGGTAGGCCTTATTTGTCCTTAGGTATTTTATGTATGTTCAAAAACACCCTCTCATCTCTCGAGAAGCATCCCCAACATACACCGGGTGTTGTTTTTGAGTCTAATGGCCGCTTTAGAGGATACCTTCATGTTGGTTTTTGTTATGGCACCTGGTCTTATTAGATTAGCTAAACATAGTCACACATGCACCCCAGGTAGCGGTCCCATTTACTTTTTCGCACAAAACTTATTTCTGTGATTAATTCACTCAATCTGCATGTGAACTTTAGAAGCATGTTCATTGTGAATGAACACTTATCATGCCACTGTGCAGTGAATTCACGACATGTCATGGTATATAAATATGATAGATGTTGTATTTTCCTTCTCTGTTTATGTGTGTGTTTGTCCTTGTTTTTATCTTACTAGGTTGGGTGTAGGTTTTCCAATAAGAAGGAGCACCTACCAGCGCGAGGACGCAATATCCCCTTACTATCAAGGTACTATAGGTTCACAGTACTCTATTTTCACTGGCGCCTATTCCAACTCATTCATATACTTTTTACACTCACTTGTCTGATTTGGTCCTGACGAAGCGCGATCGGATCCCTTATGGACCTACTCTGAAGCGCGAAACATGTTGACCCCATTTTTCTAGAACTTTCACTCCCTATTCACTCACTTATCCTGAGAGTTGCAGTAAATTTTATATCTGCCCTCATTATATTGTTCCCTGAGGACCTCCAGGATCATTTTTAATCTATGCTAGACAGAGCCGTGAATAAAGGTCTTGGCCTCTACCTAGTAGTTTTAACGCACCACTCACTTCCCTCATAGATAGACCCACACACCCCCATGCACAACTGCGGCGTCTCCAAAAAGAACTCCGACAAAGAGCCCTCTTGCGGGGCCCGTGGGGGACTGCAGCGCCACCCCCACGAGGAGCAACGCCCTATGATGAAGCAGGACACCCGAAAGGGTGTGTGAGGGCACTATATTTCAAAGGAGAAATTCCCCACACTCATTCCGGCCCAACCACACTCGGAGCACACACAATTTTTACTCTTATCTTTAGGAACAGCTACCCTCTCAATATAAACACGTGATTTTGAGGGAGCATGGGTACTGGACCTATTTTCTAATTATGCTCCCGGTCCCCCCCTCTTTTTGTTGATGATTTAATGAACGGCAGTTAGCCGTGGGACCACCTTTTCTATACTTCCCCATTTTTCTCTGACTTCCTGAGAGTACTCTCTCAATACACACCGATACCTACTATGGACAACGTAGGTCTGAGTTTCGATGACAAAACTATAGCAGAGATCCTTTGGGCACCGTCACTCTTAGGAGAAGATGGAAGTGCAGCAACAGGCAGCAAAGCCGACGATTGGAAATCCCTACTATCACTGAGGAAACTACAGATTAAGACAGCTCTCCACGGGTTGATGATGACCGAATACCTGAGAGCTAATGTCGCACCCAACGGTCTCCTAGTTACCATACCTCCAAGGATCTTCTTAGAAGATTTGACATTTCGCACAGAATGGTCACAAATTGCATGGAAGTGCACACGAGACTGGCTCGTTTTAATAATTAACACAGCTAAGCGCCTCTCGGATGAACTCCTTATGCAGATTACCATGGCTGAAAACGGTTTGAAAACAGGGATCTCCATTACCTCATTTAAGTCAAGACTAGCCGAAATTAACGAAGAAATGAGTGAACATAAAGACTTTCTGACCAAACAAAAGATCACAAAGTTACAGAAAGACTTGAAACGATTCAATAAGGAGAAGGTGTACCCCTACACAAAAGAAGGCTACGTATTCCAAAATTACGAAACAACTTCCGATGAAGGGAGTAGCAATAGATCTAGTAGGACAGGATCTGTGGGGAGTGACTCCAGTTATGAAGGGCAACAGTATTCACCATATGCAAGAGGGATACAACAACCGACACGCCCTCCGTTATTCCATAATCCTCCACCTCCACCTCCATTCTCTCACCCATCCTTCCAACCACCAGCCTACCCCGGACAATGGATGGGACCTCCTCCGATGTGGCATGTACCTCCAACACATCATCTCCAACCGCCTCACTTCCAACAATACCCGAACCCCCCTTTTCAGAACCGAGGGAGGGGCAAAGGAAGAGGCAGAAGAAGAGGAGGCTTCAAGAAGGTACAATGGCAAGATCAAGAACCAATGACGCTACGGAGCCAGGCAAGAGGACAGAGACCCTAGTGGTAAATTTGTCATCCAGACAACTGACAGAGAAAGAAACCACACTCCTGGAGAAAGGCTTGGGATTTGTCCCCACACCCAAAGAAGATCCTTTTCGGTTACACCAAGAACTTCAACACTTCTTCAGGAAAATCAGACTGAAGGCCTTTTTTCAAGGAAAACCTGACAACCCCCCTACTGAGACAGGTCTGAAAAAACCTTCGAAATTTACTCCGACAGCAGCAATGACTCCACACGAGGTCCTTACGTTTGAGCAAGCTGTTCTTAAAGATGTAGGAGCTCTGAACCAGAAACGGCCTTATGATAACTTATCAAAAGAAGAAAGAACTGTTCTTCGAACCATCACTGAAGATCGTAATATAATAATCAAGCCAGCTGACAAGGGCGGGGCCATTGTCATCCAGGACCAAGAGGCATATGATAGAGAATGCGACCGTCAGTTGGCTAACACCACATACTATGAATTGATCACAGTGGATCCTACCAAACGCCTTCAGACTCAGATCAAGAGCATGACCAACGAAGCGTTAGCGGAAGGCTGGATCTCACCACAGGAAGGAAATTTCCTTACGACAGAAGAACCCCGTACTCCTTACTTCTACACACTACCGAAGATCCACAAGGGGCTTACCCCCCCACCAGGCCGTCCAATTGTCTCTGGAATCAATTCTGTACTAGAACCTCTAAGTAAGTTCTGCGACTTCTATCTACGTCCTTTGGTCAGCAAAACTCCGACCTATCTTAGAGACACTACCGAAGTCCTAAATCTGATAGAACTCTTCCCAGATGCGGATAAGATTGACTTCCTGGTGACTATGGACGTGGAAGCCCTTTACACGAACATACCACAGGACGCCACATTAGAAGTTTGGGAGAACACGCTCCGGAACATTGAACCATGGCCCTTCGAAACGCCGATCACATTCATTTGCGACTGTGCTTCCCTTGCTCTAAAAGAGAATTTCTTTGCCTTTAAATCACAGCTTTTCCATCAAATACAAGGCACGAGCATGGGAAGCACATTCGCGCCGAGCCTGGCATGCCTTTACATGGCCCATTTCGAAGACAGGCACATTCTAGGAGTTACCAACCCCTACATCAAACACATTCTTCTTTGGCGTCGCTACATTGACGATGTGATTTTGTTTTGGCAAGGAAATGAAGAACAATGTATTTCATTTTGTAATTGGGTAAATACTCTAAACCCATATTTGAAGTTCACGAGCACAAGATCTCAACATGAAATCCCCTTTTTGGACCTTCTCATTTCACTGGAGAACGGTTGCCTACACACCACAAACTATAAAAAACCTACAGACAGGAACAATCTTCTGATCTATGACAGCCACCACCCCCGGGCTCTGAGGAATAACCTCCCGGTTGGCCAGTTCTTGCGTCTACGAAGAAATTGTGATACTACCAAGGGGTTCGAGATACAATCTGCTCTGCTAAAGCATAATCTGGAGGCACGACACTACCCCAAGAACATTATCCGTCAAGCTCACAAAAGAGCAAGAAACAGCCCCAGGACAGCTCTTTTGGAAATAAAAGAAAAACCTGATTTGGAGACTATCACATGTGTCACCACGTTCACTCCAGGCTCTAACAGTGTACAGAAGGTAATCAAAAAACACTGGACAATATTGAACTCAGGAGCCTTCGAACCTGGTCCCCCACCCTTGTTTGCATTTAAACGTACGCAGAACTTAAAAGACCACCTGGTACATACGAGACCAAAACCACAACCTACATGCCAATCAACACTATGGTCTCTGCCACCAGTAGTGGGACATTACCCTTGTGGCTCGTGCTCAACTTGTGCAGAAACTGCGATTTCAAAAGTAATCGACCTGGGTCTAACGACACCTTGGCGCCAAACCAGACACACAAATTGCAACACGGCTAACTGTGTTTACACCATAGTCTGCCCATGTAATAAGAGGTATGTGGGTATGACCACACGAGCAGTCAAGATACGCATAGGGGAGCATAAAAGCACTATAAGACGTAAGAAGATTAATACCAAACTATTAACACACTTTTCTGAACTAGGACACCCAGCAGAAAGTCTTCGGTGGACCATCATAGTTTCCAATCCCTATTGGAACAAACGCACTTTGTTCATACAAGAACAACGATGGGTCCATAAATTGAGATGTGACACCACAGGTTTAAATGATGAAATCCCGTGGGTCGAGCTAACCTGATTCCCTCTATAAAAACCATGAATGAACTTTGCGATGACAAGCAGATGACTGTTTGCAATATTTCACATCAGATCTCAACCCCTCAGATTCAGGCTCACCCTCATTGTCCAGGAGTATGTGCTTATGCAAGATGCATTTGGAATCTGTAACTAACATCGATTAGCGAGATCTATCCTGACTCGCTACTACACTATGACGAGAACTCCAGAAATAATGTAGATACCTTTTATAACATCAAGTATGTGATTTCTAATCTTAGCACGCTGCATCAGGGATATGTTACTAGTTAATACCACTTTTAAGTATCTTTATTGCTGGTGATAGATTAGCCTTGCCTATGGCCCTAGCGTCGAGCACCATCCTTCTATAATCGTTATATTTATAATGTACACCACGCCTACGTCTCGTGTGTCATTAGCACCCCAGATAGAATCCTCATGAGATAATACATACTCAGTGACTCTGCGCACCATATTTACACATAAAGTTTTTTCAAAAAAGAAAAAAACTCTATTGAAGGTCACCTGGTTTCACATTTTTACCTTCCGTAAACCAGCCCCTAACTCTGACGCTCCTGTAACTAACGTGATCGTCATGGCGACTTCTTAGAAATCCCTCCGTAAAACCAGCTCTGAGTCTGACGCTCCCGTAATCGACATGATCGTCATGGCAACTTCTCAGAGAACGTCTCTACGTCATCTCTCAGCCTCAGGAAGCGATTTGGTGATTACCGTGACTCTCTGTCCATGGAACGTCATTACGTCACATTCCGGCGTCACTTGACCGCGCGGACTCTTCACTCAGCGTCTTTATAGAACATATATAAGACATCTCCCCCCACCCCCGTCAATAATTCCGGCGCGAAACGGAGGAGGGGTAGGTTTCCACTCCAAAGGCGACTGAGCACTTGTAAGTATTCTTCAGTCATGGGAGTGTGGTAAATATTCTTTGTTACCTAATACTGAATTTCATACGGAATCTTTAAAATAAAGTAAAAATAGCTCAGAATAACAAGAGGCAGAATCCGTGGTATAAGAGGTTTTCTAAATGGGCTTTATTCCATCAAAAATGGCCGACTCGAGTCGCGGCCTTCAGGTTCCGTCACCACGAGGGTTCAGGAAGTGAAGTACAATACTTTATTGACAAGAAGTAACTTTTATAGGTCATACACTTACAATGAAACAAATGCAAAAAAGGCGTAACGATTGATAAGATAAATTAACATAGTGATACGTAATTGAAACTAGGCGTAATAAGGAGCAAAAAGAAACATGATTGGCTCTGGTTATCTTACATAGGTGGATCTATACGATAATACTTAACATAGATGCGTGCGCAGCAGTATGACGTGTGATTGACGTGCAACTAGGGGGTGAAGGGGACTTGACATTTAGCTCTACATGTGGAGACGAGAAGTCTGGGGGGTCAAGTCAACCTAATCCCAAATCATATCTAACATCCTATGTTTAGAGAACTATGTTATCCACAAGGAAGGACTCTCGGACAGAATCTATTCTATACTAACTGTGTGCGCGTGTACAAGCGTCTAAGTGTCTATATGAGATGCGAGGGGCAGAAAACTTTCCATGGCAACAGGGCTATGAATCACTTGCAGGAGGACGGAAAGGCTGAGTCCTTTGCTTGTGAGCTAAAGGAAATGTTTACCTAAATTACTAGACAGGAATGCATCGGCTGGAGAGCAAAATAGATAATTCGAAGGTGAAATACAGCTTCTTGGCAGGCAGGCGAAAACTGGCCGAGGCAGGCACCGTTAGCTGCACAGGGAGTAGGACAAAGTTCATGGATACAGATGCGAGCTCAAGCTGAAGCTGTCAGAGACAGAGAGCAGGGAAAGGCTTTGAGGACAGAATCGGGCCTACTTGCCTGAACTGTAAAAATGTAGTAACTTAGCCATATAAAGTCGGTGGCCTTTCATACTTAGGAATCGAATATCCAGCCCATCGATGGCGGATCTGACAGAGAACATGTCGACGGTAGACACACATATGTTTGCGTCTTAGAAACTGGAACTGGAGGGAACATACATGTACTTGTAACATGCATATAGAACCGTTGGGGTCCAAGATAGGGGACATAACTGATCAGGAAAATCCACATTTCCACATTCCCTCCTTGTCCCCTACTTGCCCTTCAAGAGATATCAATCTTCATCATTCCATCGATTTGCTCATGGAGCATCATTTCTTCTTCCTTCTTCTTCCGGTATTTTGAACGAGAACTGTGATATGGAACGCATGATGTGGCACACAGACCACAAATCGCTGGTCCACATTGCAGGCATAAACAACAACTGAAGAGCATAAGAAGGCCAATACCTAGGAAGGATAGAACTCTCCATCCCCAGGCTGATACCACACTCCAAAACCACCCGGACCACGTCCAAGTGCCTGGATTTTCGTGTATCTGGCTTACAATCTTATGAAGGCGTGTTATAGCTTTATATACAGATGGCGAATTTTCTGGTATGAATATGCAGCAGCTGGATCCGATGACCCTGCAAGCTCCGCCCCTATCGGCCAGGATGACGTCAAGGACAAGACGATTCTGGAGAACAACAATTCTCATCACTGATTGTTCCTCTGTCAGATTGCCTAGGGCGGCTATAGTCTCGTTTACTACAGCTTCAAGAGTCTTGGTGAGCCTGCGTATCAGCTTACTATTTGATACGGTACCTATATAGGGAAAGATACCTTTATTGAAATCTACATACTTGTCCCATGCCGTCTCAGTATAATCGACAACTGGGAGATCTCTACGCTCTCTTTTGTGTACTAAATGAACATTTCGATAATAATCAGGGGGAGCTAGGAAAACAGGTGGCAGAAGGAATGCTATGTAACAGGTACCATCCCAATCTAGAGGCAGACGCATATATGCCGTCTGACCACATATAAAGTAAGAATGGCGAGAAGCTCTAAATGAAGATTTACCTTGATCACTATATTCTACTGTAGTAACGCATTGGCTATGGCCCATATGTATGGAACCAACTTTTCTCACACATAATTCACCCTTAACTGGAAATACAGACATAGTGGGCAGAATTAGTTCAACTTCGGATTTGACATTCAAAATCATAAGATTAGGCGTAAAATTACCTAATTTATACACTTCATTTTCTAAATCAGTTCCTGTTCTACTGGGGTGACCCTCCTTATTGGGGTGACAGACTTTGAATAAAACTAGATTCAGATTTCCCCATATCCAATGTTGTTGATAAACTGCTGTGTCTGGGTCTATGGAATTTAATAAACTAAACCATGCTCCACAGGAGCCATTGTGTGTGAACGGATGTGGAAAGAAAGGCAGAACTCCTTTGTTATTCTGATAGGGAGGGAGTCGGCCACACACCCAACAATTGGTGGCATTACTAGTCTGATGGGAATGATGTAACATACTAATGAATGTGTTATTGCGCAGCGCAAGTCTATAGGACAACTCATGTGGGGGTAGGTCACTAAAAGAATGTTCATCAGTTATATTGAAAGCACGTTTAGAAACAGGATAATACATATGCAACAATATGCTTGCAGTAACTATTAAAAAACTCAAGGAAAACAAAATTAATAAAGTCACAATACAGTGGCTACGCAGTAATTTACAATAAGCATGTCGTTTCATTATGATTCTGGACTCTACATCATTCAGACCTAAGGGATACATGTCGGGACAGATTCAACCGCTTCACCTTGGAGAGGACTTAAACAATCAAATCGTCCGACAGTTTGGATCTGGACCTGAGTTTCTGCTTATAGATTTCGGTGCTACTGGCCTCAGCCAAGGGTAGCTTTGAGTCAATGGGGGAAGACACACGGGGAGTACTGTTTGTGTCAGGAGGAAGTCCATGAAATTTCTTGATATGGCTGGAATGCACCCAGCCTTTTCTTCCTTCGATCTTCACAGCTGTTCTGGTCGTCAGCAGGACCAACTTAGGAAGCCTCCACCTTGGCTCCAGTTGGGTTTTCCGATCGAAATTCCTGACGAGAACATAATCGCCGGGAATTACATCATGAGGTTTCACCTCGGTGTTGTCGGGAAAAGCTGCGACTACCTGTGAACGACAAGATTGAAGTGCAGACATCAAGGAAGCCAGGTAATCTGTCAGCATATTACAGTCAACATCAGTTATTTTACGGGGTATAGGCGTCCCCCACATATTCGGTGGTCTACCAAAGATCACTTCATAAGGGGATAGCCCTGTTCGAGAGTGTGCTACCATTCTTATGTAAAATAGTGCAACTGGTAAGGCTACTATCCAGTCAACACCTTTCTCCTTACATATTTTAGACAATCTGATTTTCAAAGTTTGATTATGTCGTTCCACAAGACCTGCTGCCTCGGGGTGTCGGACACAGTGGAATTTCCACTGATATCCCAACAAAAGTGAGACATGTTTCATTAATTCGGATGAGAAAGGCTGGCCGTTATCTGAATATACAACACGTGGTAGCCCGTACCGTGGGAAGAATTCTCGAACTAACTGTTTGGCAGTAGTCGGGGCCGTGTAATCTGATACGGGGTACGCCTCTGTCCAACGGGAGAGAGCGCAGACAACTACGAGAACATATTTGAATCCTCGACAACGTTCCATCTGAATATAATCCATCTGGAGGACTTCAAAAGGATGGTCAGGAGGCTGAAATCCACCCTGCTCTACGGGAACACCCTTTCCTGGATTGAACTGACAACATATCATACAGGTACGAACTTTTTGTTTAGCTGCTGCTCGTAAATGTTTGTTGAACCAAATGTGCTGAATGCTGTCTAGCATAGCCTTCTCTCCTAAATGTGCTGGACTGTGAACTGTAGCTATAATGGCTTGAACCATGGAATCAGGGAGAAACCATACAGATTTCTCCTTCGTCATCCATCCTTGATCTGTCTGGATCCCTCCTAGTTCAGTCCACTTCTTTATTTCTTCTGCTGTGGCATGTGTCTGTATGTCAATTACGTCAAGTGCGGGATCCTTAATTGTCATACATTGTGTTGGTGCCTGAACTATTGGCTTTGTCATGTCTAATGTGCGATTCTGAGCAGTCTGTTTAGCTGTTCTGTCAGCTAAATCATTGCCTTGAGAAATGATATCAGTAACCTTCGTGTGTGCTTTACATTTCATAATCGATATAGCAGTGGGTAGATGTATTGCGTCTAACAAGGCATGAATGAGGGGTCCGTGCTGAATGTGGGCACCATGGGAGGTTAAATAACCTCTCTCTCGCCACAGCACGCCGAAGTCGTGTACAACTCCGAATGCATAACGTGAGTCAGTGTATACATTAACTTTCTTATTTGTGGCTTGAATACAGGCTTGCGTTAGAGCAATAAGTTCTGCTGCTTGGGCTGACAAAGTATCTATACAATTTGTCTCAATAACTTCAGTGTCTGTTGTGACTGCATACGCGGCCACTAAATCTCCTGTACTTGTTCTCATGCACGATCCGTCTACATACAACGTCAGGTCTGGATCTAACAATGGAACGTCTGTCAAGTCTTGTCTAGGTTTCGTCTTTATTTCAATGATTTCAACACAATCATGAGCTAGTGGGTCTGTTCCAATTACAGGTAATAGTGTAGCAGGATTCAATGTATTACACCGTCGGATCTCTATGTGTGGTTGAAACAATGTCAGCTCATAGCCGGTAAGTCTTGCTATGGTCAAGTGTTGTGTTTGTGTTCGGTTCACAAGAACCTCTACTGCATGTGGTACTTGTACTGTCAATGGATGTCCTAACACTATGGCATCGCTTTGTCTGATTGCTAAAGCTGTCGCTGCCACTGATTTCAGGCATGCAGGCAAAGCCTGAGCTACGGGATCTAATGTACTGGAAAAATAAGCACATGGCTTGCGTGATCCTGCTTGATCCTGAGTGAGTACTGACAAGGCAGTACCTTCGCGTTCTGTGACAAAGAGTGTAAAATGTTTGCTATAACATGGTGTTGCTAAAACAGGTGCTTGACATAAAGCTTCCTTTAGGCTTTCAAAAGCTTGTGTATGTTCCTGAGTCCAAGGGAGAACAGTCGATGTGGCTGCCTCCTGTGTGGTTAACTGAATGAGTGGTTTTGCTAGAAATGCGTACTGAGGGATCCACTGCCTACAATATGAAGTGAGGCCTATGAAAGCCCGCACCTCCTTTTGTGTCTGGGGTATTGACATGTTAGCAATTAACTGGATGCGATCTGGTGTAAGCTGCCTTCCCTCCTTGGACAGCGAGTGACCAAGATAAATAACTCGCTGGACACAGAATTGCAGCTTAGAAGGAGACACCTTGTGCCCCTTGTCGGCTAGAAAATGTAAAACTGTCAGAGAAGCCTTTTCACATTCAGGTCCGCTTCTCGCGGTGATCAGCAGATCATCGACATATTGAAGCAGTGCAGTATTGACTGGCATGTGGATACTGTCAAGTTCTCGTTTCAGTGCTTGGCTGTAAATGCTGGGGCTTTCTGTGAATCCTTGGGGAGCGCGTGAGAATTTAAAACTGCGCCCATTTAAACTGAATCCGAACAAATATTGGCTTTCCGGATCTATTGGGACGCTGAAAAAGGCATTCTTGAGATCAATTACAGTAAAGAATGTTGCTTCGGAATCAATTGCTGTCAACAATGATGATATATCAGGGACCACAGGGAATTGTGGTACAATACACTTGTTTAGTTCACGCAAATCAATAACCAATCGGTATACTGGTGGGGCAGTAGGATCAGTTCGTTTAAGAATCGGAATTATCGGTGAATTACATACATTGGAGTCAGTTTCTACAACTACTCCCTGGGCAATCAGCTCATCAATGATTTTCAGCAAAGCCACTACAGCATCATGCGGTAACTTGTATTGTCGCATTCGTGGTAGTACCACTCCTGCTTTCAGTGTGACTCGATAGGGTGTAATGTTCATGCAGCCAACATCCGTAGGGCCTTGTGCCCATAGATGTACTGGTAAAGTCTGTAGTCGGGGATCCATGTCCCTAGACACATAGTGACCTTTAAAATCACGTAAAAACAACCTTACTCCTTCCGGAGAACAACATATTATGGCTCCTAATGCTTTCAGAGTTTTAATTCCTAACAGATTTTCTGGGCATGATTTAGTAAGCAGTAAATCTGTAGTTCGTGTCAAAGGTCCTATCGTAAGTGGTAGAGGCTGTGATACTTCATTAACAATAGGTTTTCCTGAAAAACCAAGGGAAACATTTTGAGAGCCTGAGAGGGGTGCCCCTGGAACTTCACTACGTTTTATAGTTGTTCGACTTGCCCCTGTATCGAGTAAGAATTTTCTATCTTGACCTAATAATTCACTATGTACATAAGGTCCTTCTTGATCCACAGGAATCTCGATAAGCGGTAAGTCAACTTCCCTCTCTAGGCTTGTTCATGCGTAACGCTGATACTCAGGATATTCATACTGTGCAGTCTGATACATTTGTCGTGTTGTGGTTTGTGTGGCAGTAGCAGGCAACGGTGGTGCAGCTGGCACAAACTGTATGGGTTGCTGTGAGGCTGGCATGGACTGTTGCTGAACTGGCATGGACTGTCCATGCTGCATAGCTCCTTGTTCATTCTGATCTTGTCTAACTAATCGTGGTCTCTCCTTTGCAATGCCTGTAGCTATATTACGTTTCAGGACTGGACAATCGTGTACATAATGGCCTAGTTGTTTACAGTAATTGCAGGTTCCTTTTACAGGAACTGCAGAATCACCAGAATGTGTCACACCCTTTTTGTGACCATCTGCTGGTACTGTCTGAGAAACTAGCATTTTCATTTTTGTATCCTTCATGCGTCTATGCTCGTGTTCTTGTTCATCCCTAATTCTATTGTGATGATACTGTAACATTTGTAGCATTTGCGACGGAGTGTTACTTTGCCAGGTACTCTCGAATTTCAATATTCTATTCTTCACTGGGGGCAATGCATTTTCCACTAATTTTGTCACAAATAGATGTGGATATGAGTCACTACTTGCTTTTATACCACTATTTATACCAAAACATTTTTCAAATCGAGCATAATAATCGCTTGTGTCTTCATCTTGCTTTTGTTTGCAGGCTGTGATTGCACCCCAATCTTCCTTTTTTGTAGTTAATAAACGTGGCAGTACCTGTACTAGTAAACCTGGTAACAGTTTAACTTTATCCCCGAGCCCTGAACCTGCAGTTCGGGCCCTTTCTTCCTCTGCTAATGCTGTCCAGTCTATCTTTTGGTCTCCCACTTCCCACTCTTTTTCTTTCAGTTTTTCATAAATGCCAGCAGGCAAAAGCACCTTTAATATCGTCATAATATCAGGAAAGGTGTACTCTCCCATTAGTAACATGTCTTTAATTTCTCGGTGGAAACCCGCTGGGTCTTTATCATGACTAGGTACTACTTTCTTCATTTCTAATAATTCCATTTTTGATATGGGTGTGTAAACAAATACACGGTGAAACTCATTGTCTTCGCCTTTTATTGGGTGTACTTCTCGTAAGGGATTTTGTCTATCCATATAGTACGGCGCTCTTTCTCTGCGGGGCAGCGAGAGAGAATCCGGACTTACAAAAAGGACATACTGCTTACGTGACACTAATATCTCTTTAATTAGCTTGTTACTAGAACCTCTCCATCTGTTTGTGAGTAGTTCCGTTAATATATCAGGTAAAGGACCAGGGTCAGCATGTTGGCTCTTATATAATATGAGGAGTTGCTGAATCATATAGATTCCAGCTAAACGTTGTTCATCTGTACTGAGATTAAAAAACGTGTGTGCTACGGTCTCATCACCGTATTTTTCAGGACTGTCAATCCAGTGAACAGCTGATCTGGCTAATTCTTGCTCATCCATGGAATCGAGGAGGTGGTAACCCCTTCGTTCTCGTAGTATTTTATCTGCGGCTTGAAACGAATGTTCAGGAGACTTCAGATTTATTACAGGCGTCGGATACGTTCTGCTATTATTTGGACATACAGAGTGTATGGGATCAGAAAAACATCTAGTATTTTCACAGGATCTTCCTCTGCCTACATAGGCTATGGTCTCTGACTGTCTTGCGGAATTCCCTGATTCGGACACTTCATCTTGCTCGAACTCGTCTGTTCCCAATCTCTCTTCATGAATACGCTCTATTTCTTTACGGATTTTTCGGCACATGGCTATTATACAATTTTGCTTATCGTGTCTCCCTTCTGATATATTCTGACTCCATCTTGTAAGAATAAGCATTGCATTCGGGTCTACCCCCGGACGGTCTTGATTTCTGATCACACAGTTTATGAGGAAACGTAACAGTTCCCCCTGTATCTCTACTTTCTGGAATTCCATAGCTCTGTTAATACATCCTGGATCTCGTCCTGTTTGAACAAAATGATATATGTTATCTAGATGCGTAATCATCCCTGGTAACCTCGCTAAATACTCTGCGGCTCGCCTGATACGTAATGATGCCAGGACCATTTCATCCTCTTTACCAACCACCGGGTCATATCTACAATTTACAAGGAGTTCTTTAAGCGTACGTTCACTTACGAATTTAGGTGTACGTGAATGCGCTGACTCTTGAAAAACAAGTTTATTTATTCTGGGTGGTGTAAAGGTACTGCTAGCACCTCCCGTGGCCCCATCTGGGGCGTCGGGTGTGAATGGGTTCGTCGAACGTGACACAGCAACTATGGGCGTCGATGCCCCGGTAGAATCGACTGCGGAGACAGATGCGGAAACAGATGTGCTTGCCGAAGCTTGCGTCGGGACTTGCTGTTGCACGGGTACAGATACCTGATCCTGACGTTGAACCCCTCCGCCAGACGGTCTATGTGGTGTGGCGCTAGCATACTCAGGAGCTGCATCGTCTAGATATGAGGAAAGAAAAACATCTTCTGCGGTTCTGGGATGCCCTTTTTGATGTACCTTAATTGGAAATAATGGGGGTGGCAAGTCTTTTGGCATCTCTGTAACAGCCTTAGGTAGTCCTTCGGCTAGAAGGGGATACATACCATTCATAAGAGCATTCCTTTTTCTATTTACTTGTTCTGATTTCACTCGGATACCTTCCTCAATTAATAGATTTTCTTGAACTTTATTTGAACTTTCTTTACTCCTCTCTTCTTGTCTACGTGCTTTTTCTGTACGTCTATGAGATTCTTTACGCCATAACTCAACAGCGTCTTTCTGTGACTGTCTGACCTTTCTTTTCCATAACTCTTCCTCCACTTTCATGATGCACTCTGCATCCCAGGTTCCCGCTGCGGGCCACCTTTGACTTTCCGGCAATCCCTTGGTATAATCTACCCATAGATCAAGAAACAATATGGCATCTAAGCCATGCTTATGGTACATAAAATGCCCTGGAGTGTCCCTAGGAGGAATAGGAACTGCTTCTTCAAGCACCCCTTTTCTGGTGGTAATCTGTCTTAACTTCGAGAAAAGCGGCATATTGACAACTGATCTGATACTTACTCTTGAATTCACTTAATACGAAAAAACACAATAATGAACAGTGAACAATGAACAATCATTCATACCACAATATTTGAACACTTTAAACATTAAACATTAAACATTTTAACAACGACCGACAATGATGACAGTCTGCCTAACTAATCACCACGCTGAATTCTTGACAGTAACTGAATACTTCGGAATACTTGATATACTGCTAAACAGTACATATACACTGCTAAACAGTGCAGACCGGATTTGTGTACCCAAATCCGTCTTGACCGGCACAACCTATGTGCGCGTCAACACGCCTCCCCGGCGATGGTACTCACCGAGTAGCTCCTTGAAACGGAAGGCCTCAGAGAAAGGACAGGACTCGATGACTGCGGACAGCGGACCCTCTGGACATCGGGATTTCGAGAAACCTGGTGGGCCTCTGTATACCTCGGATCTTGCTCTCTCAGCTAGGCTCTGGTCGGGATACTTCGCACTTCTCACCGCCTCGTCTGGGTTGATCGCAGCCTCAGTCACCCCCGCTTGACCGGAGGGAGCTTACAGGAAATCCTGCTGGTACGCGTTTATGGTCCGTCCAGTTGTGGCAGGAGACCGGGCCTGCAACGCACCGCCGGCGCGTGAGATGAGAAAGTGTCCCTGTTCGGGCGCCATTATGTGGTAAATATTCTTTGTTACCTAATACTGAATTTCATACGGAATCTTTAAAATAAAGTAAAAATAGCTCAGAATAACAAGAGGCAGAATCCGTGGTATAAGAGGTTTTCTAAATGGGCTTTATTCCATCAAAAATGGCCGACTCGAGTCGCGGCCTTCAGGTTCCGTCACCACGAGGGTTCAGGAAGTGAAGTACAATACTTTATTGACAAGAAGTAACTTTTATAGGTCATACACTTACAATGAAACAAATGCAAAAAAGGCGTAACGATTGATAAGATAAATTAACATAGTGATACGTAATTGAAACTAGGCGTAATAAGGAGCAAAAAGAAACATGATTGGCTCTGGTTATCTTACATAGGTGGATCTATACGATAATACTTAACATAGATGCGTGCGCAGCAGTATGACGTGTGATTGACGTGCAACTAGGGGGTGAAGGGGACTTGACATTTAGCTCTACATGTGGAGACGAGAAGTCTGGGGGGTCAAGTCAACCTAATCCCAAATCATATCTAACATCCTATGTTTAGAGAACTATGTTATCCACAAGGAAGGACTCTCGGACAGAATCTATTCTATACTAACTGTGTGCGCGTGTACAAGCGTCTAAGTGTCTATATGAGATGCGAGGGGCAGAAAACTTTCCATGGCAACAGGGCTATGAATCACTTGCAGGAGGACGGAAAGGCTGAGTCCTTTGCTTGTGAGCTAAAGGAAATGTTTACCTAAATTACTAGACAGGAATGCATCGGCTGGAGAGCAAAATAGATAATTCGAAGGTGAAATACAGCTTCTTGGCAGGCAGGCGAAAACTGGCCGAGGCAGGCACCGTTAGCTGCACAGGGAGTAGGACAAAGTTCATGGATACAGATGCGAGCTCAAGCTGAAGCTGTCAGAGACAGAGAGCAGGGAAAGGCTTTGAGGACAGAATCGGGCCTACTTGCCTGAACTGTAAAAATGTAGTAACTTAGCCATATAAAGTCGGTGGCCTTTCATACTTAGGAATCGAATATCCAGCCCATCGATGGCGGATCTGACAGAGAACATGTCGACGGTAGACACACATATGTTTGCGTCTTAGAAACTGGAACTGGAGGGAACATACATGTACTTGTAACATGCATATAGAACCGTTGGGGTCCAAGATAGGGGACATAACTGATCAGGAAAATCCACATTTCCACAGGAGAACGATCGGCGGTTGAACGACTGAGACAAGGTAGACTAATTCTTTGATTTTCTTTAGTTTCTCTGTCCGCCAACTCCGAACCGCTGACGGAGCCCATTCCTTTCATCTCATAGGGTAGGCCTTATTTGTCCTTAGGTATTTTATGTATGTTCAAAAACACCCTCTCATCTCTCGAGAAGCATCCCCAACATACACCGGGTGTTGTTTTTGAGTCTAATGGCCGCTTTAGAGGATACCTTCATGTTGGTTTTTGTTATGGCACCTGGTCTTATTAGATTAGCTAAACATAGTCACACATGCACCCCAGGTAGCGGTCCCATTTACTTTTTCTCAAAAAACTTATTTCTGTGATTAATTCACTCAATCTGCATGTGAACTTTAGAAGCATGTTCATTGTGAATGAACACTTATCATGCCACTGTGCAGTGAATTCACGACATGTCATGGTATATAAATATGATAGATGTTGTATTTTTCTTCTCTGTTTATGTGTGTGTTTGTCCTTGTTTTTATCTTACTAGGTTGGGTGTAGGTTTTCCAATAAGAAGGAGCACCTACCAGCGCGAGGACGCAATATCCCCTTACTATCAAGGTACTATAGGTTCACAGTACTCTATTTTCACTGGCGCCTATTCCAACTCATTCATATACTTTTTACACTCACTTGTCAGATTTGGTCCTGACGAAGCGCGATCGGATCCCTTATGGACCTACTCTGAAGCGCGAAACATGTTGACCCCATTTTTCTAGAACTTTCACTCCCTATTCACTCACTTATCCTGAGAGTTGCAGTAAATTTTATATCTGCCCTCATTATATTGTTCCCTGAGGACCTCCAGGATCATTTTTAATCTATGCTAGACAGAGCCGTGAATAAAGGTCTTGGCCTCTACCTAGTAGTTTTAACGCACAACTCACTTCCCTCATAGATAGACCCACACACCCCCATGCACAACTGCGGCGTCTCCAAAAAGAACTCCGACAAAGAGCCCTCTTGCGGGGCCCGTGGGGGACTGCAGCGCCACCCCCACGAGGAGCAACGCCCTATGATGAAGCAGGACACCCGAAAGGGTGTGTGAGGGCACTATATTTCAAAGGAGAAATTCCCCACACTCATTCCGGCCCAACCACACTCGGAGCACACATAATTTTTACTCTTATCTTTAGGAACAGCTACCCTCTCAATATAAATTCATAATGTGCTGCCGTTCAGTTTTATTTATTTATTATTTATTTATTTATTTATTTAACTTGGATGGCGCGACAGCTACCCAAAAAGGGTTTCCCGGCGCCTGGACGAAGCTACTGAAAGGAAAGAGTTTATTGGTTGAAAAGCCAAGTTTTAAGGGCACAGCGAAAATAGGAATAGGACGGCTCTCTGCGCAAGGCGAGAGGAATCGAGTTCCAAAGAGAGGGACCCAAGACAGAGAAGGATTTACCACCCATTCTTGAGAGTTTGAACCGAGGCACAATGAATTTTTCAAGTGAGGAGGAGCGGAGAGAGCGAGTTGGAACATACTGACGTACAAGAGTCTGGAGGTAGTCAGGTGCAAGGCCCCACTTGATTTTGTGCATATAAGAAAGGGCTTTGAATTCAACACGCTTGTCAATACGGAGCCAGTGCAGAGCATGAAGATGGGGGAGATAGAGGTGCGTCTGGTAACTCCGCATAAGAGTCGAGCAGCGGAGTTTTGCACAAGTTGCAGCCTACGGGATACTGCCTTATTTGCACCTAGAAACAGAACGTTACCATAGTCCAGGCAGGACGTAATAAGGGCATGGACTACGGTTTTTTGGGTATCTTTAGGCAACATCCAGATGATTTTACGCAACCACTTCAGAATAGTAAAGCACGTGGCCGACACTTTATTGGCGTGATGGTGCATTTTCAAGGAGTCATCGATGAAAAATCCTAAATTACGGACATGGTCAGCGGGACGGGGGAGAGGACCCAACTCGTTCGGCCAGTGACGAGTACCCCAAAGATCTTTCTGCTTGCCCAGGATAAGTACCTCCGTTTTATTAGCATTAAGTTTTAGATAGTTGTTGTTCATCCAAGCAGCAATTTGACGTAGACCCGACTGAAGAACAGAAACAGAGGAGGAAGGATCAGATTTGGACAGTGAGAAGATGATTTGAGAGTCATCAGCGTAGGTGAATAGAGATAGGCCAGTGGTGACAGCAATGTCCGCCAGAGGCCTAACATATAAATTAAAAAGCAGAGGACTTAAAATGGAGCCCTGAGGGACTCCAAATGGTGATAAGAGAGTGTTAGAACTGTCAGATGCAGAAAATACTTGAAAGGTGCGATCAGTAAGAAAGGAGGATAGCCAGTCCAGAGCTGAACCACATACACCAAAGGATTCCAGAATGTTAATTAGGATAGGCTGAGAGATGGTATCGAAAGCAGCGCTCAGATCTAACAAAATGTGCGCTACTGTCTCACCAGAGTCCAATACGTGGCGCAGTCGTTCAGTCACTCCTAAAAGTGTGGTTTCCGTCGAGAAACCAGCACGGAAGCCAGACTGGGAAAAATGAAGGAGATTATTGGTATCCACAAATTTGACAAAATGAGTGTGGATATGTTTTTCCAGCAGCTTAGAAAAGATGGGAATGAGAGATATGGGATGAAAATTAGACAAAACTTTAGGGTCAGGCTTTTTTAACAGGGGAACAACCATGGAGTGCTTCCAGATTGGAGGAACAATAGAAGATATAAGGGAAGAATTTAGAGCTTCCATGATCACCTGGAGATGGGCGGGATCGAGTTGTTTCATTATGGAGGCCGGTAAAGGGTCATTAGGAGAACCCGATTTAATGATGCCAAGAGTGGAGATGAAAGTTTCCAAATTCAGGGGAGGCCAACAGGATAGTTTGGGAGAAACACTGAAGTGTTCTTGACAAGTATCGGTCAAAATGGGGGAAGAATTCATGCAATTAAGGGGAGAGTTAGCAATTTCGAAGTGAATGAGTTCAATTTTATCAGAAAAGAATTTAGCCAGATCATCACAAGATTGCTTGTTAAGAGGCGGAGGTTTAGCTATAGTCTGGGCGCCAGCCAGATTTTTCACTAAGCTAAACAAAGTCTTAGGGCGATTTGTGGCAGTGTTGATGATGTTACAAGTGTAAGCAGCACGAGAGGATTTACACAGATCATGATAAATTTTTAGAGAGATTTTGTAGGCTACTTTCAGATCTGGGGCATAGTTTCGCCGCCATTTTCTTTCTAGTGCTTTACATTTGGATTTTTCGATTCTAAGGCTATCAGTAAACCATGGCGCAGGTGGATGGTGGTAAGTTGATTTTTTTTAACAGGGGGAAAGCATGATTCAACAGCATGGGACAACCAATTTTTGATGTTTTCAGCAGAGACAGGTGCCTGCATAGTGGCAGGGGGTGTAGTTTCCCTTAGCAGGTTATTCAGAGCGTTGATGTAAATTTTTTTCCAGTCCCTAGTGAAAAACATGGACTGTGGGAGAACTGGGAGGAAAATATCAGGGGCCTGAATTTGAAATTTCTGTAGGAAGTGATCCGTCCAAAAAACAGGTAGTGCAGGTTCACACACCATAGATGTGATGTTAGAAAAAATAGGATCTAAAAGATGGCCTGCTTTATGAGTGGGACCAGTATTGCAAAGAGCCAGTATCATAGCTAGGAGATCAGAGATAAGATGAGAGCTGGTAGCATTAGCAGTATCTTCCAAATGGAGATTAAAATCGCCAAGTAGTGAGAAATTGGAAGAGGTCAGAAGAAGAGAAGAGACCACACTGGGCAGAGAAGCCGACCACAGTGAAGAAGAGCCTGGAGGTCGGTAGAGTAGGAGTCCAGAAAAAGAGAAATTAGGAGTAAGTGTAAGTGTAAAACGTGCGGCTTCACAATTAGGAAGAATGATGGATTCAAAGTTGCATTGAAAAGCATGTTTATAAATGACAGCAATTCCCCCGCCTGGTCCCGTGGTTCGGTCCAATCTAGCAATGGCGTAATTGGACGGTAGGGCAAGAGCTATATCGGGGCCAGAACTGTTGTGAAGCCAAGTCTCGGTTAAGAAAAAAGCATCTGGGAAATCTTCCAAAAGAAGATCAAAAATAAAGCTTTTGTGCTTAGGAAGAGAACGACAATTCAGACTCAAAAAACGAAACTTAGGAGCTGTATAATCAAAAGTCATGAATGTAAGGTTGTTAGACTCCAAGGAGTGGGACAAGGCAAAGGAGCAGTGAGCCCCAGAACATGAGAGGGAGTGAATATTGTCAACAGAAAACAAAGCACAGTCAGTAGAACGGATCGGGCGTAAGGTAAGAAGTTGTGACGACGAGTAAACTAATCTGGGAGATACAGAAGAAGACGGAGGGGCAGGGGTTCTGGCCCCTGGCCCCGGGCTGCCGCGGACGGGCGCAGACGGGATTGCCTTTGGCGCGCCGCCGGCGCGCCGCCGGCGCGCCCGCTGCGCGGGTCGACAGGCATCACCAATAAAGGCTGCAAGGATCACGTGTCAGTATTGACAGTGAAGCCCCACCTCCCCGCAATGAACCAATCAGTATTCTTCCGCTATCTCCCTCCACAGCAAACGGGATAGCCCGTGGTGGAATGGGGAGTGGGCGGGTCAAGAGGTTGGCGATTAAGGGTGTGTGCAAAATAGCAATTCAAACAGAGTAGCAGCAATTTAAACAGAGTAGCAGCAAAACAGTTTAAAAACACAGAAAGAGCATTTCGTTAAAAGAATAAAAGTTGAGGAAAACAAGCTAGCAGGGCGCTACCTTTACAGCGCGCGTACGCTGCGCGGGTCGACAGGCATCACCAATAAAGGCTGCAAGGATCACGTGTCAGCATTGACAGTGAAGCCCCACCTCCCCGCAATGAACCAATCAGTATTCTTCCGCTATCTCCCTCCACAGCAAACGGGATAGCCCGTGGTGGAATGGGGAGTGGGCGGGTCAAGAGGTTGGCGATTAAGGGTGTGTGCAAAATAGCAATTCAAACAGAGGAGCAGCAATTTAAACAGAGTAGCAGCAAAACAGTTTAAAAACACAGAAAGAGCATTTCGTTAAAAGAATAAAAGTTGAGGAAAACAAGCTAGCAGGGCGCTACCTTTACAGCGCGCGTCCGCTGCGCGGGTCGACAGGCATCACCAATAAAGGCTGCAAGGATCACGTGTCAGCATTGACAGTGAAGCCCCACCTCCCCGCAATGAACCAATCAGTATTCTTCCGCTATCTCCCTCCACAGCAAACGGGATAGCCCGTGGTGGAACGGGGAGTGGGCGGGTCAAGAGGTTGGCGATTAAGGGTGTGTGCAAAATAGCAATTCAAACAGAGTAGCAGCCCCATTGTGTTTATAGTAAACACAATGGGGCAGATTTACAAGCCCCATATGCCACTTTTGCGCCGCCGTTGCGTCACTTCTGTGACGCAGCGGCGGCGTAAAGCCAGCGCCATGCTGCGGGGTATTTACAACGTGACGCATCTAGGGAGATGTGTCATGTTGTAAAGCCCTGCGCCACATGAACCCTGCGTCAGGTTTCATGCGGGCGTTTTGGCGCAGGAACGCCTCGGAAAAGTGGCTGAGTGCAATCTACAAGATTTCACTCAGTCACTTTTCCTACCCCCCTGCGTCAAAACCTTGCGCCTGCTTGAAGCAGGCATAAGGCTTAACGCACCATGTTAGACATAGGAGACACAGCTCCAGCACTGCGCCAACCTTATGGCAGCAGAAGCGACACGCATCTGCATTTCCTTGCGCCGTGATGCGCCGCATTGTATATGCAACGCATCCGTGGTGGCTCAAGGATTGAGATGCGTGCAAGGAAACGTAAATCTGCCCCAATATGTTCTAACTTCACGTTCAATATTTTGGCATAGAGATCTTGCAAATTCCAAAATAACTTGTAAATTCTAACTTTGCATGAGGTTGTTTTGCTTCTTCAGACAAATATCTCTCATGGACACCTGCAGGGATGAAACATACAGTGTTGTTTTTTATCATCATGCCAACAAGTTAATTTGAAAATGTTTGCGATTTTCTGTTTTATGCCGGATGAAGTGTATATTTGTTGAACGGTGGGTCTTTCTCTGGGGGAGTATGAACAGCTCTCTGGTTATGCATAGTTAAGTGTTTAAACTGAATCAAGCTGTGAAACCATGAGCCATTGCTATTATTTATATTCAATCTGTCTACACCTGCTGCCTCCTAATTATCTTTTATGGGGCTGGAGATAGTTTACAATAATTAAGTTTGAAACAGAAATGCTCATGGTTGTTTATGAACTTCATAATGTGCAAACAGGTTTATCTTGATGTGAGCACACAAATGCAACGAGATGTGGAAGAGGTAAAGCAATTGAGAGACAAGGTTGAAGAGAGGGCATGATTTCTAACAGAGAGCGTTGATTTTCATTCCAAAGAGACAAGTACATCAGTTTCTGAAAAAAATCACGTATTTACAGTATGTGGTACTACATAACAGCTATGCGACTATGAGATTAGGGTCTTTAGATTAGGAGTACCCTTGTACCCTTGCATTACAAGCGTCACTAAATGGTAGTTGGATTTTTATGTTATATATATATATATCTATATATCTATATATATATATATTCACTGAAAAAACCATAGGTTTCACACACGTTATAGTTAGGAATTAGCATTTAAAAAACCTTGCAAATTCACTTAAAAAAACATATTTTTCACACATGTTATAGTTAGGTGGATATTTCACTCGCAAAAAACCAATGAAATTCCCCTGTTATAGTTAGTTCAGATAACTATAACTCGCGCGCCCGCAATCCACTGCTCATGACGTCACATATTACATCACTCATGACATGGTCAGTGGCATCACTCATGACATCACTGATGACATCATCCTTGTGATAGAGTGGCAGTCGCGCGAGTTATAGTTATCTGAACTAACTATAACGGGGGAATTTCATTGTTTTTTTACGAGTGAAATATCCACATAACTATAACATGTGTGAAACCTATGGTTTTTTAAGTGAATTTGCAAGGTTTTTTAAATGTTAATTTATTTATGTATTATTATTTTTTTATATATTTATTTTACAATAAACTACGTATTAAATTTTTTTTTTTTCACCGTGCGCGCACAGTGCGCGCACCCTCACGATTTTTTTTTTGGGGGGGGGGTTTCACCGTGTGCGCACGGTGCACGCACCCCCGCGATTGAAAAATTTTTTTTTTTTTAAATTCTGCCTTCGGGGTCCTTCAGGGACCCCCTGACAAAGGCTAGGGGGTCAGGAACTCTCTACCCTGCCCCCTTTTCACGTTCGCCACCTTCCTTTTTCACTCTCGCACTGAAAACAAACAAAATGGCGGCTGACACTTCCTGATTTCGACCGATTCGAACGTTGACTAACATGTAACCACCAATCAGAATTACGTTAGGGTGCTCGCACGGTGCGCGCACGGTGCGCGCACCCTGCGCGCGTATAGATATTGATATGCGTTTAAATGATATTTTCTCAGAAAATACTGAACAGATTTACACCAGACCTGCAAAAGGCACTTCCTTGACCTTATGGCTACCTCTCTGCCAAATTTCAAGTAATTCTGTTCAGCCGTTCGGGCTGTAGCTGTGTCTAAAGGTCCTATGGAAAAATGCATAGGGAAAACGCGTTTTGGGACCCCCCTTTTTTCTCGGCCCCCGCTTGACGAATCACCCCGAGACTTTCAGGGTAGGAGCTGAACGGAGCGCCCCATTAGTTTTGCAAATTTCGCGAGAATTCGTCAACCGGCGCCAAAGTTATTCAAAATAGAATTTTGAGATTTCCTATGGAAACACGGTCCTAACTATAACTATCTACTGGCGACCACCAGTAGATAATATATATATATATATATATATATATATATATATATTCACTGAAAAAACCATGGGTTTCACACACGTTATAGTTAGGAATTAGCATTTAAAAAACCTTAGAAATTCACTGAAAAAACCATAGGTTTCACACATGTTATAGTTAGCTGGACATTTTACTCGTAAAAAACCATTGAAATTGCCCCGTTATAGTTAGTTCAGCTAACTATAACTCGCGCGCCCGCAATGCACTGCTGATGACGTCACATATTACATCACTCATGACATGGTCAGTGACATCACTCATGACATCACTGATGACATCTCAAATGACATCACTGATGACCTCACTGATGACATCATCCTTGTGATAGAGTGGCAGACCTCCTCTCACCCTAATATAACTTTTGATACACACATACAAAAATAGAGACTAAAATTTACAAACGAATTGACATACCAATACCAGTAACAACAACCTCTTCAGTAATTCTAAGATCCACATACACATCCATTCATTCACCAACTGTTCAATACAGTCACTCATACATGTACTCACTCATCATATGTACTCATACACCTATACATCCTGTCACTAGGGGTGGGCGGAATTTGCGTAATCGCGTTACGCAAATCTCCGCGAAACGGTAAAAAATCTCCGCGAACACGCAGAAATTCCGCGAACACGCGGAATTGCTTGTTCGCAATGCTTTTTTCCTGTTCACAATCGCTGTTTGCGTGCTCGAGGAGAAATATCTCGCGAACACGCATTTTGAGAACGCGAACAAGCAAAAATTTCGCGAAGTCGCGGAAAGCGGAATTTTGGGCAATTTTGCGTTCTCCGCAGAGCGCGAAATTACCCAAATTCCGCAAATTCCGCGAACGGAACGGAATTTACCGCCCAGGCCTACCTGTCACACAATGCCACTCATCCATAGAGTTACTTACACACATAGTCACTCATGCTAATAAAGAATCAAACATCCATTTACTTGCATATACAGTTATACACACACCACCACACTTACTTCTACAGAAACTTACACATACTTAGTCTTTTAAACAATCACTTATAGAAACACATACTTATTCATACAGGAACTCTTTCAATCTCTCACTCTCACATATACTCACTTATATACACCAATAGTCACATATACTAGTTTAAAACATATGTAGTTACTCATAAAGACACTATTGAGACAGTCATTCACTCACTAACACACCCATACACACACTCATCCACCCATACAGTCCTGCACACATGCTGTGTTAAACACATACAAACAGTGAGTCAGTCATTCATGCACCTATGCACTACGTAATACCCTCCACCAAACCATGCAGACACTCATACTGATACTCAAAAAACCAACCAATATCCTATATAGACACCTATGTAGCTACTCACCAACCCATGCAGCCACTTATACACAAAGTGAGAGACTGATACAGATATTTACATATTTAAACATTACTCACTAAGCCATGTATTCACTATGATACACTTAATCAGTCAGTTACACAATCAATTTTTCAAAAAGAAATCATCCATTTAGACAGTAATATACCCATATATTCTTCCATCGACCTTGAGATATACATATATAAAACATATTTAATTTTCAGAAAAACACACATTCACTGGATGATTTCATCAGTGAGGTCATCAGTGATGTCATTTGAGATGTCATCAGTGATGTCATGAGTGATGTCACTGACCATGTCATGAGTGATGTAATATGTGACGTCATCAGCAGTGCATTGCGGGCGCGCGAGTTATAGTTAGCTGAACTAACTATAACGGGGCAATTTCAATGGTTTTTTACGAGTAAAATGTCCAGCTAACTATAACATGTGTGAAACCTATGGTTTTTTCAGTGAATTTCTAAGGTTTTTTAAATGCTAATTCCTAACTATAACGTGTGTGAAACCCATGGTTTTTTCAGTGAATTTGCAAGGTCTTTTAAATGCTAATTCCTAACTATAACGTGTGTGAAACCCATGGTTTTTTCAGTGAATTTGCAAGGTTTTTTAAATGCTAATTTTTTGTTTTTCTTCTATTTTTTCTAACATATTTTTATTTTAATTTTCTTACCTTTTATAAAGACTATGATTAAATTTTTAAAATTCTTTAATATGTTTTTTTTATATATTTTTTAAACTAAACATGTAAAATTTATTTGCAGTACTTTTTTTCTATTTTTTTTTTAATTTTTTTAGTACGCGTACCGTAAGCTCACGGTAAGCGTACGGTTTACGCAACGTCCGTAATTTTCCTACGCTGCTTGCGTATAGTTACGCAATTTGCGTAGCCGCGCGTACTCCGCGTGGGACGCGTACGCGTGTACGCTACACGCGCACGTTATGCGGAAGTGCCGGGAGTGACTGTTATGCGCATGCGCGCAAGCGCGTGTCTTTTTTACGCGCATGCGCACTTTTGCCGTAAGCGTACCGTAAGCGTACCGTAAGCGTACGGTAGGTCATGTGATCATGAAACACAACTTTTGATTGGTTGAAACTACTTTCAGTTCTAGAACTCTCCTACACCACACCCATTCCCCTCATTTCTGCTTGTGATCCCTTGGGAGAAGGAGCTGGTTTGTCTTTGGGATACGATGGCAGAACAGCAGAGCTCTTCTGAGAGTGAGGCTAGCACTAGCAGCACTGTCTTGAGGCAGAGATCGAGGAAACAAAAGCCCTCTTATGTATGGGATTATTTTACTTTTCCTGAAGGCCAGCAAAAGGTGAATGCACCCTTAGTAACTTGCAGGCTGTGTAAGCGTGTACTTTCTAGAGGTAATCCTAACAGGAAGTATTCCTTTGGGAATCACACCATGAAGAGACACCTCCAGGATGTACACAGAAGGACACATGGTCATCTTTTTGGAGGTAACTCTTCAGAAAGACAAGCCAGTACATCCACAGCAGCTCAGCCTGGACCATCATCTGCAGGGCTGACTCCTTCTTCTGCAGGTCAGGTGAGCCCTTCATCTGTGGGGGGAGAATCTCCTTTTGCTGGCCCTCTGGAAATAAACCCTCGATTTCGGAAGGTTGATATTCGATGCACATTTTGTCAAGATCTAATTTGCCATAGGGAGACCAGTGTTTCCCTAGTGAACAACAAAATAGATCAGCACATTTGTCGCTTTGAATAATTTTCCCATGCTTCCTTTCCTCTGTCCCTGCATGAACACAACGGTTCTTTTAATAGCCAACCTTATCTTTCATCTTTTTTTTACATATCTTTTTAAAAACTTTTTTTTTTTTTTTTACCGTACGCGTACGGTGCGCGTACTTTTTTTTATTTTTTAAAAAAAACACTAAAAATCAATTATCACATTACAAGGTCCTTGAGAGACTACAATTATTATTATTGACTTACCATACTCACTCCAAAAAATATTTATTCATTTGTTTTTAAAAAAAATAGTTTTAAAAATGGTTCTAGTTTTCGAAAATTTTCTATATCAATCTGAAAAAAAAGAAAAAAGTATTAATATTTTAAAAACAATTTATAATACAGTACACACATTTACATTTTTTTCCAAAAAATATGTTTGCCTTATTTTTGCTGTTTTCAGAATATATTGCATTTCACTATAAATTGTGAAAGCAATTGCATTCATCATTTTACAGCGGGCAAAAAAAAAATAACAATCACAAAGATTGTAATAAAAAAGCCCAGAATCTCTTTTTACTTAAACTTAACATTATAGAAATGCATAATATTCTAAAAAAATATCATCTAATACCAATACTTATTTCTTTAAAATACCGTCTGATATGTTTGTTTCAGAAGTATAATCACAATATTATATCTCAAATAACTCCAAAATATATCTAATTCCATTTCCTTTAGACCAAATAGTAATTTTAAATTTTTTTTTGGAATAAATTTCCAACGGTAATCCAATAAAATTCTAAAGTTTAATTTGTCCAGATCTCACCGATTCTCTGTAATATTTTGGTCCCTGAAAATTTTTTGAATAATTTATTAAGTCCACAATAGAATTGGTTACTTTTCCACATGGCCAAATAGTAATTTTTTAAATCATTTTTGAAAAAATTTCCAATGGCAGTCCAATAACATTCCAAAATTTAAATTGTGCAGATGTTACCGATAATCTCTAAATTATTGGTTTTTCAAAGTTTCATTAAAAATTAAAAAAGTCCACATTACAATTGGTTATCTTTCCATTAGGCCAAATGATAATTTAAAAAATCTTTTTTCTACAAAATTGCAATGGTAATCCAGTAAAATGGTAAAATTATTTTGTCGAGATCTTGCCAAATCTTTCTAAAATTTAGGTTTCAGGAAGATTAGATAGGAATTTGCTAAATCAAAAGGCAAACGTTGTTTGAAAATCAATTGGGAATCATTACACAGTGTCCAGCCTTTTTCACATTTAAGATAAACTGTGTAATGTCCAGAAGTAACAGTAGGTCCATCATGGAAAATTATTGCAACAGTTACAAAAGTTTTTCCTGAAATTGATAATTGCTGTCCTGTAAACTTCTTTATTAAAGTATCCATTTTTGAACCATCAGCTCTACATCGTTGCATCATTAAAATTACATACTGTCCGTATTCCTTTAAAATTAATGTTGAAAACATGTCAGAATTACACTCACCACATTTCATGCTATGATTAGCATCTTTAACTAATTTTGCAAAAGTGACTGTTTTACTCTCTGGCAATGTCAAATAAATAAATCTTTCATTATCAACAATAGAGCCACATATATTATAACAATTATCACAACTATGTTCCCATTTATAAGAGAGGCCAAAAAAAATGTCAATGGGAACTCCTTCTTCTTCCACTACCTGAAGAAAATACATCATAAATTCATGTGCATCTTGCTGTTCATTTTGAGAAAACTGTGTTCGTCCTGAACATACATCTAAAAGTTTTCTAATTTCAGTAGCACTTTCTATTTGAGTTTTATCTTTACTCAGCTTTTGAAAAAGGAGACTCAGCACAGAACAGAATCTTTTTCCCTGATTTACTATTATCTGCTCTTGCAAACTTTCCAGATAAAATACAACATTCAGCACTACATTTGCGTAGCAGTTGACACCAGAGCTATTTTCAAAATGACATCCTACAACCTGTTCTTCATTTTCCTTATTCTTTTTGCTTGCAATTACATCACTCCTCTTTTTTTTCCTCTTCTCTACATCTTCATTACAGATATTCTCATTTTTTCTTTTACGAGAAACTACACGTTTCTCCAACACAGGATACTGACCTAAATGAGGAGCATAGCTTCTTCTTAATCTATTATACTCCTTTACACAGTTTGTATCAGCACTAACTTTTGAGTCATCAAAGTCTATCATGAATAAACCTGATAATGTTTTCACTCGTGACAAAGCAACATATGCCATACCCTCTTTGAACACAGTTGAACCAATGTTCACAAATGCACAATCTACAGTCAATCCTTGAGACTTGTGAATAGTTACAGCATATGCTAGAGAAAACGGAAACTGCTTCCTACGTACATATAAGTCTTTCACAAGCATAAAACGTACTGTACAACGACAAATATCTTTAACTTCTTCTATCTGATCAAATTTTATTTTTAAACATTCAACTCCTTCTTTTTTCTGATAATTAATAAAACCCACAACTCTTCCCATCGCTCCATTAACTAAACCTTTTTCAACATCCAAATTTCTTCTTAAAAATACTCTACAGTTCATGCAAACATATAGATTTTTTTCTAATCCAGCTGTTTTGGAGATGTTCTTCTCTAGTGAGTCTAATTTATTTTTCATTTTGCCTGTTACTGTGACACTAATTCTTCCATCCTCAATTTTGTCCACTGCTTCCAATTTCCTGATCTCTTCCTTTTCCAATTTCAAAAGCTCCTCATTGAATATTGAGCATTCACGTAGAGTTGGCATTAAGCAGATGACACTTTTGTTTTCTGCAATGTTCTTGTATATCTTCTCTGCAACTATTTCTTCCTTTGGAAATAAATTATGTAGCAGCCGACTCTGTAATGTTTTTTTGCCAACTTCTGTGAGTAGTCCAATCCTGATATCTTTCAGAATACTTCCATATTCTGCATCGTTTGCTTGCCTCATATTAGTAGTAAGTTCCTTGTACTCAAAGAAGGACCAAATATTTGTATTTCCGATGCTTCCCAATGACTTCTTCGTGTCTTCATGTGTGACAGTATTAAACACTGGTTGTCCTTTAACTGGAGTAAGTTGCAAAAGATCTCCAAAAACTATGACGTGTTTTCCACCAAATAACATGTCATAGTCTGTCTTCAAAATTTGCTGCATTCTTAAATGCACAAAGGCAAGCATTAAGTTTGATACCATGCTCACCTCATCAATAATGAGAACTTGCATCTTCTTCAATACTCTTGAAACTTCCAAGGATGCTTCTCCAGTTAGCTTGTTGAATTGTATTTTGTTCTCATGCTCCACTGGTAACATTAGCAAACGATGTAAAGTGATTCCTTTTATGTTATATGCTGCTAACCCAGTTGGAGCAGTAACCACACAAGACAAAGTAGAATCCGTTTTTTGCTTTAGGTAGCCTCTGATGACTTTTATTAGGAAACTTTTTCCAGTTCCAGCTTGTCCGCTTACATACATCCTGATTGGATGAAATGATGTGCATGAGCACTCTTTTTTTTCATGTAGAAATCCGTGATCAATTTTGTTTTTGATCTCTTCATAAATTTGTTGCTGCTCTTGATTCAGTTGTCTTTCCAAATTTTCTACGTCTATAAATTCTTCTTGAGCTTGATTCATAGCCGTTTCCACTTCATTCATGGCTATTGATGCTTCATTTTCAACGATTGGTTGTCCTAGGGGATCTTGACTGAGTGTTCCTGAACTTTGGCTGTCCTGAGAACTATCTCTAGCTATTTCTGCTGCAATTGTAGTTTCCTGTTCAATTTCTTCATTTAACATTTGCAGATAAGTTGAGAATGTACTGCATTGTATGCTGTCTTTGCAAGCATTAAAAGAATCTTCATAGCTCTGGAATTCTCCCAGTAGTTCATCCTCTGTACGCCATGGTTTAAACAACTGTAAAAGAGCCAAGTAGTAAAATTCCTTCTTGTCAGTAGTGTCGCAACTCAGCTTCCGGTGATTTATCAAACTTCCTTTTGTTTGCTTCACCAAACATCCTTCTTCACCAACGACTTTATATTTTCCATTGTTGATGTCTTCTGCGGCTTTCCGTGAATAAATGTAGTTCTGCAGCACTTCATAGAGACACATGTTCTCCAGATGATGACTTCTCTTGGGATAATATGTGTCCAACATGTTTGTTTTCAAAATATCTGTACTTTCTGGGTCATTCTCGGCCAAATATTCAATTTCTCCTACAGATTTCAGTACCCGATTTCTCATTGCTGCAAGGCCTAAACTTGCCCAAATTATTCTTCTTGACTTCGAGTAGAGACTTGCAGAAGATAACCTATCTGAACATTCGTAGGATCCAATTTCTCTATGCGATAACATCTTTAAACTGAAACTGTACAGCTTCTTACTGACAGTCTTCTCGTGAGAAATCTCTTCCCACATTTCCTTCAATTCTGTTTTTTCTGATTTCGTTATGTAAGACGTTACATATCGAGCAACAGCAATGGAATTGTCAGCTACATACTGTATATCCATGTTAGCGTTCCACATGGATAAAATGACTGGGTTGTAGTCATTTATATTTTTTGATTCTTCTTTTCTTTTTAGGTTGTAGGTATTCTTAGGTGATTTTCTTGTGATAGTATGTCTCACAGCTGACATAAAACTGTTGACTCTTCCATTTGAAAGAACAGGTCTAGGAAATCCAAATCGACATTTAGTGTATTATTTTTTTTTGCTCTTGTATTTCCGTCGACAGTATTTTCCACACCGATGACTTTGGAAACGTAAAACTTGCTCCTTTAACTTGTTCTCTTCTGTGCTTTTTGGTATAGCACATGTTGCATATTCTTCAATGTAAGATAACACTGCTTCATCAGCATCTGTTCCAAACTTTGGGGCATCCTTGATCCACAACAGCATATGAATATGAGGAGCACCTCTTGCCTGGTACTCTTTTCTCCAAAAGAAATCCACTACTTCTCCAAGGGGTGGATTTTTTTTATTGCAGATGAAGGACATCATAGCCTCAAATCTATGATTGAAATATCTGCAAACATTAACCGGATCCAATGAGCACAGTTCTCCTGCTGTCTTGTATTCGATGTTTTTAATGTTTGAATTGGCCTCTCGTAGAAAATCCAGTAAATCATCCCAAGCGTACTCGGCACAGCTTAGGGTAAGGAACCATGTTGGTGTTCCTAAATTCCGTAACATGCATTTTAGTTCACCATGGCGTCGGTACCAATATTCATTTGTCCCACGCTGACAAGCCATCAGATTGATCAGTTGTGTTTCCAAATGATCATCTCGGTGCTGCACTTTCTCCATAAAATCCTTAGCAGACACATTTTGTAAATGTACTCCACTTTTTAAAATGTGATTTACTGCATAAGACAGTGCAGACAAGTCGCTTTCAAATAAAAGATGGAACAAATAAGGAATACTTTGTCGAAATCTGGGATCTTCAGCATATAGTCTTGTAGTCCGATACTCAGAAGCTGGAATCTGTTCTGGACGTTCATCGTATCGTCCTCCTTTTCCTTTAGGAAACAGCTGAGGAAAACATCGAGCTTCCAAGCTCTCCTCCCATACACTCACGGGAGTTCCTTTTGCTTTCTTCATCTGAAAGAGATCAATATTGTCTCCCATAACTTCTTTCGAATGAAGAGGATGTATGCTAAAATGTTCATAAATTTCTTCTTCCTTTGACTTGTCCACTTTTTCAATTTGTCCAGTTGGTGTTTCTGTGTCTTCTTGTAAATCTTCTTCTTCTTCTTCTTCTTCTATATAAATTGATTCATACCATTTGTTATTTTTTTTCAAATACAAATTTGCTCTTTGTACTTTCCGCACATCTACCAGCTCCTGCCAAATCTTCTTATTCTTTGTAGGTACACCATTAACCAGAATAATTAATGGTTCAGTTTCCAAAGTATCCGCATCAATAGTTTCCATATTTTTTTTCAAATCCAAGGGCAAATACACCACTCTACCTTTTAAACCTCTCAGTAAATCTGAAGGAGGTAATTTACCAGTTTTGGGCTCCATACGTACTATGGTCTGGAACGGATGAACACATTGAATGAGTATAGACTCATATGTATTTAATTCAGAAAGTTCGGCAGGAATAACATCCAATTCTAAATTATTATGTACAGCTCTGGTTGGCATTCTATTTTCCTCTAACTTGTTGTAACAGTATTTACAAATACGCTGATCTTCACCCAATTCAAAACAATTTTCTAGAAATATATATGTGGCAAAATCCTTCCACTTATAATTATCTTCATTTTCACTCTTTCTGTAGAGATCAACATTCCTAGTTTGTTTTCTATAATGAGTTCTGCGGCAACAAATACAAGTAAAATTTGGTCTTTCATTAGAGACTATTGCAAATTTTGTTATGTGATCATTAAATGTGTTACTTACAGAAGGTTCTACATTCTCTTCCACTTCTTCCTCATTTACTGTGTCCTTCTCTGCACTGTTTTGTTCAGGACCAAAGTAACAAAACTGAATTTCATCAACAACCTTCTCTACATCTGATACCGTTCCTCGGAACAGAGCCCTATTCAATTCATTTAACTTTATTGCTGGACTTTTGGCAAAATACAACCGTCTCACAAACTTTCTCATTTCAGTATGATGAACAGCCAGCATCCTAAAATGATGGAAAACACTATTGCACACTTTTCTAGATAGACAAGCCAGAGAATGACCCTGCAAACCAGTATTCTCTCTCACTCTGCATGGATCCAGACTTTGAAGCACCTTAATCTTCTGTTTTACACTTTTTTTTACTATATTCTCTTAGAAACTCTTGAAATTTGTCAATAGATTCCTGACGCACAGTGCAAATACTACTACAATTCCAAGTGTACACTGGGGCTTTAGGACGTCTCCCCATTGCCTCATCTGCCATCACTTGTACCTCATCTCTTGGAACCATTATCTCCTTCTCCATTATGCAACCATTTGTTACTTCATATGAACGACCTCTGGTGTCAACTGCATGCAGCAAACTATTACTTTGAAAATAGCTCTCTTCATTAAAAAAAGGTTCACTACTTGAACTATGCATCCACTTTCCTAAAAACACTTTACAAAAGTTTGTTCTGTTCACTACTCTTTTCCTTTTGCTATGTGATTTCAGTACATTAACCATTTTGTCTAATGTACGCATCCTATTCAAAATTAATATGAATAGTTTCCTTTTTAATTCTAATGCCTTTGCTGCAATGGCTTCAATTTCTTTTTTTCTCTTGTAATATTTTGCCTTTTGCTTATATTTCTTCACATCCTTTATCAAATTGGACATAACTCTTCTCTGAAACATTTTTCTACGTATCTCTTTAAACGCTGTTTTTCTGTTTATGTAAATCTTTTCAGTTGCAGAAGGTATATTTGCATTAACTAAATTCTCAATTTTTTCCTGTTCTGTTCGTTTCGTAACATTCTTTCCAGTACAGACATTTTGTACATTTTTCCTTGTTTTGAATATATTTTTAAGATATTTTTTTTTCTGCTTACCAGAAGCTTTTTTCTTTTTCCCAACATGAGCATCTTCTACTAACTTTGGTCCTCCAGTTGTCTTCAAATATAGTTTTTTTTTTAGCGTTTTTTGAACTCTGGATTTTGTAGGCATCTTAAATTTTGTTCACTGCTCTTCAGCAATACCTGAAAAAAACTAAAAAAAAATTCCTTTATTGTATTTAAATATATTACTACATTTCTTTTCACAATAGTCACAAAACGAAATTTCTTTGCCAATTTGAAAGCACACTTACTGCTCTTTTTTTTTCGGGGCAAGTGAAAATCACTTTTACAGACTGACACATTATGAAACCACTTTTTTTGATTTTCTTAAATGCACATGTCCAAACTTCTTTTTCAGACCACCTCCATGTGTAACCTGGGTGGCTGCCTACACTCTAGCAAGGGCAACCAGCCTTAGTGATGCTGAATGTATTTGCATTACAGACTGAAACCTGAAAACCCCACTTGCTTGTAAATACTGTGCATGATTATACATGGCAAGCACATGGGTGTGTGCTAAGAGTCTGCTTCTTCCCCTAAAAATTCGCTCCCCCTTTCCATCTAATGCAACTGTGAAATCACCAGAGCAATACGCAATAAATCTCTGCCTATAATTCCTCTCTGCACACAGAGTCATGTTTTCACATTAGTCCCAAAACGAAATTTCTTTGCCAATTTGAAAGCACACTTACTGCTCTTTTTTTTTCGGGGCAAGTGAAAATCACTTTTACAGACTGACACATTATGAAACCACTTTTTTTTTATTTATTTAAATGCACATGTCCAAACTGCTTTTTCAGACCACCACCATGTGTATTCTCGGTGACTGCCTACACTCCAGCAAGGGCAACCAGCCTTAGTGATGCTGAATGTATTTGCATTACAGACTGAAACCTGAAAACCCCACTCGCTTGTAAATACTGTGCATGATTATACATGGCAAGCACATGGGTGTGTGCTAAGAGGCTGCTTCTTCCCCCAAAAATTCGCTCCCCCTTTCCATCTAATGCAACTGTGAAATCACCAGAGCAATACGCAATAAATCTCTGCCTATAATTCCTCTTTGCACACAGAGTCATGTTTTCACATTAGTCCCAAAACGAAATTTCTTTGCCAATTTGAAAGCACACTTACTGCTCTTTTTTTTTCGGGGCAAGAGAAAATCACTTTTACAGACTGACACATTATGAAACCACTTTTTTTGATTTATTTAAATGCACATGTCCAAACTGCTTTTTCAGACCACCACCATGTGTATTCTCGGTGACTGCCTACACTCCAGCAAGGGCAACCAGCCTTAGTGATGCTGAATGTATTTGCATTACAGACTGAAACCTGAAAACCCCACTCGCTTGTAAATACTGTGCATGATTATACATGGCAAGCACATGGGTGTGTGCTAAGAGTCTGCTTCTTCCCCCAAAAATTCGCTCCCCCTTTCCATCTAATGCAACTGTGAAATCACCAGAGCAATACGCAATAAATCTCTGCCTATAATTCCTCTCTGCACACAGAGTCATGTTTTCACATTAGTCCCAAAACGAAATTTCTTTGCCAATTTGAAAGCACACTTACTGCTCTTTTTTTTTCGGGGCAAGTGAAAATCACTTTTACAGACTGACACATTATGAAACCACTTTTTTTTGATTTATTTAAATGCACATGTCCAAACTGCTTTTTCAGACCACCACCATGTGTATTCTCGGTGACTGCCTACACTCCAGCAAGGGCAACCAGCCTTAGTGATGCTGAATGTATTTGCATTACAGACTGAAACCTGAAAACCCCACTCGCTTGTAAATACTGTGCATGATTATACATGGCAAGCACATGGGTGTGTGCTAAGAGTCTGCTTCTTCCCCCAAAAATTCGCTCCCCCTTTCCATCTAATGCAACTGTGAAATCACCAGAGCAATACGCAATAAATCTCTGCCTATAATTCCTCTCTGCACACAGAGTCATGTTTTCACATTAGTACCAAAACGAAATTTCTTTGCCAATTTGAAAGCACACTTACTGCTCTTTTTTTTTCGGGGCAAGTGAAAATCACTTTTACAGACTGACACATTATGAAACCACTTTTTTTTGATTTATTTAAATGCACATGTCCAAACTGCTTTTTCAGACCACCACCATGTGTATTCTCGGTGACTGCCTACACTCCAGCAAGGGCAACCAGCCTTAGTGATGCTGAATGTATTTGCATTACAGACTGAAACCTGAAAACCCCACTCGCTTGTAAATACTGTGCATGATTATACATGGCAAGCACATGGGTGTGTGCTAAGAGTCTGCTTCTTCCCCCAAAAATTCGCTCCCCCTTTCCATCTAATGCAACTGTGAAATCACCAGAGCAATACGCAATAAATCTCTGCCTATAATTCCTCTCTGCACACAGAGACATGTTTTCACATTAGTCCCAAAACGAAATTTCTTTGCCAATTTGAAAGCACACTTACTGCTCTTTTTTTTTCGGGGCAAGTGAAAATCACTTTTACAGACTGACACATTATGAAACCACTTTTTTTTTATTTATTTAAATGCACATGTCCAAACTGCTTTTTCAGACCACCACCATGTGTATTCTCGGTGACTGCCTACACTCCAGCAAGGGCAACCAGCCTTAGTGATGCTGAATGTATTTGCATTACAGACTGAAACCTGAAAACCCCACTCGCTTGTAAATACTGTGCATGATTATACATGGCAAGCACATGGGTGTGTGCTAAGAGTCTGCTTCTTCCCCCAAAAATTCGCTCCCCCTTTCCATCTAATGCAACTGTGAAATCACCAGAGCAATACGCAATAAATCTCTGCCTATAATTCCTCTCTGCAATCAGAGACATGTTTTCACATTAGTCCCAAAACGAAATTTCTTTGCCAATTAGAAAGCACACTTACTGCTCTTTTTTTTTCGGGGCAAGAGAAAATCACTTTTACAGACTGACACATTATGAAACCACTTTTTTTGATTTATTTAAATGCACATGTCCAAACTGCTTTTTCAGACCACCACCATGTGTATTCTCGGTGACTGCCTACACTCCAGCAAGGGCAACCAGCCTTAGTGATGCTGAAGGTATTTGCATTACTGAGTCCAACCTCAAACCCTTAAACTATTCTTTTTTTTTTCCAGTACACCTTAATTTATTGTGAAAACATACTCCATATTATTTTACATGTTCCTCACATTTAAATTTCTCCCAAAACAGAAAATGATAAACGCAACTACAACAAAAACAATTTCCATTTCTATTATTCATTTCTTAAGTTACCACATACATCCCCTCTCAAACTGTAAACTCACCTTTAAAATTAGTTAGTTGTGAAAGAAATGTGACACTCAAACAGCAGATTATCAGAGCCAGGATCTCTGTTGTGTTCACCTCTCTCCTCTCAGCAGAACCAGATAATGGCAAACTTTCCCTCTATTTTTCCACACATATACATGTAAGTTTCAAATCTCAGTGCTTCCCCCTTTTTTTCAAATGTAATCACACATTTCTATTGGTTGAAAACCAACCCTTTTCCAAAAGTACCCTTCCCCCAACTTGACTTCTGCCTAGTACCCTTCCCCCAACTTGACTTCTGCCTGCTACCATAGCAACAGCTCATGGAACACTGCTGTGTTGAGTTAGGTCAGAAGTTCGCCAAACAATTTTTCAATTCCACAGAGCAAGAGTGCTTGACTTTTCAAACCTAACAGCAAATCCATAGTACTGTTCTTTGGTAACACATTTTTCTGTACCAATACAAAACATGCTTCTATTAATTTACACATACAGCCTAGTTTTTATTCTAGAATGGTATGAAACAGCCAATCAGTTCTTTTTGTTTTGAAAAAAATATGTATGCCTCCATTTCCAAACTGTCTTTCTTTTCATATTGCCATTCTACTGAAAGACACCTCCTGAGTGCATCCAGTTCTCCTTTGAAGATGTTCACAGTGTGGATTGTAGGGCACAGCTATGTCTTCTGGAGTGAAAAGTTTGCAGAGAAAACAGATATGGTGAGAGACCTTGCTTTGCCAAATGTAGACATTAAATGGATTGGTCAGAGAGGGTTAAAGTGGCACCAATTGATGCCATTGGTGAAATCCTTCATGCAAATCCAACACCCTGACCTCATAATAGTGCACTGTGGTGGCAATGACCTAGGCACTTTGACTGGGGTAGGTCTGGAAATGCTTATGAAGGACACCTTTGCACAACTGTTTTCACTTTTCCCTAAAACTGCCTTTGTGTTTTCCAACATATGCCAAAGGCAAAAATGGAACTGGTCCAATCATTTCTGTCCACAGATTGACAAAGCAAGAAAGCACGTCAACAAATCTGTTTCTGCTTTCCTCCGTGACTATGGTATGGGTGCCATTTACCACAACAACTTGCGTTATGACATGCAAGACATTTATAGAGGAGATGGTGTGCACTTCAATGATGAAGGGAACAGAGTCTTCCTTTTGAACCTTAGACTCTGCATCGGTACTTACTTGTAGGTACCACTAAAAAAATGACTTCATAAACACAACAGCTCTTTTTAGAGCTCCCTAATATCTAAACTCTTAAATCTGCATTTCATTTATTTATTTTTATTGTTTTTTACCGTACGCTTACCGTACGCGTACCCCGTGATTTTTTTAAAAATCAATAAATGTTTTTTTTGTACTTTTCTGTCCTTCTTTGACCCCCTTACAAATGTTAGGGGGGCTGTAACTCTCCTCATTGCCCCCTTTTCTTGTTTTCACTCTTTTTTTTCAGAGTGAAATACACAAAATGGCGGCCGCCGCTTCCTGGTTTCTGCCGATTCGAATGTTTACTAAGATCTTAGGGCCAATCAGAATCTCGCTCGCGCTCGCCATTTTTTTCTTCCGTACGCTTACCGTAAGCTCACCGTACGCGTACCCCGTGATTTTTTTAAAAATCAATAAATGTTTTCTTTGTACTTTACAGTCCTTCTTTGACCCCCTCACAAATGTAAGGGGGTCTGTAACTCTCCTCTTTGCCCCCTTTTCTTGTTTTCACTCTTTTTTTCAGAGTGAAATACACAAAATGGCGGCCGCCGCTTCCTGGTTTCGGCCGATTCGAATGTTTACTAAGATCTAAGAGCCAATCAGAATCGCGCTCGCGCACGCCACCGTACGCTTACCGTAAGCGTACGGTAAGCGTACCGTAAGCGGGCTCAGATATATATATTGATTTAAAGGCTATTTTCTCAGAATCTACTGAACAGATTTACACCAAACCTACAAAAGGCACTTCCTTGACCTAGGGACTACCTCTCTGCCAAATTTCGAGTAATTCTGTTCAGCCGTTCGGGCTGTAGCTCGTTCTAAAGGTCCTATGGAAAAATGCATGGGAAAAACGCGTTTTGGGACCCCCCTTTTATCTCAGCCCCCGCTTGACGGATCCCCCCGAGACTTTCAGGGTAGGAGCGGAGCGTAGCGCCCCACCTATTTTGAGAAATTCGCGAGGATTCATCGACCGGCGCCAAAGTTATTCAAAATAGAATGTTGAGGTTTTCCTATGGAAAAGGGGTCCTAACTATAACTACCTACTGGCGACCGCCAGTAGGTAATATATATATATATATATATATATATATATATATGAAGCAACTCGCAATTCTTTTTCCTGAAGGAAAATTACGGGCACAGACCACTGTTATACCAGAACAGTTTGCTTTATTCATTTCCCATTTTCAATGTCCAGGACGCGTTTCGGCCGTCCAAGCAGCCTATACCCATGTATATATTTATTTATTTATTTATTTATTTATATAATCAGTGATGTCAGTGACCATGTCACGAGTGAGGTCATAAGCGTTACACTGTGGGGCGTGAGTTATGGTTAGCTCATATATAACTGCTGAATTTCTCTGGTTTTGTACTAGTGAAACCTATGCCTAACTATAACGTCTCTATAACCTTTGGTTTCTTCAATGAATTTCTAAGGTTTTTTAAATTCCATTTCCTAACTATAACCTAACTGTAACCTTCGATTATTTCCGTGAATTTCTAAGGTTTTTAAAATACTAATTCCTACCTGTTTTTAACCTGATTTCTACCTATACTGTCCCTAGAACCTTAGGTTATTTCAGTGAATTTGCACTGTTTTTTAACTAGTACATGTGTTTGCAGAGTGATGGAGAAAGGGGGCTGGGCCTCTGACCAGCTCTGTGGAATCCCGTTGTATAGGGCTTACAGGAGGTACCAGGAGAGCTTCTTGGCCCCCAAGGTCCCTCAGGGGTATAGTGGATATCAAACCCTAACCAGTAGTACACCACAAGCTGTGTTTGCAGAGTGGTGGAGGAAGGGGGTGTGACCTCAAATACCTCTTAGCAATCCCGCTGTGTGGGACTTATTGGAGATAACAGGTGGGTTAATTGGCCCCCAAGGCATTTTAACTTAGTGATATCCATGGTGGTGGTATTTTCATTAAATGTTATGGTATTTCATAGTATTTAGCCAAAGTACCATGCTACATAGCAATGAAAAGTCATTATGTCATTGGCTAGTGACTGGCTTTACAAACGTTACAGGCAGCCATGCTGTTTTTAGGTACACTTTGGCTGTGTTCTGCATTACGCCTTCAGTTAAAGGTAAATATTTGGGGGCATATTATCAAGAAATGACGTTAAAGTTATCGCCGCTTTAGAGGCAGAAAACTGCTGCTAAAGCAGCGATAATTGGCTTGATAATATGCCATTGAGAATTCCAATAGAAGCCCATGTTCTGGTGTCAACATGGGCTTCTATTGGAATTCTCTGCGGCATATTATCAAGCCCATTATCGCCGCTTATGCGGCAGTTTTCTGACGCTAAAGCGGCAATAATTTTAACGCTGTGCTTGATAATATGCCCCAGTGTTTGATATTTTTCTCCTACCTAGTACTACTTTACGTGGTATTAGGTAGGGGAAAATGCTAATATGTTTCTATATACATGGTACTGTCTCAAGAGTACTGCGGTACCTGAAACAAATGTTAAAAAATTAAAAATACACTGTAATATACTACAATGGATTTTTTTTCAATATTTATATATGCACAAAAAGTCTACGCAGTACCACATTAATACCTGCTAATTACAGTGCTACTTAAAAAATGTTTTAAAAATGTGAAGTTCTCTCTAAACTGCTGGAAAAATACATAGACATTTATAAATAAATTTCTCTACCTATCACAACTTTGGTAAAGTGATAATAGGTTGTGAACAACGAGAAATCCTACAACTTACCTATATATAAGACCCTAACCCAGAAAGCAACTAAATGCTGATTTCAGCCAAACTGCACTACAAACGACATGGCTGCCTTTTACCTTTGGTAAACACAGCTATTAGCCATTCACATACTGACTTCTATCCCGCATTCACCTTGGTATACTGCAAACTTATCGATGTATTAATATATAACTAACTTTTTTTACACTTAGAATTTTAACACTGTTTACACTGTTCACACATACTACTAAAACTATCTGTTCACACACTTTCATGCTACATCTATTTCAATTATCACACTCCACTCTACGTCACTCGATTATACGGCACTCCACTCTACTTCAATCCACTCTATGCCACTCCATTCTACACCACTTCACTGGACACTATTGCATTCTACACCACTCCAATCTAACTCACTCCAGTTTATGCCACTCCACACCACTGTGCTTCCCTCTGTTCTACTGTACTCCACGGTATGCTAGTCCACTGAACACAACTCCACTCTACAGCACTACAGTCTACACTATTGTACATTATGCTACTCCATTTTACACCACTTCATTGTACACCACTGCACTATAGGCTATTCCACTGTATGCAACTCCACTCTATGCCACTCCACTGTGTGCCATTCCGCTATATGCCACCCCACTCTAGTACAATCACCTGCATGCTATTACACTGTACACTAGATAAATCTACACATAAAACATCCAGATTGCGAAATATCAAAATTAAATAAATTGATTAGATTGCTATTTCAAAACTATCCTGAGAATAGACTGAAAGAAATTGCAAAGTTGAAAAAAAGTGCGACAACGAAAAAGGGAGAAAAAAAGCTAAGATCAAAAAGATAAAAACTGGGTGCATATTCAAAATGCAGTAATATGCAAAAATAGGTAGGCATTTTGGAGTATAATAGGTAAAGAAACGGGAAGAAGGAAACCCCTTCAATCCTCCCAAATATCATCCTCCGACTAAGAAAAATATATACTGGAGTTCTACAAACCAAACTCACAGAATTTGGAAAAATTAAGACAATCTTTGACCAGAAAGGGGAAAAAGATCCAAGATGTCTTAGCTCTAACACCAAAACAAATTGCCCATTATGTAAAGGATGCAAGATCTTCTGCAGCAATAGGCCCAGACAAAATCCCGATTAAAGTCCTACAAAGTAACCCCGAAGCATGGACAACATTTTTCACCCCCCTTTTTTCCCAATATTTTTCTACTGGGCAAATTCAACAATCATGGCAGGGGAGCATTGTGGTTCCTTTTGTAAAAAGAGGTTCCAGGTCAATTCCTAATAATTATCGACAGATTGCACTACTGGATGCTACCGGTAATATCTTTGCAGAGAGTGTTCTGGATCAGGTGAAAGACTGGGCATTCTCCAGGGGAGTGATATCTATGATGCAGGCTGGTTTTTGCCCAACACACTACGTAACAGACAATATTGTGGCCTTACAGACAGTTATAGATAAGTATGTAATGTAGGAGAGTAGGGTCTGCTTCGCATGTGTACCCCCACTTTTTGCTGGTGTTTCACTGTTTTTCGACCTTAGTCTGGCTGTGGCCCTGCTAATCAGGACCACAGCCTAGCTGCTTCCTCTCTAAAATGGTTTCCATGTACATTAGGTACATATCTAATTGGATTCTGGAGTGCCTTATAAGCCCCTAGTATATGGTGTACTATGTACCTAGGGCATAGGTACCTCAGAGGCCTACCAGGGGCTGCGGCATGTATTATGCCACCCCTGGGAAGCACTCCAAAATGGCACCACAGGTCTGCTACTGCAGCCTGGGTAAGGGTGTGCTTGCACCCCTTACAGTGATATAGGCTACCTATATCCACACATATGTACAGACACATATAAACCTATAAGCCACTCCTATGGCAGGCCTTGACAATCCTGAAGGCAGAGTGCTTGGTTTTGTGAGAAAGGGTGCCCAAGCATGAGCTGAGCCCCTCTGCGGCTTTCGGAAATCCTTCCTTATGGTTGTTCTGTGATACAGCCATACCATATACTCTTAAGTGCATTATAACCTCGCGGTAAATGCTAACTTTCGAATGGCTGCATCAAAACATGTCGTGTTTGGTGTCAAACGCTTTGGAATACTATCCCCCGCCACTTCTGGTGGCGGGGGTAGCATTCCACCCTTCTAGAGGGAAAGACATGTTCACACTGGTCAAACCCAGTAGGACTTTCCTGAGTCCTGGCATCACAAAATGGATGCCTCTGCCACAGACACTTGTCTGGCCTCCTGCTGCTGACCGAAACTCTGGCAGGGGAGGCCTGGACAATAGGTTTCCTGTAGAAGGAAGGTGTAACCACCTCCCTAGACAGGCAGCTGTGTATTGGGGCTGGGCGGGAGCAGTCTCTGGTGCTTTGAAGTCCTGCAAGGGTGGCACATTTGCTGTCCCTGTGCATAGCCCAGTTCAAATTGGTTGCAGGGGCTGCCTGCCCCTGCTCTGGCGTGAAACTGCACAAAGGAAATGGGTGTAACCACCCCTCTTTCCAAGCCCACTCATAGGTGGGGCCTTAGAGTTAGTCCATCCCCTAAACTTACTATAAGTATAGGAGTCCAGTCCCTGGGACTTTAGATTACCCTGGACGAAACTCTGCTACATATATCCTGGACCTTTAATGTTCTATCCTGACTAGAAGACTGATGAAATCTCCCTTGGGGTCAAAGAGTGACTCCCCTGCTTGGCAGGCACCAAAGAAGCAACTGACTTGTCTGCATCGCTGAAGCTCCCGCCGGATGCCAAAGTCTTTCTATCACCAGAGGTGGATTTCCAGACATCCCCGAGGCTACCCTGATCCAGAGCAAAGCTGAGGCCCGTAGCTATCGTGGGTGATGTGGAACTGTGACCCCTGAACACAGTGAACTTTTGCAGCAACAATATCTTCCTGGTCCTCCTTGAAGTTGTGCTTTGGTCTTCGAGTAGCCCCAGCCTTGAGCACCTCCTGCACCGAAGATTGTTGGCCTCCACTCCGCGAGTGACCCATGGGCCAGCTTCAAGTGTGACCACTCAAGGCTCCTTTGTGATCACTAGCCTGTTGGCTAGCAGGTCCCCACAAAGGCAACTCTTCTTCTACTTGGGCTTTCCTGGTTGCTCCAAATGTGCCCTGACTTACCTTTGCTGGATGAGTCCCTCAGACCTTGCTGGTCTGCACCGCAGTCCTTTCTCTGAATTCCTGTGACTTGCTGTTGCCAAGGCTTGTTGGGTCCATTCTGGTCGCCGACACCGCAGCACTCGACAGACTTTGTGGGACTGCTCGAATCCGGCTCCTGGACTTCGTCAACACCTCCTGGACCTCGTGGCTGAAGAGTCAAGACACCCATCAACTCACCTGAAGCACCCGACATCTGTGGGCATTGGTCCTTCCTGCCCTTGGTCACTGGCTTGTGACCCAGACTCTGTCCCCTCTGCTTTCAGGTTCCTTCCATCCTAGATTCGGGATTGGATCTCTTCGGACACTTCTCCTCTTCACGGCAGCAGCAGTTCTTTGCAGGCTCCCATTGAAATCGATGACGCGACCCGACACCAAAAGACACCTATGCACCGGGCTTCCCTGGGTGAGGTAACTCGAGTACTCCGGTGCTCCCGTGGGTGCTAGCCCTAGAACTTCTTAAGTCCAAAAGGGTTTGGTCCTGACTCGATTAGAAGTGTCCCTAATCTTTAAATTTCGAACCGCGACATTACCCATAGAAGATAACGGGAACCCGCGGGTGTGTTTACACACTGCATAGAGTCCCCGTGGGTCCCCGGTGTCACTACCTTGGGTGGTTCCTTGGGGTCCCAGCAATTCTACAGGCTCTAGGCCTTGTGTCTATTCCAGTCATGGTTCTTATACCACTTTTTTGGTATATGGTTTGGTACGCCCCTAGGGCCCAAACGTGTATTTGTGCTATTGCTGACTTTTAAACAAAGTACTTCGAACTCCAGTCTCATAAAGAGACTAGAGGAGTGTGTTTTATCCTAGATACATATATTTTGAATATATACCTGGTGTGGTGGTATTTTCATTTGATCATTCAAGAGATTATAGACTGGTAAAACAAACTGCTTTACATTCCTTCAAGACTCTCCATAGCTACCACTAGGATAGCTTTCAACAAAGGTTGTCTTTAACCTATCACCATAAGGGGTTGTTTGGACTGATACAAGGTGCCCACTAGAACTAGTGGACAGTATATATCAGGCCACCTTCTCACATGTAGTATCAAATTTACACGTCGTATACTGTGTTTTTGTCAATTTCATCACTGCCTTCGACAGTGTAGATAGGCCAACACTCTAGAAGAAGTTAGAGAAGTTAGGAATTCCCAACGGCCTACTTACTATAATTATCTCATTACACACTGCAACATGGTGTGGAGTCTAAATGGGGGGAGAAATGGGATTAACTTGATTAATACCTACAAGGAATGGACTAAGCAAGGCTGTCTTTTGGCCCCTATCTTATTTCCCCTCTATATAAGTGATCTCATCCAGGGGCATATTAGCAAGACCGGCGATAAAATTATCGCTGTTTTAGCAGCAGGATACTGCTGCTAAAACGGCGATTATGGGCTAGCTAATATGCGTTATAGAATTCCAATAGAAGCCCAGGATAGATGTCCTGCACATCTAACCTGGGCTTCTATTGGAATTCTATAACACATATTAGCAAGCCCATTATCGCCGTTCTTGCTAATATGCCCCACGTTGTTTTTAAAAATTGATAATTTTCCGCCAAAAGTTGCGTCCAGTAATATACATATTTTAATGTACACTGATGATGTAGTAATTTTAGCTCTTACACCAAAAGGCCTACAAAGAAATGTAAATGAACTGAATTGCTATTCAAAAGGAAATTTCCTTGTCCCAAATATTTCTAAAACAACAGTCATACCTTTTCGAGGGAAAAAGCAATATTTTCACTTTAATTGGACTTTAGACGGAAAATCCTTGGAGGTCGTTAAAGAATACACTTACTTGGGACAAATTTTTTCCCAAACTTTACAAAATCCCTCCCATTTTCAGTATATTGGTCTCAAGGCAGACACCCATGTTAGCGCACCACCTGGGTTCTACTCTTCCTCCGGGAGTAGCCATTTTTACTCTTTGCTTGAGGTATTTCATATGAAAATACCACCTATTTCATCATATGCCCTAGAAAATACCTCAATTAAGACTTGGCATTCATTAAAAGAAGAGAACATATTACGCAAATTGCTAAAAGTTAATCATGCTTTCCCTGTCCAAACAATACACTTAGATTTATCCTTAGTTAAGACTTATGCCAAAGCCATCTCCAATATGCTCAGATAGGCTTATAATCTTTTACATGCTGATCTAGGATCTTTATGGTATATTTCAAAATTGGAGACTTTTAGAAATCAGTCCTCGCAACATACTTTTAACAAGAATCCTACTATTGCACTAAACCTGTCCTGTTGCATGACAGCACTTTTGAAATCTTGGACTCCAGCACATCGGAAGCTCTTCTTAAAGAACTCAACCCCAAGAATAAGTTACGACCTGGATGTAGAACAATGTTCTCAATTAAAATATTTTGCACACTTCGTAGACAGTTTAGAATATAAAATCACGCAACAATATATAAGCTTCTCATTGGAGCATAGGGTCTGGTGCACCATAATCTTTTTGTGGCTGGGGATTCTGCCGTTAAAGGCTTATACTTCTAAATGGAATAATTGCGAAAGTACTACATTGATCTGTGATTTACGTAATGGAGGAGTGCAAGATTTATTACATGTATTGCTAGTCTGTCCAAATTCGATCTTGGTAGTGGCTCGTCGCCAGTATAGAAAGCCCATTTGTTTCAGATATAATATCTTCTCTGCACAAATGTTAATCAAGTTTGTAAATCTCCATCTGATAAATTTTCCTGTTAAAATGTGTATACATTTTTAAAGAGTTTTAAAAGGTTGTTGTAATGGTGAAATATCATATTTGTTTTTTAACAATTTTAAAATATATTTGTTGAGCTCTGTTGAAGTCTAAATGAAATTAAATAAAATCTTGAATCTGTACACTACTACATTCTATGCCACCCCACTTTACACCACTTCACTCTGTCACTATACTCTACACTACCACACTCTGGGGCTAATTAGGATGTTAGGCGGAAAGCCTCCATCCGACACCTTCTGGGTTACGGGACCAACCGACTTGCGGTCGGCGGTTCCGGCTGCCGGATTATGATGCGACCGAACACTGTTCAGTCGGATTTCCATTGTTTCCTATGGGAGCTTGTGTTATGCCCGAGACCTGGCCATAACACAGGCTCATATGGGGAAATGGGGTGTGTGTGGAAAACCCTGCACCCTGTGGCAGGCACCACACGGTGGCTGCCACACAGTGAATGGTTTTACAGGGGGGTACCTTAGGTACCCCCTCAGCCAGCAGCTGTAGGGCACGGGGCCAGGGGGCTCTGCCAGGGGCCCCCAAAGTCACTTCCTGACAGCCTTTCCATGTCAGACAGGTCAACGCAGAAGGGCTGTTGGAAAGCGAAATCGTTATCCCAACTGTGGAAACACTGTCCATAGGGGGTTACGGTGTGGTTCCGACCAACAGGAATACTCTGCAAGTCGCTTGGAACCAAGTCCGAATGAGCATCCAGTTTACGTTCTGATCAAGAACATCGTAATTGGGCGGTCGGAATGTAAACCGACTGAGTCGGTCGGAAGGGCTCCGACACAGTTGCGAAGATTCCGACTGCTGAGCTGAGAGTTTCCGCCCAACATTGTAATGAGCCCCTCTGTGTTATTCCACTGTGCAACACTCTATTCTACACCACTCTACTCTAAGCAACTCCACTATATGCCACTACACTCCACATTCCTACATGGCATGCCACTAATCTCCACATTATTCCATTCTACACCACTCCACTGTACACTACTCCACGGTATTCCACTCTAAGCCACAGCTCTCTATGCCACTACACACTACGCTATTTCACTGTATGCGACTCCACACTACAACACTCCACTCTACACAACTCCATAGTATGATAATACACTGTACACCACTAGAGTTTAATCCACTACACTCAACCTCACTGCATTTTACAATACTCTAATCTACGGTATTCCACTCCACAACACTTCAACCTATGTCACTTCACTGTACGCCACTCCAGTCTATGCTATTCCACTTAACAGTACCCCACTCTATGCCACTCAACTCTTCACCACTCCAGTGTACGATATTATTCTGTACGACACTCCATTATGCACTACTCAACTCGAAGCCACTGAACTCTAGCTATTCCAATGTATGTCACCTCACTCTACACCATTCTATGCCACTCCACTCTATGCTATTCCACTGTATGCCAGTCCATTCTACCACACTCCACTATACGCCACTGCACTCTACACCACTTCATTGTATGCTGTCTCACTGCATGCTGGTCCACTGTCCGGCACTCCAGTCTACACCACAACACTGCATACCACAACAGTCTATGCCATTCCATTCTACAATATTCCACTATATGCAACTCTACAGTAAGACAATCCACTCTATGCTATCCCAATCTATGCCACTCCACTGTATGCTACTCCACTGTATGCCACTCTACTATAAGCTATTCCTCTGTATGCTACTCCACTCTATGGCACTCCACTCTACTGTATCCCAATCCAATCTATGCCACTCCACTCTTTGCCACTCCACTCTATGACACTCCAGTCTACGCCACTCCACTGTACACTACTTCACTCTACAAGACTCCACTCTACACTAATCCACTCTGCACAACTCTACTCTCACCACTGCACTCTATGCTATTCTTCTCTACACCACTACACTCTACACCATTCCACTCTATGCGACTCCAAACAGCCAAATGACCACTTAAAACAGAGGAAATTGGACTACCCTCCCACCTTACTCCCTCAATCTGTCTGGTTGAAAGGGGTTTAGCTTCTGAGGTTTGATCTAGCTCTATAGATAAGTGTTCAAAGCTTAGTGAACTGTCCCTAAGGGTGGTAGCTATTTGATGTTCCTGCTGCTTTAGGGTCAGTTTCGCCTTCAGTTAGTCAGAGCTTCCCTGCATCCTAGATAGATTCTGGGTGAGAGAGCGGGCGCTCTTACTACTCAGAGGTGAGCGTCTAAACTGAATGGCTGACAGTCCTGGCAGGCTCATACAAAACTCTAGAGCAAATAGATTTTCTGCTAAATCTGCCCTAGTCATAGTGAGCTCAATACAATCCAGATGATGAGTTGGTGAAAACAGCCTACGAGCTCTTGCTATATCTTCCCTTATCACCGATCGGCATCTCCTGACATGCCGTATCCAATGAATAGTTTTATCCTCATTTTCTGTGCTTTTTCTTGCATCAAGCTTAGGTACATTCACCATGAAGATTCTATGAGTACTGGGTAAATTAGTAGGACAATGATATGTTTGCCTATGTATCTGTCCAAACTCTGGCTGAATAGGATGTACTGCGGTAATTTCGTTATGCAGTGTCGGAGCCCTCATAAGTGCTGCTTTATAAGAATTATTGTTGTTACTAGCAGTAGAGTATAAAGTGTGTCAGGCTTTGAAGAAGGTGACCTCCTATTATCTATCCTGGTCCTGCCCAAACTAGATGGAACCCTGCCTGCAGTGGTTTTTCTTACTTGGGGGGCAGTGACCGGTGTAGACCTAGATGTTACCGGAGTGGCAGGAGTAGCACCCTGTAAACATACAGGACAACTACTCTCCCTTACATCCCCACTTTGCGATAGAACAGATGTTAGTAGCTTATCCATCGATGTTAGCTCCTCTATCTGATTTCTCATTGATCCCACTTCCGGTGCTCCATAATCATACCTGGCCCAGACATAGGTAGGGTTGGCACAGTTGCATCACGCCCGCGACACAACTCCAGCACTGCGCCAACCTTACTGCAGCAGATGCGACACGCATCTGCATTTCCTTTCGCCATGATGCGCCGCATTGTAAATGCGGCGCATCCGTGGTGGCGCAAGGATTGAGATGCGTGTCTCAAGTTTCCTGGCGCATCCCTGCTGATTTGCAGGGATGCGCCAGGAAACGTAAATCTGCCCCCAAGTGTTCAATAAAAAACATAATTATCAATTAATAAATGACTGTTATTTAATTATTAATTAATTAACGTCCTACCCTGTACCCCTGCAAACTTAGCTGCCCACACCTGAAATATAATTATATAAATAACCATTCTATAACTTTCCTATTTAAAATGAACTAAGCAATCAATTAATAATGAATAATTTATTGTTAATTACATTTTACTTAACTAAATTGCTACCCAAAAACCCTACAAACCTAGCAACCTGGAACTAAAATAAAATGAAAATGAATGTGCTCCACAGTTTACATACTTGAAATTAAAATAAATATTTACTTTACAAATAATAACTAACATTAAATTAATTATTAGTTAATAAACGTCCCAATACATCAAAATCCAAAATTTTACACAATTTAAAATCAAATATGTAAATAACAATTAATAATACATTAATTAATTAATATTAATTAACTTCCTACCTTATACCCCTACAAACCTAGCAGGCAACAATTAAAATAGAAGTAATATAAATGAGTATTCATAAACTACATAATTCAAAAATATATTAAAATCAATTAACAGTTAATGATTAATTGTTAATTAATTATTACTTAACTCCCCACCCTATATCCCTACAAACAGCCTGCAAAATAGTAACATTACATTAATATATCAACTAAAACACATTCAAATAATTACAAAATAAAATTGTTACCACTACGTTAGTGAAAATGATCTAAAAAACATTGATATTATTTTAAATGCTATTGCGACCTCAGAAAATTATAATCTTGTCAATGATATTTTTGCATCACAAATTCTGTGTGTCACGATATTTAATATTCTGATAATAATGTCTCTCGATATTTTGTCCAAACACCCATAGGGCTGGCCCTATGTCCAAACTGTGCTGTGCACAGCTGAAAGGAATACACTGTGGTTGTTGGCCATGCATGGATGCTTGGTGAAGGCTCTGTGCCCAGGCCTTTTGTCCATAGGTGGAGACTGTGCCAGCGGGTGCCATAGGTGGAGACTGTGCCAGCGGGTGTTGACTACACGCCGACATTCAGGCACAGGGAGCATTTAGAAGTCATATTTAATTAAAACAAAATCAATAAACAAAATAAAAGGTTAAATTAATGCTATGGTTAGCTTTCAATATATTAAAAAAAAACAAAAATACGAAATTGACCTAAAAACTCATTTGAAGTGGAGTTATGGTTACAGAGTAAAACCATAAAACAACTGATATTTTCTCAGAGCACAATCCATAATTCACACAAATGCAAACACATTGACTCGCACAACAAATTTAGGGGCATATTTACAAGCCCCTTGCGCCACTTTTGCGTCACTTGTTAAAAGTGACGCAAAAGTGGCGCAAGGGGCTTGTAAATCTGCCCCTTAATGTTTAAGAGCTCGCAATATTTATATCTAGAAACACATAATCAAATTGATTAATGATACTACGTTCATAATTGGCTTTGTCAAAGCATTAAGGGAAATGTACCAGCTAATCTAATCTGCATTTGATGGGCAAAATATTGCATAGCTGTTGTGTGTGTCCCATAGTACCCACAATCTTCCCATGCTTGGTACTGTGAAACTAGCTTCTGTGAAATGTTTTAACCTACCACATTTCAATGACCTTTTTTCAGGACTGTTTACCCCATAAATAGTGGTGGCTGCTATTTACCGAGGTGGCGGGGTGGGGGAAGGAGGAGGGGGGGCTGTAAATTAAAATAATGAATAATAAAAATATTCCTACCTTCAGGCAGGTCACCTGGCCGGCCGCCGCCTCTCAGTCCACTCGTAGCAGACTTTCGCTCCTTGGAAGGGGGAACCAGAAAGCACCAGCGTTTTGATTGGCTAGGGGAGTCAGGAGCTGCAAAGTAGCGTTGTGACTAGACTGAGCGTCATGGCTCGACACTCAGCCTGGGCATGTTCTGCACTAAGCCTGTATTGCAATCTGGGTGCAGAACATGCACAATGCACATGACTTGTTATGGTTGGCCTGAGAGGGCAGGCCAAACAGTTATGTGCACTTTTAAACAGAGCAACCACTTCTCCTCCTGGCCCCTGCTCTGGCTGTCCAGCCCCAACCTGCACCAGGAAACAGAAAACTAAAATGATAATAATGCTGGTTATTATGATTTTAGTGTTCCTTTAACTACTGCTCGCAGAACAGTGGGGCAATACTCCTCCGCCTTAGTGGAGGAGCTACCACTGCCCATTGAGGTCCTTGAAACATGTCAAACACAAGAAGATGATGGACGGAGTGCTGAAACTTTTTAAACACTCACCCCAGTCACAGATCTGGGTTGAATCCATCATCGTTCTTTAGCTCACTTTGCCACCCCAGTTCAGACACAGTAATATGCAAATCAGTCTTGACCCTGTGCCTCATGGGAACAGTCCAGCCCGAACTACCAAGAAATATCTTTCCTGGATCGGAAACAAGCATCCAGAGACCAGTTTCGGGCTAACAGCCCTCATCAGCCAGGCTAGCTTGAATCCAGTGGCAAAGTGAGCAAGGGACCCACGTCTGGGCATACCCTGCCAACTTAGGGCGAACAAAGCAAACACAAGGAGATGATGGACGGAGTGCGGAAACTTTTCAAACACTCACCCCCAGTCACCGATCTGGGTTGAATCCATCATTATTCTTTAGCTAACTTTGCCACCCCAGTTCAGACACAGCTATATGCAAATCAGTCTTGACCCTGTGCCTTATGGGAACAGTTCAGACCCACCTTTCTGACACATGTGATGTACTACAACTACTTGTCAACTTGTTTAAATAAATATATGCTGTTTACATTCTTGCCATTTGGATTGTTTTAAGTCATGATGTACTTAGGCAATTAAAATACATTACTGACTTTTGTTGGTCAGTTGGTACTTATAGTGGTGCTGTGCTCTGTTTTTGGTTTTCTAGATTGTACGTGCATGGAGGAAGTTTCCTTTCTGCACAGGGGGACACTGTGGCTGGCACAGTATTAACATTGAGCACGCCACATGACATATTAATCTATAGTTGTGCAATACGTTAACAGAGGTGCTGACTGTTCTCTTAGTTACCACTGCCATCATTTTTATATCCCATAAATTAACTAGACAAACACTTTAATTTCCTTACAAATGAAAAGGCTAAAATCTTGTAGACAGGCAGCGAGGCACGATTCTGATTTGGTGGGCATGACTAAGTGGGAGCAGCTGGGAGAGAAAGGCACTAACAGGTGGACAGAGAGTGAAGGGATATGTGTAGAGAGTTTTATATAGCGCTAGCTAGACCCAGAGGTATCAGAGCGCTTTACATAAGGAAACAGCGTGTTACCAGTTACAGAAAAATTCACATTAATTACAGAAATATTACAAATTCAATACAGGAGTTATCGGCAGGAGGAGTGTCAGGATTAAAAAAAAACAGGGGGAGCTGGGAGTCCATTGGAAGGAGACAGCGGTGGAGAGAAAGGCAAGACAAATGTCCGAAGTCCGGCTGGGTAGGTGACGGCCAAAGCGGTGTGCCAGGGCCAATCTCCCCTATAGCTGTCGGTGCAGCTCCACCGGGAATCGGCCATGCGGTTCGGGCTCTGCCGGATGAGTTTCAAGATTCAAAAAGAACAGGGGGAGCTGGGAGTCCCTTGGAAGGAGACATCGGTGGAGAAAAAGGCGAGACAAATGTCCGAAGTCCGGCTGGGTAGGTGATGGCCAAAACAGTGTGCCAGGGTCAGTCTCCCCTATAGCTGTCAGTGCAGCTCCACCGGGAATCGGCCATGCGGTGCATATTAGCCTAGACTGATGATGTATATTAGCCTAGACTTTCTTAGAACTGTGGAGCATATTAGCAAGCCCGGTGATAAAATTATCGCCGTTTTAGCGGCAGGAAACTGCCGCTAAAACGGCGATAATGGGCTTGCTAATATGCGTTAAAGAATTCCAATAGAGCCCAGGTTAGATGTGCAGGACATCTAACCTGGGCTTCTATTGGAATTCTATAATGCATATTAGCAAGCCAATTATCGCCATTTTAGCGGCAGTTTCCTGCCGCTAAAACGGCGATAATTTTAACGAGGTTCTTGCTAATATGTCCCCAAATTCGTTATACAAGTTATTTTTTAAATTAATAATAAAACATTAATCCACTGCACTTATGTTTACTGATTGCCAATCCAGCATAGTCTTTGGCTTTATATGTGTGTAAGATCAGGTGTTGATAGTGTTGATATAAAATTTATAAAATCAGTACATTTGCTCTGCTGTGTACTGTTGCAAAAATGTCAAGGTAATGGTAATTGCAGGGCAATCATGCATGTGGATTTATCAGATTATGTTTACACTACTTTACGGATAGAAATCAGCATTTGAACATTGATAGCAATCATGAGTATTGTAACACTAGACAAATTTGATTATCATGATATCACATTAGATTGAGTAATTTATTTAAGAATGACCATACACAATCCTTGTTCTTCTGCCATCATTCCAAAATGCTTAATATTAAAGGTGTTTTTTTTAAGTGATAGCTACACTACTGAAGGAGATAAGGGAACACTTCCTCCAAGTAGTAAAGAAAGGCACTCCTCAGTTGCATTTGCCTCACCAGGATGACATTTTGCCAATTACTCATTATTTCTTGGGCAATCAGCAAGAGTCATCTCTACCCCCTTTTCCTCCACGAGTCCTATCAAGCAAGAGACATCAGATAAAGAAAGATCCATTGCAAAAATATTAAGGTTTATATAGTAAATGAGCCAATGAATTTACCATCTGGGGGAGCAGACCATCTGAAAGAGAGACTGAGTGAAGAGGTTTGTGAGCAACTTATGTGTGTAATATTATGAATTTTATGGAAAATATTTTTTTTTAAATGACCTACCATATTAAGCCATTAGGACCTTTGGCCTACTGGTGTCTCGCTATTAATTACACTCTCCAAGATGGCCTGCTCTAACTACCTATAAAGGTGGCTTGCAGTTTAGTGCTGGCCAAAACAATCTTAGAGCAGGGCAGGGACCGTATGACCAATAGAATGAGTGATGGTGACTTAAAGGAGCATTTGATTGGGTTTGATTTGATGACCACCATTTTTTTTTGCTGAGTTTTACATAGTGTGAACTAGACCTGGAGGTATCAGAGCGTTTTACATGAGAACCAGTTACGTTACAGACGGACACAAACACTTTTGTTAGGCACAGGGAGATTAAAGGATTTGCACAGAATCACAGAATGCTGTGCGTCATTGCCGAGATCTAAACCATAACAGAGGTTATCGCTACTTTGCTTGTCGCTCTGCAGGTTAGCGTGCCCATTGATAATTGGAGAAATGTTGGTTAGCGACATTTCTCCAGTTATGTCAGTGCAGGAATGCCCACTTTGTATCTCATTAGAGATGCAAAGATGGGCGTTGGGGGAAAGGGCGATAATGCAAGGATTCACGCAATAGCGTGACCTTGCTGATTAGGCGATAAAATTCTCGCCGCTTTCCGTCCAAAAACAGATGCTAAAGCGGCGATAATTTTATCTCCGGGGCTTGATGATATGCCCCAACGTGCCCTAAGAATCATGAGAATCCACTTAATGCTACTCTGACCAACCATGAATTAGATCACAATAGGGGAATGATATGTACACGCCGTCCAGGAATATATCTGACAGACGCTAGAAGGGTAGTGAAGTGGAGAGTGGATAATTATAACATGTTTCTGCCAGCTTTACTGGGAATGATGCATAGTGACATTGAAGATCTATTAACACTCAGGAGAGGCAATGAGAGAAGGGTTATCATGGCACTTTATGAATAAATTGTCAACTCCAGAACCTCCCAAATATGATGGAGGGATCAGGATTGAGTGGTTTGATGCAGTTTGGTGGGCTAGAAAGCAAGAACTACTTTGCGCATTGAGACAGTGTCATATGAATGCAGATTTAAACTCGTTTTTTCTCAATTTAAATCTGGCCCATAAAAACTAATCATTAAGAGAAAGTTTGTAAATGCAGCAGAGCATCTTTGACAAATAAAAACAAGCCGCTCCAGAGAAAAATTGAAAACCTTTTGGGAACTTAGGGGCATATTAGCAAGAACCTTGTTAAAATTATCGCTGTTTTAGCAGCAGATAACTGCCGCTAAAACGGCGATAATAGGCTTGCTAATATGCGTTATAGAATTCCAATAGAAGCCCAGGTTAGATGTGCAGGTCATCTAACCTGGGCTTCTATTGGAATTCTATAACGCATATTAGCATGCCCATTATCGCCGTTTTAGCGGCAGTTTCCTCCACTAAAACAGCGATAATATTAACAAGGTTCTTGTTAATATGCCCCTTAGGACCATATTATCAAGGAACGGAGGTAATGTTTTCTCCGCTTTAGCGACAGGAAACTGCCACTAAAGCAGCGATAATGGACTTGATAATATGCCCTTGTGAATTCCAATAGAAGCCCAGGTTCACATCAGAACCTGGGCTTCTATGGGAATTCACAAGGGCATATTATCAAGCCCATTATCGCCGCTTTAGCGGCAGTTTCCTGTCGCAAAAGCGGCGATAATATTATCGAGATTCCTTGATAATATGGCCCTTATTACCTACAGATTTTCTGATACTAAAAATTGTCTGGACCTATCCATTGGGGCATACCCATGGGGTAGGCATTATCGGTGAGTAGATGTAGTCTTTTCTAGTGAGCAATTTGGCTCCAAATGTTTCAGCAATGGATTAGTCCAAATCTAAAGAGTACAGCAGATTAGACATCACCCCTAAAGAAGTGGAACTTTCTAATGTATATCAGAAATCACATAAACCTTCTTGCCGTGGCATTGTTCTGGTTGATTCAATGAAAGCTGAGCCAAATACATGGGCCCCAGTCCTTACTAAGGTTTTTAACACCATACAAAACTTCTGGCATTACTCCTAGATCATGGCACTTGGCCATGATTGCCCCAATATATAAGAAAGGTGTACAAACTAACCCTTCAAATATCTAGGAGGGATAAGATATGTGGCCGATTCCTGCTTAATCGCTCTCAAGTTTGGGTTGATTCAAAATCTATCCTTTCTGGTAACCGGGGGTTATTTAGGAAGGGTGTTGGGGCAGTCGACCAGGCCATGCAATTGTATCTGATTGCTACAAAGAATGTCCATTTTAATAAAGTCCTTCTGTATATGAAATTTTATGACTGAAAGTTGGTCTTTGATGTGGTCAACAGACATCTTTTGTGGCTTGCACTGGATGGCCCTAGAGATTCTCCATACGGGCACAACCGCCCGAGTAAGGCATAGACCATGAGTGTGTGCCAAGAGTAGGTGTTTTCTCCTTGAAGCTTAACACCCCATAGATCCCAAAATTATTTTTGCCACAACACTTTTCCTCTACCGTTGACCGAGCTCTGCATACGCAAATTAATCAGGGGCTTTGGTGAATATTGGTGCATGAAGCAGCTGCTGATAAATGTAACCAACACTGAGATATGAGCATGAAGTCAGCTTCCATTTTTAGAAGGTCTTTTATTATTAACAATCAATTGCTGGAGCGTGTATACAGATTTTTTAGGGACACGTTTTCTCACTAGGTTAACATGATCCAAACATAGAGAGAAAGTAGCACCGGTTCTTAGAAAAGCCACTGCTGCTGTTGTTAAGTATCAATAAGAAGGTTGATCAGTCTCTGAGCAGGACATTACACGTTTAAAGATTGAGAGTGGTGACAGCATCTATTTATGGTGCAGAGATATGGGGTCACATTGACGTACCATTGTTACAAAAGATTGAGAATAACTTTTTGAGATCACTCCTATGTTTAGATCCTGGGACTCCCCTGGTGATTCTGCGCTTATAGTTGAGCCTAAATAAATCACCAATGTCATTGCCTTACTTTCGATTCGGTACTGGGTTCGCTTGCACATAATCCAGCAAAGCCTACTTTTATTTAAAGCCATTGAATGGATTAACATCTTAAAATGAAGCAAACAAAGTATGATGAATTTCCCTCATGAAAATCACTCTGAGGCGACTTGCTTGACCAGCTCTGGAGAAACTCATTCCCCGTTAATTCAGATTCACCCAGGAGTGTCAAAGTAGGACATTGCCATTTTAAAATCAGGGAAGCTTGCCACAACACTACAATTGACTTACTGGTCAATAGTTTCTTCCTACACGAGGACCATCCAAGCTTTACAATGTGTCTAGAAAGCATTTACCCTGAAGCACAGAACACTTTGGGTGATCTTCACAAGAACGTGTGATAACTTCCGCAAGAGTAGCGTAACGCAACCTCCCATATCGCAGCCCATTGCAGGAAAATGACCCAGTGTCAGCGTGGAAATTCACAACAAGGCGGTACCATGCGATAGTCCGCCGACACCGTGGACAATGTCCGCGATACAACCACCACCACGGAGATAACAACACAAACCACAACACCAAAAAACACGCAATGGGCCAAAGCGCGATGAGGAAATCAGCGATAAGCAGCGCCAGGCCTGAAACACACACTTGGCAGACGGTAAAAATCACCATAAACGTAGAAAAAACACCCACACCCAAACTGACCTACACCCAAGCACCATGGAGGCAGCCAGAGCAGGCGCAGAGGACGAGCGCAACCCCATAAGCACCCCGGACGACCAGCCTGGGACAAAGGGGACAGGGAAGGGCAAGGACAAGAAGACGAGGAAGACAAAGTTCAGTCTGCAGGCGAACAGGATCATAGTCATGAAGGTGATGGAACACCATGAACAACTCTTCATTACCTCCAACGTGTCATTGGGCACCAAAACTGGAATATGGCGGGACATCGTCCACAAGGTGAATGCCATCGGAGAGCATAAGAGGACAATGGACGAGGTCAAGAGGCGATGGAATGACATCAAGCGGAAGACCAAGGAGAAACTCTCAGCCAACCAGAAGGCAGCAATGCAGACCGGAGGTGGGGGCCTAGTGCCACAGCTCGTGCTGGATGACATGGAGGAGCTGGTGTCGACAGTCATCAGTGTGCATACTGTGGCCGGAGTCGGGGGACCGGACACTGCTCGACAGGACACAACACAACCGCAACAGGGTGAGTGACCACCAGGTACTGGGGGGATGGGTGGAGAATGCCACGATGGCACACATGCACATTCAAGCAGGGAACAGTACACACCCACAATGACCCTGGCACCTCGCACAGACCCACAGACTGTCACTATGTACAATGCCATGCTGTCAGAATGTCAACCTGTACCATGCAACTACATACATGTGGACACATTGTAATACACCATTTCCCCTTTACATCACAGGGGCATCATCAACACCTCCTGCAGACAGATCCAGCCACTCTTCACTGATGACGAGGAGGACAACACCAGCATCAACTCACAAGCCCTCATTGACCGCATCTGCGACTCACCTCCAGGATCAGGGCCGCCAAGCTACATCGAGGAGACCCCACCCACCACCCAAACCACCCAGCAGGGCACCCACAGCCCCAGCACCCTCCCAAGTCCCCCAGGAACAACAAATGGCATTCCAATGCCGTGTGCTGGAGGGCCTGAGGGAGATGGCTGAGCAGGTGTGGGTGGGGTTCGAACTCATGGCTGCCAAACTGGTCGCCATCCTTGGGTATCTATGTCTGCCCCATGGTCTCCAACGAGCCCTGACTGACATTGCTGGAGTCATGAAGCTGAGAGTAGAACAGCTGTCCACTCAGAGTGGCTCCAGCGATACCAGCCATGAGCTGGCACACATGCGGAGGCTCATGAAGGACATGGTGCATATTGAGGCGGAAAGGATGGCAGCCACCGCTGCACATCATCGGAATGTAGCTGGGATCTATCATGCCATGCAGACCTCCATCATGGCATTGCTGCCACAAGGCGTGGTGCTGATGAATGCTGCTGCCCCCACACCATCCACATCCCCGCCCCCTGTTGTGTCAGTGCCTCCCAGTGTGGCAAGCGTATCCACTCAAGCACCTGTTGTGTCAGTGGCACACAGTGCTGCTGACAATCCCCCTTCTGGCCCCTGATGTGTCAGTGGCAGACAGTGCCGCAGTCGGTACTGCAACATCCACAGGTGGGGCAGAGCACACATCCAGGGACAAGGACGTGGATGGGTTTGTGATCAGGAGGCACTAGCATTCATTTCCGCCACCTGGCCTGTTTCTGCTTGGTGCTGCACATGGCCTCATGACCTTCCACTGACCCCCGATACACTCTGATGCCCTCACCTTGGACAGCGACATGGACTGCCACATCCTGTTTGACGACCAATGACAAGGCGGACAGACTGCGGACTGTACCCTTCCTCTTCCGCAGTATATGTCATCCCCGGATGGCCTCTGGCTGGCCCTCCACGGGTCCATATTGTGCAGTTGGCTGGCATTGCCCTGTACCACTCCAGCTGTATAACTGCACTGGATGTGCAAATAAATATCCAGTGACACACTGCTGTGTCATGTCTTACATCATTCAGGTATGGATGTGTGGATGAATGTGGTGACAGGGCCTTCACTTGAGTCAATGATGTTCATCTTGGGGGATGCGAGTCAAAGGGTGCGACATTGCATTTTGTGTACCTGGTCCCGTAAACACTACAACAGGGACATACGCATCAGTCACTTCCTTGTCCGGACATGGACTGGACCACGACCTGAGCCCACCAGTCATTGTGGCAAGCCCTGCGCTGGTTCAGGATATGGCAGGTCAGACCACTCCGATGACGCACCAAGGGGGGCCATCATTGCTACCCGTCGCAGGCGTACTCACTGGTGGTGTTCAGGTCACTGGTCTAGTCGTCAGCATGTCACAGCCACTCCCTGAGGGCAGGTTTGCACACACACCACACCCATCTGGCACAGGCGTCACTAGCCATGTGACTCCGCCAACATAAGGGGGCGACAACGTCACATTCCCCTCTTACGGTGGTGACTGGTTGACGGCCGCTCCATGCTTCTCATTCATAAAGGGCCCATGAGTTGTTGCGAACAGGGGTGGTGGCATCTGAGGCCTGGGGCACGACATGGGCCTACCGCTATGTTGCGCTGACTTGGCTTGCACAGGGTTAGTGGCACCCGAGGCCTTGTGGCTGGCATGGGCCTGCCACCCCGTGGCGCTGACTAGGGTTGCACAGGGTTAGTGGCACTCGGAGCATTGCGGCCGGCACAGGCACCCCACCACGGGACGGTGACTTTGGGTGCACTGAGTCAGTGGCACCTTAAGCTGCTAAGTGGGTGTGCAACCTGTGATGATGCCCCGTCCCGGCGGTCCAGACAGCTCAGGTTTTGTGTGCCCTGCTGGACCGCAGTGTAGGCCAGAGCCAGCGGGAAGCGTGGGCCTACCACCACGTGGCGTCGCTTCCGGGATCCCAGAGTTAGTGGCAACCATTGGGCTGAGTGGGTGTGCAGCCTGCAATAGTGCCGGGTGCACTGGTATGTCCACTGCCATGGAGTAATCAAGACCCAGCACCAAACGTGAGACCTGGTGGCCTGCGGAGCGAGGCTGCATGATGTGGAGGGTGCCATATCCGCGGGTCCTGGGATTGTGGCTTACTGCGGCACATGGTGGGACCTCCCATCTACGCGCCGGTGGTGTTAGGTGAGCAGTGAGGCCTGGGTGTGCATGGGTGGGCATTCTCCGATGGGCGGTCGGAGGGGTTGGGGTGCCTCTGCCTGGGTGTGCATGGGTGGGCATATTCCGATGGGCAGCGGGAGGGGTTAGGATGCCCCTGTCTGGGTGTGCATGGGTGGGCAGGCAATGTTGTCTTGTGCAGGTGTGTGTACTGTGCCAGTCATGTATCCGGACTCTGTTTCAGCTGGCGGCTCTGACTCAGATGGGTGACATGGTGAACTGCGATACATACCTGCACGTGGTTGGAGACACACCGGTGGCAGCAGGTGAGCAGTGCGGCCCAGGTGCATAGGGGCGGCACTGTCTCTCTCTCTCCCTCTCTCCCTCTCTTCTTTTCTCTCTCCCCCTCTCTTCTTCTCTCTCTCCCCCTCTCTTCTTTCTCTCTCTCCCCCTCTCTTCTTCTCTCTCTCTCTCTCCCCCTCTCTTCCTCTCTCTCCCCTTTGCTCTCTCTCTGTCCTTTGATGTGTAGAGAACACACCTTCTCATCATGAGTTTTGTCTTGCAGGCTGGGACCTACGGCTTGTCCCGAGGGGAGCGGCCATGCGTCTTCATTCCATTTCAGTGTTCATTTTAATAAAGTTTCATTTGTTGCTTCGAAAGTGAATGTGTGCTGCTCTTTTCTATGTCGACACATGCATGTCACCAGTTGTGATTGTGCGACGTCAGGCGGAATATTTTGTGCATGTTTGGGTGTAGTTGATGTGGCATGTCTTTGGTCGGGGGGTGCCAGGGAGAGGTGGTCCTGGGGTGGTGTTGGTGGGTGTTGTGGCCCTGTTGGGTGTCCGGGCCGCATGATGGGTGGCTCCATGGCTTCTCTTGCCCTTCGGGTGTGGCCCTAGGCTGGTCTCCCTTTTGTGGTGCAGGCTGCCGTCCGACTTTACACCAGGTCAGAGCAGGTATTGATTTCCTGGTGCTAAAGCGCCTTATCGCCTGTTTTATGTTTTTATCGCCAATGTGGCTTGTCGTTGTGAATGTTGTGGTGTGATGTTGTTGCGGCTTTTGGCATGGGAACGCCCACTCTGCATCTCATTAGCGATAGTTGCACGGGTCCTCTGTGGCGATGTTTTTTGCAGCTGCTATCGTGGGTAAACTGGTGCTGTGGGCTGTTAACACCATCTTGTGAAAGGATTTATCGCAACATTGGCTGCGATAAAGTGCTGTTGACTCGGCGATAGTTTCTTGTGAATATGCCCCTCTGTATTCTATTTTTAGGATTGGGGTAATGCCTACAAATATATTTATGGTTAAATGGAACAATGCAAAGGTGTGTGATGATCTGATGAAACTGTACATTGGGGATATGCAAATCGTCAGGAACTGTAAGCTGTTTTAATGTAAATCAGCAATCCCCTGTCGAAGTGGCTTGCCCTGTACTAAAATCAAACAAAGTTATGTAACATCACGATGCTTTAAGATTACTTTATATGACTGATCAAGCAGCAGTTAATAATGCGATCGCTTCGAACGTAAATGATGCTTGGGTCACTAATGACAGATTTAAACAGAAGCTGGGGGCATATCAACAACAACCGGCGATAATTATCTCTAAGCGCACCTGGCGCTAGGATAATTATCGCCGGCTAGCGTGAATTTTTATCGCTGAGATAGCGTGCTATTAGCAACGCTTATCTCAATAGCGATAAAAATCCTCACGCTAACAGGCTAACGTGAGATTATCGCTGGAAACCTTGTTGATAGGGACAGACAAACTTAGCCATGATATCCTCCTTCCATAGGATATCATGGCTAAGTCAGAAAAATACCAGATGTAAAAAAGCAGCGTTAACCGCGGTTAGCGCTGCTTTTTTTGTCTCTAACAGGGTTAGCGACATTCTTGATAATAGGAGAAATGTTGCTTAGCGGCATTTCTCCTATTATTTTACTCTGGAACGCCCTCTTTGCATCTCATTAGAGATGCAAGGGGAAGCGTAGAGTAAAAGGGTGCTAACATGCAAATTTGCATGTTAGCACCCAGTTGTTGATAGGGCGCTAGTTTTATCTCTCCTTTTTTGGCTTTTAAAGCCAAAAAAGCAGAGATAATGCCCTTGTTGATATGACCCCAAGTCTTGCAGAAGCTGTGATACTGTCCTGCAAATAACGACCCTGTGCAGATATCACTCATATTTGGCTTGTTTGGAATGTTAAAGTAGTTATATAACACATTAGATAAATGCATTTATATCTCTTTGATCGTATTTTATTCTGTTTAGACTCAGGAACTACATAAACAACATTTAGATATATGTCACTTTTAATTTTTTATATTTTTATTCTCCGATATAGAAAAACTTACTTTTTGAATGCATGTATTGTTAAGGCTTGTGGCGAGAACATTAAATAAATAAAAATAAATCAGCTGAGTATCATGTGAAATGCTCAAATACGTTTTTAAGCGTTTCCATATAAGCTTGCTTTTTCATTTGTGGACCACTAAGGAATGTAATACTCGCTATAGGTAAAGGCCTTGTTTCTCTATCTGACCACGCACCACCGAGTCTGTTCATCACTACCATAATCAGGACTAATAGATGATATACCTGAAATTTCAGCCCTTTTTTGCTACAAGGTAAAACATTTAAAGGGTATCTACAAAAAAATATATTGTTAACTTAAGTCTTGAAAGGTCTTGTGATGATCACATCGGATGACTAGCGCTCAGAACCTTAATGAAAAGAACTCCATTCATCTATGCAGCATTCACTAAGCCAGGACTCTCCAAAGTCGGTCCTTGAGGGCCTGATCCGTACCAGATTTTTAAGATAACTACATTTATCTAAATGAGGATATACTAACAATCTGGCATGGATCCGGCCCTCCAGAACCGCCTTTGGAGAACCCTGCATTAAGCAGCAGGAATGAACAAGGTTTATAACTTTGTGACATAAGCTGAAATAGCAAAGTTGTGTTGAAATCTGTCCAATGGCATCTGAAAAGAGAAAGGAACATTACAATATGCCATCAGTTCAATTCACACACAGAAAACAGAGGGGCAGATTTACAAGGACTGGCGCATCCCTGCATATTAGCAGGGATATGCCAGTACCGATATGACACGCAATTCTACCCTTGCGTCGCATTTAGAATGCGGCGCACCGTGGTGCAGGGATAGAAAGATGCGTGTTGCATCTAATGGCGTAAGGGTGGCGCATTGCTGGAGTCGTGTTGCAAACGCGACGCAACTCCAGCAATGTTCAGGGACTGCCCATACCTAACGTGCTGCGCCACTCCTTAAGCCTGCTTCAAGCAGGGGTAAGGTTATGTTGCAGCCGCCTCTGAAAAGTGACTCAGTGAAATCTTGTAAATTTCACTACATAACTTTTACAAAGCTTTTTCTGACGGAATGCCCACCCTGCATACATTAAACCTAAGGCAGGTTTAATGTGGCGCAGGGTTTTACAACGTGACGCATCTCCCTAGATGCGTCACGTTGTAAATGAGTCGCAATGTGACGCATGGTTTATGCCGCCGCTGCGTCACAGAAGTGACGCAACGGTGGCGCAAATGTGTCGCAAGGGGTTTGTAAATCTGCCCCCGAGTTCGCTCCTTTCATATAATGGTGGAAGAATTAGGATGGTGGGATACAGTTCCTCTTTGGAGTTTTTTTTATCCTTCTGTAGCTAGAGTTTAGCAAAGGTACATGGGTGAAGCGACCCTTGGGTACAGTCACCATGATTACCGCATTCCTCTACTTACACCCTTCATCCACGAATCATTGCACTTTTGTTCCCTCGTGTCCCTGTATTGCAGGCATCTATGGTATTTGTTCTGCATTCTTTGCACACACTGGCTGTCCTTCTCTCGAGGCCCCAGCCAGTCGCTAATGCCAATGCACACTCATTGTTCAGTGACAACCTTATTTTTTTCTTTACTCAGAGATTCACATTATCTAGTTTGCTTTGACAAAAAATTTAAATATTTGCTATTTTACTTCCTCTTTTGACAATCGAATTCTTTCATAGTCTGGTGTTTTATGTTAGCCTGACCTGCTCAAACAATACTGTACAATCTTGTACTCAATCAATGAAAAGCTTCATCACAAGACAAAGGCTGTTCAACTATTTCATAATTTAACATAAGCTTTTTATCTGTTTGCTGCAGTGTCCTTGAATGAGCGTCACAGTATATGAATGTCGAGCATGTGTTGTATACAGTTCCTATATCCTGTCCTAACAGATCAGCAATTAAACACAACTACCTGCTTGAAACACATTCATTTCTGAATGGAGGGATCACTGACAAATATTGAGGTAAACAAAGTTGTTTGACACAAATATTGTGTCAACAATATCGTTTACCAATATATTGTGCCCCTATACCTAAAAAGTGAAGTACTAAAATATCAGAAATAAAATATCGATTCAAAACATAAAACAATTTTTTTCTTTAAATAAATATATAATTTAAAGAAGTAAATCCTAAATACTTCAATATGCAACTTTAATTTAATTGAAAATAAATAAATTCCACTAATATCTACTGTAAATAAAGTAACATATAGTTTGGTGAAATGCTCAGTAACAATGTAAAGTTTTAAATGCAGAAAAACACAGAAATTCACCAGTTATAGTTATCTCAAGCGACTATAACTCAATCACTAAGGTAACTATAATTCGAGGTTACTTAAGATAACAATAACTGGTGAATTTCTGTGTTGTTTTAAGCTCAGAATGATACTTTGTTACTGAACATTTCACCTAAATATAACATTGCTTTAACCTTTGGCTTTTACATTGATTTTCTTGTTCTTGTTTTTACATACAGTAACATTTTATTAATATACGTAAAGCCAAAACCCCACCGTACACTGCCTTTCTACCTCTGCACCTTTGCTAAGCGGGGTGTTGACCGCAGGGCCTGGTCTATGGCCAATCCCCTGCAAACTGCCAACCCCATGCCATGGACAGCCTTTGGCAATGGTGATAAGGTTTGACCCCTGGGTCTCTGGGGCCTGATCTCAAGGGGCCAAATTCAGCAGAAAAGTGAGCAGTGCTGCACAGCCCCCATCCTTGAGCCTTAATAGGCCCCAGGACCCCATCCACCGGAGTTGAATTCCAAGGGGAAGGGGGTATGTGGCCCCCTCCCCGAGCATTATCAAGCCCCAGGGATCTCATATCCTCCCTGGGGCTGAATTGCAGAAAAAGGGGAAAAAGGGAGGGGGCCGTATGGGTCTACTCTGCAAGAATCTGGCCCCCTACGAACCCCATACCCGGGACCAAAGCCAGATGAAAAGGCGAGGGGAGGCCTGTAGCCCCCTCCCTGAGCCTTATCAGCCTTATTAGGCCCTGGGGACCCAATCCCTGGGGCCACATGACATTATAAAGGGGATGGCTGAGCCTTCATAGGCCCACCGGGGACACAATCCCTCTGGGCTGTACTTTGTTTTAAAATGGACGGGGGCCTATTATGACCCTATCTACTGGGGCCTGCATTCAATATAGGTGGGTGGTCTGGTGACAAGCCGAGGCACCCACAAACAACATGTTGGGGCCAATGGGGCGCCACAGAGCCCCCACAGCCCCGACTGTCCCCGCATAGTGTGGTAGAAGCATTGCTCCCTAATGGATGTAGCAGCTGATTATGCTTGCTCCCGCTGGGCTTGAGCAATATGTATTCTAATTCCCAGCCCGCATTAGTGCAGGCAGGAAAACAGAACACAAGTCTGATCCCAGTTGGCCTGATCATTTTTTTATATCTCCCACAGGCTGGGACCATATTTGGAGTTTGCTCCCATATGGCGAAGAGATTTAAAAATGCTGCAGACGGAGCGGAGCAAATACGTTTCCTTGCCTGCTCTAGTGTGGACATGGAAACTACTGTGTCACAGGGGTGTGCTCCCTGGGACACAGTAAGTGGATGGGTTCCCAGGGCCATTACAGGTGCAGGGGGGAGGGCAGCATGACCCACCTCCCTTTTCATTTGTATCACCGCCCTGGAGTATGGGATTCCTGGGGACTTTTTAAGTCTCAGGGATGGTGCATTGCACCCCTCTTCCTCTTTTCAAACCATTTCATCCTCTAGGATTAGGGCTCCCTCTGCCTTAATATGCTTAGGAAGGGTGGTCTGCATACCCCTACCTTTTATTAAAAAAGCAGCCCAAGGGATTAGGCTTGGGCAGAAGGGTCCCGCGCCCCTCCCCTTAAGTAATACCTGAGCAGCCCACCCTGGGTCCTGGCTCAACCCGGAAGAGTTTTGGGGGAAGTGCGAGGGAGCCTTTGCTTTTCTTTTTTTTATTTTGCAGCAGATTCACAGTTTGGTTGCATATTCACAGATCCCCTGCAAATTCACACAAAATATAAAAATACATTTTGGACCCAAACACAAAGTGACCTTACGTGGCTTCATAAGTTTCATTTTCTAGTTGTATCACACATGTACCATGTTGCGTGTTGCAAGCGCGATGCAACAGGGATCATAAATATGGCCTCTGGTGTAAATCTATTCAGCGGTTTGGGCTGTGTCTGTGTCTAAATATTCTATGGAAAATAAATAGAGGAAAAAGTGTTTTGGGACCCCTGCTTTTTTTCTTGGCCCCTGCTTGATGGATCACCCTAAAACTTTCCATGTGCAAACTAGTAATAAAGTAGCACTTTTATGGAAAGCTGTTGGAGATTCATTAAACGGCACCAAACTTATAATCAATGCAAAAAAGGCATTTCCAATGTATATATACAATAAAATACGATCCTAACTATAACTACCCAGTGGAGACCATCATATATATAGATATATATTTATTACCCAGTGGAAATCACCACTTGGTAATCATAGCTAGATCAGCTGTTACATAGTTTATGCATGGAAAGTGTGGGGGTGATCCATCAAGCACAGGCTGAGAAAAAAGGGGGGTCACAAACACAAAATCCCCATGCATTTTCCATAGACTTCTTTAAGAAGGCTACAGCAAACCTGTTGGAATTACAACCACTTTGGCAGAAAACTAGCTCTTAGTTCACAGATCGTGCTATTTTGATTTGGTTAAATCCGTTGAGCAGTTTTGGGGAAATTACGGGTACAGAAATATAGATATCTGGACAATTGGGTCCACAGGAGGCTCAATCCTTTGTGAGTGTTGGCAGTGGGAATTGTTTTGGAAATCTCATCTTGCTGGTATATAACAACATTCTATGCAAGGAACACACACAGACCTCAACTTCTCATTAGATACTGTAAGTCTTCACCCATGCAAATTGCAAAGCACACCCTAAATCAGTTATTTGGCTTTCACATCTCTCTGGACACAGACTGAAACCACAGCTCCATCGTTTTATTGGCTTTCCTTCAAGAGTACAGAGTTTTAAAGTCAGGATGTCTTCTGCTGAAGATAGAAGAGAAGGAGAAGAACAGGACAAAGAAAAAGAAGACTTACCACCTCCAAAGAAGTCCAACATTTGGCAATATTTCTTCATACCATCAGGAGAAAAAAAACGTTCTTGCAAAAATGGTCCAATGCAATATACACAGAAAAAAACCTGTCAAGAACTATGTGGAAGTAGTAGTCACATAACACATCCTGCATATGGAAACATCTGAAAACCATAGATACAAGCAGCCATGGCTCATACAGGTAGGAGCAATGGGGCCAGGACTCTGACAAGGAAAAATGTAATAATTAATGTTCCCTCATTGTCATCTGTTGCAATGATCCCCCAAACCCAGCCACACAGCTCTTACCTGCATGATCCACGGCTGCTTGCATGTATGGTTTTCAGATGTTTCAATATACAGGATGTGTTGAAAATACAGAGTCCAGTTCACCTACACAGGCAACAGGGTATTCCTCAGCAACCTAAAAGATTGCAACCTGTTCTATGCATAATTATCATCTACACACCATAAACACAAAGGCTTTTTTCAGAGCCAACCCTTTTCCCAAACACTGATTCTTTTGTTTTCAAAAGCTTATTTGAAATTTTCCCTGCCAAATAAGGGGTCTGCCAGCTATTGTTGCATTGTGATCTGTGATGGATTTGTGATGGATCTGCAGATTCATTCCTTACCAAAGCACACATTCAATACAAAACAACAACACATTGAATACATGCAAATCCCATTAAAATGCATATAACGGAATCAATGCCTGCAAGAGTGTGTTAGTGGCTGTGTAAGTGTCTGTGTGGGTGTTTGAGGGTCTACGTGTGTGTGTGTGTATGTGGCTATGTGGATGTGTAACTGGGTGTGAGAGTGACTGTGTGTGTGTGTGAATGGTTTTCTGGATCTGTGAGTGGGTATGTGACTGACAATGTGGGTGTGTAAGTGGTTGTATAAGTGGCTTTATCAGTGTGTGAGTGGGTGCGTGAGTGGTTGTATGAGTATGTAACTGGGTATGTGAGTGTTTGGTTAGTGTGAGTGGGTGTGTAAGTACTTGTGTTGGTCTGTGTATGGAAGTGTGAGTGGTTCTCTGGGTCTGTAAGTAGGTGTGTGAGTGGCTGTATTGGTATGTGAATCAGTATGCAAGTGGTTTTCTTTGTTGCTGAATGGGTGTGTGATTATCTGCATAGGTGTGTGAGTGGGTGTATGAGTGGTTGTATTAGTGTATAAGTGTGTGTGTGAGTATGTGGTGGGTGTGTAAGTAGGGGTGGAAGTAGCTGTGTGGGTCTATGAGTAGGTGTATGACTAGCTTTATAAGTGTGTACATGGGTGTGTGAGTGTCTCTATGGGTCTGGGACTGGTTGTGTGACTTATTGTCTGGGTCTGTAAGTGGCTGTGTGATTGGCTTTATGGGTGTATGAATGGGTGTGTGAGTTGTCTTCTGAGTCTCTGAATGGTTGGATGACAGGCTGTATGGGTAAATGAGTTGGTGTGTTAGTGATTGTGTGCATGCATGAGTATGTGCTGAGTGTGTGAGTAGGTGTGGAAGTGGGTGTGTGGATCTGTGAGTGGGCATGTCACTAGCTATATGATTGTGTACATAGGTGTGTGATTGTCTGAGTGGACGTGAGTGATGTGTGGGTATGTGAGTAGATGTATGGGTGATTCTCTGAGTCTGTAAGTGGGTGTGTGAGTAGCTGCATGAGTATGGACATGGGTGTGTGAAGGATTCTGGGTCTCTGACTGGGTATGTGAATGGATGTATGTGGGTGTGAGTGGTTTTCTGGGTCTCTGAGTAGGAGTGAAAGTGTCTGTATGGGTGTATAAGTGTGGGTGTGGGTGATAATGTGGGTGTGTAAGTGGGTGTGTGAGTGTGTAAGTGGATGTGAGTGTGCCTGTGTGGGTCTGATTTTGGGTGGGTGAGTGGTTCTCTGAGTTTTTGAGTGGATGTATAAGTCACTGTGTGGATGTTTGAGAGGGTGTGTAAGTGGCTGTATGGATGTGTGACTGAGGGTATATGTGTCTCTATGGGTGTGTGAGTGGTGTTCTGGGTCTGTGATGGTATGTGAGTGGCTGTACAGGTGTATGAATGGTTTAGGGTGTAAGTGGGCATGTGAATGTGTGATGGGTGGGTGTATTAGTGAGTGTGTAAGCGGCTGTGTGAGTGGCTATATGGGTGTGTGATTGGCTGTATCAGTGGTTTTGCTGTATGGGTGTATGATTGGGTGTGTAAGTGGCTGTGTGGATCAGTGAGTGGGTGTGTAAGTGGCTGTATGGATATGTATGTGGCTGTATGAGTGGATGTGTGAATGCCTGTGTGTGGGTGCAAATGTATCTCAAGGTATCTGGATGTATCAGTGACTGTATGGATGTGTGAGAATAGTGTGAGTGGCTGTGTGTGTGTGTGTGTGAGTTGGTCTGTGAGTAGGTGTATGAGTTATTTAAATGAAGGTCTGGATCCACAGATCTACTGCAGATTCACACGGGGCTGTGCTAAACACAGCGGTGGATCCAGAGAACCCTGTGCATGCAAAAAAATAAGTTTATCCATAATTTCTTTCCCATGAGGGGTCTTTCACAGACCCCTCCATCAGTCCCATGAAGTCAGGATACATCTATCCTGACCCCCTATATTTTATTTACACTTTATTTTATCCCTGGGAATAGTGCACGATCCAGAAAATGGCTGCTGCAACTTTCTCCCAGGCTGCAAAACATGGCCTTGCTGTTGGCGCATGGATCTGCAAATCCACCATAGTGCATCCACAGTGGATCTGCGTCTCTAGATAAACATAAATCTATTTTCTTTAATAACTTCAAAACTACTCAAAAGATTTACACCAAATTACTAAAAGCAGTCTATCTGGACCAAGAAGATCTAGCTTTCCGCCAAAGTTGGTTTAATTTATTTCAGCAGTTCAGGCTACAGTCGAGTCTAAAATCCCTAATGAAAATTGCATGGAAAAAACACGTTTTGGGACCACCTCTTTTTCCGCAACCCCACTTGACGAATCACCCAATCCTTACCAGACAGTTGCTGAAGTGAGTGGCAAAGTAGTTTTGAAATTTTGTTAAGCTACATCAAACTGCGCCAAAGTTTTTAGAAAAACAGAACGCACACACACACACACACACACACACATATATAATGGCGGATTGTTGAAAATAAACCACAAGCACAAATCAATAGGAGTCTGTGTCTGTTTATCCAATTTCAGGGAATTCACAAGCGGAGCTACATGGATATATATATATATATATATATATAAATTCAGTGAAAAAACCATAGGTTTCACACACGTTATAGTTAGCTGGACATTTCACTCGTAAAAAACCAATGAAATTCCCCCGTTATAGTTAGTTAAGCTAACTATAACTCGCGCACCCGCAATCCACTGCTGATGACGTCACATATTACATCACTCATGACATGGTCAGTGACATCACTCATGACATCACTGATGACATCTCAAATGACATCACTGATGACATCACTGATGACATCATCAGTAAATGTGTGTTTTTCTGAAAATTAAATATGTTTTGTATATGTATATCTCATGGTCGATGGAAAAATAAATGGGTATATAAGTGTCTAAATGGATGATTTGTTTTTGAAAAATTGATTGTGTGACTGATTAAGTGTATCATAGTGAATACATGGCTTAGTGAGTAATGTTTAAATATGTAAATATCTGTATCAGTCTCTCACTTTGTGTATAAGTGGCTGCATGGGTTGGTGAATAGCTACATGGGTGTCTATATAGGTTATTAGTTGGTTTTTTGAGTATCAGTCTGAGTGTCTGCATGGTTCGGTGTGGGGTATTACATAGTGCATAGGTGCATGAATGAGTGACTCACTGTTTGTATGTTTTGAAGACAGCATGTGTGCAGGACTGTATGGGTGGATGAGTGTGTGTATGGGTGTGTTAGTGAGTAAATGACTGTCTCAATATTGTCTTTATGAGTAACTACATATGTTTTAAACTAGTATATGTGACTATTGGTGTATATATGTGTGTGAGTAACTCTATGGATGAGTGGCATTGTGTAACAGGATGTATAGGTGTATGAGTACATATGATGAGTGAGTACATGTATGATTGACTGTATAGGAATGTTGGTGAATGAGTGGATGTGTATGTGGATCTTCGAATTACTGAAGAGGATATTGTAACTGGTATTGGTATGTCCATTGTTTTGAACATTTTAGTCTCTATTTTTGAATGTGTGTATCAAAGGTTATATTAGGGTGATGACATCAGTGATGTCATTTGAGATGTCATCAGTGATGTCATGAGTGATGTCACTGACCATGTCATGAGTGATGTAATATGTGACGTCATCAGCAGTGCATTGTGGGCGCGCGAGTTATAGTTAGCTGAACTAACTATAACGGGAGAATTTCAATGGTTTTGTACAAGTGAAAAGTCCAGCTAACTATAACACCCCTGAAACCTATGGTTTTTTCAGTGAATTTCTGAGGTTTTTTAAATGCTAATTCCTAACTATAACGTGCCTGAAACCTATGTTTTTTTCTGTGAATTTCAAAGGTTTTTTAAATGCTAATTTCTAACTATGCCTACAGAGATAGGACATGTGAAGAAAGAAGAAAAAATGCACAGAAAGAAAAAAAGAAGTGCAGAAAGAAGCAACAGAAGTCCTCAAAGACGAAGAAAAGTGCAGGAAGAAGGATACCGTGCAGAAAGAACAAAAAGAAGAGCAGAAAGAAGCCTTGTTGCAAAATCATCCTGTACCCTCAACTTTTTCAGACAGATACTGCTGGTAACTGAGTCTGACTAACCAGTCCTAGAGCCAGTGCTATGTCAAAAGACACTTAGAATACAGTGAAAACACCTACATACACTAGGGAACATTATGCGTTGGGGTCCCCCTGTGATTAGCATGACCTCCTCTGTAAGCCCCTAGTATATAATAGGGCAGGGGGATTAAAACTACCTCTTAAAACAGGCCACAGGGTGTTTTTGCACACGTTAACTCAGGACCCGTCCCCTCCCTTCACCACTGTGTAAACACGCCCTGTGTCTGTTTTTAGTTGGGAGATTAGGTTCATTTGAATCCTGAGGGTCCCTAGGGTCCAACTAGCCCACTAGGTACCTCCAGTAAGTGCCACAGAGGTGCGTTGCAGAGAGGTGTAAAAGTGGCACGGCCTGGACCACCTCTCTGCAATGCAGCTCAGTGGCGCTTACTGGAAGCACTTGGTGGGCTAGTTAGCCCCCAGGGGCCCTCAGTATTGAAGGAAAATCATATCCCCAATTTAAAACGTGCCATAGTGCGTGTTTGCACACGTCACCTCAGGCCCCGTCCCCTCCCTTCACCACTGTGTAAATGCGCCCTGTGGCTGTTCTAAGTTGAGAGATTAAGTCCCCTTGAATCCTAAGGGTCCCTAGGGTCAAACTAGACCACTAGGTACCTCCAGTAAGCGCCACAGAGCTGCGTTGCAGAGAGGTGTAAAAAGGGGCTTGGCCTCAGAACACCTGTCTGCAGCGCAGCTCCCTGGTGCATACTGGAGATGCCTGTTGGGCTAGTTGGCCCTCAGGGACCCTCAGTATTGAAGAGGAATTAATTCCCCAACTTACAACTCGCCAGGGGGCGCGTTTGCAGAGTGCTGCAAGGAGGGGGCGTGGCCTCCATCACGATGGCAGTCTTTTATTTATTTTAATTTTTTAAGAAGGGGGGCTGTGTGGTTCCCCTTCTTATTCTAATTTATTGGCCCTGATGACCCCATCCCCCAGGGCCTGTCTCCTAATTATATTTTTTTGACCCCAATCCCCAGGGCCGGCCACTGTTTTTTATTATTTTTAAAAAATATATATTTATAGACACACCTAGGACATGCTGGACAAACCGTACGTACCTATCACCATGACGATTTGTGTGATATTCATTAAAAGGCGACTATGCATACAATGAATCCACGTGGAATGTATTTACACCACTAGTGAAGCTCTGACATGTCTGATGCCCTACCGTGCCTAATCCCGGTAGACACCCTTGTCGTTTATTTATACAAACATGGGTAGCTATTGATGGGCACATTTAATACACATGCACACCAAGCCATTCAAAGGGGATTCGACAAAAATTCGACCAAAACTATGCAAGAAACCCCCCTCATGGTTAAGAAAACACACATCCACTGCCGGATGTGTAATACTTTTTATTTTACTCTCTGGAAAGGGGACGAATATCACTTGAGAGTCCAGCGCGCTCCTGGCAGAGCCCAATGCTTTGTTACACCCACCATTGCCTGCTGAGTGCCACACACCTCTGTGTTGTATTCCACTAGCTAGTGCATATGCTATGACACTCTCTAGCCCATGTGCACTGTAACACCACCCCGTGAATATGTCATGCCACACTTGTCTTCGCACGGGTTATATTGCCCCATCTAACGTGCCTTCCTCGATGCCTATGTTATAACGCACAGTGCTATGCCATACATATTACAATCTGGGATCCATATCTTTTCACAGTGCATATACAACGTTACACTCCCCAGCAAATATTTTATATTACAACTTTAGAGACTAGTTAGGTTACACAACACTGCCCTGTGCATATTACACTCCAAGGCGCATATCGCATAGCACGCGCTAGTGCCTATGCTATCTCGCGCTCTCCAATGAATCTGTCATTGCGCACAATGTATTGCATATTATATTTCACGCCCGGTTCATCTTATATCACACTTTTTGGTGCATAGTTTATACCATACACGATATCTAGTTTTCATTTTCAATCGTGCTCTCAGGACTATGTTCTATATAACACTGTGTTCACCTACCCTTTTCACGGACATTACATTTTGTGATAGGGGGTGGAGGGTTAGAGGGTGTTTCTGCCAAGTGAGCCCGGAGTCACAGTCACAAACGTCCTCTTCTTCCTGAATAAAAGTGAGATTATGCTGCATACTTGTTCATATTTTAAGTAGTTCGCACAGACACACGTTTTAAAAACAATAAAGTTCCTAATACCCGCCTTCTCTGAACAGTTAGCTTGCTGCCCAATCCCCCTCCTCCCTATCCTCTGTTGTGTGAATCCATGGACTAGCCTCCTCCCTCCTGCCATGCATGGTCTGATTTGCTGCCACTGCCCTCAATTTAGTATGATGTACCAGTTCACTCCTCCTGCCCTCCATTGCCCAATTCTATGCCCCATCATTGACCTCCTGCTTAAACTCTGTGCTTAGCGTGCTGCCCCTATTCTCCTTCCCCCTGCCCTCCGATGTCTTTGTGTATGCCCCTGCTCCATCCTTTTTGCCCACCATGTTCCATGGACCTGCCACTCCTATCTACTCTGAGTGTTCTGTTGAGCTGCCACTCCCCTCCCACCTGAAGAGCATTGTCAGATGACTGTAACCTGTCCCTGCCACCTCCACCCTGCCTGTCCACATGCCATGCCCCTATCCTCTTCCTCCTGTCCTACATGGTCCATTGTACTGCCACACCCTTTTGCCCTCCCTGGTCTGTTGTGCTGCAACTGCTCCTCCTGCCTTCCCCGTGCGGTCTGTTGTGAGGCCCCTTTCCCTGAACTTTCTTGTCTGTGCACAGGACCTGACCCTCCCTTCTATCCTCCATCGTCCTCTGTGCATGCCCCTGCACCCTCCTTCTTGCCCATCATAGCCATTTTGCTACCACTAACCCTCCCACTTGCCATGCATGGTCTTCTGTGCTGCCATGGCCCCTCCCACCTTCCCTGGGTGGTCAGTTAGCTGCCCCTGAACCCCTCCCACCTTCCCTCCATGGTCTGTGTGTATGCCATCACAGTCTCACTGTTTCTCTTCATGGTGTGTGTCTTGCTTCTAGTGCCCATCCTGCCTGACCTCCATGGCTATCTTGCTGCTCCTGCCCTGCCCCCTTGCCCCAGCCCTCTGTTTACATGTGCAGACCCCTACTCCCTCCCTCCTGGCGTGTCTGTTCCATTGTAATGCCCCTGATCCATCCCTCCTGCCCTTTATGGTCTGTTATGCTGCAGCTTTCTCTCCTGTCTGTCCATTATGGTCCTGCCTCTTGCCCCTCTGTTCTATGGTGTCCATGTGCATGGACCTGTCCCCTCCCTCTTGCTTTCTATGGATTGTTGTGCTGCACTCCCGTCCCGCATGCCCTGTGTGGTGTATTGTGCTGCTGCAAACCCTGATGCCTGCCCTGCGGGGTCAGTTTGGTGCACCTCTCCATGTCCCTCCTGTCCTCTGTTATCCAAGTCCATGTCCCTACCCCATTTCCTTCCATGATCCAATGTACCATACTTGCGAACATTTTGAACTTGGTAAGAGGGAGATTTTGAAAAAAAACTGGGGTATTGATTTTCCCCTTTGAGTTACATTGAAAAAGAGCAGATTGTAGACAGGAGACAGATAAAATAAAGCCCATTTGAGCTTAAAAACATTGGACGTTTCCTGGCTGAATCGGGTCTGTTGGCATGTGTGGTTGTACTACCATTGCCTCTTCCTTCTGCCCACAATGGTCTATTACATTGCCACAGCCTCTCTTGCAAGTCCTGTATTGTTGGTTTGTTGCCCCTGCCACCCTTTCCACTGCCCCCCATAGTCTGCTGTGCTGCCACGGCCCTTCCTGCCTGCTCAGTGTGGTTAAATTGTTGCCTTTGCACCCTCCTACCTGCCTTCAATTTTCAGAGTCCGTGCCCCTGGCCTCTGCCTCTCAACAGTATCCTAATGAACAAATAGATTGCTAACATTCTATATTTATTACAAAAGTGTGGAACGCCTGACGTCATCTTGATGTAATCAAAACTGTAATACCTAGAGCATTTCCTTTAGAAATTACATATATGAGAGGGTCTTATTGGCATCAAAATTATGGTTAGTGCTCTAAAAGACTAAAATAAGGACATATTTTCTGAGTTTTCAAATAGCAAGAAAGCACTTTTAAATTATTTGTTACCTTTAGTTTTTTTTATCCAGTTGACTACTTGATTAAATGTTGCACTTAGGGGAGAGAATGTGGTGTTACTTCCAGAACTGCAGACTTTGCAACTGGGGAACCAGGTTGGAGTTTCTGCTTCAGCTCGACATTCTGTGATTCTGGTCAAATCACTTAGTCTCCCCATGTCTACAACCAAAATGAATTTGTTCTTGTGTGATGTAACCAATGCTCATGTAAAGCACTCCAATACCTGACAAGTCTGCACTATAACACTGCAAAAACACAAAATAATAAGTGTTTTGCAGACTTCTGTCATTGGGCTATATTTGGGCTACATCTGGGTGATTTTGGGCTACATTTGGGCTCTTTTGTCTCCGGTGGCTATCTTGGGAGATTTATTTGTTATGAAGTTTCCTAATTTCCTCATGTACTGCAGTCTCCTCAGTAGGAAATGCTTTCAGTTTTTTACTTTGATTCCATCATGAAGGTATTCAGATATGTCACACATTTGCCATAAATTCTGAATGTTAGCACTCTAGTTGCTCATTAGATCACTGTAGTAAAACTACTGTTCACCATGGAAGTCTGCTCCTGGTATTAAAAGTGCATGTTTCAGTCTGCATGTCAGAATTTTTTAATGAAATAGAAGAGGATTTGAGAAGTCACTCAAAATGTGCCCTCATTTTCTTTCTTCAGCATTAATCATAATTTCTATGGCAAAATGAACCCCCTCATTGTGTTCCTTTTTAAATTAAATGTTTTAAGTGTTACCAGTTTATTCCAATCAAGATGGCTTCAGGTGTGCCATACTTTTGTCATAATGAAGACAGTAAGCGCTCTAGTTGTTTTTAAGAACACTCTGGGACATTCTGTCATTGGGCTATACCTGGGCTACATCTGGGTGATATTTGGGCTACATTTGGGCTCTTTTGTCTCTGGTGGCCATCTTGGCAGACTTATTTGTTATGAAGTTTCCTAATTTCCTCATTTACTGCAGTCTCCTCAGTAGGAAATACTTTCAGTTTTTTACTTTGATTCCAAAGGCATTCAGATGTGTCACACATTTGCCATAAATTCAGAATGTTAGCACTCTTTTTGCTCATTAGATCACTGTAGTAAAGCTACTGCTCACCAGGGAAAACTGCTGCTGGTATTGAAAGTGCATGTTTCAGTCTGCATGTCAGAATTTTTTAATGAAATAGAAGAGGATTTGAGAAGTCACTCAAAATGTGCCCTAATTTTTCTTTCTGCAGCACTAATCATACTTTTTATGGAAAAATGAACCCCCTCATTTTGTTCCTTTTTAAATTAAATGTTTTAAGAGTTACCACTTTAATCCAAGCAAGATGGCTTCAGGTGTGCCATACGTTTATCATAAGTAGGACTGTTAGCGCTCTAGTTCTTCTTTGGAACACTCTGGGAAGCTGCAGTAGAACACAAATGAATCAACTGACAGTCTCTGCCCTTGTTGGATGTACATGTTTTACTGAGAATGTCAGACTTCAATCTCACATGACTGAGAAAGAGAATGTGAATTTACAGAAAGTAAACTCTCAGTTTAGCTTATAGATCACCTTCCAAACCTCTGTGGGAAAAGCATGAGAAAATATTTTTCTCTCAATCATGATATCCCAGCAGAAGGCTTTTTCACATGGTGAAATCACCTTAGAACATACCACAATTCCTAAAATGAGTATGGTACCATCAACAAATGATTTATAATGTAACTAAAGTCTTAAAACCTTCTATTAACTGCAATGCTTTTTAATGAGGTGCTATCATGTATATTGGTCCCAAGATGGCTGCCAACACTTCTTGGATGAAGTGCTGACAGCCAATCAGATCTCAGGATGAGATGTGTGGTTAGGCTCCGCCCACATATATATATGATTTTAGTTTTGATTTTCTCAGGAACTACTGAACAGATTGACACCAGACCTGCAAAAGGCACATGCCTGACCTGAGGACTACCTCTCTGCCAAATTTCAAGTAATTCTGTTCCGCCGTTCGGGCTGTACCTTGGACTAAAGGTCCCTATGGAAAATTGCATGGGGAAAGCGCGTTTTGGGACCCCCTTTTTTCTCAGCTCCCGCTTGACGAATCACCCCGAGACTTTCAGGGTAGGAGCGGAGCGGAGCGCCCCACCTATTTTGAAAATTTCGCGAGGATTCGTCAACCTGCGCCAAAGTTATTCCAAATAGAATGTTGCGGATTTCCTATGGAAACACGGTCCTAACTATAACTATCTACTGGCAACTGCCAGTAGATAATATATATATATATATATATATATATATATATATTCAAAATAAGATATTCCTTCCTCTCAGGAAATAATCTTCAAACACTCCCAGGTGGGTTAGGTCACTCGGTTTTTATTTAAATGACAAACATCATCAACGCATTCCAGCAGTCTCAGCTGCCTTGCTGACAATGTCTGAGCACCATCATTTTTTCCTTAAAATACTCACTTTCAAAAAGAAAGAACATTGAGGAGGAACTACAAGGATTAAGAAACATTAGCCAGCACGTTTTTTTTCTGTTACGACGGCAGCCATATTAGAACATGCAAGGTGTACACAAAAACAAATTACAAGGATAGTTCCATTTGTTACAGTTATTACTGCATTTAGCAGCAGAGAATTTCCGTATTGGTTGTTAAAGTCATACTTGTGCTTTGCCTTCCTGGATTTTTAAATCTAGCAGAGACTCCAAGTCCCTTGCAATTATAATCCAGATACCCTGTCAAATTTCACATATCAGTATCTCAGAGAATATACAAATGAACATCCAATTCTAACTAAACCATGTTTCTATTTTAACAACCTCTAATTACTCAGATTATATGTTCTAAATATATTTCAACAGTTTCAAAGCCAACGGGGAGTAAAAAAAAATATTATTTTTCAATTACATATATCGTAAAAAATCTTCAATTATTGAAGTGCAAGTGCTTGGTGCAAATTAATCACTGAAAGTGCAAGTGCCTCACAGTATATTATTATACATATTTCATATACTTATTAAAACACCCAGTAAAATTTTATTGTGTATGGTTAATTAAAACCTTTACAAACGAATAAAATTCAAAAGATCTTATTTCATTTAAATAAATAATTAAGAAAACATTTGGAGAAATAAAGTCCAACTTTCATTGTCTATCTTCAAAGTCATTTATTCCAATAAGGCTTTAGGTTTTGCCCAATAGGTCACCTCTTTTTCGTTTTTCAGCAGAAGGAGACTCTCTTTCTGAAAAAATCTGGTGGCCCTACAAGCTGTCTGCAGCTGTTGGCTGTTCAGTACTAACAGTACTGCCGACCAACATGTTCTAATTTGGAAAAGGCGGAATATCTGTAAAAGATAATACCGTCTCAATTTACTAAAAAGGGGACAAATGCACAGGACATGAATCAAGGTTTCTTCGGAGAGACCACAAAGCCTGCACAGTGCTGTTGGCCATGTTTGCTGCCATGCTGGGGTCTGATCTTTTGTGGTGTAGGTCCCCAGCCGTAGTCGTAGTAACATTTGTTGCGTGGATGATGTTATGTGATTGACTAGATATGGTTGCGGGGCACATCTGTCATATGAGGCCAATACCATCCAGCCGTATTTTTTCTTTGTCAGAGCTGCTTTACCAGCCATCCAGGATTTCTGTTTTGCAGCTCCATTGGCAACTTTTTTTAAAGGCCGCAAAGGTATGTTTAGAGATCCACGTCTCTTGCATGTCTAAACTTTTCAATGCTTCTTCCAGTATTGTTATCCAAGCCTTTTTTCCTTTTGTTTGATTGTTAATTTCAGACCAACAGTGACCCATCAATGAGTCTTCTTGAGCTGCTCTTAGTTTCCAGCACGTTTTTATTGTGGCAGCTTGTCTGGCTTGGTGCTGATTTAATAGCCCAAATTCAAGGCGTACCTGTGCCTGAGATGCAAACTGGGGAATTTGAAAAACATGTTTAAACAACACTGACTGTTGGAGGTTAAGGAAATTAGCGTCTTTACCTCTGTATAGGTTGGAACCATACGTGAGGGAGGGTAAAAATTTGTCAGCAATCACTTTCAGCAGATATTCATTAGATGGACAATTTAATTTAGTTTGTAATATGTTTAAGGTGAATCGCAGTTTGTTTGCCTGGGCTTTTCTGTGCAGGGTGTGCTCTCTTAATGACCATCTTGAGTCAACGAGTACTCCCAAATACTTGTGGGTGGAACTTTGCTCTATGTTATGTCCAGCGATGTACCATCTGGATGTTTGCTGCCCTGGGTGAGACGCAAAACAGACCACTTTTGTTTTTTTATAGTTGAATTGCAGCCCATGCGTACAGATGTATTTGTGCAGCCTTGTTATAGCACGTTGGAGACCCAACGGGGTCTGGCTGCAAAGGACTATGTCATCAGCATACTGCATACTCCTTATTTTGTGTTGGGCTAAATTTGGAGGGTCTGTTTGGATCTCTGAGATGCTTTTATCAAGGTCCGCAGTAAAGATATTGAAAAAGGTGGGGGCCAATACACATCCCTGCTTAAGGCCGATGTAGGTGGGGATTTTTGGTGTTGTTCTGTCCCCGTTGCCAAGTTTTATCTTAACCCACGTCGAAGTGTACAAATTTATAATGGCCCGTAGCAACTTCGGAGGTGTGCCCCAGCTGGCCATCTTTTCCCATAGGATCTCCCTTGGTACTGTGTCGAATGCCGCTTTTAGATCGACAAAACAAGTGAACAATTTTGTAGATTTGGCCTTTGCTTTATCTACAAGAAGATTCAGCGCTATCAGGTTACATGACGTGTTGGTTCCAGGCCTGAACCCTGTCTGGGTGATTGGGAGGATGTTGTTACTACTAACCCAGTCTTCCAATGCTTTCAGGAGATCAGATGCATATCCCTTGTCCTCTACATCTGTAAGCGCAATCAGTCTGTAATTCGCTGGATCTGAGCGCGCACCTGTTTTGAAAATTGGGTGAAAAATGCTCCCTCTCCATGAAGAGGGAATACTTCCTGATTGGAATGCATGGTTGTACAAAGGGGTAAGATATTCTGGCCAAAATGATTGGTCGTATTTAAAAAGCCCATTTGGCAAGCCGTTCGGACTTGGCGCGGCTTTTGACCTTAGTTTTTTCAAGATCATTTGGACTTGGCATTGTGTAATCCAGTTTACAACAAAGATTTTATCTTCTTCATGCTTTTCATTCAACAGATGGTTAAAGGGAAATTGATTCCTTTCATGCGCATAAGTCATTGGGGTTTGCTCTAGATGGTGAATCCAGTCTTCCTGTAGTATATTTACGTTAAAATCGAGGCCTGCTCCATTGGCTACTTTGTCCAGGGTAGGGGAGATATTTTTTGGGCCGCAGTCAAAGACCTGCGTTGTTCGGGTCAGGTTGCGACCCCAATGGATTGTACTATCCCTGAAGCTGCATGGGTGGACCACTTTTCTAAGATTTATACGGTCCCTCCTTCTGCGGCGGCCACCCCAATATTTAATAGCCCCCCCCGGGCCGATATATCACTATTTGAGGTAGAGGAGGCCATCGCACAGAGCGCGGGGAATAAAGCCCCTGGCCCAGACGGCCTCCCAATTGATATTATTAAGACCCACCCTGATTTATGGGCCCCTCTTTTATTGAATGTTTTTAAGAATTTAAATTTTATCTCTTCACCGCCTGCAACCTGGTCATCTAGTATAATAGTGCCTATTTTTAAGAAGGGTGATCGTTCCCAACCATCATGCTATAGGCCTATCTCCCTTATTGACAATACTTTAAAGATTTTAGGGAGAGTACTGTATAATAAAATCCTGTTATGGGCCGAGGATAATCAAATCCTAGAGAGGTGTCAATTGGGTTTCCGCAATAAGTTGGGAACCGCGGAGCAATGCCTTAATCTGAACCTCATTCTGGGCAAATACATCGTAGCACGTAATTGCCCAATTTATCTGGCCTTCATGGATTTATCCACTGCTTTTGACCTGGTTAATAGGTCATTACTTTGGAAGACACTATTGGACTATGGTTTGGATGAATCGCTGGTTCACTTCCTGGCTTATTTGCATAGGGATTTGAAGGCATTAGGAATTCACAAGCACAGACTGATTGAGTGCTTTGTGGTGTCCTGAGGCGGAATGCCGGGACTGTCTGAATTGCATGTACTTGTGGAACTGTTTGCTTGATCTTTCGCCCACACTACATCGTTTTTAAAAAATTGTAATTGCGCCGATTTTTAATTCGTTTTCACTTGTGGTGTAACTCACATTTGATTCCCAACTAGTAAGGGATCCCCGTTACCCTCCCGCTGCAAACGCCGACCCAGTAGCAGAGTCATTCACTACCTGGGGACCGCGTTTTAGGATCCGCCATCTTGGGTGAGGGAAACAGCAAACGAGCAGACTAGTGCTCGGAACATCCCGCACTCGCAGCTACAAAAGGAAGTAGGAATTCACAAGCACAGACTGATTGACTGCTTTGTGGTGTCCTGAGGCGGAATGCCGGGACTGTCTGAATTGCATGTACTTGTGGAACTGTTTGCTTGATCTTTCGCCCACACTACATCGTTTTTAAAAAATTGTAATTGCGCCGATTTTTAATTAGTTTTCACTTGTGGTGTAACTCACATTTGATTCCCAACTAGTAAGGGATCCCCGTTACCCTCCCGCTGCAAACGCCGACCCAGTAGCAGAGTCATTCACTACCTGGGGACCGCGTTTTAGGATCCGCCATCTTGGGTGAGGGAAACAGCAAACGAGCAGACTAGTGCTCGGAACATCCCGCACTCGCAGCTACAAAAGGAAGTAGGAATTCACAAGCACAGACTGATTGAGTGCTTTGTGGTGTCCTGAGGCGGAATGCCGGGACTGTCTGAATTGCATGTACTTGTGGAACTGTTTGCTTGATCTTTCGCCCACACTACATCGTTTTTAAAAAATTGTAATTGCGCCGATTTTTAATTAGTTTTCACTTGTGGTGTAACTCACGTTTGATTCCCAACTAGTAAGGGATCCCCGTTACCCTCCCGCTGCAAACGCCGACCCAGTAGCAGAGTCATTCACTACCTGGGGACCGCGTTTTAGGATCCGCCATCTTGGGTGAGGGAAACAGCAAACGAGCAGACTAGTGCTCGGAACATCCCGCACTCGCAGCTACAAAAGGAAGTAGGAATTCACAAGCACAGACTGATTGAGTGCTTTGTGGTGTCCTGAGGCGGAATGCCGGGACTGTCTGAATTGCATGTACTTGTGGAACTGTTTGCTTGATCTTTCGCCCACACTACATCGTTTTTAAAAAATTGTAATTGCGCCGATTTTTAATTAGTTTTCACTTGTGGTGTAACTCACATTTGATTCCCAACTAGTAAGGGATCCCCGTTACCCTCCCGCTGCAAACGCCGACCCAGTAGCAGAGTCATTCACTACCTGGGGACCGCGTTTTAGGATCCGCCATCTTGGGTGAGGGAAACAGCAAACGAGCAGACTAGTGCTCGGAACATCCCGCACTCGCAGCTACAAAATGGGACCACCCTCCAAGGAGCGCAGCGGATGGGCGCAGCGGGCGCGCCGAAGGCGCGCCGAAGGTAAGCCAAAGGTAGGCCCGTCTGTGCCCGTCCGTGCACAGACCGGGCATAGGGCTGGAAACGCTGTCAGCACTAAACCCTTCATTACCTACAGCAGTCAGGAGTTATTGGCTATCGGTAGATCTGCCACGACCTGCTGCTGTAAACTTGACATGGCGACACTAAAAGGCACAATAAAGTGTGGTCAATGCCATATAGTGTTCGACCCGAAGCAGATTGCTGCTTATGCAAATAATGCTGTTCTAAAAGGGGCACTGATCAATGCTAGATCTCTATCTAAACACGCACTCGACATATATGATACCATTGTAGAAGAAAATCTTGACTGCCTGTTTGTCACAGAGACGTGGCTAAAATCATGGTCTACGCCAGACATAGTGCAAGCACTCCCCCTGGGATATCAGATCCAAAGAATGGACAGGGAGGAGACTCGGGGGGGTGGAATAGCAATAATATATAGAGATTCCTACAACTGCACCACAACGAAACTTCAAGAGCTTAAGGACGCGGAAGGGATGTGCTTTTTACTTAAACTCACAGACTCTTTTACCTTTGCTGGTGCCCTAATCTATCGCCCCCCAGGTCCCTGTAAAAGCTTTCTAGAAAGCATAGGAGAAGCACTGAGCCCCCTGGCTACGCGCTTCTCTAATTTCACTGTACTAGGAGATATCAATATCCATCTTGATTCACCTATGGATTCCTCAGCAATCACCTTTAGGGATACCATGGACGTATTGGGCCTGACTACATGCGTCACACAGCCCACTCATGAGGCGGGGCACACGATTGACTGCATATCAACTAACCTGCAAGACATTCAAATCAAATCCCATAAAATCCTAACCTGGACAGATCATACATTAATACCATTTGTACTACCATTTACAATACTTAGAAATAATAAACTCGCAGGGAAAACTGTACACAGCAGTCAATTAGAATGGAAAGACGCCATGAAACATCCAAAACTGCTTAACATAGCAAAAGAACACGAACCTTCACGGTCAGGTCAGCCTGAAGATGATAATAACAACTTCAGGAAATGGATGTCAGTCTTGAAAGCAACAGCAGCCCCGACCAGCCGTAAACCTAGACCTACGGCTAAAAAACAATCAGCACCATGGTTTAACCCCATGTTAAAAATAAAACAAGGAGAGGTTCGTAGAGCCGAACGCAGATGGAGAACTAACTACTGCATTGAAGACAGGAATAACTACAAATCCACCAGAAGCGCATATCATGCTCTGATTAAACAAGCCAAAACCACCTCGGAAGTAGAAAATGCCAGAAACAAACAAAAAACTATTTTTAAAATTGTCAATAGTTTTAATAAACCTAAAATATTAGAGCAAGAAATACCGCCCTCAGAACAATTATGCAATACCATCGCAGACTACTTTGAAAACAAGGTATTAGCACTCACCAAGGATTTCATCACCGCTGAAGTTAGGGTTAATGAGGAAAACGTGGAAAGGGACAGACTGGAAACTTTCCTGCCCATTAGCCTGGACGAGACCCATAAGGCTATCTCAGTGGCTAAGTCAGGTTCCCCTTTTGACCCATGTCCTCCCGCACTGCTACATATGATGGTGGAGGTAGCTAACCCTGTGATTAACAGCATTGTGAACTCCTCTTTGACCACAGCAACAGTCCCAGCTGAATGGAAGCTAGCGGCAGTTAAACCTTTGCAAAAAAAGCCACTCCCTGATCCTACCACCTTATCCAACTTAAGACCAATTTCCCTTCTCCCTATGCTGTGTAAAATCACTGAAGCCTGTGTAAATAAACAGATTACCAAATTCCTGGAAGGAAATGAAGCCTGGCATCCCAATCAATCGGGTTTCAGGGCTCAACACTCCACGGAAACTGCCCTCCTGCTCACCTCAGATACCATCCGCATGGCCCTGGACCAGGGTAAGAAGGCTGTCCTGATTTTATTGGATCTGTCGGCGGCCTTCGACACTGTGTCACACGCCATTCTGATTAACAGACTTGAAACCTCTGGCATTTCCGGCACAGTGTTGGAATGGATCAAAAACTTCCTGAGTGACAGGAGACAAGTAGTTACTCTCGGAGAATTTCGCTCCAAGGAAAAACTGATAAAGATGGGCGTTCCACAGGGCTCAAGCCTCAGCCCAACGCTGTTTAATGTCTACACCGCCCCTTTAATTAAACTAATATCGTCATTTGGAATTGATGTAGTCGCCTATGCTGACGATACTCAATTGATATTGGTTCTGGACAAAGACACACAGGAATGGGAAGAAAAACTTAAAAACTGCCTCACGGCAACCTTTGATTGGATGAAAGTCAATCATCTAAAATGCAACACAGGCAAGACAGAAATCGTGCCAATGGGCCCAAATAACAACTTCACGCCCAAAACCTGGTGGCCAGAAAAGGCAGAAATCCCACCGAACACAACCCAATCGGCACGAAACCTAGGGATTACATTTGACAGCAATCTCTCGTTCAAGCAGCAAGCCTTGAAAGTGGCAGGTAACTGCTTTGCCATTATTAAAGGACTCAGGAAGTTTTTCGACCTCCTTCCTCTTGAGGCTAGGAAGACGGTAACAGTTGCTTTGGTGACGTCGCGGATAGACTATTGTAATAGCCTATATGCAGGTACTACAAAAACCACCACACATGAACTTCAAATGGTGCAGAATGCCGCAGCTAGGTTAGTCCTTAAATGGCCGAAGAAATCTTCTGCATCATCTGCACTAAATACTCTACATTGGCTCCCAATTAACAAGAGAGTCCTCTTCAAAATACTGATTATCACCTTTAGAGCCACCCATGCTCTGGGACCAAAATACCTACAGCAGAGATTCGCCAGATACCATCCCTCTCGCAATCTCCGTTCATCTAGCTCTAATCTCCTGTCAGTACCTAGGTTCAAGCTCAGCACAAGAGGTGGCAAATCCCTTCCAGTACTTGGGGCAAAAGCATGGAATACTCTTCCCCCCGACCTTCGTGCCCTAGACAAGGAAAAAGATTTCAGAAAGGGACTGAAAACCTGGATTTTCAAGCTACAGGACTCCCGCGTTAGAGCACTAGTGTAACAGTTGGGTGAGTTCCATCCACTCCCTACCTGTTTCCTTCATCACTAAATCAGTATCTGGCGCCTTGATGCTCCCTGGAGTGACTGCAGCGCGGTACAAATGCTATTTTACATTACATTACATTACAAGGCCTGTATCAGGATTAGCACTGGGGGTGAGGTTTCTGAGCCAGTTATTGTCAATAGAGGGGTCAGACAGGGGTGCGTCCTAGCCCCTCTTTTATTTATTATATACATTAATGGCCTACATAAACATCTGGTCTCTTTAACTGGTGATGTCCCGACCATAAAAGATAACCATCTTCCCGCACTACCATATGCAGATGATGCGGTCCTTATGGGACGCACCCCAAACGCATTACGCATATTGGTGAATGGCTTTGTTGCATACATGGATTCCCTAGATTTGAAGACCAATTTTAAAAAGTCTTTTGTAATGTCCTGTGGCCCGAAGAGGCATCATATTGGCAGTATATTTGTGGGGGCAGAAAGACTGGGGTCAACTGGCAGTTTCCCGTATCTGGGAGTGGTCTTTGCTGCGAACAACTCCTGGAGTGGGCATATTGCCAGGAGTAAGTTCTCAAAGTCCATCAATTCAATTATGAGCCTCCCCCGTCCAAAACTGACCGGGGCATTGCCTGCTATCCTAAAAATATACAAAACTCAATGCGTCCCGGTTGCTACTTATGGTGCCGAGGTTTGGGGTACCGCCAGTTGCTCGGATATAACTACCGAGGAACATAGATTTTGTAGGAAACTTCTCTGTGTTCCCATTACTTCCCCACATTTTATATGCCACAGGGAATTGGGTTTGCACTTTATAGGGGATTTTATTCGCGCCCGTCCCGCCCTTTTTTGGCTGTCGATTTGGAAAAATCCCGCCGCCAAACTGACTAGGGACATTATTGAGGATTGTCTCCGCTGCGACAGGGGCATGTCCATTCCCTGGCTGTCAGGGGTGCATAGTGTCCTTCGCAGCGTGAACTTTGAAGACATTTTTCTAAAACCCTCTACTACCAAGCACCCCACTAAATGCGAACTCAAAAAAGTACTTTATACGTCTTTTGATGCTGAAAGGGTAGCTAGGGAGTCCTTGAAATCTAGTGTTTCTGGTTACCTAGCCTGTAATTTTATAAATTACCCCACACCCAGATATTTAACCCTCCCGTTGAGTCATTGGGAGCGAGGCCTTATATTTCGCCTTAGGGCAGGCACCATTAAACACGCACTTAGTTTCCCTTTATGGAATTTTAATGACCAATGTGCTGAGCCATGCCCCTGTGACTCCAAGAGCAGGCAAACAACTCTACATTTTTTATTCTTCTGCAAGTTCTATATGAAGTACACCAAATGGTTTTTAACTCCGTATTTTAAAAAATTTAAACCAATTAGCCTGGAACTTGCATTTTCTATGATTTTGTCCCTGGACGATGATGAACTTGTCTTTCGTTTGAGCTCCTTTTTAAAATCTGTGGTTCGTGCCCGGTCTACAATGTCTTAAAGCTTTGATGGTTTATTTCCTATGTGTAAACAGTATTTTATCTTACTGCATGATTTTACAATTGTTTTCTTTTGTACTTTTATGGATTGTCAATGATCCGAATAAAGTTTTCATTGATTGATTGATTGATTGATACTTTGTTAATTTCTGCCCAAAATTTCCTGTTGTTATTGGATTTGCTGGCTTCTAATAATTGTAGCCAGATTTCTGTTTGATGTTGTTTCTTTGCGGTCCATACTTCTTTTTTGTATGTTTGCCTCAAAGTATGTATTTGCCTCTTAACCTCATCACCCCTCTTTGTGTCTTTCCCTTTAAGTTTTCTAATTTCCTGATTGAAAATCCTTTTTTTGCTCCCTATTACTCCCAGGTGCACTTTATGTATCTTAGAGGATTTTCTTTTATTGGTCTGATTTTGTTGACCAAATGTATCCGTCAGAGTTACGATCATTTTTTCCCAGTTATCCTGGTATGCTAATGGAGTTTTTTCGTCGTCTTCTGCCGACGTGGTTTTCACATGATCCATGATATCACCTACATTCTTTCCGTTCCAAACTAACCGGTTAATATTGTAAAGGATCGGGGTTACGGTCAGATCTTTGATTGCTGGGGCCCTTGCATGTTGTAATCCAATCTCTATTACTTGCGCACTGTGATCACTCTCCAGTTTATGGATTATTCTATAGACGAGTACTGTTTGTAGTACTTCAAAGTCCACCATGGTATAATCCAAAATGGATTGTGCCTTTTTGTCAATTCTGGTTGAGGATGCCGGCTGGTCCTGTGGAAATCTACCATTCAACGTAATCAGTCCAATTTCGGCTAGTATCTGTGCACACCTTATAAAAAATATATAATTAAACTGTCATTATATATTCTACAAAAATTTTAAAGTGCAAGTGCTTCACAGTATATTATTCTTCATTATTAAAAGTTAGTTATTTCATATACTCAAAAACACTTTTAAAACACTATCAATGTCCTAAAATATCTAAAACCGATATACAAAAACTACCTCCTAATTAGTTTTCAGTCTGTATAAAATAATGAATAAAACTGTACATATAAAAAGTTCCATCTTAGAAACAATTTTTCTCATGTACATCAATCATCTAATCCTTTCATATCCCTCTTCCTCAAATTCTTACCATACCAATATAAAAACAAAAAAGTCTCATTTTGTACAGTTTTACCCTTAAATTCCCTTCCCTCAACAACCTCAGTGTAGACATGTATAAAGGTCTTCATCTACATTCAATACATAAGGTTCCTTACTATTGAACTCCAAAATATAATAGGTTTCCAATTTCCTGAGTTCTTTTTCCCTATCTCCTCCTCTCTTTTTATGGGGAATTTCTGCTATACAGCTATACTGCAGGCTGGAGGGATTGCTTTGATGATACTTCTCAAAGTGTCTTGCGACCGGGTAAGTTCTATCTTTGTTTAAAATTGCTCTCCTGTGTTGTAAAAGTCTTTTGTACACTGGTAAAGTTGTACTACCTATGTACACCTTTGGACAGTCACACTGCAATAAATAGACAACAAAATTTGAACTACAGGTTAAAAAACTTTTGATGAAAAGAGTTTTATTAAAAAATGTTTTAAAAGTTGTGCCATTCATTCCATGTTGGCACGCTTTATATTTAAAACATTTTTTTAAAACTGGTTTTGTTGGAGCCACCTCGAGGCCTTACTCTTCCTTTCCTGAAACTCACTACTCACAATTAAATCTTTCAATGATTTTGATTTTCTGTAAGTAATATTAGGCTGTTTATTCAATTGTGGGTCTATTAAAGGGTCACCCCATACCAGATACCAATGTTTTTTTTTAAATGGCTCTGATTTCTTTATGTTTGGTGTTAAAAGTCATAATAAATCTTGGATTCTCCACATTATTCTGCTCTTTCTGCTCAGTTTTCTCCTTCTTTTACTGAGTTTGTGATGGTTCAAAGAGAACCTTCTGTCTCTCAAGATTCCTAGCTTTCTTAGCTGCACCTGTTATTATATGTGGTGAGTATCCTCTCTCCATGAATCTACTTGTCATTTCCTGTTTGATTCTCAAATACTCTTCCTGGCTACTGCATGCCTTCCTAGCCCTGTAAAATTCCCCAAAGGAAATACTTTGAATCAGTGGAGCTGGGTGGGCACTCCCTGCATGGAGAATCGTATTTCCCACAGTATCTTTTTGAAATACAGTGGTCTCAAGTTTTTCCCCTACTGGTTGAATTCTGATATTAAGAAAATCTATGGTAGTTTTACTATACTGTCCCACAAATTTTTAATTCAGCGAGTTCTGGTTCAGATCCATAATGAATTGTTCTATGTCCGTTTCCGTGCCCAGCCACAGCATGGAAACGTTATCTATGAATCTTACCCAAAGTAAAATGTTACCTGACCACTGTTCTAAGGGCGGCCCCCAAGCACCTGCTGCACCCACCAGCCGAGATGTAAGTTGGCATAGCTGGGGGCGAAGCAGGTGCACATCGCCGTTCCTTGTTCTTGCAGAAAGAGATCGTCCCCAAACAAAAACATATTTTTCGTCAGGCACCACTCAATTAACTCTAAAATCATTTGATTGTGTTTCATGAATCTTATTGGTCTTCTGTTCAAAAAGTACTCTGCTGCTTTTAAACCATCTACATGATGTATACTCATATACAATGTAGAGATATCCAATGTTAATAAAATCATGGTAGCAGCATCCCAGCGAATATCAAAAATACACTTAAGAAAATCAGTGGAGTCCTTGATCTGTGAAGTCAATGTTCTAACAATAGGATTTAAAAATTAATCAATATACCTAGATGCATTTTCGAACAAGCTGCCACATGAAGAAATTATTGGTCTACCTGGGGGTGTGGTAGTGCTTTTGTGCACCTTCGGGAGCATATAAAATACTGGTATTACTGGTTTCTCTTTTTTGATGAATTTAAACACATCCCACCTTAACAGTTCATCTTGTTTCCATACCTCGAGACTTTTAAAGAACAAGTCCTTCACTCCTTCATATTCTTTTATGCTAATCCTCTGATAGCATTCGTGATTGCTCAATTGGCTTAATGCATCTTTTTGTATAATTCACAGCCCCATAAAACAATATTTCCCCCCTTATCAGAGGGTTTTATCAATATTCCGTCTTCTTTCTGTAATTTTGCCACAGTTTTATGTATTAGAGCTTTTTTAGGATTTATTTGTTTTTTCTTTTGATATAGCTCATAATACAATAATTTCAGATCTTTTGTTACATTCTCACTAAAAATATCCAGATTATCTCTTGGCATCTGTGGTACAAATCTTGACGGTGGCCTGAATGGAGTATAATCCCCTCTTTTTAAGCTTAATGCCATTAATTCAGCTTGTTTGTTGCTTTCTGATATTTCATTCATGTTTTCAGAATTTTCCATGTCCATATTAGTGTCACCAGCTAATGTTGTGAGGTCTGGATGGGCATATCATTGATGCTCAAGATATTCAATTCATGTTGAGGATCTACTACTATTCCTTGTCTTTGGGAGCTTTGGGAATCCCGATTACAATGCAGCTTTATTAATTTAAGTTTCCGGGTAAATCGATACATATACATTCTGCAACTTGGATAATTAAAATCATTATTGTCACAAAATGAAAGTCCCAATTCTAGTACCGATTGTTCTTCCGCTGTTAGAGTCACAGTACTTAAATTAATAATCCTGTTATTTTCTATCACTTCTTCATTGTATTCTTCACATTGGAGCGCAGAGAATGCTTCGTTTGCCATTCTCGTGCTCCTCTTGTATCCCTCACCACCTCTTCTTTGTTTCCTCTTCCTTGGCTCTTTCCTCTTCCACGACCTCTCTCTGAACGATGGTCTGTTTGTTGCTCCAGCAACATAAAATGGAACTCATCAGTCACAGCAAGTCTCACATCCCTCATACCTCTTCTTGCTGATTCCTCTTGTTCTTGTTCTGACCCAGTATCAGAACTGGCTTCACTTTGGGAGGTGATCTGTTGGTCTGTAGCCCGATCTGGATTATTTGCCTTCTTTCAGGATCAAATTTCTTTGCAAAAGTATATATCCGCCCTGACTCGTAATCCAGGCGGTCTCGGAGGAACTTGGTAGCCTTTCTATCTTTTATCCGTTTTTCATATTTTTCCAACCTGATTTTGATTTCACCTCTAACTTTGTTCACTCTGGTCTTATCTTCATTTTTATCTAGAATGTCACTCAATTCTTTTAACTTTATTACTACTTCACGTCTTTACTTTTCCGCGTATTTAACTAAGATGTGAATCATGTTCGTTTAGCTGGTTGCACTATTCTCAGCCCATTCGCATAACATCTCAGACTGTCGGTTCTCATATGTAGGTGTAATCATTATATGCGTATCTTCTTGTAGATACTGGTTCAAAGATGCTACTTCCCATCAACGTGAGATTTCCCTTTTCTTCAGTTTCTCATATTCCTATAGTTTTCTATTTAAATCATTGCTGTCCTTAGGGGCTACACCACCCCTCTCTCTCGGCACAGGTTGAGCAGTTTCCTCAAAAATCTCACTTGATAGAGACACGGTGAATCGAAGATCTGGATTGCCTGGTGTTCTGCAAGCAATGACTTTTCAAGGATTCAACTCCGTATCAACCCACTATTTTGGCATATCTTTCCTGAGAATTCTGCCTACGCTAACTTTTTGATACTTTGTTGCCTAGCTACAGCATGCCTTGGAGCCACTCCGTCATTTCAGCTATTCTTCATGAATCTGTGAAGAGTTTCCTGGATAACGCTGCTATTTGAAGCTATTCTTTTTGAAAGTGCAAGTGTTTCCTGGATATTAATCACAGCTCGCCTTGGAGTCAGGCTGTTATCTGAAGCAATTCTTCGTGGAAGTTCGGAGTGTGTCATTTCTTTGCTCTGTTTCATATATATTTTTTTTTTACACATGTTTTTTCTCATTTATTAATCTATCATTTCAACATGGCAAGTTTAAGTTGTGGTAATCCTCTACCACCATTTTTTAAAGGTCCCAACCAACCCAGCATGAAATGGGACAAATGGCTTTGTCTTTTTAACAACTACTTATTGGCTATAAATGGCGCTACATTTTCTCCACAAAGGAAAACAGCCTTACTCCTTAATCTTATGGGTAATGATGCTGAGGACATTTTTTAGCATTTACCTGCTTCAGCACCCTCACACGGAGTAGAAGCCGGGGATTATGACTATTTTTCTGAAGCCCTTGATAGATTAAAGAAATGATTTAAGGAGGAGCCACACATAGTCTTATAGAGATTTCACTTCTACACTCGTCATCAATTGAATGAGGAATCTGTGGATGCTTATGTTTCTACATTGAGAGTTTTGGCTGCTGACTGTGCGTTTGGCGCTGAGGTTGATAGCTATTTCAGAGACCAGCTTATAATTCGTTGTTCAAACAAAAAGATACAAGAGCAGCTCCTTCGTCAACGCAATCCTTCTCTCCAAGAGACTATTGGCATTGCTAAGAGTGTAGAACGTTCTATTAGTTCTTTCAAAACGATCAATGTTGACTCCACTGTTGATGGATTAGCAGCATTATCTGTTAAAGATAGTAACAAAACTAGTTTTTCCAGAACTAAATTTTCTAAGCCCATTACTCCATATAATAATTCTTTTTCGAAAATGGGGTGTAATCGTTGTGGGTCTAAAACTCATTCAGCTCAATTTAAATTTTGTCCTGCAAAGAATAGAGAATGTTATTCTTGTGGTAAAATGGGTCATTTTGGCAATGTATGCTTAAACAAAGGTAAAAGAATTTCCGTTATCCAAGAAAATGTCAATGAAGAACAATGCACACAAAATGTTATGCTATGCATTAGAGACTGTCCTACTTTTTCTGAGCAGAAGAATGTTTGCATGATTGATTCTCAAGATTCAGTTTCTGTTGAACATACTAATGATTCATCTTCTGATTTGAGTCATTTGGAAGCAAAACAATTAATTTCTGGTGTTTCTTTGGAAAGTATTGATGGCAAACCTTATGTTCCTCCTATGTGTGAATTTAGTATTGATGATAAAACTTTACAAGTGATGGCTGACTCAGGTTCGCCATACACTATCATTTCTGATTTATTTTTTAAGAAGAATTGGAATAACAAAATTTTGGAACCTTCTGACATAAAAGTTTATGGGTTTGGTGGAAGATAAATCGCCATAAGCGGTTATGTTGTGTCTGAGATTAAATTCAGACATAAAGTCATTTTGGGAAAAGTATATGTAGCGGTTGATGGTTTACAAGTCTTAGGTTGGAGACATCAAAGAAAGTTTAACATTACTCTTCGCCCAAATACAAGTGTGTTTTGCTGAAGATCTTGACTTTATTCAACGTGTTTTGGAGAAAGATAACATACTAGAATCTATCCTTGAAAAACATAAAAATCTTTTCCGGAAAGAATTGGTCAGGTTAAAAGATTTTCACACCACATTCAACTTAAAAAAATGCTGTTCCTGTGAAACATAAATTGAGAGACGTTTGTTTGCCTATTTGTTCTGAATTATCCCAAATGCTTAAAAAATATGTGCTGAAGGTATTGTCGAACCTGTCAACTCATCAGAATGGGTTTCTCCCATCGTTCTAGTTAAAAAAAAAATGGGGAACTTAATCTCTGCTCAGATCTTAGGTCTGTTAACAAACAAATCCTAATTGATTGTCATTCTCTTCCCAGAATTCAGGATCTGTTATCTAAATTGGATGGTGCGAAGGTCTTTTCCACCATAAACCTTAAATCGGCTTATTATCAAGTCACACTATCTCCCCAGTCAAAACATATAGTCACTTTTATTATACCTGATGGAGCATTTAGATATGTCAGAAGGCCGTTTGGATTGGCGTCTGCCGCTTCGGTCTTTCAAAAATTGATGTTCTGTCTTTTTGGGAGTATGGAAGGGGTTGTCGCTTTCCAAGACAACATCCTTGTTTTTTCCAAAAACAATGATCAACATGCTTCTTTACTAAGTAGAGTATTGTCGATTTTGGAGGACAAAGGTATGACTGTACGCTTAGATAAGTGTACATTTTTTACAAATGAAGTTGAGTACTTAGGACATACCATATCTAGCTCTGGTATTGCTCCTAAAGAAGATTTACTAAACTCTATCCGTGACATGCATATTCCCAAATGTAAAGACCAACTCAAACCATTTTTAGGCTTGTGTGAGTTTTATGCAAGATTTGTGGAAAAGTTTTCTGACATTGTTTTACCTTTAAGGTTACAGTTAAAAAAAGGTGTCAAATTTGAGTGGCTGGAAATGCATGATTCTGCTTTCAATGCCCTTAAAAATGCTATTATTGAGTCCAAACCATTAATTGCTTTTTCACAAGATGGAACTAATGTCATCACTGTTGATGCCAGTTCTATTGGGCTCGGTGCAGTGTTTAGTCAAATCAAGGATGGTGTTGAACGTACTATTGCTTTTGCTTCAAGACCTTTAACTACCGCAGAATCAAGATACTCCACCATTGAGCGTGAAGCTTTGGGATGTACATGGTCTGTTGAACATTTTAAAATGTATTTGTGGGGAAAACATTTTCATCTCAGAACTGATAAACCTTTGATTTCATTACTTTCCAAACATGGCATGGGCAAGGCTTCCTCTACACTGGTTAGAATCTTATCGAAGCTTTATGAGTACAATTTCACTGTGCGTTACATTCCTGGGTCTCAAAATGTCCGAGCGGATTGTTTTTTCTGGTTGACAGGGGATGTTATTTCAAGCCCTAATTGTTCTTCTTTGGAAGAATGTGTTGTTGCATCCATCGATGATGTTATTCTCTCAGTTGGTGAAGTTATTTCTAAAGAGGAATGGCTTGCAGCCATGTCCCAAGATGATGTTTTGGTTTCTCTCAAAAAATTTATTTTCGATGGTTGGCCTTTAGAGAAACATTTGTCTAAGGAGTTACAAGTTTTCTGGAAAGTCAGAGATGACTTGTTTTTCTAAAATGATCTTATCATTAAAGGTTCTTGCTTTATTCCTCCTTCTGGTATCAGAAACAAATTTCTATTGCTCATTTAGGGCATTTGGGTCAATCTAGTACTGTTAAAAAAGTCAGGAATTTTTTTGGGTGGCCTTATACGGACAATGATATTGTCAAATTGCATTAAATCTGACAAGATTTTGAAAACTCAACATGTCGATCATATTCAAACTGCCTTTCCAGACAGATCCTGGTCTAAGTTGGCCATGGATTTGTTAGGACCTTATGAAGGTATTGATTCTAGGAAGATTTATATTTTAGTTCTTATTGATTATTTTTCAAAATGGGTGGAGTTAAAATGGATTTTTCATCCTGATACCGTTTCGGTTATTGAGTTTTTGCAAGAAGTCTTTAAGAAGGAAGGTTTGCCTGACAGTATTGTTACTGACAATGGTTATTTGTTTACTTCGCATGCCATGGAAGATTTTTTTAAACAAGTTAGTATTTGTCATCTTACTAGAGCACTTTATTCACCGAATATGAACGGTTTGGTGGAAAGGTTTAATAGAACTTTAGTGGAAGGAATTCAACTAGCTCGCAAGTCTAGAATTGATGTTATACAACATATTGCTGATTTATTCTGGTCGTACCACTGCACTCTCCACTGCACTACAACATTTTCTCCTTTCTTGTTGCTTAAAGGGAGGCCCCCAGGACATAAACTTAATCCAGGATGGTTATTTCCCAAAATAGATACTTGTAATCTTAAACATATGTTTGATGTTGCCAAACATAATGTAGAAACCAAGTCTTCAAAAACAATGGTTCAAGATTCCAATGTCTCAAAGAACAAGTTAGTTATTGGTGACTATTAAGATCAAACTTCCTTTTTGTGTGCATAAGGGCTTTTCTAAATTTTCTGATGTCAGGAAAATTGTCAAAATTGGTAAAACGTCAGCTTTACTGGACGATGGATCTTGGTGGAGGTTGTCCAGATTAGATAAAAGATGCTCTTCTGCTGGTTCTTCCTTACCTGTATCTTCTCCCAATTTTTTTTTAATATTCCTGATTTTGGAAGTGAATCCTGTTTTAATAATTCTTCTAACAAGGAACTTTTTTGTGATACTGTACCTGAATCTGAATCTGTTGAAAGAATTAAGAGAAGTGTTAAGTTACCTTCAAAGTACAATGATTTTGTTATGTATTAAGAATTATTTTTCTTTCTTTTTATTTTGTTCTAATTTTAAGGAAGGGAGGTATGTGGTTATGTCCATTTAACCAAGCTTGGTTCAATGAACATTCTTTCCTCCCTTATTGTTGTGTCTCTTTGTTTTCATTGGTCTGTGTACGAGTATTCCATTCTCTGTGGGATGTTCTATTCAGTTTACCTGTTGCTGCCTTTCTATGTGGATGCTCCTATTTGTTCTTCTTTGGAAGAATGTGTTGTTGCATCCATCGATGATGTTATTCTCTCAGTTGGTGAAGTTATTTCTAAAGAGGAACGGCTTGCAGCTATGTCCCAAGATGATGTTTTGGTTTCTCTCAAAAAAATTATTTTGGATGGTTGGCCTTTAGAGAAACATTTATCTAAGGAGTTACAAGTTTTCTGGAAAGTCAGAGATGACTTGTTTTTCGAAAATGATCTTATCATTAAAGGTTCTTGCTTTATTACTCCTTCTGGTATCAGAAACAAATTGCTTTCTATTGCTCATTTAGGGCATTTGGGTCAATCTAGTACTGTTACAAAAGTCAGGAATTTTTTTGGGTGGCCTTATACGGACAATAATATTGTCAAATTTGTTGAAAAGTGTCCATTGTGCATTAAATCTGAAAAGATTTTGAAAACTCAACATGTCGATCATATTCAAACTGCCTTTCCAGACAGACCCTGGCCTAAGTTGGCCATGGATTTGTTAGGACCTTATGAAGGTATTGATTCTAGGAAGATTTATATTTTAGTTCTTATTGATTATTTTTCAAAATGGGTGGAGTTAAAATGGATTTTTCATCCTGATACCGTTTCGGTTATTGAGTTTTTGCAAGAAGTCTTCAAGAAGGAAGGTTTGCCTGACAGTATTGTTACTGACAATGGTTCTTTGTTTACTTCGCATGCCATGGAAGATTTGTTTAAACGTTGTGTCTCTTTGTTTTCATTGGTCTGTGTACGAGCATTCCATCCTCTGTGAGATGTTCTATTCAGTTTACCTGTGGCTGCCTTTCTATGTGGATGCTCCTATTAAAGCTCTAAGTGAACTTCTTTTGTGTCAGACCTTGTGTCGGACCTTTACTACATAGGGTTTAAAGATGGGTAGTGGTAAAGGGTGGTATGGAGACTTTTAGGGCTGGGCAGTGATAAAAGGTGATATGGGTAAGAAAAAAAAGAATGAGTAAGGTATGTGTCCAGCTTGCATCGTGTTCTATTGTATTTACATCTACACTGGTTGCAGTCTCTGTGTCAGATGTAAAAAATAAATCAAATGCTTCTATCGTCACTACACTGTACACTTCCCTAGTATTATTGTTCTAAAATATTGACATACTACAATTAGTACATATACATACAGCACTTGAGTATTTGAAGGGAACAATACTGCGCATGTACATCATGAAAAAACGACTAAGACTGCTGTTATGCATAGCATGTGTATAATCCTTACAAATACCTATTTCGAGAATAGGTGTGATATTGAAATTGAATGGGGAGCCCCCACCTATTTCAAAACTATATCATTTCATGCCCAATATCTTCTTTTTTATCCCTATAGTGTGGCAGATGAGTGTTTAATGTGCATGGTACAACCGCAACAGTGCAAGGGACATGAACAGTTGGTCCAATATAGAACAGGAGAAAGAAAGTATTTTTGGTGCAACCACCAAAAGGATTTTCTTTCTTGTAAAACTACTTCAGAATGTGAGTACTTCATGTCCTGAAGTATTTATTTGTGTGTGACAATTAGTCTGCACAGCAAGTTGACATTACACACACAGGCTGAAAGCAGTCATTGATTCCTTCTTTCAGTGTGGCAGTGCTAAGGGGCATTACTCAGCTCCACAAGCAATGATCCAGCAGAAATAGAAAGAGTCCCACTGGGACAATGACTCCTTTGCAACAGTACAAATCTCTAGCAGATCCCTGTATGAGGATGCCTTAGGAGGTCATTTGGTTGGGAAAGGACCACTTGGGCATAGTCAGAAAGCGCACTAGAGTCAGGGATAATATTAACAAAATATTAGGGTTAGGTCCTGCCTGCCCAGCCACCAGGCAGTGCCCAATTCAAGAATGGGCCCAACAGTCTATTAGCCCACCTTCAGAGGGGCGATTGTGAAATTCCCCCCCAAAAAAAGCTCAGTAGACACCAAGGATATTATTTTTTTAAATATGAATTGCTAGGTTCAACCCTCCCAGGAATCAGGCCATGCCTCCAGTCTATAACTGGCGCAGCAGTGCTACTGTACCCGGGCTGATTAGGGAGGATGTATCCCTAATTATTCCCCAGGAAGCAGACAGCCCAATAAACATTAGGTAAAATTAGTCCAAAAAAAAAGGAATGTAGGCAGCCTACCTACTTTTTTGCGTTACAAATAATGGGGTAACCCAAAAATCCACAGCCTTGTTTGAATCGGACAGCACGACATCCGTGAGGCGAATCGCGCTCTACTAATCAGATTTCCGATTGATTCAGGTTATACTTATTAATTGGATGCCCCAATTCCAGGGCGATACTAGAGGACTTGACAAGACAGTCTAGAGGACTCCCTACTATTGTTTTCCCAGTAGAAGCTACTGCGACTAGGGGATATTACCGGCCCTGGTTGAATTATCAACACACCTGGTTAGATTATTAACATACCTTGTTGCCGTCCCGGCACAAGAACTATGTTGCCCTACCCCGTCCTGAAGAGGACTCGCAGCAGAGGTACAAATCACCCTCCTTGCGTTAGTCGAGTCGAAACGTCGACGCTCTACTCCCACACGAGACCTGTACCATCCTTCCCCAGCCCATTTACTGACGTTGAATTACTGCACACAAATTGTATACACAAATTATATTGTATAAATGTTTCATATTGGACAGGTCTCCTTGTACTGGTCTTCTTTACCAGTTGTCTTTTGAAAATAACTGAATTGTGTATTCCTTCAACCAGTCACTCTCACTTGCACTTACCTATCACAAGCACGCCTATCCCGTTTCTTTCCCCGTTTGCAACCTTTTTTGAGTGTCTAACATTGTGATTTGGATTCTATATATAGAATAAACAGACTATACTCTGATGAAAACTGTTTTAGTGCCCTTGTTTTACATTTAGTGTATGTGATTGAATATATTCTTTGAACATAATATCCCCACAGGGTATTAGCATACCAGTGTTGAAGATGTATACAACAAACACTAGTTATATTCTGAATGTATTCTGCATGTAAAGAAATTTCGGACCAATTCTCTTCCATTCCTGCCTACCTTTTAGGCCATGCATCAACCCCATAATGGACCACAGTCGTGCTGGCCCTCCAATTGACCGGCAGATTAGGGGGTTAACCTCCAATCCACCCCCAGTGGGGCAGAAAGCCCACCAGACATGAATCCAAATTTTTTAAGAATAAAAAGGGGTGGCCTGCTCAGACATTGGGCTGTAGCCTCTCTCACTAACAGTCCTAGCAGTATTTCACCTGGGGGGCAACTTGTTGGGGATATGCCGGCAATTTACCCCTCAAGGCCTGAAAGCCAATCAGATACCAGGGAACATTTGTTGAAAAAATAGATGGGGGCTTGCCATCCAGACATCAAGCTCTTCCCTCTCACTAAGAGTCATAGATATTCTTTATGCCTCCAAATGAGTGACAGATTGGAGTATTTAACCCAATCTGACAACTGAGATGGAGCAGAATGTCCACTCGGCAGTAGGGAAAGTTACTTAAAAAAAGAATGGGTGGGGCAATGGCCTCACCCAATAAAGACCCCAACAGCTTTTCTGCCCCTGGGTACAGATACGTGAGGCTTACTCCCAACCTGCCTTCTGAGGGCAGAAACCCCACTGGACACCAGCGAATATTTATTTTTTAAAGAAATATGGGTAGGGATGGCCCACCCAAGCATCAGGTCTTCCATTTACCGCTAAACAGCCCAACACTCCTTCTTCCCTCAAGGGATGATATTTATTTTACAAAAAACTATGTGGTAGGTTTAGCTCACCCAGGCATCATACCCTACCCCGCTCATAAGAATCAACTGCCTTTTTTCGCCCCTGGAGGTAGATAGGCTATGTTATCCCAAATCTACCCACCTTGGAGGACATTAAGGCCATTACGCCCACAGATTATTTTTTTAAGCGAGAACAGGGCTCACCCACACTGAGACATACTGCTTACCTCCAAAGCCCTAAAAATCTTGCTTCCCCCTGCAGAGATATAGGACATTTGCTAACAATCTGCCCTTAGGGGCAGAAAGGCCAGTATTTCTTTTTTTTTTTAAAAGGCCTCAAAGTCCCATCAGGCTTTCTGCTTCCCCCCTCCCTCCAAGGTCTAGAGCAACCCCACTCCCATTGAAACTTAGAGACCCAAACAAATCTTTATGGTGTGGTTTGTGTGGAACCTGCTATGTTTTCCTAACCTTAAAGCCCTGCAAAGGTCAAGCGTACTGTTCTCGTTTCCATGAGGAAACTTTCTAGAATCAGCAGGGATCCACAAAATTCCTGCAATCTAGCATTTCAACAATCCTTTGAATGAAAGCAGTACACCACTTGTGTGGCTGAGCCTATCACAGACTTACTCAGGGACCGGGGAGCTTGCACCATGAACCCCAAGCACAAAACTAAAGCAGGTCATGGCACTTCCTTTCATGCTGGGATTTAAAACAAATATGTAAAAAGTGCCCTCTAACATGTTTTTTTGTTTTTTTTAAGAATATGCGCTTTTGCTTGGAAGCCACACAGGATCCCAGGCTCACGTGGACAGGCTGACTTCTGCCCCCACAGCACACTTTATCTAGTGCAGTTGGAGAAGTCAGCTGTTCTTTCTGTCTTTCATGCAATGTGTATTTCCTCACTATGATGTGGGTTAGAGGCTGGTACAGCACTCTGCTTTCTGTGAACGAGCAGACATAGGCATCGAAATCGAGGTAAAAGATGCATTTGACTGTGCCACCTGGCCAAATCCTTTAAACTCCAGCTGAAGGTGGTCAGTTGATTTGATTTCTTCTTGTTGAAGATGATGTAGGTGGAGCTCTTTTAACCCGTTGCTTTCAGGTACTCCACTTCTTCTCTTTTGGAAGCAAGGCAAAGTCCTTACGGCTGTAGTTCCTAAAGTGTGCAGCAGGATCAGGCATTCAGAGTGCAGTTCTCTTAGTGCAGGCCAGGGTTCCAGCAGGACAGTCCTTCTTCTTGTAGATCCAGGCAGGGATCTGATTGATGGGTAGCGCTCTACCATATTTATCCAATGTTCCTGGGTGACAAGCAGGCGTCACCCCTGATCAATGGGGTACAGGGTGACACCCAAAAGTATGAAAACTTCCTCCAAGGTGTGGCATAATCTTGTCCCATAAAGCACTAGTCGTTTAAAACACAAACTGGAGAAGTTCTCTGCTGGAGGTTAGAATCAGGCTAAGCCAACCTACTGGCATGGCTCAGTTTCCCTAACACTCCCCTTCCAACCCCTCTGCTAAATCAATTACTGGCCTCCTGTCTGGCTTAGGTTGCAGGATGTGGGGGCAAGCCTGTGTGCTATCCTGCCTGTCATTCATGAAGACCACTTTGGCTACACTGCCCCCTTCCTGCTTTTTGCTCTGCCTCTTGCAGATCTCTTCCTACCAGATGTCCTGTGTCTCTATGCAGGCCACTTCACACCTCATCAGAGCAGTTTGGCTCAGCCTGCCAAAGGCTGGCCAATCATGAGAGGCTGCTTGAAGGCTGAATTTTAATTTATCAGAAACAAAAGCTCTACAACTTATTTTCTGTGATAGTTATAATATATCTAATCTTGACAAGTTGTTGGATGTATTTTAACCATCATTTTAATATTTTGAAGTATATTTTTAGCTGGTTCCTGTCAATTTTTATAATTTATAAACGTGTTCACATATTATCCTATGGAGCCATTGAGCTACTGTGAGGAAAACAAAATTGGCAGTTTTTCCCTAACCAGGGCATATAAAACATATTTTATAATGTACCTGCTTATAGTTACAAGGCGCCCACCCTACCCCTGTTTCACCTAGGAGAGACCTTAGGGGTGACTTATATTTAAGAATTAGGTAGTTTAAGACTTTGGAAGTAACTTTAATTTCAAAGTTAAATTCTTCGACATATCTCTGCCAGTCAGCTTCCCTACGTTTTTGTTCAAGCCCGGCAATATTCCAGGAGACCTTATCAAATTGGGGACTAAGAGTGTGGGAGTGAAAGGGGGGTCGCTAGGTTTAGTTGGGCAGCCACTCTTCCCTATAGTGTGGATGTTGTTTACCCTGGTTTCATGATGGATTGTACAGTCTGGGCCGGCATCATAATTAGATTGGGGGCTAGGTCCCGTTTTAAGGTGTTTCCTATCTTGTTTATTGAACTCAATTTTAAGAGCAACGTAAATGCCATTATCCCTCGCACCCTTTGCATATGCACTTTACCAGCTTATAGAGATAGTCAAGCAAAACGGACTACTGTAGCAATCTCGCCACTCTCCATGTATTGCACATGCACTTTACTTGAAGCCAATGCTTGGAATTGGGTAAACACAAACATGCTGCTTATGTATTGCACAAGCAGTTTAAACACTACTATGGCAACAGTCTAGTCTCTGGACTATTGAGGTTAGCCTGTGGAACAGACAACAGTTTTACTTAAATTTACTGGGATTTCTTATCAATTAGATGTAATTTGGTGCCTTACAACGAGCAACGATTGAATGTAGTTATTAACCTTCTCGTATGTATTGCATTGTATTTGTATTTTTACTTTTATGGCCTTATAGACCGAAAGAAAGTATTTGAAATGAAAGTTGAATTTGCATATAATTCACTTTTGAAGGCAGCCTGCAAAGCAGGGCTGCTTTTAAAACGACAGCAGGCAACAAAGAAATGCACACGTAAGTGCATTAAATCTGTTAGGCCTGTAAACCTACATGCCCTACCATACACAAGGGACTTAAAGGCATGTTTTAACACCAATTGTAATTACACCTAATTACCATATACCTTGTACACAGGGCACTTGCCCTGAGTCTCGTTAGCAGAGCCCAGGGCACAATCAAAGTCAGTTGCCACCAGTATCAATCAAAAAATGGGGGTCATCAGGGCAAAAAGGATGACTTTCTCACACATGTGTTTGGTGAGAATACATAGTCATACTTAAACTTTCAGGACGGCATTGACAGTTGTACCAGAGTTGCAGTTTGACTCCTTCTTACCCAGGGCTGTGTAAATGAGCAATCACCTATGGCTGAATGTACCTTCAAGATGGAAGTGTTCCTCCTGGTTCCTATGCATTCATATCCTCTGCCATTTGCTAAGTGTTAGAAATGGGATCTCTGGTTGGCTATGGCTTGCGCCAAAGCCAGGCAGAGACCACCACTCTAGTCAGGGCAAGGGAGTTACATGCCAAAGATAACCCCTGCTCACCCCCTTGGTAGCTTGGCACGAGCAGTCAGACTTATCCCGGAGGCAATGTGTAAAGCATTTGCGCATGCACACAGCAACAACATTCCAGGCAGACCACAAAAGGAACCCCACACACGGTTATATCAAAAATAGCCTTGGTATTCTCATAACACATTAGAATAGTAAACACATAATATACAGGGTGCCACCTGGCACTGGGTCATATTTACAAGGGCTTATATACACCTGACAGGGACCACTGAACCACTGGAACTATCACAAAGTGAACTACATTATGCAAAGTATAACATTAGGTGCAAATTACCTAAAAGGGGGGACCCGGCACCTCCGTGCCCTCAGGACCCCCCTAGTGTCATTAAATCACCTGCCCCCATCGTTGGGGCAGTCCGCACTCTGGCGGGACCGCCCAGGCACCGACAATGCGCCTCGATATGCCCCTGAGACTCTATGGCCCTCAGGGGCTCTCCTATTCACCAAATGTTGCCCCACAAGTGTTGGAGCGGCCCGCTGCCAGACGGGGCCGCTCTGACTCTGTGCCTCTCTTTGGGAACCCATCTTGAGCCAAGCCCTTACTCACCGGGTTCCGGCATCGCTCTGGGTCTCCTCACTAGGACGGGCAGCACTTCTCTCCTGTGGAGGCCCTTCTCTCGTGGCACAGGGCTTCCCTCCACTCCTGGGAGACCCATGCTGCCGTGGCAGCTTCGGCCATGCTTTCTTTTTACCCGGGCCCCCCTCCTGGGACCCCAGACTCCAGTGTACTTCGGCCGCCACCGCGGGCTCTTCCTCCGACATGGGAGCCCCGCGTCATTCACAATATGCCGGCCTCTCCCGGCTCGGCGGCAGGCCCCGCCCACATCCCAGGCAGGCGTGCCTGACTTCCTGGACGGCCGCTGCCCGGGCCGCAGCGGTGATCATCTCTTCTGGCGGCAATGCGTGGTGGGCACCCGCTCCATTAGATAAAGGTAGAAGCAGGGTAAGCACCCGCATTTTTACCATGTATAAAGCGGGGTAGGCTCCCGCTAGAGAACAATTAAATGCCGCGATGCGGGGGAATCCCTACGCCGGGGATTCCTCCAGGATGATCGCAGCTCCAGGCTGCCAGCTCGAGAGGAACGATCGCAGCTCGGCGCTGCCAGTCTAAAAATAGAAGTGCTCTGGAAAAGAAAAGTAGAGCGCTCCCCAAGCGCTATCACCAAAGTCCAAGGGAGAATAAAGCGCTTCTTCCAGGATATAAGTATAGTGTCATGGGGAAATGCTGGGCCCAGGAAGCCAAGCTCTCCCCTGGGCCCCAGTAGCAGCACGCCCCAGCAGGAACAGCAACCAAGAACTGACCATTTTCATGGGGTAATACACACAATGAAAAGGGGGAGAAGGAAGAAACCCTACCTAATCCTCCTCAGAAATATTATGTAAACACAAACAAAGAGGTAGAGCAAACAATAGTCATCCTATATATGTTTGCAAATGTAGTGGATTAAGAGAGCACACTTGCATTGTGAAAACTGCCCTCACCCACAACAAGTTGTGGCATGCCTCATCATAGGGCTGCTACTGATGCCTCTGCACAAGCCAACGCTAGAGGCGGGGCAATAGGGAGGGATAAACAATACAACAGTGATAAAGACAAAAGGAAAAGACAGGATCCTATAGCGCAGATAAATTGTGGGTTTAAAACTGGTTATGGGATATCTCTGTAATAATTTTATTCCTAGATTCCCTAGTCAGAGTTAAAAAGGTATATAAAATATACCTATCGGATAATGGTGGTGTGAGTAAATTAGGTGCTCACCACCCCTCCGTTCTGCCTAGTGGTCAGCATGTTTCTGCCGGTTCAAAACTTATTATCCGGCATTCATCAGGACAAGTTGGATCCCTATGCTACTTTTCCAAAAACCACTCACTGCCCACTATGATGGGCTATACTCCACCTGTGAGTCTGGAGTGGTTTGTAACTTTACTCTTCCAATTGGAACTGAAAGATAAAAAACAAAACAGTAACAACAAACTGTTTCCAGACATCAATAAAATACAAAGGAACATTATTGTTGTGTGCTCTCAATAAATCTCGTACATTCGCAAACAACCCAATTGGTGCAACCAGGGTGTCTCATAAGTGGTGAATATGACACCCTTATAACAATCATGCCTCCATTCAGAAGGAAAATTCTACATTACCAAAGCTTCTCTTTTTTCAACTTCTTAACTTTGCAACTCTGCTTCATACCTCACTTCACACCTCACTATATGAAGCTAATGAGAGCACTTTATATTGAACCTATACTATTGAGGTTCGGAGAAATTTTCAAAGTGTCTCTACACCAACCCATTTCTCCCTTATGTCTTTTAACCTTTTCAATAATCTGAAGTGGCTCGTTCGAGGATAAACTTAATATAATGAAAGACTGATATGTAAATAAATGCAATTATAAATAAAGGTTGTAGTCTGGAATACCTTGGAAGGAACATCAAGTGACCACAATATCATGACCAAAATAACAAAACTAAAATATCTAGAAGGTACGTGACACAGATGAAGACATAGATTTTCGATTCTTAACTCAACATGTAGTACAAGACTGAGGGAAGTTTTGTCATTCTCTGCAAATGTTACTCCCATTGTGTACATGTAATGGGTCCTCTGTGTTTCTATTTTTCTTTGATTTTCTAAGGCCCATGTTTACTTTGAAAGTGAAAATGTGTCTGGCCATACAAAAAGTGCTGATAATGTTGCAAGGTTGCCTGCATTGCAGGCAGGATTGGTTTTGTGCAGGAGGGGCACCTTCCTGCATAAAAACAATCCTCTGAGGCGTTTTCCAAACTGCAGCATACATGGAAAGAGGAAACAAAGAGAAGTAATAAAGATTATCCACCTTGTAACTTCTCCCCTGGGAAGGCATAGCATTTTGATGCATTCCGCTAATGATAAATCTGGGAATGCGCCAAAATCCATGAGTTGATGCATAGGAGCAGCCACAAACCACCCATGTAATGCCTCCCTGAGGCAGAGTAACACAAGGCAGCAACTTGCGTTGCATTGCATTTCTCCAGATTTAGCAAGCACCGCAAAGCCACGCAAGGTGCACTCTTGGTGGCCTTGCTTTGCTTGGTAGACTTTAGTTTTGCCTTGACCTTGCGTTACTTTGCGTGACGCAAGGGCAATGCAATACTATGATAAATCTGGCCCCCAGTGTGTAGTGACATCAGTAGTAATTAGTTTGCAAACAAATGGGTTCAGTGGCCAAAAGTGTTGCTTAGAAACTTTCTGCCTGCGTTGCCGAATGCTGAAGTTCCTCAAGCTCACGCTTCCTTCTAACACCCTACACTGTCTGTCGTTTTATTCACTTCAGTAGGTTCTATTTATTCCATAGTATCTGCATTCATCATTGTTTTCTAAGTTTGTTTCCCTCCTACGTTTTCAGTAGCGGTCCGTGGAGGGAGTTCGGTGGGGCAGTGAGGCGGGGAGGGGCAGAGTGGGGAAATGTAAACACCGGAATATGCATGAATGGAGGTAAGTACACATTTAAATAAATAAAATGAATTTTGTTGCGCGTGCTGCATCGCATATTGCGATGCAGCGCGCGCAATGGAATTCGTTTTATTTATTTAAATGTGTACTTACCTCCGTTCATCTATATTCCGGTGTTTACATTTCCCCACCCTGTCCCTCCCCGCCCCGCCTCACTGCCCCACCGAACACCTTCCACGGACCGCTACTGTACGTTTTCCATTTTCTGCCTTTTCCTCACTGGATCAAAGTCTTATAATGAAATTGAAGTCCTGGTCTCAAACAATGAGTACTGATGCACACAGCTTCAATCATATTCCAAAATGTAGTGCTCAGCAACAGTGTTACTGACTCATGTGTATGAGATCCTGCAGCCTGCACTGTTTCTGCATTTGATATTTGAATGCTTTGTTATATATAAAAAGAAGATGAAATACTGAAGTCATGTTGGATGTGATAACATGAAATGAGTCACAACTCCCAGTAAGAGTACCATATCTGAAAGGGAGAGGTGTGGCGCAGCGGCCAGGGCATCAGACTCCAGAGCACAGGGCTCAGGGTTCGATCGCTGGCTCTGGCGGCAGCTCAGCCCAGCACTATGTAACTCTGGGCAATAGCTCGCTTAATCTTCTTGACGGCCCCCAGCGCCTTGAGACCCTTAGGGGTGATTTGTTCATGCTTTACAAATACTGGGTTATTTAAAGACACTCCAAAGCATGAAAGACAGAACATTGTGAATTATTTTCCACATCTTACAACATATAAAGAAAACATGTATGTAGTGTAAGTTTATAAGAGCAACAATTTCAGTTTCGAACAGCTATTTACAAAGGACCTTGCAGAAAACAACAAAGGAAATTGCGTTTTGAAATTGAGAAAAGGGATATCAGAGAACAAATAGTTAATCCCACAGAAGAACACCATGAGAATGTCAAAGCAATTTGGAAGGCTTCAAAAAAGCAAAGAATGGCTTCTGAAATTCTGAGACATGTGACCAAAGCAGGAGATTGATGGGAAAAACGACAACACCAATGGGAGTTTTTCAATTCAACAAAAAGCGGGTTTCAGACAGATTTTTGCTTGTAATAGTGATAGATTTTTTTTTCAACAGTTGTAATTAGTAAAACTTTTAGAACATCATGGCAGCGGGGGAAGTTTACCTCTAATATTTTCTTCCGCCTGATTCTGATCTCACACAAAGACTCGAGTCATTATGATCAGGATGGGATTAATTGTCATAACTACATGAGACTGCAGGTGAATGGAAATTAACGTGTTGCTAATTGAGTTTTGACATAACCACCAGCTGGAAAAGCAGACTTACTCCCTTCCTAGTCTTCACTCTGTAATTTATCTCTACTTTCTTTCCTCTCGCTCTCATTCTCTCTCTCCTGAAGCCTGCACCTCTTTCCAGCAGCAGCTCCTCTGCTAGGGCAGAACATCGGCCCACTGCCCGTAGAGGCAAACAAAAAATAAAATGCAGATTGTCTTAGGGGCAGGGCCGCAGCATTGTAGCAGGGGGAGGTGGAGTGGTGGGCACTGCTGTCAGTTCACATGACAGTTTGGCCAGCCGTCTTAGGATGGCCAAACCATCATGGACATCTCTCCAAGCCAGCTGTGTTGCTGAGTGGAGAGACCAGCAGGCACAGGATCCCAGCTACTGATCGAGAGCAAGACAAGCCCACTCCACCCAATCCTGACACTGCTCTCATGGATATGAGAGCAGTGTCTGGATTGGTTGAAGGGGAGGATGGGCGCGTCAGCCGATGCCCAGAAGGGCAGAAGACCGGCCGGCAAGTTTTTTTTATTGTTTTGTTTTCTACCGCCCTCCCCTTGCTCTGCGCCCCAGCACTGCCCCCACCCACATTGCCCACCACATTTCGCTGACACCAGCAGCTACTGCCTCTTTCTGTAATTATTGGGGGGAGTGGGAAAAAAACAGAGTTGCTAGCAGTGTCCCCCTGTCCTAAAAACTGTCCTCCAAAGGTTCCAGCCCACCAGGAAAATGGGTAACAAAAAAAGGGGCGTCCAGGCCTGCCTTCCATGGTACAAGGATCGGCAAAACTTTTCCATAAGTCTCAGAACTTTACCAACTATTAGGGAAATTAAGAAAGGCAGGAAGGAAATACCCACCTGTTCAGAGAACACTGTTTTACCACAACATTTTATTGAATCACCACAAACTTCCAGATTTATTGTATAAAATCCTGAATTGTAACTCAGGTCTGCTGTCCTTGCCCAGTGATTTATTGTTCTATAGCTCGTTTGTCACTCTACAAATACCTACAGAGAGGAAATAGATTTTTGCAGGTTCAGCCCCACTTTTGCCCCACAGTTTAACTATTAGGTACAGGTGTGATGCACTGGGACCTGCTGACCCGACCTGAATGCATGTTCTCTGACCCTTACAAGTGTATGATTAATAGGCTTATAGCCAGCAGCGGTCCATGGAGGGAGTTCCGTGGGGCGGTAAGGCGGGGCGGGGGAGGGGCAGGGTGGGGGGTACTAAACACCGGAACATGGATAATTGGAGGTAAGTAAACATTTAAATAAATAAAACGAATTCCGTAGCGCGCCCTGCATCACAAAATGCGGTGCAGCGCTCGTGACGAAATTCGTTTTATTTATGTAATTGTTTACTTACCTCCAATTATCCATTTTCCGGTGTTTAGTACCTCCACCCTGCCCCTCCCCCGCCCTGCCTTTTCACCCCACGGAACTCCCTCCATGGACCGCTGCTGCTTATAGCCAATTTGCATAGGTTAACGTACTTATAAGTCCCTAGTATAGTGTACTAGGAGCATTCAGAGCCTGTAAGTTAAATTGTCCCTTATGAACAGCAGCACATATTGTGCCACCATGAGTGTGATAAAGTATGTCTCTCAGCATGCCACTGTAAACTGGTAGAGCGGGTTTAAACTGCTAACTCAACTTTTCAATTTAAAGTAATGACAAAGCCCAAAACCTTCCTACTTTAATATTTATGTCACCCCTAAGGCAGGCCTACGTAGGCATAAAGGCAGGGGGTATTATATTAAAAATGAGGACACGTGATTTTAAACGTCCTTTCAGTAAATACTCCAGGTTGTCGTTTTTACAGTAGCAAAGTTAGTAGCCCCATTAACTTGTACAGTGTTACAAGCTGACAACTTAGCAGTGCTAACTTCTGAATGGGACTACTAAATATGATACTTCAAGGTATCAAAAGAATTTACATTAAACCTGACTTGTAGCGCACGTTGAATTTCATGTAACTATTGCACAATTGGTAACTTTAGAAAATTGCAACTTTGTTGCTCAACTTTTAAGTGACAGTTTACAGTTGCATCCAAATCAGCTGTAATTGAGACAGCCTTTTACCCTTCTGGGGATAGGTCTGAATGGCTTTCAGGAAGGAACACAAAGGATCTGACAAGGCAGGAGGTTTGGGCCCCCCTTGGCAGGAAGTCAAAAAAAGGTCTAGACCCAAACGTTCAAAGGGGAAGCTGCTTTAGAATGGCAAATGGTGATCATACAGCGGAGGAGCTGCTCCTATGTTTGATAGACAGGCTGAAATATTAGGCAGAGAGGGAAAAGCCATTACCAAACGAGTTTATCAAGGGGAGTGAAGCCCTCAGGTAGCCACGCCTAGGTGAAGCGGTACGGAACTCCACCCACCGAGGGACGGGTTCAGTCTTGTTGAGATTGTTCAGAATAGTTGTCCCTGAGAAGGCTAGATGCCACACATCAAAGAAAGTTGCCATCAGGTGGTGGGGACCTGGTAACTCAATTAGCTAGTTAACTGCACCATCTGCCTGGGCTCGTGATCAGCATAAGAATATATACTTCCATAACAGTGGCAGCTCCTTAATAAGGGGTGTGGTGGCTTTGTCCGTTTCTTTTTCCAGTTGTCTATTTTTGCAATATTATGAATGATTGTAAGTGCTATACAAGTGTCAAACGTTGCGCACCATTTCAATGTTATCATGGAACATCGCTGGGTTGAGGAATAGGGGCGAAGTTCCTGATTGGAATGATTTTATAGGAAAATTTGACATATGTGCCTTTCAGGAAACCTGATCCACAGAGCCGGCTACCTGAACTATCATATTTCTGCCATCCAGGGTGCTAGGGGCCGCCCATTGGGGGGGCCTCACAATCTGAGTTAAACTAGATATAGGTCCTAATATCCAGGTTACACCCCCAGGATGTTTTGATATTCTTGTGATTACGGTGGGGCTCGGTCCATATGGAACCTGTGCCATCGTAAAGGTATATGCTAGAGGTCTGAGTGGGGACGGAGATCTGAAATTATCAAGGTCTTTGGTGACCTCTTAGACACTCTCCAGGGGAAGCCAAAGTTGTAGTTGTTGTGGATTTCAACACCACATTCGAACTGTTTGACAGTGAGGACAATTACTTAGCGAGGGAGGAGGATAAATACTGGGGTGTTCCACTCTTGGAATTACTTACAATCAAACGCTGGACAGAGGCAGCAATTCAAATAAAAGAGATCACTGACAAAATATCGACGGACTGAATATTGACCTACAAGAATATCGAGTACAGAATATCGATGGACAGAATATCGCCATCCTATCTCTACAAAGGTAAGTACAAAACTATCGATACCAAAATATTGTTGTATAAAGTATCGTTTTTTTTAAAGTCTTAAAAATAATATGAAAATAATTAAATATTAAATATAATTAATAAAACAGAAATATTTTAAAAAGTTAAAAATGATCAATAATAAATGTAATATAAAAAAATTAAATATACATATTTAAAAAAATGTATATATATACTTAATAGTAATAAATAATTAATGTATTTAATTATAAAGTGTTAGAAACATAATAAAAATCATAAATAAAAAAATAAAATATATATATATATATATATATATATATATATATATATATATATATATATATATATATATATATATATACACATACACCTGTAATATAAATATAAAAATAAAACATATATATAATAAATGTAAATATTAAAATTAATATGTATTTGTAAACAAAATATTTTACACTGCATTAACTATAACAGGAGGGAAAAAGTTGCATAGTGTAGAGGATAAAACTACTATTCCCACTCCAAAGAGTGCAACAGTAGGGAAAGTGTTGGATAGCGGAGGGGAATAATTTACTATTCCCACTCCAGCAAGTGCAACAGTAGGGAAGCTGTTGGATTGCGGGACAGTAAAAATTACTATTCCCACTCCAGTGAGTGCACCAGTAGCGGAAGTGTTGGATAGCGGGTGGGTAAAAATTACTATTCCCACTCCAGCAAATGCAACAGTAGGGAAAGTGTTGGATTGCGGGTGGGTAAAAATTACTAATCCCACTTCAGCGAGTGCAACAGTAGGGAAAGTATTGGATAGCGGGGGGATAAAAATTACTATTCCCACTCCAGTGAGTGCAACAGTAGGGAAAGTATTAGATAGCGGGTGGCTGAAAATTGCAATTCCCACTCCAACGAGTGCAATAGTATGGCAAGTGTTGGCTAGCGGGTGGGAATATTTTACTATTCCCACTCCAGCAAATGCAACAGTAGGGAAAGTGTTGGATAGCGGACGGGAATCATTTAGTATTCCCACTCCTGCAAAATAATTAACATTAATTAAGAAATAATTATTTGGTCAAAAATAATTTACCTCCCACCATATTCCCCTATAAACAACACCATCAATATTGTAAAATAATACACAATTAACAAAATTATTAACAATTAATTAATTAATTAATAAAAATTAACAAACAATTTAAAAGCCATCAAAAATAAATTATATCACACACTTAACACTATAAAATAACTTTAAATAAACATTATATAAAAAATATTAAAAAGTTTATTAAAATTAAATTACTTCCCACCCTGCTCCCCTATCAACCCACTACCCACTCCTAAAAAAATTACACAATTGACATAGTTACCAATTAATTATTGATACTGATTATCCAATTAATAACTAATTAATAGCATTTAACACAATGAACAATATACATTATTAAATACAAAAATATTAATTAACGCACTTATTAATTAATTCATTTCAATTAAATTACTTCCCACCCTATTCCCCTATAAATTCACGACCTGCTACGGAAATAAAACACAATATATATATATTTTTTTTTAAATAATAACTTCTAAAAATGTATTAATTAATATATTATAATTAAATTACTTCCCACCCTATGCTCCTATAATCCCACAACCCGCAACGGAACTAAAATAGGCAAAAATGTATTAACATAAAATGAATTACATACATAAGAAAAATAAAGTATACTTTTAACACATATACTAACATACAGAACACCCCAAAAAAATTCTACATTATAAACAACAATATTTTTACTTGCGATATTACTAACTTCGATATTAAGTAAAACAATATTTCTTACCTGCATGTCGATATTCTTGTTGACGATATTCTTGCAGGTCAATATTCTGTCACATCGAAATTTAGACATCGATATTATGGCATATTGATATTTAATACTCGATATTATGCCTGCATACCAAATAAAAGCTCTCTGTTTGGAGCATGGTTTAAGGGCTGCCAATGATTGATCCCCTAAATATTGGCTAGGGTTAAACACTTTTTACAATGGCTAAACCATTCCAGTCTCATAGACTACATCTTAGTCAGTTTGAATTTATGGCATACTTTTGATGACATGGATGTTCAGGGTCGTATAGAGAGTGACCATGACCCACTGTGCTCACGGTTAACATTTAAGGACCTTAGTGCATCAGCTCAACCGGTCACTTTACCTATTACTAACGATCTCGTAGGTTCAAACAATATGCGTAGAGTTAAATGGCCTAGGATCTTAGCTTGTCCGGAATCACTATCTATCATAAGTAGTGAGCTTGAGGGTACAGTCATATTGATGGAGACATGCTACTTCTCCCATGAATCGGCAAATGAACTCACACAGCTGCACAATTTATTGTTTTTGAAAATTCGTGGACAGGGCGAAAGTCATCACACCCATAAAACATTGGTATAATCAGGCCTGTAGAGGTGCACATAAAATACTTGGCGAAGCAATCAAATCAGGTGATGTGGCTAGAGTGCGTGCCGCCAGGACCACCTACAAGAATGACATTTATGGTGCCAAAAAAAGTGGGATGAGTATAGATGGCAGAAATTAAAATCCGCTTGTGACAGTAACAACTCCAAATAATTTTGGAACATTGTTCAATGGGGTAGGGGAGGAGTAGCTCAGCCACCGGAAAATCATGTTGACCCCAACGTGTGGATTAGCCACTTTTCTACAGAAGATGCTGAAGATGAAACAGATGATAACCCATTGTTTCCGATCCACCCTTTCCCCACTGATAGGGTATTTGATGAGGTAGAAGCTGACAGTGCCCTAAGTACTCTAACAAGTGGTAGAGCCCCTGGATTAGATCGTATCCCAGCGGAAATTTTCATGTATGATAGACCAAAATAGTCCAAATATATACTTTTACTTGCTAATGCCATAGCACAAGGAGCACCCATCCCGTCTACCTGGCAGGGGCGGAGATACTTCCCATATACAAAAAAGGAGATAAATTCATGCCTGGTAACTATAAGCCAATAAGCCTCATGTCTTCCATTGCTTCAAGGATTTTAGCACAGGACCTGAGTGGCCTCTGATGCTGTGGGGCCACACTCTACTGCAGGGGTCTCCAACATTCTATGAAATAAGAGCTACTCATGCTCAATAAAAAGCATATTGAGCTACTAATATTAGTGTTCTAACTGTGACCATGGCAAAAAAGATTATATTAGTGGGCACCCCAGCAGTGATCACCTCAGTGCATCAAACAGAGTTACCAGCAGCAATGTAAAACGTTTAATTCAATCTAGAATGTCTCTACATGAGTAATACATAAATGTCCTGGTCAGCAAGGTGACATTAGTAATATTGTATGATTTTTCATCTTTCAATCAATCAATCAATCAATCATAGCATTTGTAAAGTGCACTACATACCCATGAGGGTCTCAAGGCGCTAGGGGGGGAAGTGGCTACTGTTCAAAGAGCCAGGTCTTGAGAAGTCTTCTGAAGGTCAGAAGGTCTTCGGTCTGACATAGGCGGATGGGGAGGGAGTTCCATGTCTTGGCGGCGCGAGGTGGGATAATGATCTGCCACCGGCGGTCACTCTTCTGATGCGGGGTCGGTGGCGAGGGCGCGGTCTGCGGAGCAGAGCTGGCAGGTGGGGGTGCAGAGGCTGAGTCGGCTGTTGAGGTACGCTGGTCCGGTGTTGTGGAGTGCCTTGTGTGCATGGGTGAGGAGTTTGAAGGTTATCCTTTTGTTGACAGGGAGCCAGTGCAGGTCTCTTAGGTGTAGGTGTGATGTGGCTGCGGCGAGGGATTTCGAGGATCAGGTGTGCGGAGGCGTTCTGGATGCGTTGAAGTCGTTTTAGGAGTTTGGCCGGGGCTCCTGCGTAGAGTGCGTTTCTGTAGTCCAGTCTACTGCTGATGAGGGCCTGGGTGACCATCCTTCTTGTTTCGGTGGGGATCCACTTGAAGATCCTGCGAAGCATGTGGAGGGTGTTGAAGCAGGAGGAGGAGACGGCGTTTACCTGCTTCGTCATAGAGGTGGTAGAGTCGAGGACCCCTAGGTTGCGTGCGTGGTCGGTGGGTGTTGGGGGTGTTCTTAGTGCAGTCGGCCACCAGGAGTCATCCCAGACCGCGGGGGTGAATCCGAGGATGAGGACCTCCGTCTTGTCCGAGTTCAGCTTCAGTCTGCTGTTCCTCATGCAGTCGGCGATGGCCTTCATTCCTTCGTGGAGGTTGGTTTTGGCGATGTGGGGCTCCTTGGTGAGGGAGAGGATCAGCTGGGTGTTGTCGGCGTAGGAGATGATGTTGAAGTCGTGCCGTCGTGCGACATGGGCGAGCGGTACCATGTAAATGTTGAACAACATTGGGCTGAGGGATGAGCCTTGGGGTACGCCGCAGATGATCCCAGTGGCTTCGGAGCGGAAGGGGGGAGGCGGACGCTCTGTGTTCTGCCGGAGAGGAAGGAGGAGGTCCAGTCCAGGGCCTTCTCTTGGATTCCGGCATCGTAGAGGCATGTTCATAGTGTGCGGTGGCAGACCGTGTCGAAGGTGGCTGACAGGTCCAGGAGGATGAGGGCCGCGGTTTCTCCGTTGTCTAGCAGGGTCCTGATGTCATCGGTAGCGCTGATGAGGGAAGTTTTGGTGCTGTGGTTGCTACGGAACCTGGACTGGGACGGATCCAGGATGCTGTTCTCCTCGAGGAAGCTGCTCATTTGTTTGTTGACGGCCTTTTTGATGATCTTCACCGGGAACGGGAGCAGGAGCAGGGAGATGGGTCGGAAGTTCTTGAGGTCCTTAGGGTCCGCCTTGGGTTTCTTGAGTAAGGCGTTCATCTCTGCGTGCTTCCAGCTCTCCGGGAAGGTCGCTGTTTCGAAGGAGATGTTGATGGTTTTCCAGAGATGGGGTGCGATGGTGCTGCTGGCTTTGTTGAAGATGTGGTGTGGGCGGGGTTCTTCCGGGGAACCGGAGTGGACGGTGTTCATGATCTTGATGGTGTCGTCGTCGCTAATGTTGGTCCAGGCGAGCAGGCGGTTGGTGCAGCTGGTGGTCGTGGGAGCGGGGGTCTCAGTGGTTGCTGGGGTTGTGACGGCGTTGAAGCTGTTGTGGATGTCTGTGATCTTGTGATGGAAGAAGGTGGCCAGCGAGTCGCACAGGTCTTGTGAAGGTGGGATGTCGTTGGTGTTGGAGCTGGGGTTAGAGAGTTCCTTCACAATGTTGAAGAGCTCTTTGCTGTTGTGTGCGTTGTTGTCTAGGCGGTCTTTGAAGGAGGTCCTTTTGGCGGATCTGATGAGGTGGTGGTGTCTGAAGGTGGCGTTCTTGTGGGCTGTGTAGCTTTCCGGTGTTCGTCCATGGATCCATTTTTTTTCGAGTTTTCAGCTGGTTCGCTTGGAGGCCTGGAGGTCTTCGGTGAACCAGCTGGCTTTCTTGCTGGTGTGGGTGTTGGAAGGCTTTTTGAGCGGGGAGAGGGTGTTGGCACAGTCGTTGATCTACTGTCTGAGGTTGCGAGCAGCGGTGTCGGGCCGGTCGGATCTGCGGGTGGGCTCCGGGCGAGGGTGGTGGAAAGCTGGTTTTCGGTGACTTTGCTCCAGCAGCAGTGCGGCATCTGTTGGGTGCGGTGGTGCGTGGTGGGTTTCCAGAAGGTGAAGTGGATGCAGTGATGATCGGTCCAGTGGAGCTCGGTGGTGTGGTTGAAGGAGATGTGGGAGCTTGCGGAGAAGATGGGGTCAAGCGTGTGGCTGGCGGAGTAGGTGGGTGTAGTGACGAGTTGTCTGAGTCCGAGGTTAGCGAGGGTGTCGATCAGGGTGGTGGAGTTGGTGTCGTTGTTGTTCTCGAGGTGGAAGTTCAGGTCCCCGAGGAGGATGTAGTCAGTGGAGGCGAGGGCGCGTATGCTGACAAGGTCGGTGATGGAGTCGCTGAACTGTGCTCGTGGTAGGGGTCCGGGGGACTCTCTACCAGCAGTGACCATGCACGCTTTCTAATATACATGATCGAGCTTGCTTCCTAATCTGAACTGCTTCAAGGGCACGCACACATGGAACTCCCACCTTACATTACTGATAAGGGGAAGGGCTAATTGTAAATATTGACCAGAAAGTGGGTAATAGTTAAAATACGGTTAGATTTGTTTTTCTGAAAGGGCTAGTTCCCAATGGACTTAAACAAAATATCCATTACACTGAAGAAAACTCGAACGACATTTTATTACCTACGTATTTAATCTGTTTGTAAACGATGCATTGACATTTTAAATCACATTGTAATTACGCAATGGCAGTGCTTGGTATTGTATCAAGCTATGTTGTTTTATATGTTTTTACTGTTTGCAATGTCTTTAATGTGATACGCAATAATAAATAAACTTGTAACTTGAAAACTTAACTATATTTTGGAAATATGTTGTTATCTCTGAATGTCAGCTTTTGATTTCTGAAAATACACACATTTTCATCTCGACACACACTTTTCAATTTTGGTATCCATACATTCATTTAATCAAACAGAAGCTTCCAATTTAGTAGGCTGGACTGCACACAGGAGAGCTCCTTCCAGGTGGCTGGAGAGCTACTAGTAGCCTGCTCTACTGTGATGCAAAGGCCCCTTTATAGTTGAATGCAGTGTGGGCACTCTAGAATTTTGCCCAGTACTTTCCCAGGCTGTGTCAACCAGCGAGGCTCCACGCTGAATTCCACCCATTTGCAACTAGTCACAGGGTAAGTGGAATCATTAAGATGACCTAACCCCACCCTGTGATGAGCCAGGAAAGGGTGGGGTTCATACAAGCAGCTACTGTTGCAATTGGTGTAACATTCTCATGGGGTGAAGAGGAGGCAAGGCAATGGGCTACTGTGTTCATGTCACCTGGTGTCACCACAGAAGTCAAGTTACATTATGTGAACAGATACACTGCACATGCTTCAGTTAATGAAGCCCACATAGTGTATACGATTAGCGTAAGTGTCTGCCTTGCAGCTTGCAGCATGTAATTGCATGCTGACCAGTACTGTCTGGCATTCACAGAGCACAGGCTCTGAGAGCCAAACTGCAGGACAGAACTGGGCTGGTGATAGATGCAGAGGTGTTTTAAAGCATGGGAATTTTCCCAGGGAACCCACCTGAAGGGGGCCATGAGAAGGTGGATTCCTCTCGAAATCACCTCTGCCTATGTCTTTGTAGCTTAAACCATAATTCAATGTTGTTTAGCGTTATGAAACCTTAAAATATCAGATAATGGACAATAAAATGCAAAGTTGTTTGAAAAATGGGGACCAAAATATGTCTTGCCTTGGGCCCCACAATTCCTTAAGTTGACAGTGGAGGGAGGGTCATAACAAAGGCTGAGGTTGGTGGTAAGATCGGAGGGCAGTAACTAAAGCTGCTTTGCGGCCAAGAGAGAGATAAGAACAGTGCCTAATCTCCATGACTTACTTTCAGCTGTTTAATTTTGTTGACCTCACCTTGTTCCATTTTACCTTCCCTTCTCCCCCGCAGCCTCCCCTCCTCTTTATTCTTGGTGTTTTTTTACATACTCATGTGGACTGTTTGGTTGTATGCATAGTGCCCTAATACCTGTCAGGTGAGAAAGTGCTATACAAAAACCTCCAAAAGATAAATAAATAAATATCTATTCAAATATGGCATTGTTTTCCTCTCTCCCTTCACTAGCACAGTTTGGGCTGCCATATGCCAATGCACAGACCCGTGTGTCATAGTGTACAAAAACTATCCTTCTAACACTTCTCTTATTTTGTATGTGTGCTGTACAATACACCACACATGCAAAGTAGGTAAAACAAACAGAACAAAACATTTCTAGTTGTCAAGCCTGCCTCAAATAGATGTACGGTTTTGATGCATATCTCTGTCTATTAATGTTTATAGATAGGAATTTGATTCAAAAGCCACTGGTGATTGAATGGAAGCACCTGTGTACCATCCATAGACCACCCCTTGTCGCAAAGTAACACAAAGCAGCGGGTAGAGCAACTTTTCATTACTTTCTGAAACTATCCAACGCAAATCCTGATTTGTATTGGATAGTGAATCCCAGCATAACACTTTGCATTGGGTGTGCATTCAAAAAGTAACGCAAACCTGGTGCAAAGCGTTAAAATATCTAGGTTCTTTGCTCTGCTCATGCTCAGCAGCATCCTCGGACTCTGGAAGGGGTAGTGCCTGTTCTGCTTTGTGACATTGCGATGAGCCTGTCTCAGTGGATGCACCACTAATCAGCAGCTAGGTTGAACTTGTATTTGTTTTCCAAAGAAACCGGTGCTTTGTAATCAAGCCTGAGTTGTTGTGATCTGATGGCACGCTTTCACACTCTTTCAGAAGGAGCAATCCTCCTCTCCTGGGACTATTTATGGCAGATTTTCTTGCCTTGTGTATGGCGAAGTGTTGCTAAAGCTGCAAAGATTTATGCTGGCTTCAGTGAGTTATGCTCGTGATAATGAAATAATTGAACTTAGATGGTGTGTGGTGTGAGTGCAGTCAGTTTAAGTGGCAGGGCAGCAGCAGGAGTGAAAAGTGCTCGGTTCTTTCATGCTTCACGTTTTTTTCCTTTCTGTTGTTTGCCTTTTGGTTTACTTTAATTTGTATTAATTTTACAAATTGTCATGGCATTAAAATAAGCATAACTGGACCATAACCAGCTCCATGTGAACACGTTGCCTCGTACATAAAATATGGCACAATTGCCAGTGTAGCACAATTCTGTTGATGATCACCGATGACACCCATATACAAGTCCACTATGAATAATTGAATGAACAGGCATTTATAAAGTGCACGGCTACTCAGCTGAGTGACCCGGCACTAATAGGCAGCTCTCCACTTTTCACTGCGCCCATTAGTAGCAGAATAGCCAACTATCTCTTGTGCATTGCAAGGTTAACCTGAAGCATATCCAAATCCTATAATTTAAAAACTGCCACCTGCTATAGCTTTTCCATTGCACAAGAGGCACTATAACTTTAGAAGCAATGCTCATCTAAAAAACCTAAAGATCCTCATCAGCCAAGAACTACGAAGTCTGAGGGAAGATCCTGCCACAAAAGAAGAGTTGAGGCAGCTAAAGTGTGACAGCAGGAGGCTGATCTGGCGACTTAAGTGAGAAGCAGATGAGTCTCTCTGGGCCAAACTCTTACACGTTGCCAAAATGAACAACAGCGCACAATTTTGGCAAAAGATCAACAATCTGACAAAGGAGCGGACTCAAGGCACTTATGTCACAGAAGATGACTGGACAACCTCTCTTAGAACGCATTTTAATGAAACTGACACTAATAGCCAAAGAATACTTAATCCCACAAAGGATACTGAGGGGTGATTAGTGCTGCGTCGCGAACACCATGACCCTCAGCAGCCAGATCAGGCAATCGTAATCACGAATGCACTGATAAACAATAGAAACTCAATGGGAAGACACGAGGGAGCGCCTGGACTAAATGGGCTTCTGTAAAAGTATGGGGACTACCACCAACATATTAGCTCTTTCTCTATTAATCGATGTGGCCCTCGAAGCGAATCAATCCCTATATCTGTGTTACATTGACTACAGCTCGGCATTCGACCACGTTAACAGAAACCTTCTGTGGGAAAAATTAAAAAAGCTGAACATCCCCCTGTTGCTCTTAAACCAACTAATTCTCCTGCACAGCGAGACATGGGTGCAAGTCAAACTAGGCTCTGGCGAATACCTAACAAGGAAGATTCCAACAAGAGCAGGGGTAAAGCAGGGCTGCATACTCACCCCAATACTTTTTAATCTTTTCATGGGAGAGCTACCAACGCTGCTAAATGAAAGTAACACACATGCACCAAAGCTAGGGTGCACCCAGCTGTCAAACCTCTTCTACGCAGACAACATGTTACTTACTAGCCGGGCCCCTGTACGCCTACAGTGGCTACTGGACATTACGTCAAGATATTCTACAGCTAATAGGCTTAGCATCAATCAAGAAAAATCTAAAGTTATGTGCATTAATCTCCCCAAAAAGAAAATAACACGGAATTGGCTCTTGGCATCAAGGAAGCTGGAAATGGTCTGTGAATATAGATATTTGGGAGTCATAATAGACTGCAAGGGCAACTTCAAGCCACAATGCGACGCCATAAAAAGGAGAGGGCTAATGGTTGTAGTAGCACTTAGCAACTTAAAAAACATGGTCACTGGTCCAAGCCTATTACCCCTCATAAAGGTGATCCAGGCAAAACTAATCCCAGCCATCACTTATGTCAGTGAAGCTATGAGGGGGAGGGATGCTGCTTTAGTAGATGGAACGGTAGCAAAGGAGCTGCGCATGATCCTTGGCCTTCCTAGGTACACATCGCCTTTGCAGATGGGATTAGAATTTGGGCTGCCAAAAGAAGAGCTGGCATGCAAAGGAATATACTTAAAAAGCAGGCACAAAGTAAGCAGGGGAGATCCGAAAACACTTAGGGGCCGATTCCGATGTCGGACGGACTCAGGTCCGCCCGAAATCGGTCAGGAGCCATAACCGACTGACCTGCTGTCGTCGGTTATGGCCCTGGAAGTACGATGCGACCAAACAGGGTTTGGTCGCACTCGTATACTTCACAATGTGAGCATGCATTCCGAGCGGAATGCATGCTTGCATTGTGACAAGCAAGGTTGCAGTTTGTCCCTGCACCCTGTGGCCGGCACCCCAAGGTGCCTGCCACCGGGTGCAGGGATCCACAGAGGGGCACTATAGGTGCCCCCAGGCCGCCATTCTGCAGCCTTGCACCCATGGGGCCCTACTGGGGGCCCCCAAAGACAGCTTCCAACTGACTTTTCGTGCCGGAAAGACCGGCACGAAAAGGCAGTGAAAAACTGCCATCGTACTCCCTCGGTCATAAAGAGGCAGCCGGGGGAGTACTGAGGGATTTCTGGACGGCGGACGGGCTCTCCGAGCCTGTCGTCAGCCATCCGGAAATCCGAGTCGGATTCCTTTCCGACCGAGCCCATCGGAATGGCTCGGTCAGAAAGGGATCCGGCCGACACGTTCCGATTCGGTCAGAAGGGCTCCGACCATCGTTCGGTGCCCTTCCGGCCGAAATATGAATCGGCCCCTAAATGCTCTCTTGTGGAAGGAACTTCAAGATAAATAAACTTGCCCAGCAAGGCTGTACTTGGAGGCCGCAATTGATCAACTCGGCTTACGGTAACTACGGGAACCCCCAGGCTCTCCAGCAGGCTTTAAAAAGGTAGTCAATAAGACAGTCCGAAAGGAATCATTGTTGCAGGACAAAGCCGCCTTGATAGAGTGTGCTCACGGCTGGCTCACAGTTCAATCGTACATCAAGCCCTCGCCCCAAGCATATCTACAGACAGGCTTTTCCCAAAAAACAAAAAAGAAGTTCCTGAAATTTTGCCTAGGGTTACTGCCGTCCACGACCGATCAACCACTGTGGTTATGCCCCCAGCTGCCAATACAAGGCTGTCTTTGCGGGAACGGCAAAGAGAACACCGAACATCTTATCGCCATCTGCAGCAAACTTATACAAGAACGTCGCTGCCTCTTGAGACCGCTTCTTAACAGCCGCAGGATACGGACCTGCAAGCAAGCAGTGTGAAGTACATAAATGTAAGAAGGATGCAGGAGTCTCTTCTATGTGGAGCAGGATCTTTATTGCAGAGCACAGACAAAGCGTACACCACAACCACTGACCGGACACCAACTGCCCCCAGCTGGAATCCCTTCAGCAGTAACGCGCTAGTACTAAGAACGCTACAAGCGTTCTAAGATCGGAACTGGGAAAGGACACAAAGGAAGGCTTGACCCACACAAGAAGTAGGGTAAGTACTAACAAAGCTAATATGTATTTACAACACATCTTCTTCCCTAAACCACAACAAAGAAACAATATATCCCAAGATACAGTCAAATCACTTATGACACAAATAATCATTCAAATAAGCCGGAGGTCTGCGAGACCTCACAACTCTGGTCTCCTCACGGTGAACAGAATCATTGTTAGCATGGGCTTGACTCTGTACATCAAAAGAACTACAAGCATCACCACCACCATCCTCCCTACAGCGACTTGAGCTCAGACCCGGAGTAAGACCCTCCGGAGTAGAAAGCAAATAACCGCTACTGGTTGAAACTGATTCAGCAGACATAGTGAAATCCTCAGTCACTGCAGACTTGCTATACAAAGCTACCCTCCGAAGATTCCATTTCTCCCCATTGTCAAGCACAACATAATGCTGAAAAACCTTCTTCACCACATGTGGGCCCCTAAATTTCGAAAGTCCCTTGGCCACTCTCCCCGATTTGACTTTGACTAAGTCACCCTCGGAAATTATTCTCCCAGTTTTAACAGTTGCCTCTTGCTGAGCACAACCAAGAGACGAATTTTTAATCCAAGAGGGAGCTAGTTTGGTGCCAGGACGTCTTCCCCGCATGAGTTCAAAAGGCGATTTAGAGTCCGCTTTATGAACAGTGGTCCTATAGGCCCACACCATATTTTTGACCATTTCATGTGCAAACCCACCAGAAGCACAAGACATCTAGATAATACCCTTGACCACTCTGTTAGCTCTCTCACACACACCATTCGCTTGCGGGTTATAAAGGGAAGTGCGGTGATGGGTCACACCACACCCACTTAAAAACACGCGCATCTTCTGAGACGTTAGTTGGGTACCGTTATCCGTGATTAAAATTGAAGGATAACCCTCATTCAGAAAAATCCCTTTTAAAAACTGTATAGTGCAGTCAGTGGTTATGTCCTTAACAAATTCCACAGCAAGCCACTTCGAGTAAACATCTACTATCACAATGGCAAACCGTTGACTAAAAGGCAATTCGTCCATTGGACCTATAAAATCCAAGCTCACAGTATGCCATGGTAAACCCGGACTAACAATATGGCTGGGCGTAGAATTAGACCCAATCTTGAGTCTCTTTTCGCCGTCCTTACACACTGAGCAATTCTCCACCCATGAAGCCACCTGTGTGTCCATGGCCGGCCACCAAAAATCCATTTTCAATCTACGCTGTGTGAGAGTTTGCCCTAAATGACCTTCATGTGCCAATTTTACAATTTTCAGTCTTAAACCATATGGTGGAATGTATCTATCGCCTCTCATTAAAATACCAACACCATACAATGACAGCTCATCCAACACCTTAATGAAAGGTCGCACCGGTGGTTGGACACAACTTTCCCGCCGGGAGCCTAATTTCACCAAGTCAATCACCTTCCGCAGAACTATGTCTTTTCCCATGGCATCCAACCACTCCTCCTTTGTGAAACTACCATCGCTCAAGGCTACCACATCCTGAATGATGGCAACAGCCTCATCGTTATGATTATCAGACAACTCCTTCAACGTATCATCCTCTCTAATAGGAAGCCTCGATAAACAGTCAGCCTGTACATTACGTCAACCTTGAACATATGAGATGTCATACTGATACTCCTGAAGTTTTGAAGCCAATCTTGCCAATCTCGGTGAACCCTTTCCCGCTCCCCCTGGGGACAAAACCTTTAACAAAGGCTTGTGATCAGTTTTGAGCTGGAATTTTGTTCCCCACAAATATGTCCTGAAGTACTGGACACCCCAGGCAGCAGCCAATGCCTCTTTTTCTATCACAGAATAATTCTGTTCAGATGACGAAAGAGTGCGAGAAGCAAAAGCAATAGTCTTTTCGCCTTCCTGCCATTTCTGCAACAAAATCGCACCTATTCCTATGGCGCTGGCATCCACCATCAATATGGATGTACGACTGATGTCAAAGGGGGTTAACACTTTCGCCTGACACAACTCTTTCTTTATCAAGTTAAAACAGTCCTCATGACAAGCGCTCCAACAAAATTTCACCCCCTTTTTGAGTAACGATCTTAGGGTCAAGGTTTTACTAGAAAAATTCTCCACAAACTTTGAGTAAAACTCTATGAGTCCCATAAAAGACCTGAGTTGCTCCTTATCCATGGGACGGGGAGCCAACTTTATGGCCTCAAGCAAATCCTTCTTCGGCTTAACTCCCTGAGCTGAAATCTCATAACCCAAATACTCTATGTTTTGGACAAGGAAACGACACTTCTCTTTACGTAAAGTCAACCCAGCATCTTGAATTCTTCCCAACACACTTTTAAGTACTACGTTGTGTTCTGTAATAGTGTCTCCAAAAACTAATATGTCGTCCTGAAAGAACACAAAGGAAGGCTTGACCCACACAAGAAGTAGGATAAGTACTAACAAAGCTAATATGTATTTACAACACAGTGCTGGCTTGCTTCCAAGGCGATGACATCCAACTGAGCTGTCGAATGGTAAAATTCTTTGAAGCGGCGAAATCTGCTTTAAAACCCTGAAAGATAGCTAAAAATCTAGTAGCACCGCGAAGGCCGAGGGGAACAATTCACTCTAACCCTCAAAGAGAAAGCACCAGCTTGTACTGGCAAAGAAATAGGTGGCATAATGTCGGCATGAGGTGCGTCTAAATGCTCCTAAGCAACCACAAACCAACCTTATGAGTGCGCGTTCCTGGCAGGGAAACTGACAGGCATCAACGTTTACTGCTTTAACCATCAGGAAAGACAATAGTAGCACCCTTACTGAGAGAGAGGAACAAACTAGCAGCCCACCTACGATGCAAGCAGGCTGGTGCCTAACAGATGGACCATGCACACTCCACTAAACCATTTGCTGAGAATGCCCAGGAACACCGCACCGCACTAAATCACATCAGCCCCTTGAGTATCGAGCTTCAATGCGTACTTGCACTAAGTTCTAGCCTGTTCCAACCAATGATTGCTCCTATGTAGTTCAAGCACTGCTCTATGCATTTGGTGAGGACAAATGACATGCTGCTCCTTTTGGTCCAATCCAACCAGAAGGGCCATAATCAAGGCCCTGGAATTTTACCCAAATCTCAGGTCGCCACCTGCCAAGCCTTGATTTTCACTCGGTGGAGGACAGTGCTCAAAGCAATCAGCTACTTTGAACTATATTGAATAACACTGACTAACGCAAATATGTTTTTACTGAAATGGCACTTCCACAAACGCTCTTATTGCACTGGCACTTTACTACATTACTACTCTGCTGGCAACAAGGATCAACTTACTGCACATCTTACTCTGTAAAATTGCCTGTCTAACTGTACTCATTCTTTATTTTAACTCTGAGGCTGCTATTTTAGTATGCTTTTTATTGATGGATTTATAGTCTTAATATGTATGAACTTGACCTTTGTTTTATTAATTGAATCTTTTTCTACATTGTTAAGGTTTTAAATAGCCATGTACTATAAAGCATTACTTACTTACTTACTATGGGGCATATTAACAACGGCCAGCGATAATTATCGCTGGCCGTGCTTAGCGATAATTATATTATCCCAGGCTATCCCTGGTATTTATCGCACTGGTAGCGAGTTATTAACAAGGCGTTACTCCAGGGCGATAAAAATTCCAGAGATAGCGAGATTAACGCCCTTTTGCAGGGAACATCGCTGGATTTCCAGCGATGTTCCCTGCAAAAGGGCGATAACCTAGCTAATACGACCCACATGGTCGTATCAGCATAATCCACCCCCTATGTTAGGGATGGCTAAGTCAGGATTTTAGCAGACGTTAGGTTTTGGTGAGTGTGCTAAAATCATGTGGGCTGCCTTGTAAATATCGCGATGTAAACATCAGCGATATTTGCAAGGTAGTCCATCTTGGGTACGCCCTGTAACGCCCACTTTGCATCTCATTGGAGATGCAAAGTGAGGCATTGGGAAAAAGGGTGCTAATATGCGTGTATGCATGTTAGAACCCTCTTGTAAATAGGGCACTGGTTTTAGCTCTGCTTTTTTGGCTTTGTAAGCCAAAAAAGCAGAGATAAAGCCCTTGTAAATATGCCTTTTTATCTTTGCCATTGCACCTCAAGCCTTCTCAGTTTCACTTCTAGCTATTTCAGTGGCCCCATTACATATCTCTGCTAATATAACACAGACATAACACCAACTACACTTCTAATTGAGCACGAGGAGCCCACAAATCTCTACCTTTGCCCCTGAAAAGTTAGCTGTACTCCATCTTGCCAGTGCAATACTCCTCAGTCCTGACCTGCAACACTTCTCACTAGCAGAATTACTGAGAGTAACTTTATATTCAGACAAGGTACCACATACACTTACTGCTTCTAACTGCTGCATGGTGAATCATACAATCAGCAACCACTACAATTTTTTTCTTTTATCGTTTTTGTTCATGCTTGGTAACAAATAGAGGGGCATATGTACAACAAAATGGCAGAGCGAGGTAATATGTCACGATTAGTAACACCCCACTCCGACATTCTGAAAATGCAGGGATGCTCCGTATTTACAATAATACAGCACACTTGTACGTTTTCCCTTATGCTGGTGCTAAATTTAGCTGCCTAGTGCAAACGCAGGCACCCTTGCACCATAGCGCACGGGTGCCTGGGTTACAGGGAATGATTGACCATGTGCAGGAAGGTGTCCCAGTTAACCATTTGTATCCCAGGAGCTGGCAATTACACTGGGAGTAAATCTGCTTGAAGTTGGCACTCTTACTGTAAGTGTACAAAGGAAACAATTGATGGAGAGGAATGCTGGACAATGCAAACATTCACCCCCAGTCACAAGGATCTGGGTTTAATTCATCATTCTTTTCCTTACCACACCACCCCAGTATGCACCCAGCCCGTTCCAAGTAACTTTCCTAAGGACCATCAATACATGCAGCAAGCATTCTTTTTTCTGTACCCCGCTCCATAACTAGGGTTGACATCTCACTGTGTCCCGGTCCCTACAAAAATAAGAAAAATCACCTGAAACAGCTTTTCCAGCCCTTATCTGTACATGCTTTAAAAAGCAAATATAAATAGAAAGTACTTTTAAATGTGTTCTAGAGCAGCGTTAACGATCCCTTATAATTAAAGTAAACAAAGGCATAAAAGTCAAGCTGCAAATGAATACATATGATTTTCTTTAAAGTCCTATTTAGTGCAGACAAACGGCCGGTATTGTCCTCTCGGAAATGCGGCAACCCTATCCATTACTGAAGTAGCTTTGAGAGCCTCTTTGGTTAATTGTGTTTTATTGCTATAGAAATGTCATTAATAACTGGATTTTATAGACCATAACAGATAAAAAAAATATTTCCAGCCATGAATCTTGGATCATAAAAATCACAACTTGCAGCAGTTCATCCCCTTAAAACAAAAATCCAATTAAGCTTGCAGTCGGTTTGATATTTTTTTCACGAAACCTTCTGTAGCTAAAATGGCTTCTCGGGAGCTACAGGTCTCGTTCCTGGACCTGGCCGCGCAGCTCTCTGTAGGCCGACTTCCGCTGAACTAAAAGCTTCCTGGGACTTAATAAATGTCATTGGAAGGAAGAGGTCAGCGTCATTTGTCTTCGCCGTAGTTCATTTGTAACAATGAAAATGGCCGTTACGGGGACTCCTAATGTCGGGCCAGACTCTCGAATTGTTGCAGTGAGCCAATTACACGGAGTCTTTCTCTGAAATAGGGATAAAGGGTCGGAGGGTTAACGTTTTTTTTGGAGCACGGGGATATAACTCTTATATTTCATCTCGCCGCAGTCCCAGCGCAATTATAGTTTACATACGAACAACTGTTCATTTGTTCTTTGCTGTGTTCTCTGAAGCTTTTCGGCCATTTTTACAAGATGTTTCTTTCTCCACTTAGGAGCTGGCTTTCTTTCTGATCTCGCATCAGGATATTGCATTAAGGCAATGGTTTCCCAAATTACTACGCCAGAGGTCTTTCGTGTATTATTTTGCAGAAACTCACAAACATGCAAATTTACGTTTTTAGCATGAAAAGTGTTTTTTTTTCCCTATACCAAAGGATTTTGGAAAGAAAAACAGAGGAAAAAAATGGTCGGGGTCCTACTGAAACCTTCCAGACTAATGTTCAATACATTTTTAAGGGGCATATCTACAAGGCGGCGATATAAAATTATCGCCGCTTTTGCGGCCATTTTCGGCCGAAAAGCGGCGATAATTTTATCGCTATATCAGCAAGGTCACCCTATCGCGTGAAACCTTGCCTTAGCGCCTGAGATGCAAAGTGGGCGTTCCTCCCCAGGATAACAGGAGAAATTCGCTTAGCGACATTTCTCCTATTATCAAGCCTCACGCAAAGCAGCATAGCGACAAGAAAAGTAGCGATAACCTCTGTTATCGCTACTTTCCTTACGCCTGCTTTGAAACGGACTTAGCCATGATATCCTATGGAAGGTGGATATCATGGCTAAGTATGTGAGACCCTATCAGCAAGCTATCGCCAAACTTTGTGGGATTATAGCTGGGGCGACATACTTTGGGGCATATCAACAAGGGCTTTATCTCTGCTTTTTTGGCTTTAAAAGCCAAAAAAGCAGAGATAAAACTAGCGCCCTATCAACAACAGGGTGCTAACACGCAAATTTGCATGTTAGCACCCTTTTACTCTACGCTTCCCCTTGCATCTCTAATGAGAAGCAAAGGGGGCGTTCCAGAGTAAAATAATAGGAGAAATGTCGCTAAGCGACATTTCTCCTATTATCAAGAATGTCGCTAACCCTGTTAGAGACAAAAAAAGCAGCGCTAACCGCGGTTAACGCTGCTTTTTTACGTCTGGTATTTTTCTGACTTAGCCATGATATCCTATGGAAGGAGGATATCATGGCTAAGTTTGCCTGTCCCTATCAACAAGGTAACGTGAGATTATCGCTGGGTTTCCAGCGATAATCTCACGTTAGCCTGTTAGCGTGTAGATTTTTATCGCTATTGAGATAAGCGTTGCTAATAGCACGCTATCTCAGCGATAAAAATTCACGCTAGCCGGCGATAATTATCCTCACGCTAAGAGCGCTGAGCGATAATTATCGCCGGTTGTTGTTGATATGCCCCTTTGTTTCAGCCATTTTCGAGATAGCATTTACCGCAAGGTTATAATGCACCTCTACCTATATGTCTGGCTGAGTCACAGACAACCCGGGAGAATGGTCTCCGAAGGCTGCAGAGGGGCCCTGCTCATGCAGGGCCACCCTATGATGTAAAACCCAGCACCCTGCCTTCAGGATTGTTAAGGCCTTATACGTTTTAAGTGTAGTGACCTATAGATATAGGATTTACAAAATATGATAGTTATTAGTTTTCATGCTCATCAAATTTTTTTTCCATACTTTCATTAAAAATTTTACCAAGTCAGAATTCAAATCTAGGCTGGTTTGAAAGGCAAAGAAGAGAAACTCCGCCATTTTGCAGTGGAATTTGCAGATATTATGTGAAGTCAATCAGGTTTGCGCAAAGTGTACATAGTAGGTTCGACAGCGCCGGCAGTTTAGTACACACAGGGCCAGACGTGACTTGTGTTTGTTAACACTGTACATTTGATTCCCTCAGTTTGCAGTCAGCGGAAGGATACGAGGCGCACTGCCTCGGGGGTCAGCCATCCTTGGGGCCAGTGCTTTAAATGGGCCAGTACTCACAGGTAACATCTACAGCTACCTGGCAGTTACCCTGACATTGAAGACTGCTCTACAGCGCATAGCAGGACATAACGCGGCAGGATATATCGCAGCAGGACATAACGCGGCAGCGTTTTTTAACTATCCCGTTTTTTGTTATTTGTGTTAGTTTACCTTGATTTTAGGCAGCAGGCTTCTCCCTCACTCGCATCATAATTGTTTGTTCACCGCGCTTGGCGGGTCCCTGGTTTCCCTGGTCTCGTAGAAGTTTGGGCGCCATATTGGTGTTAGCTTTCTGGACGCTTGGCGGCGATAGTTCTGCTAGCAGACCAGCTGTCGCAAGGACACGCTGGCCTGCATTGGTAGGTGATTTTAATATCCATATGGATGATGGAGTGGATGCAGATACGATCAAAATGCTGGAGGTCACGGCCTCTTTAGGCCTCTCTCCATATCATCTTGGACCAACGCATGAAAAGGGCCATACCCTGGATCTAGTCTTTTCGACTATCCCTATAGAGATGCTGGCGCCTTTGCAGGTGCTATGGTCGGATCACAGGCTGGTCAAATACTATGTGTCGGAGGCAAAAAAAAAACCATCTAGTGTTCTTTCCCGGCAGTTTTGCCAAGGTTTGAGGGCGTACCATCGGGTGACTCCTGAATTGTTGGCGCAGGCATGCTTGGCTCACCCATGCCCTATGACAGGGGACCTAGAAAGGGATTTAGAACAGTTACAATTATGGCTCACGGATTGGTTGGATGACCTCGCCCCGGTGAGGCCTCCTCGTAATACAGCTAAACGGTCATCTGCCCCTTGGTTCACCGATGCACTGGCGGCGTTACGGCGGCAGTGCAAGGTAGCAGAGAGAGCATGGCGGTCGCACTATGACCCTGCTGCAAAGCTTGCTTATAGAGCGTCTGTCAGAGTCTACCATCGCGATCTCTTCTCTGTAAAAAGAGGCTATTTTTCGAGGAGAATTGAGACTGCCTCTAATTCGTGTAAGGAGATATTCGCCATTGTGAGGGAATTTATGGCCCCTCGTGTTCCTTCGACTCAGGTCCCCCCTACTGAGGCGTGGGTGAGTGCCCTTGCCAATTTTTTCACCTCTAAGATCAAATCAATTCAGGACTCCTTCCCCGTGTCGGGGGCTGAAGTTTCTCAGTATTCTGAAGGTGCTTTTGATCTAACAGCTAGTGCCGACCCGGTCCTGGCAGTTTTTCCGCCACTGTCAGTTTCCTCGTCTCTGCATCTGATGGCCTGTCTTAAATCGGGTTCACCCCTTGACGTATGCCCTGCCAAATTTGTGGCAAAAATGGCCGAAGTCATTAATCCCATCGTGAACCCCTTTTTGAATCGCTCTTTGAGTGAGGGAGTGGTCCCTCAGGCCTGGAAGCAGGCGATGATCATCCCTCTGCTTAAAAAGCCTGGCCTGGACCCGGAGGCGCTGGCTAATTACAGGCCTATTTCGCTTTTGCCCGCTTTTGCTAAGATCCTGGAGAAACACGCGCATATTGTGCTCTCCGACTATCTGGAATCTCATGATTTACTGCACTCTACCCAATCCGGCTTCCGTACCAACTTGAGCACTGAAACAGCGCTCCTGGAAGTTTCGGAGGCAATTAAGGAGGTGCTGGATTCAGGAGGCAAAGCGATGCTTGTGATGCTCGACTTGTCGGCGGCATTCGACACCGTCCCCCACGAGGGTCTTCTCGCCAGGCTTTATGAGATCGGTCTGAGAGGGACGTGTTCAGCTGGTCTCGTTCTTTCTTGGCTGGCCGTCGACAAACGGTCTGGGCCCCCTCTAGTTCCGCTGAGATGCCGTCACTTGGTGTCGGAGTCCCTCAGGGCTCAGTATTGAGCCCGACTCTCTTTAACATCTTTATGACCCCTCTGGCGGATCTGGCGGAATCTTTTGGGGCCCAGATCGTGTCCTACGCCGATGATACCCAGCTCCTCTTCACCTGCGGGAGGGGAGCTGACTTTGACGGAGAGAGTATCCGGGGTTGCCTTGGGGCCGTTTTTAATTGGTTCCAGCTTAACGGCCTCAAGTGCAACTCGGATAAATCGGAGGTACTCTTCTTCGGCTGCAGATCGGACCCAGACTGGCAGGAATGGTGGCCTGCAAATATGTTTCCTCCTGCAGGCTCTTCCCAGCTGGCCAAGAACTTGGGGATTAAGATCGATAATGGCTTGACGCTGAGATCCCAGATTCTCGGTCTTACTGGTATCTGTTTCGGCCTTCTCCGGATGCTCCGCAAGTTTCTTCCTATGCTTTCTTAGGATCGCAGGTCGCGCTGCCAGCGGGCTCTGATATTTTAAACTACCTTTAGTTTATCTTGGTTGCTTTACTTTTTTTATCCCCTGATTTTACCTACCGCTCTGCTGGGCTTCTGTCCCCTCACTCGCACTTAATTTGTGGAAAACTCACCGCCATTCGGCGGGTCCGGGTCCCGGGGCTGGATAGCTGTGGGCGCCATCTTTGTTTGGGGTGAGTGTGTTCTTGCGCGGGCGCCATCTTGGAGCGTCCCGACGCTCGAGTTGTTTTGGGAGATGCCTATTTAAAGTCGTCCTCTCCCGCGCAGCGGGAACGCGCAGTGGGACGCCGTCGCTTAGCCGGAGTCGTGCCAGAGTCCTGCCCGTCTGCGCTCGTCCGCGTCTAGGTAGCGGGTGCGGGCTATGGACTCTGGCCTCCTGCCATTGCACCATCATGTGTAACATAGCGACACTCAGGTACGATCGTGCTGATCTCTTTTCCATAAGAGACAGTCTTCTGGCGTGTAACCATGTCCCTGTACCTCCTCTCTCGGGACCTTATGATTGTTCTTGCGGCTGTTTCTCCCTGGCCACACCCATTGGGGTGCGCCCTGCTGAAGGGACTGCCCGTGGCACTCACACGGATTGCACCGAGCAGGAACTCAATATATGGAGCTTGAATGTTAGATCTTTGGTCAAGCACCATCAGTCACTACGGGACATGATAGATACGGACCTTCCTGATATCATTTTTCTTACCGAAACTTGGTCACAGGACGCTGACACTGCCATTATAAATCTGGCTTTCCCCTCTACCTACACGGTGTTTACTCTGAACTGCTCGACTAGGGGAGGTGGTATAGCCATGGCGACTAAATCCTGCTTCCCAGCTGAGTGGAAGGCTTTGGATCTTCCAATGTGTGAAAGCGCCTCGTTTAAGGTAAAGGTCAGTCATCAATTTACCTTCAGTGGCGTGCTTATCTATCGTCCACCTGGGAACGACACTGCTTTCAAGGCCGCCCTTGCGGATGTGGTTAGCTCGCTGGCTCCTAGGTGTGCTAACTTTAGCATAGTAGGTGACTTAAATATACATCTTGATCAGACGTCATCTCTATCCATCAGCTCCTTGTTAGCGGACCTGTAAGCGATGCAACTTAACCAACTAGTCACCTCCCCCACCCATATAGGAGGACATATACTTGACCCCTTCTTTACCACCTTAGTTCGGGCTAGATCATCTGACCCGATGGTGGTGGGTTGGACTGACCATCTGCTGGTTAAGGTGTCATGTCCCCTAGACAACCCGCAACTTAAACCTGTGGATAAACAGATCCTAAAGCGCAATTGGCGTAAACTCAAGTTGGAGGAGTTTGTCAGGATATTGGAGGCACAACCCCTAGGCAAACTGCAGAATGTGGAACAGGGATATGAACAGTTTTGCAACTGGGTCCTTACTGCCCTCGATTCTCTTATACCTCTGCGCTGGGCTAAATGTCACGCTAAAAATCGTAGCCCTTGGTATAATGAGACTCTTGCCGAGCACAAGAGAACCTGCCGGCAAGCTGAGAGGGCCTGGCGAAAATCCTTTGATCCCACGTTAAAATCGCTGTACTTTGCCCAGCTTAAGACCTATCACAGAGCTATCTGTCAAACCCGGGCCGCTTATTATGCAGCTGAGTTTTCCAACAGCCCTAACCCTTCTAAGTTAATCTTCAAGGTACTCAAAGACCTGATGGGGAAAAGGGCCACCTCGCAAGAAATCTGCACGGACTCTCACTGTGAAAGTTTGGCATCCTTTTTCGTGGAGAAGGTGCAGACAATCTACCGAGGATTTATACCATCTGTTCCCGGGGATGCTCCTAGTGATGTGAAGGTCTCGGTGTCCGAAACTCTGTCCATCCTGCCGGCCATGTCTAACGAGGTATTTGACACTCTGAGCCTCAAAATTAAATCTGGCTCCCCCTTAGACCCACTGAAGCCGGAGTTCCTTACCCGTCTCCCGCCTCTCTGTCGTGAGCCCATTTTGGACTTGATTAATCTCTCCCTCAGTGAGGGCGTGGTCCCGCCATCCTGGAAGCAAGCTGTGGTCAGCCCTATTCTGAAGAAACCCAACTCTGACCCCTTGCTCCCGGAGAATTACCGGCCCATCTCCCTCCTGCCTTGGACCGCCAAGGTCACTGAGGCACACGTGAATTCCATCCTTTCTGCCCACCTCTCTCGTAATAACATTCTTGACGAGAGTCAAAATGGATTCCGCGCTCAACACAGCACTGAAACTGCCTTTCTCTTTATGACCGAGCATCTGCGGTCAGTGCTGGATGCGGGGCAGACTGCGGCGCTCCTACTGTTAGACCTGAGCGCCGCGTTTGACACGGTGTCTCATGACATTTTGATGCGGCGCTTGGAGGAAGTGGGTATTGGGGGGAAGGCTCTTCAGTGGTTCCGCTCCTTCCTCTCGGACCGGTTTTTCAAAGTAGCCATTCCACCTGGCCAGTCCTCTTTCCATTCTTTGGAACTGGGAGTCCCTCAGGGCTCTGCTTTAAGCCCCACATTGTTCAACTTGTATGTGAAACCGCTGGCTGCTGTCGTCAGGCAATGTGGCCTTACCATGACATCGTATGCTGACGACACGCAGCTGGCGGTGACACTCAGTGGGGACCCTGAGGTGACTGCGCCCAGGTTCCGTGCAGGACTTATAGCTGTGGCTAGCTGGATGCGTAGCAACTGCCTACAGCTCAATGCTAAGAAAACCGAGGTCCTGGTTGTAGGGAAGCAGGCGGAACTCTGGGGAGACCAGTGGTGGCCTTCCGAACTGGGGGTGTCCCCCATCCCAGCGACCGAAGTTAAAAATCTGGGGGTTTGGCTGGATTCTAACCTTTCTTATACCAGCCATACAAAGAAGACAGCAGCTACCTGCTTTGGTATTCTGCGAGGACTGAGGCCAGTCCTCAAATTCTTTGACCCTCCCACTCGGCAACTGGTGGTTCAGGCCTCTATCCTTTCCCGGCTGGACTACGGGAGTGCCTTGCTACTTGGAGTCAACCAGGCTGAGGCTACTAGGCTTCAGAGGGTGCAGAACGCTGCTGCACGGGCCATTGTTGGCCTTCCGAGACGATGTTCTGTCTCTGCTGTTCTGACCTCCCTTCACTGGCTTCCGGTCAGACAGAGAATCAAATTTAAGGCTCTCTGTCTGACATTTAAGATTCTGAAGCTTTCCTCTCCCCCTGCTTTGGCGGGCCTTATTTCTTCATACGTCCCCACGCGGTCCCTCAGGTCTGAATCTTACCATCTGGCGATTAAGCCTAGGTTCAGGCTGAGTAGGATGGGAGGACGCTCCTTCCGTGTTCTGGCGGCTGATCTATGGAATTCCCTTTCTTTACATATTCGCGCCCTAAATAGTCTGACTCTTTTTAGACGCGCCATTAAAACCCACCTGTTTGCCTCTACTAATTTATTTCTCTTCTCCTCAGCTTTGACCTGTTGTGTTGTGTACCTGATCAGGCGCCAGGACGCCCCTTCGCTGGGGCAGCTGTGCGCCTAATAAAAGTTATTAACATAACATAACATAACATAACATAACGGTTCAGGCTATCATTGGCTCGAGAATGGATTATTCGAATATTCTCTATCTCGGCCTGCCGGAGTATCTGTTGCAACGACTGCAGGTGGTCCAGAATTCGGCAGCACGGGCCATTTTTGGATTACCCGGCCGAACTAGAACTTCGGGCCTACTGCAGTCACTTCATTGGCTGCCCATCCGGAAGCGGATAGTCTTTAAGGCTTTGACTTTGGCACATAAGGCTCTATATGCCTCAGGAGCTAAATATCTCCAAAAAAGGCTAGCTTTCTACCATCCAGCAAGGTCCTTGAGGTCGGAGACTCTGTTTCTCGCCGTGGTCCCTCGCATAAAAAGGGCTCGTATAGGAGGTCGATCTTTCAGACTGCTGGCTCCGCAGCTTTGGAATACTTTACCGCTGACACTGCGTAGTACCTCCAATTTACTGGCGTTCAGGAAGGGCCTAAAAACGTGGCTTTTTACTCTTTAGATGTCTGCCTGGTTGTTAGTTTAGGGACTCTTCATTTCTTTCTGTTTTTTTTCCTTTGCTGTGTTGCGGTACAGGTGTACAGTAAAGCGCCGGGACACTCTTTGAGTAGCCGTGCGCTATACAAGACAAACATAACATAACATAACATATAGTGAACCTATATCTAAAGTAAGTGGTGCAAGCACCAGTTTACACAGGCTGCAATGGCAGACCTGCAGTTTCTCTTTGCATGGCCTCTCATGGGTGGCATAATATATATATATATATATATATATATATATATATATATATATATATATATATATATATATATATACATATAAAGTAATGATAAATAAAGAAACCCACTCGAGGGTAAAAAGCATGGCAAAACTACAATTACCGCAATGCCTTGCTGTAAAAGAGCACACCAGAGGCTGAAGCACACCAGAGGCTGTTTGAATGATTTAAAGCAGGAAGCGGCAACTGTGGATTTTAAAGACTGCAATGTTATGTGCCTTTGAGAAAGGAGAAATGTTCTCTGAAACGCGTCAAGCAGACAGTGAATGGGAAAAGCTTCGGATTAAAATGCCTGCTTTCTTTTGGAATAAAATGTTGGTGTTCCAACTTATCTGTGTGGAGTGCGGGCTCATTTGCAGGGCAAATTTGGGTGATATATATATATATATATTCACTGTAAGAAAACAAAGGTTAGAGTAATGTTATAGTTAGGTGAAATGTTCAATAAAAAGGTAAGGTTTTATACTCCAAAAACCACAGAAATTCATCAGTTATAGCTATCGCAAGTAACTGTGACTCATGCCCAACGTAACTATAACTCGCGCCCCTGTCATGCACTGCTTTCTAATCAATAATTTTTCTGCAAATATTGCAGTGTTATTATTAATGATGTGATAGAATATGTCATGAGTGATGTAATATGTGAGGTAATCAGCATGCATGGTGAAGGCGCAAGTTATAGCTACCTCTGTACTCCCACCTCCAGGGTTAGGTACAGGGTATGCTAACCCTGCCCCCTTGTGTCTTTGTTTTCTTTTGTTTTAGGACTCAGGACCAAGGTCCTCATTTAGGTCCTGGAGATGGGTTTCTCTGTAAGAACGGTGACACATATCCTGTCCGTCAATAGGATATAATGGGATTTATATTTCAGCGTATGAGATATTTGTCACCATTGGAACGGAGACACCCATCCGCAAAGATCTAAATCAGGTCCCAAGTCCTGAGATGGTTGCCATCACTTCCTGTTTGAGATGGTGGAAGTCAATCAGATCTCAGTTTGAGATTTGTCAGGATCTGCGGAGCCTCCATGTCCCTAGATATAGAATGTTTTTGAGCAAAAATTGCAAACAAATTACTGAAAAGTTTTACACCAAAGCACAGAAAGCACTCTTTCTGGACCTATAGCTAGCTTTCTGCCAAATGTGGAGTAAATCCATTCAGCGGTTTCGGCTGTAGTTGTGTCTAAAGTTCCTATGGGAAAATGGATGTAGGAAAACACATTTTAGAGGCCCTTTTTTTCTTGGCCCCCGCTTGACGGATCGCCACGCAACGTTATTGGCAACACAAAAATTGCCTTTCCTTCGAAAACACAATCCTAAATGTAGCTACCCAGTAGTGATCGGCACTGGGTAACATATTATATATATATATATATATATATATATACTCCAGATCGGTGGTTCTGTTGTGATCACAAAGAAGTGAAGTGCACACCAGGGGCTATGAGCTAGTGATTATTTTTTCTTTATTGCCAACAAGTCAAGAAAACACTGGACAGACGTGTTTCAGAGTACAATCACCTTCCTCAGTGTCAGTGTGGCTACATTTTTTTCATCAATTTAAAACAAAAGAAGATGGGGCTTTTTCATTTCTTACGTCAGGCATTGGAATCAACAAAAGGCAAAACAGCAAAACAAAATGTGCATTTTCTTAGCAGCGATCGTAGAGTGGTTAACACTAAAACAAGTAAAACTGTTATTCATGATAACATCCCCATTCAAAATGATTAATTTTATTATATACACAATGTTTCCAGGGATTTACTTGTATTACATACATTATCAAAGCATCATCAATATTTGTCATTATGCCGCTAATTTATTTTGAGTTGATAAAGTCTGCTGTCATTCACATATTTGCTTCCTGAATGGGCTCTGGAGCAAAAAATGAATACATAAATTTGGTTTAAGCAACTTGAATGTTCTATCTTCTTAATGGGTTTACTGAATTATGGGGAAGGTGCATAAATTGAATCTACCATATTTGATATTAACTCACTAAAATGATGGATATGTGTGGTCCTTGTTTTTAATTGCCAGCATATGCTCAAGCACTCTTTTTATTAGCTGGATGTATGGTACTTCCCACATATTGCTTTCCTCATGGACATGCAAGGCAATATATAGTAAATTCGGAATGGCAGTTAAGCAATTTATTTATTCTTCTTTTAGTTTTGCTGCCATGTATTTGAAATTCACAAACATTTTGACTATTTCTGCATGCTTTGCAACTCATACTGTCGATAAAAACCTTGTGACCAGATCTTTTCTTCTTCTTCCTGTCATGAAATGACTTCTTACCAAATGATCTTTTAAAGAAGGACCTCTCCGATATGTGATACAGGAAGATTGCGGGAGATGTGATCCTATCACACATTTGTCTGGAGGATACGCCAATTTCTGTGGAATATTTGATACACTTCTGAGGAGTTAACAGTGTAATCAGTGATCATTCTTATTTTATGCTACTCTTGATTCCCTTTGGTTGTTTTGTCTCTCTAATAGCAATTGTTGTCTTTGTATTTTAATTGTCTTTTTAGCCGCTTCTTGTAGGATTCCTCCAGAGCAACCTCTTTCTCTAAATCTATTGAGAGGTGGGCCCTGCGCCTTTTAGTACTCATCTGCTGTGGAGCAATTTCGTTTAATACATAAAAGCTCTACATAAGGAAAAATATAAATATATATATATATACCTACATGTGAAATTTACCAGTTATATTTATCTCAAGTAACTATAACTCATGCCCTACAACTCGCGCCCTTGCCATGCACTGCTAATTAGCCAACATTTTACATCTGACATTTTCTTTGATATCATGGATAATATCAATGTGCATGGCTAACACGTGAATTACAGTTACCTTAGGGCATGAGTCATAGTTCCTTGAGATAACTACAACTTAATGGGTGAATTTCAGTGTATATTAGAGTTTAAAATGTTGCCTTGCTGGGACCATGGCTTGGACGCCAGAGCTAATGGCTGCCTGATCTCGTCGCTCTGCACAACACGGAGACTTCAATGCTTCCTTCCCTATGCTCCGTAGACTAAACTCTGCGATCAAACCAGTCTTCGAATCGATGTATTATGGGGCATGGAATGATCTCACCAGAGGACGCCAGTTTGCCCTGAAAACATGATAAATCTCAGCCGGTAACTTTCCTGCTATCCCTCACGTAGTGAACCTAAAATGGCGGCCACTTAATGCTGCAATCAACAATCACGGCGTTCTACCACAGCATTACCACAACAGCTCCAGAACTCGGTCTAACACACAATGATGCACAGATTGAACTCACCAATTAATGCCAGTCCACCCTGAAAACAAAACCAGTTATTTCACTGCTGGTGCCGGTGCCTTCTCCGATATCTTCTATGCAGCGGATCCAATATGGCAACCAACAAATGAATTCAAGCTACAGATACGGCGGATCGCAATCGTGATGAGCTCCCTACCTGTGCGGCTTTCAAGGGTGCTCAAGGTGTTGTCAGACTTCTCATCTTCACCTAAGGTAACGCCTTAGCTACTACCGCCACCAGCTTTTTTGCCGCGTGCAGCGCGGACATAACGGAGTAAGCCAGAGACTTTGCCTTATTCTAAGATGGCGGCCTCACAGTGAATCGGCTCGCTTCACCGGCGAAGGCGAAATTGGACATACGTTCACCCCGCTGTGTCCTCCCCGTGTGCAACCAGTATTGATGCTTGACTGATCTCGAAATGAGCTGTATATGAAGGGAAAAACGCACATTAATTGCAATTACTTCAACCACTCATTTTCAGCAATCGCAGCAATATTAACAATTAAGATTGCATTTAAATATACTTGTACTGGTGCCAAAATAGTGCTTAGCTGCCTATAAGATCCTACCTGGCTGGCTGGTCTCCAAGCAGGTCCAAGCTGCTCTGTTCCCAGTGGGTATCCAAGCTGCATCCAAGCTGGTCCAAGTTGTTTTCTAGCTCTACCATCTACAGGGACCCAAGCATAAGCCGGTCTCCAAGCTGTACCATGTGGCTCTGCCCCTAGCTGGTATCCAAACTGCTCCAAACTAATTTCTAAAGCTACTCTCGGCAGAGACTGTGTTGCAGCTTACCAAACATATATACAAAATAGCGCCAGCAATCCACAAGATCTGTGCACAAGTGCTACCCTGAACCTAGTTGGTCCTAAGAGGATCTGAAGTTTTATTAGCTGCGGGAGGCTTGGTTTTGGCTTACCAACCCTTCTAAACCCAGATCCGCACATCACTCAAGTAGAGGTAACTTGACAACCTCCTAGTTGTTATACCACTGCTCAGCGGTTTCTTATGGCGCCTATCCCACAACAGCGGCTCACAGAAAACAGTTCTCCCACAATTACCTGCAAATACCCGCAGGATATTGACAGGTCCACCGTTGCCCTCCTACCGACTCTACCTCTACCGAAACTACATACATCAATCATCATCTTAGAACACCTCAAATATTATGGCGGAAAAAGACCTTAAGACACACTACAAACGTTCTAAAGGTGAACCAGCTTTGTCTGACTCGCCCATCAAGGCCAAAGCCGACGCAAACAGCACAAGGGAAATGATCCTCTAGAAACTGGCGGACGTCTACGATTTGGCGAAATCAACCAAACAAAACAGGGACGCCATGCAGCTAGAACTAACCGCCATCCGTGCTGATATGAACACAATTAACTCTAAAATGACTGCTGCAGAGCAAAGAATAAGTGATGTAGAAGATTCCACTATCTGAACCAGCAAAGACGTAAAATCCCTTCTGGCCATCACCAATGGATTGAAACGACAAGCAGCCGAGTTTGAAGACAGAAGTAGGAGGGGCAATCACTGAATTTTTGGCATTCCCGAAGGTTCAGAAGACTCCGCCGAATCATGTATTGCCTTTATGGAGAACTGGATCCCTCAAATTAAGGGCATTAAGTTTCACAAAGCTCCAGAACTGGATGGAGCACACAGAATTCTGACCTACAACTCAACAACGAGGAAACCAACTCGACCAATCATCTGAAAAACTTTAAGGTACCAACACACAGAAGCCATCCTCAGCTTTGCACAAAAAATCGCCAGATTACTTGGAATGGACACAAAATAACTTTCACACAAGACTACTCAAAACATGCTGTGGATACAAAAAAAGGTTTTCTGCTACTAAGAGATGAACTACGAGACAAACAAATCCAATCCTCATCTGCAGGTCCAGCTAAACTTAAAATCATAGAGAACGGTAGATTCCACTTCTTCACGGACCCAAATGAACTCTCAAACAACTTGGACTGCCCTACCACGCAAGACATGGACTACTCGACCTCCTTCTCCAATAAAAGGAAAACCTGATATCCTTTTTCCAATATGCCAATATGTCTAAATATAATGTCTGAAGTATTCCAGCATACTCAAGCACCGTTACCACACTATCACTAAACCTATGAATAGACATGTGTTATACATGTTTAGATGGAACAGCTGTGTTAACTATACAATTACTACTAAGTATATACTGTGTTGCATTTCACTATAGTTGCACTGGTTTATGCTTCATTCAATCTATCTAAATCTGCTACAGGATGTCTTTACAACACAATTTAAAAGTTGGTAATTCACTAGCAAACCACTAAGCATGTTTACCACTAAGATGTTACTGTTTTGTTTGTCACTAGAGTGGGGTGTACTAACTGGTAAGCTTTCTGACTGCATTCAGTTACCCTACCATCCTCTCAACTCAGAATTGCTTTTACATTACAGGTATGCCTTAGGAATGTTTAGTTCCAGTTATAATCAGTTCATAGTACATAGTATATATAAAAAGGTTAGCTATTATATAGATACTATATAATGGATTATCACTCCAGTTGTCTGTTTGATGCTCCTTCTGTTGCACCTCCATCTAACGAAGTTCTCAGGGTTAGGGAGGAGAGGGAAAAGGGTGAAGGGAGGGATTGGGGCTTTTGAATTTCACTTTTGGTACTCTCAGTTGTTCTCTTATTCTTATCTCTGCTATTTTTTTCTTAATCCTTATTTTCATTCCTGGCCTGCTGTTCGTCATACTCACTGGTACATACTTTCCACACTCAGCAAGAGTTCCTACTATCTGCTAATCTTATATATGCTGGTAGTGTTACGGCATTAGCAACAATCAGTATTACTCCCCCCCATACGTCTAGTCCTAACATGGTGACAGATCCCCAGGTACGCCTGTCAAACATCGTCTCCTACACAAGCTCAGGTCAAACTACCATCACTTTCATATACAATGACACCAAACAAGACATAAACATTAAGGATGACCTCTGCGTCGTCTCCTTAAATGTGAAGGGTCTTAACCACTCAATCAAACGCCAGAAAATTATTGACTACCTAGCAAAATCTAAAGGTGATAATATACTACTACAGGAAACAAAACTATCAGGGGAAGACACAGCTTTTATTAAACATAATTGGATATCACATGTTTCATGCTCGCCAGCGGACCACAAAAAAGTGTAATCACCCTAATAGCGAAAAAATCTAACATATCCCTCATGTCACACTCTCATGACGATGAGGGCAGAGTATTGGTTCCACATCTGAGAAAAGGTGAAGATTCCATCCATGTTGTAAACATATATGGCCCTAACAAGGACAAGCCCAGGTTCTGGGAAAATGTTTCAAAAATCATAGATAATATTCCCCAGGACGATCTTATCATAGTTGGCGGTGATTTTAATCTCCCACTAGACCCAATAATTGATCGCCAATCCACTTGCAAATATCACATCACAAGATCTCACGGCATAGTACAGAAAATATGTTCTAAATTTAACCTCAAAGATTCTTTGCGCCTTCATCACCCACAATCTAGGGACTGCCCCACATAACTCATACACTAGAATTGACTATCTACTTATATCAGGAACATTCACAGACGTAATTGACCAGACAGATGTTTCACCCAAGTTAGTGACCGATCACTCATGTATCAGTACTAAAGGGCTTATTATGATGGTGGGCGGTCATCAGTCCGCCCGCCATCATAACGGTGATGGGACTGACCGCCAGACGTACGGTGGTCCCAGCAGTGCAATTAGGATGCACCCGCCATACTGGCGGGCGCATTCTGGCCTTTTACCATTGCGGATGGTGCTGCTGGCTGCAGTACCATCTGCAATGGTAAAGGAGCATGCACAGCATTTCCCTGCACCACGTGGCAGGCACCACACGGTGCCTGCCACTTGGTGCATGGAACTGCAGGGGGATACCATGGGTACCTCCCCATTGCACCCCCCCTCCCCCCACAGAGGGGGCCCACAACGGGCCCCCAAAGCCAATCCCGACAGCCTTGCCATGGTGGCAGGGCCACCATCGAAATGCCCCTCAAACACCCACATCCTAATATGGCAGAGGGTACCTGCTAGGCACCTCCAACATTTTAGTGGCCCAACTCTGCCCAGAAGGCAATTGTGATGATTGCCACCGGCGGAAAAGCAACGGACGGACTTTGCGTCCGCCGCGATACCCACCGCCATCCTAATATGGGTAAATCTCCTTACGATGGCAGAACGATCGCCACCGCCGGCCCAGCTGTAGCAATCGATCCGCTATCGTAATGAGCCCCTAAATTAACTGGCAACCATACTAAACCTTCACCCAAAAGATAGCGCTTTAATAACAACGTTCTATCAGATCCTACCGACAAAAAGAAAATTGAAGATGCGATCACAGATTACCTCAAATATAACTATCTTCCAGAGACAAACGTGAGCACCCTCTGGGATGCACTAAAGGCAACCTTGAGGGGAGTCCTCATGGAGATTAAAACGAAAATCAATAAAAGTTATAACTTTGAACTACTTAAATTAAAATGAGAAATAAAACACCTGGAGCTTACTCATGCCAATTCGATATATAATAATAATATTCTCAACAAACTAACACAAAAGAAATATGAATACAATAAAATTCTAAGTAAACGAGCAGGGGTATGGATAAATACATTCAAGGGCCTCAAACTCTGTGAAGCCAACAGACCAGGAAAAATGCTAGCTTTCTACCTCAAAAACAAACAAAACCAAAACATTATCTCATCAATCAAAGATGCCAATAACCAAATGTACACTACACAAAAGGAAATATTAAACACCTTTCAATCCTTCTATGAAGATTTATACCAGAATAATTAGGAATTTAACTTAGAAGGGTGCACTCAATACCTGAACAAACAAAACCTTCCTAAATTAAACGGACCAGCCAAACTGGCTCTAGGGAAACCAATAAGCAAACTGGAAGTGTCACATTCTATTAAATCTCTGAAAGACAATAAGGCCCCGGGACCTGACGGTTTCACAGCCACATTTTATAAGACATTTGCAGATTTACTACAACCTATCATGTTAAAAGTATTCATTCATTGATGAGTAAGTGCCTTCTGTGAATACCAAAATTAGAAACTTACTCATTTTGAGTAACTTACTCATTTTGGTATTCACAGAAGGCACTTACTCATTGATGAGTAAGTGCCTTCTGTGAATACCAAAATGAGTAAGTTACTTAAAATGAGTCAGTTACTCAAAATGAGTAAGTTACTCAAAATGAGTAAGTTACTCATTTTGGTATTCACTGAAGGCACTTACTCAGCAATGAGTAAGTGCCTTCTGTGAATACCAACATTAGTAAGGGCCTTCTGTGAATACCAAATGGTAGTAGGTTTAGGATTTTATCTTAAATTAATTCTGTGAATTGGGCCCTGGATGAATTGGATTACACACATCAGGGGCGCAGACAACATCACTCTCCAAAACCTTCCTTTAAAACCGTCAACCAGACACATGTAGGACAAGCTAGATGTTTATTTCGCCACATACAAACCACTATGATTATCTTACAGATACTGTTCATGGTGTACTTCCCCTTCATAACCCCCAGCCATAAACTGTAGTTATGGCTATATCACATCCAGGAACTTCAGGCATACTGGACCTAAAAAACTCTACCTCCATGGGACTTCTCTCCAATACCTGTATAAGCATGAGTAGGCCGACCTCTCAACTCTCTTAACCTCTCTATAACTATATTAGTTTTCTCCTTGTTATTCTTCTTCCTTTTTTCTTCTTTTCTTCTCTTATTTATCATCATTATCTGTCTTTCTCCCTAATTTGCTAACTATATGATGATTAGTGCACGGTGCCTTGTATTACCTTGTACTTTGTACTCCACACTTTTCGTATACCGTTTTCGACATTACTACCTGCCTATCATATTGCTGACATTGTCTCACATCTACCCAACTGATGTAACCCAGTAATTGCTTTTTTCTCTGTACTCCGTTTGCTACCTTGCTACAGAAAATTTTGCCTAACTATAACATTACTTTAACCTTTGTTTTTATAAATATATAAATATATATATATATTACCTACTGGCAGTTGCCAGTAGGTAGTGATAGTTAGGACCAAGTCTCCATGGGAAGAGCATTTTTTGTTTTGCTTATAACTTTGGTGTTGTTTGATGAATCTTCATGAAATGTTCTAAACTAATTCTTTGTTCATATCAGCTCCTATGTGGGAAGTTTGGGGGTGATTCGTCAAGGGGGGACGAGAAAAAATTGGGGTCCCTAAAAGTGTTTTCTTCATGTTAATTTCCATAGGAAACTTTAGACAAGGCTACAGGTTGAACGGGTGAATGGAATTACCCTAAATTTGGCAGGGAGAAGGGTCTTGGTCTAGAAACCACGCTTTTGTTTATTTGGTGTAAATCCGTTCAGTAGTTTTTGAGAAATATCGAAATTTACAGATATCAATATTTGGGAATTCTGCCATCTGATTGGCTGAGGCGTTACGAGCACGAGCTTGCTGCTTATTGGTTGTGAGTGCTGTGAGCGGTTGCAACTAGGAAGTGCTAGCCGCCATTTTGTGATTTCGTTGAAGTGAGTAAGGGGAAAAAAGGGCAAAAAAAGTGGGAAAGAGGAGGGTAGGAGCACTATACCCTCTGTGGGGTGTTTAGGGTGTGCAATAGAAGGGGTGTTAAGTAAAGTATTCACCCCTAGCGGTGTGAAAGTGCTGAGCTACGGGAATTAAGTGAGGTATTGCGTAGAGTCTGATGCTGCTAAGGGGAGCTGGTGCGGGAGTTGGGGATTAAAGCGTGAGCCCAAATTGTGTGTCTTATGCAGTGAAGTCATGTACCGTGGGCGCTGCACTACACCTGTGGAAGAAGTGTTAGCATGTGTTTATACCTACTAGGACGAACTACTGACCCGTACTGGTCTGAAAGTCCAGGGGTACGGAAAATATGTGAGGTATTGTGTACAGTTTCATGGTGCTAGGCTGAGCTGCTGCCGGACTCGGGGATGAAAGTGTGAGTCCAAACAGTGTTTCATATGCTGTGAAGTCATGTGCTCTGGTCGCTGTGCCACATCTGTCCAAGTAGTGTTAGTATGTAGTTATACCTACTCGGAGGAACTTTTGTTTCGAATATTGTAATTTGTGTATGGTGCTTAGGAGGTATTATACAGGGAGTGTGAAGGTAAATTTGTGTTTATCAAATCAATTCGGTATTTGTAAAGTGCAAACTACTCACTCCTATGGGTCTGATGGTGCTGGGGGCGTAAGCTGAGCTGCTGATGGACTCTGGGTAAAGACGGTGAACTACTGACCCCTACTGGTCTGAAAGTACTGGGTACGGAAATTAAGGGCCCGATTCACAGAACAAACTTAAGACTAAATCCTAAACTTAGTACCAATCTGGTATTCACAGAATGCACCTAGTACTTCTGGTATTCACAGAATGAACTTACTACTTTAGCGATTCACAAAATGAACTTAGGACTTTTGCTATTCACAGAATCCATTTACGACCACTAAACTTACGTCCGCACCCGGGCCGGAATTTCCGCCCCCGGAGCGGAGTTTCCGGGCCCGGAGCGGGAAGTCCGCATGCGGGCCGGAAAGTCCGCTTTGAGGGCGGAATACCCGCTCCCGGGCCGGAAACTCCGGCCTCGGGCCGGAAATTCCGCTTTCAGGCCGGAACATCAGAATTGGGACCAGACTACATTACTGTTGCCATTGATCATTTGAGCCAAGGGGAAACACCTGTTCAAGTCCCTACCATCCCCCACCATGCATCAGCTGACGCACTCCAGCCAATCCCAGCCAACAGCTCCAGTTAGCCATCATGTTGCTAGTGCCTACCATCCCCCACCATGATCCAGCTGAAGCCAATTAACACAGATTGACCAGCAGCAAAAAACATTTAAAAGCAGCACACAGTGAAGGAACCGGTTTGGCCACACGCAGTTTGTATTTCCAAGCAGAGACCGGCCAAGAAAATGGAGCTCATGAAGAGAAAGAGGAACTTTACAGCAGAGGAGACCACCATGCTTGTGGAGTTCATTGTCAGGCACCACAAACGCCTCTATGGACTCTCACCCTACTGCACCAGTGGGAGCCAGAAGGCAGCCCTGTGGCAGCAATTAGCCACTGCTGTCACAGCATTGGGGGAGGACAGGCGCACTGTCCAGGACGTTAAAAAAAAATGGCAGGATGAGCGGCTGAGGGTAAAGGATAAATACTCCAGGATGGAATTACAACGGATCCTCCCAGCCGCACACTCTGGACCACGCATCCGCCTCACCACACAGGAGGAGGACATCCTGACGACCATACACCCCCACTTGGTCCATGGGCTGCCTGTCAGTGACGTCCGCTACGTGGTACCAGGTAAGTGGGATGAAAAGTGAAAGTGCATGAATAGAAGGTCTGTGTTGCACTGTCAGTGTGAATAAGGAAGTAGTCCAAAGTGTATTAATTAATCCATAAGTCAGAGACTCCTGTGTCACCCTCTGTATGTAGCACTACAAGTCCCATAATCCTTAGGGATGGAAATGGCAAATCCCTCCTCCACTTCTGAAAACATGGCCACTGTCCAGTTGCATTAATACACCAGCCTGCTAAGTAGCAATTGACAAATAACAGCAGAGATGCGCCAGTAACAATGCCACACCCAATCCAACTCTTGTGCAACCGCGGATGCGTCACATTGACAATGCGGTGCACTGTGGCACTGGGATAGACAGATGGGTGTCGCAACTGATGGCATTAGGGGGATGCTCTGCTGGAGTAGTGTCGCAAGTGTGACGCAACTCCAACTATCTCCATGGACCGCCTACACCTAACGCTCAGGGCAACTCATTACAGGTGCCTCAAGCTGGTTTAAGTTTGCATGGCAACACCCTATGAAAAGTGACTACGTGAAATGCCGTCGATTACAATGCATCACTTGTACGAGGCATAACCAAATAAACACACACCCTGCCTACATCACAGCTGATGCATGTTTAATGTTGCGCAGGCCCGCACACCGTGAGGCATCAACATAGATGCATAACATTGGGAATAAGTCTAAATGTGTCACCTGTATTACCCCACCGCTGTGTCACAGAAGTGACGCAACTGCGGTGTTAATGTATTACAAGGGGCGTGGAAACATGCCACTAAATCTCTAAGAAGTAAATCACCCCGTGCAAGCTGAAAGCACAAAGCAGAAGGTGAGAGAACCATCTGGTCCAAAAGTCAGACACCTATTCTGTTGTAAATTTCCCACCCTGCCACGCCACTACGACCCCAATGCACCACTGCTCCTACCTGCCCAGTCAGCAGCAGTACTGCAAAACACTGTTAGCATGCAGAAGAAATGGGGAAATCACAGAAATGTTCCACAAGCACATATTCCAGATGTTTAGTTTTCTCTCTTCTCACCCATTGACACTTTCAGCCAGAGCACAGACAACTGCCGTAGTGGAGGTCCCTGCATCTACTGGGAGGCATCGCCACCGTACACCCTCACCGACTGGTAAGTCAAAGTGGCCAGGAGATGGTCAAAATGCATACATTGCCAGGAGTGACCGAGGGACATGTAGTGCCCACATATGAAAGTCAATCAGAGATGTACAAATCGCTGCATTACTATTGGAGTAGTCAATGGACATCCACCTTTAGATAATTATAAATGTGAACAGCTGAAGACAATATATTACATGTCTTGGCTCATCAAACCTTCGTAATTGCGGAACATGACATGTTTTACAGCAACAGGCCCAGACCTGGGAATCCAATCCTGTTATCGAGTGCCACAACTACTCAAAAGGGTGTCCCCACTATGTTGTAATGGTGTCTGTAGACGTAATCAATCAAAGTAATTGACTGAAATATGGCAATGATGAACAAGTGAGATCCCAGGGTCATTAGTATTGACAATGCATACACTGTCCAACTTTGAATGTTTCCAATATAGATCAAATGCCCAGTCCACACAGCTGGTCATGTACCACTTACATTGTCTGGCGTCTGTGTTGCCCATCAACAAAAAACGATAGTGGACCGCACATCAGGATCCGTAGACATGTCATTGTGATATAGGTTGCATCCAGGTAGTGGGCCCATTCGAAGTAATGTGGGAGCAATCATGATATTACGTATAACACACTAATGCAACGCTGGTGCCCACAACTGCTTGTGCTCATCCTTTGTGCCAGAAATCTAGTGCATCACATGTGGCTGCCGGAATGTGAAGTAGCAAAACACACTTATCATTGTAGGTACAACGAGGTCCTCCCAGAATCAAAGACACATACTGACTTCTGCTACAAGGTTGGCTGTGACATCTGTTCAGGGCCCACACACTGTTCCGGCGCTGGGCCAAGAGAGGGGAACCCAAGAATATATCAGGCTGACTGCTCAAGAAATGTGCCTTTCACGTCCGCCGTATGTTGCATGTGTATTACAACACTGTTGTCCTGCATCACAATATGCTCACATATGGCATTTGAACCCATGCAAGATCAGACCCTGGTGGCTAATGAAAGGATGACACAAAATGTATGCCAAGTGAGTGCAGAATGGACATTCAATAGTACCATGAGTCATATGAAGTGACCAAAACACAACCGGCTTGCAATTCAATGATAGGAAACACCACGATGAAAATAGCATGGCTGAGGCCAACACTGATGCCAGTAGTGTACCTTTGAGATGAATGTAGGGGCTGCTAAGGTGAATCTTCATGTAGTTACACCTGCTAAATGACTAGGCTGAAGAGCAACACGCTAATCCAGTGCAGGCAGAAGGCATCAAAGCCTTTCAGCCTATCCGCAATGTTACATTCTGCTTGCCTCCTCTCCTACTGTATTCACATGTATAGGTTAGTGTTTGACAAAAGAGGTTTGGATGTCTGCTGTACAAGACACCAATCGTCGTCAGCTAAGTAGTACCATGATCTGGGAAATAGAGTACGCAAAGAGAGGACACTCAAAGGACGGACGTAAGACATCTGTGTGCTCTCATACAAATATGTGTGACTTCATGCGTGGGGAAGCACAAATGAGCAACATCATGTCCCTGACAATTGTAAATCTCACACATGAAACCCTTTCTGACTTGACAACAAACAACATGAGACTCTGGAAATATGTAAGTCTGAATGGCAAAGGTGATAGCAGTGTAATGGGGAGGAATCCGGGTCATTTATCCCTTCCTATCAGTAATCTTCTCATACATGTGTGTCTGTTGATGTGTCATCTGATTGATGTCACTGCTGTGTGGAGGGAACGGCTGGCAACTGCTGGATGTGAGCAGGTGCCCAAATGGAAAGTTCAGGAGCTAAACATGCTGCACATAGTCCTGGATTACCCACAAATGGTCTTTGAGAATGACATGTTGGCTCAGAACTACCATCTGTTGTTGCAAAATATAGACCTGTATGTCTTATCACAGATGCTGACCGGATTACACCCCAGCAGCGTGCACCATCCCAGGCACTCAATGACATCCTGGCTGCAGCTGTTCACCCCTCGCGCAGCCGTCCTTCAGGTGATTCTAGCATGAGGTGTCTGTTGATGTGTCATCTGATTGATGTCACTGCTGTGTGGAGGGAACGGCTGGCAACTGCTGCATGTGAGCAGGTGCCTAAATGTAAAGTTCAGGAGCTAAACATGCTGCACATAGTTCTGGATTACCCACAAATGGTCATTGAGAATGACATGTTGGCTCAGAGCTACCATCTCTTGTTGCAAAATATAGACCTGTATGTCTTATCACAGCTGCTGACCAGATAACACCCCAGCAGCGTGCACCATCCCGGGGACTGTATGACATCCAACCCTCGCGCAGCCGTTCTTCAGGTAATTCTAGCATGAGGTGTCTGTTGATGTGTCATCTGATTGATGTCACTGCTGTGTGGAGGGAACGGCTGGCAACTGCTGCATGTGAGCAGGTACCCAAATGTAAAGTTCAGGAGCTAAACATGCTGCACATAGTTCTGGATTACCCACAAATGGTCATTGAGAATGACATGTTGGCTCAGAGCTACCATCTCTTGTTGCAAAATATAGACCTGTATGTCTTATCACAGATGCTGACCGGATTACACCCCAGCATCATGCACCATCCCGGGGACTGTATGACATCCAACCCTCGCGCAGCCGTCCTTCAGGTAATTCTAGCATGAGGTGTCTGTTGATGTGTCATCTGATTGATGTCACTGCTGTGTGGAGGGAACGGCTGGCAACTGCTGCATGTGAGCAGGTGCCCAAATGTAAAGTTCAGGAGCTAAACATGCTGCACATAGTTCTGGATTACCCACAAATGGTCATTGAGAATGACATGTTGGCTCGGAGCTACCATCTCTTGTTGCAAAATATAGACCTGTATGTCTTATCACAGATGCTGACCGGATTACACCCCAGCAGCATGCACCATCCCGGGGACTGTATGACATCCAACCCTCGCGCAGCCGTCCTTCAGGTAATTCTAGCATGAGGTGTCTGTTGATGTGTCATCTGATTGATGTCACTGCTGTGTGGAGGGAACGGCTGGCAACTGCTGCATGTGAGCAGGTGCCCAAATGTAAAGTTCAGGAGCTAAACATGCTGCACATAGTTCTGGATTACCCACAAATGGTCATTGAGAATGACATGTTGGCTCAGAGCTACCATCTCTTGTTGCAAAATATAGACCTGTATGTCTTATCACAGATGCTGACCGGATTACACCCCAGCAGCATGCAGCATGCACCATCCCGGGGACTGTATGACATCCAACCCTCGCGCAGCCGTCCTTCAGGTAATTCTAGCATGAGGTGTCTGTTGATGTGTCATCTGATTGATGTCACTGCTGTGTGGAGGGAACGGCTGGCAACTGCTGCATGTGAGCAGGTGACCAAATGTAAAGTTCAGGAGCTAAACATGCTGCACATAGTTCTGGATTACCCACAAATGGTCATTGAGAATGACATGTTGGCTCAGAGCTACCATCTCTTGTTGCAAAATATAGACCTGTATGTCTTATCACAGATGCTGACCGGATTACACCCCAGCAGCATGCACCATCCCGGGACTGTATGACATCCAACCCTCGCGCAGCCGTCCTCCAGGTAATTCTAGCATGAGGTGTGTCACTGGCTTCGACTCCAAAGCCATGACAGAGATCCTGATTCCCCTCTGCATGTAATCAGCAGTTGTGTACAAAGTGAAATACAAATCAGGAGTGTCATGTGCCTGTCTGACAATTGGTGATGCAGATAATTGAGAATGTTGTCACTTCCCTCTACAGCTGATGGTTCAGGGACAGCTAGGCCCGTGAGGAGACAGGTCCAGCAGGTGACACTAGGGGGGAACACCAAGGGACAGAGAGTTGTGGCTGGAGCTGGTGAGTTTGCCTGTATCTGTGTAACACCTCAGTGCTATGGTGTGAGCTGTACTTTGTGGTGGTACCCTACACATGTCACATGATCCTCATCTGTTGATGCAAAGTACAGTTGATACAAACCCTTGTTTTGCAACACATGTCATACCAGGTCAATCCCTAATACGGTTGCAACCTCTGTTCCAGGGGATGCTGATGACGAGGATGACAGGCCTATGACCAGTGCGGGCCGACGGGGAATCAGAGGGGAGAATCCCCTGATCCTCCAAGCTGTGATGTCGGCTGCAAGCACTGCTCAGGAGGAGGAGGAAGAATATCCTGAGGACCTCTGCTTGGTGGATGATGAGGACTACATGTCTGACGATGAAGATGCCAATGCGCGATATCGTGCCAGACTGGCTAAATCGGTCAGGGTATCAACTCCTCTGCCAAGCAACGTCCCTCCGCCTCCTCCCAGGCATACCATGGCCTGTCCCCAGACTCGAGCAAACCAGCCACAGCACACACGCATCACAACACAGACATCACTCCCTCACAGTCCTCACGTCCAGGACCAACATGGTGGTTCCCCTACCCACTCTTCCCTAGACAGTGTATCACTGCCAGCCTCTCCACCATCTGGGGGTAGTACCAGCCCTGTTGTGCTGCTGGAATCCCCTGGGCACCATTCACCTGCCCACAGGCTCCCACCTCCCACCCCACCCCCTGCCGTAGGACCTGCACATCCCATCCATGGCAGACAGCTGCAGAGAGGGCCTGCACCTGGCTGTGATGACCAGTGGGAGCAGGACTTCTTCCAACAGCAGAGCGATGTGAGGCAGGACATTAGTGCCATAGGGGCTACCCTGTCCACCATGTGGGACTCCCTGCAGGACATGGTCCACTTCCCTCAGGCGGTGGAGAGGCTGAGCCAAGTGTTGGATAGGATGGATAGGACTTGGCAGGACATGTCCAGAAATATGCGAGACATGCTATCCATCCAGAGGGAAGAGAGTGCAAGACACCATGCCTTGGCCATGAAGATGATGGAGGGCATTTTGAGAGTGAGCCAACCTTTCCCTTCACGGTCAACGCAGGGAGGGGAGCCATCATATCTGCCCACAGGACAGCACATCCCCACACCTGTACCAACTGCACACCAACACAGCAAAGGGAGACATCCACACCAGCGGGCTGAACTGGCACTCCCAACACCACCCCCTGTATAGTCACTCCTGCCACCTGCACAACCACCACCACCTGTACAGTCACTCCCGCCACCTGCACAACCACCACCCCCTGTACAGTCACTCCCGCCACCTGCACAACCACCACCACCTGTACAGTCACTCCCGCCACCTGCACAACCACCACCACCTGTACAGTCACTCCCGCCACCTGCACAACCACCACCACCACCTGTACAGTCACTCCCGCCACCTGCCCAACCACCACCACCTGTACAGTCACTCCCGCCACCTGCCCAACCACCACCACCTGTACAGTCACTCCCGCCACCTGCACAACCACCACCACCTGTACAGTCACTCCCGCCACCTGCACAACCACCACCACCACCACCTGTACAGTCACTCTCGCCACCTGCACAACCACCACCACCACCACCTGTACAGCCATCAAGTGTGCAAACACCATCTGCCACAGCACATGTGGATGACCCTGGACAGTCCCTTGGACAGTACCCACCTCCACGTAGGCGGCGAGCCAGACCTGAGCACTCGGAGCGGTCATCCCCCCCCAAATTGCGGCGTCGCACTCACCAGTGACAGGAACCCGGGACAATGTGATCACGTGTTTGTGTGTGCACCAAATAAACACCTACCAAAACTATTAATCTGTTGTGTATCATGTCCTGTGTAACGTTGCAGGTGGCCTGGAGATGTGAGAAGGTATGTGTGTGTGTGACACAGTTACAAGTGTGACCCATCGTTGCAACCAGCCATTATGTGCATAGCAGATGACCCACCAAATATGTGTCCATATTCAGAACCAGACATTCAGAATGAAGTAAAACAAGTGGAAGTTATGAGTATTCCGAATTGTATTTTGAGAAGGTACAAAAGAACAACCGTCCGTTTGGAAGGGAGAAAGGAAAACAAATGATGATCTTAATGCAGAGGGAGATGGGAACCTGGATTGGGGTGGGGCAAAAAAAATATAACACGTCAGGGAGCGTCAGGGAAAACAGTCTATTTACAAGGGGAAAATGAAATAGTTGTTCACGTCAAAAGTCAAGTGTCCTTCTGGTCATCCTCTAGGACCACAATGTCCAGATCCTCAGAGTCCGATGCAGGCACACGTCTGGCGGGTGCAGGAACAGGCACCACTTGGGTTCGTGCCACACGAGGAGTACGGGGGGAAACAGTGTGGGGCAACGGACAGGGGGAGACATTGACAGTGGTATGGGAACGGATTGGGGAGACAACAGACGAGATGGCTGCGGGCAGTGAATTGATGGCGGTGGTGAGGGTGGCCATACATCGGAGCATGTCCTCTCGCATCATGCGTACCTCCATACACACTTGTAGCTGGATGCGAGCGGACATGTCTGGCTGACCCTCACACATCCACATCAAGTCCACTGGCACAGCCACAGGAGGAACAACACCGGGAGGGGCCTGGGGGAAAAGGAGGGATGTGGTGCCTGAGGTCCGGAGCCAATGATGTTGGGGAGCTGGCAGCTACGATGAGGGGGACTGGTTGCAGGGGATGCAGCTGGGTCCCCCGATGGAATGGGGAACTCTAGAGGTAGGGAGGGGCTGATGGCAGGCCCAGATTGTTTGTTGGCCTGCCCCGAGGACACCTTTTCAGGGACCACAGGTGAAGATTCCTGAGGAGAGTAGCTCTCCAACACCTCATGGTCCGAGGTGTCGTGTTCACCCCCCCCGATTCAATGTCTGCAGCCTCCACCCGGGATGTGGCACCAGCATCAGGGTGTCCCTTGTCAGTCCGGGTGGGCGCAATCCCCTTGCCTCTTGATGTTGAGGGTCCCTCCTCATCCTCCTCTTCCTCGCTGGTGGAAAGTGGGTGTAGCCGCCGCCGCACTGGTGGCCTCTTGCTCCGGACCAGGTCCTGCTGCCCTTCTGTTTCGCCAGCTGTGCCTGCTGAAATGTAAGCAAAATCCGAATGTTATGTTTGTGTCATGCAGGACGAGACACATTCATAGGAGCCAAGGTCAGACTTATTTTCCTCTGATCACACTCAATAGTTGTCAGTGTCTATGAGCTGACATTACGTGTATGTTCACCGTCAGTTCCTGGATTGAGTCTGACATGGCCATCTCACGTGGATGTGTGTGGCTTACACGACTGTATTGGCCAACCCTCAACCTGGCATTCTGGGGATCTGTGTGTCCTGCCACAGCTACATGTGCAGGTTCCACAAGCAGTCCACCAATGGAGAACATGAAGTCCCGAATCTCAGATTATGGCCATTCATAGGGAGTCGCAGCTGTTGAAGGTCTGGACAAGTGTCATCTGCTTTGTAGCATTGTATGGGACACGACAATTGGCGAATGTGGGTCACACATGCACTGAGGCTCTGGCCTATTTCTGTAGCTAAATTGTGAGTCTAGCCTTTGGCTGTCCCCACACATGTACTGACAATCCAGTGGCACATATTGGCTTTGGTGACTGATATGGTAATGCAGTACACCGCTGAACACTGGGGGGATTTTGTGACAGCTACCTGTACATGTGAAATGTGAAACAGGCCACTGAGGCTGAGACGTCTGTCAGTGAACACCCCTTGTAAATTTAGAAGCGCTTAAGAGTGATGAAAGGATGTCAAAGTCTGTCTTGACTCCATGGCACATGATGTTTTGTCACAATTGGAACCCACACTCTAAAAATGCTATGCAAGTCATAGCATCCAATACCCTTTGGCCTGCCATGCGCACACAGGACAGTGTCTGTACCATTGCTCATCCAATGCACACATGATTTCCTAGTGCCAATTGTAGTGGTGCGGGAAGAGCTGATTTCAGTACAAATGCACAAATATGGCTCATTTAGCCAGTTGTCATGGCGAGACTCCAACTCCCAAAATGCACTCTGCCCTGTACAGTCCATATGCCACAGTGTGCCTTTTTAAACTTGGTTACTGCTGCATGGACACGGAATCTGTGAATGGAGGCATCGGACACACAATGGTACAGCACTGTTTCACTCACATCATACTCCCAGACACATTTAGCATATGATGCACTTACCATGTCCCTGCTGCTCATGCTCCTCCAGCTGAGCATGGAGGGTCGGCTAAGCTGATCGCAGGACCCTCCTGTACAGTGGGGATAGGCGAGGACAATGCACATGGTGCTGGGAAGACTGGCCCACCAGCTCCTCAGCCTTGTGCCGGGCCCACTGTTTTAGGTCCTCCCAGCACTTGCAGCATGCCCTCGCACTCCTGGTGTGGACTCCCACTGCACTGCAGCGCTCGGCGATGTTGGCCCACAGCCTGGCCCGGGCTGCATTGCTCAGCTGGTGTTCAGGGTCCCCATATAGCTGAGAAAATTTGGCCAGCACCCCCTCAGCCAAGATGTCCAACTCACTTTCAGTGAAAGGGGGTGCCTTCTCTTCGTAACCCTCAGCCATTATGGGGATAATAAGAAGGATGAGAGCAGCAGGATGTCAGAGGATCTGTCTGTGATAGAGGATGACTCAGAATGAACACAAAATGGCAGCAAACTATTTCCTGTGATGTATTTCCTGCCTCCCACTTCCTGTAAAACATTTCCTGAATGAAATTATGTGTTCCGGGTCATTTTCGGAGTTTACGGCCCGTAAGCGCAGTTTCCGGTTCCGGAGCGGGAGGTCCGCACACGGGCCGTACGCTCTGTAATCGGCGTTTCCGCACACGGGCCGTACGCTCCGTAATCGGAGCTTCCGCTTTTTGGCCGCAAATTCCGAAAATGACCCGGAACATATAATTCCATACAGGAAATGTTTGACAGGGAGTGGGAGGCAGCAAATACATCACAGGAAGTAGTTGCCTGCCATTTTGTAGTCATCCAGATCCATCCACAATCTGGAATCACATCTACTGCCATCCTGCTGTTCTGTTGTGGATAAAAAAGAAAAGACAGTGCATGTGAGAATTAATTAAATGTGACAAGAGGGTGAAGTGACCATTTCAAGACATGTCTGCAGTTTCTGTTTCAGTTTCTCATGCTTTGCATTATGGTACATGTAGTCCATATTAGGTGCACATTTGCAGAGTTGTGTGATGTGTTCCGGAACATTGTGTTTGAGAAGTGTGGATATATCACAGACACAGGGGGGCAGAGTTACGGCTTCGGGCACATCTCTGCTAATCAGCAGAGATGCGTCAGAAGAGTTGCGATGCATCTGCCCACCCGTGCGCCAACACAGATGCGCGGCATTGACATTTCGGTGCACCGTGCAGCTCGGATGTGCAGATGCGTGACGCATCCCCCGTTGGAAAGGCGGCGCATTGCTGGAGTTGCGTCGCATGCACAACGCAGCTCCAGCAAGGCTCGGGGGTGCCCTATCCCTATGATGCTGCGTCAATCCTTACGCCTGCTTCAAGCAGGCGCAGGGTTTTGACGCAGCATGGCCTTAAAAGTGACTGAGTGAAATATTGTAGATTTTTAGGAGGCGTTTCTGTGCCCGGAAGGCCCCCCCCCTGCACCAGAACGCCTACATGTGGCGCAGGCCTTTACAACGTGACGCATCTCCCAGATGCGTCATATAGTACATTCCCCGCAGCATGGGGCTGGCTTTGCACCACCGCAGCGTCACAAAAGTGACGCAACGGCAGCGTGAAAGGGCCGTAAGTCCCACATTAATCTGACCCATGGTGTCTGATTGACCCATTGCATCACTCACGTCGTGGGCGCATCATTTGTGGGGGAGTCACATCTGTTGATGGCACAGGGCCGACAATGCTATGGTTATGGCCTTTTCTGATTAAGAGACCCATCCTCATGAGGTCCGGCTGTGTCTCTCAGTACATGTATCATCTTGCATCTGTGGCTATAGATTCTTTCGGGACATCCACTACACTGATCGCTGACATGGGCACATGTGCTGATGCAGGCGCAACGTTTTGACTACTGTCAAGAGCTGTGATTAACATGCAGTTAGTGTGGCTTGCAAAGTAGCCTCAGGAAGGAATTTATTGACACAGTCGTGTATATCCAAGTTTCATCATTGGCAACAGACAGCAATCCACATTTGGTCCATTCCACTACAGGTTGCTCATGTGAAGAACGTGGCAACAAGCTGCTCACGGACTTGCATGCCCTGACCTCGGTTATGTGCCATGGCCCGGTTTCCCAGATTCATAGGTAGCCGTGGTTCCAGCGGTATCTGTAAGCCATGCGTTAAGGCAATGTTGTGCAAGACACAACAGGCTAAAATGATCTTGCACACTACTTCTGGGGAGTACTGCAGCACCCCCCCTGTACGGTCGAGACATCTGAATCGCGACTTCAACAGACCAAAAGTGCGCTCTATGATGGCTCGAGTCCGTATGTGTGCCCTATTGTACCTACGCTGTGGTACAGTGTCTGCACGCCTGTAAGGGGTGAGGAGATGTGGGGTGAGTGCATACCCAGCATCACCTGAGTAGAGGGGAAAGGGCAGTTGGTTAGATTTCCCTCTTTGACTTGCACAGGACATGATCTATACTGTATTACATGCATTGTCAGGTGGGCCCTGTATCTAGCTTTATGATTCTTAAAGTACTATGGTTAATTTTGGGGAGCATTCAGACATTTCAAAAACACATAATCCTCCTTTCTAACGCTTGGTACTTACCCAGTAGCCACATGTTGCCAAATTCTCCCGCAGCTATCCGCCGGGCAAGAGGTGACATGCGGAATATGAAGCTGTCATGGGTACTGCCGGGGAACACCGCATGCACATCAATGAACCTCCCTCTGGCATCACAGACAGCTTACACGTTGATGGAATGCCATCGGTGTCTATTGCAGAAGATGTGTGCAATGTGGCGGGGTGGCTGAAGGGCCACATGGGTACAGTCAATTGCACCCAGCACACATGGAAATTGTGCAATGCGAAAGAAATCTCGTACTGCCCTTTGTCTCAGGGCCAGTGTCGGTGGCATATGTATGTGGAGGTGGGATCTTGCAGTGATGCATCGCAGTACCTGATGCAGGCACCGCGACTGGCTCGCCTGGGATATGCCCACATGGTCACTGGAGACCCTTTGGAATGAGCCAGTGGCGAAGAAATGGAGCGCTGATAGGATCTTGAGGTATGCTGGTATTGCATGTGAGCAGCAGGTCATGGAGTCAAGTTCCTGCTCCCACTCACATACCATATCCAAGATGATTTCTGGAGGGAAACGGTACCTGGCCCTTATATCTTGACTGGACATTCCAAATAAGTTGATCCTCTGTCTGAAGATCCTCTCTGCTCTGGCTCTCCTCCTCCTCCTCCTCAAGTGGTTTTGCTGCATGGCAAGGGGCAGTGCAACAAACACATTCAGTGACATGTTGAAAGGGTTTGTGTGTGTCTGCTCTGCAGTTATACGTGCTGCCGAGCTAGGATTGGCTGGAGTGCGTCAGCTGATGCATGGTGGGGGATGGTAGGGACTTGGACAAGTGTTTCCCCTTGGCTCAAATGATCAATGGCAACAGTAATGTAGTCTGGTCCCAATTCTGATGTTCCGGCCCGAAAGCGGAATTTCCGGCCCAAGGCCGGAGTCTCTGGCCCGGGAGCGGGTATTCCGCCCTCAAAGCGGACTTTCCGGCCCGCATGCGGACTTCCCGCTCGGGGCTCGGAAACTCCGCTCCGGGGGCGGAAATTCCGGCCCGGGTGTGGACGTAAGTTTAGTGGTCGTAAATGGATTCTGTGAATAGCAAAAGTCCTAAGTTCATTTTGTGAATCGCTAAAGTAGTAAGTTCATTCTGTGAATACCAGAAGTACTAGGTGCATTCTGTGAATACTAGATTGGTACTAAGTTTAGGATTTAGTCTTAAGTTTGTTCTGTGAATCGGGCCCTAAGTGAGGTATTGCCTAGAGTGTCATGCTGCTAAATTGAGCTGCTGCTGGACTCAGGTATGAAACCGTGAGCCTGTGTTTGCTATGCTGTGAAGTCATGTGCTCTGGGCACTGTGCCACACTTGTCCAACTTGTATATGGTGCTTAGGTGGTGTTGTACAGGGAGTGCAAAAGTAAATCAATATGGTATTTGTAAAGCGCAAACTACTCACCCCTATTGGGGAGTAGAGGTGGTGATCAAAGCGAGAGCTCTGTGCTGCAAAGTCAGATGGTCTGGCCACTGCGTCACAGCTGTGTGGAGAATACATGTTGGCGAGGGTCTGGGAGTTGCCATTACCTGGCCCTAAAATAGCGGGCCTAAGTTGTCAGTTATAAGGTGGCTCTAAAAAGAGCCCTTGTATTGATTAGTTGGAGCTACATATATGTGCGGATGCACAGCTTCAAGTTATTCAGGAAAACTCGATTTCTGTGATCTGTGAAGTGTACTCCATCACTTCTGTAGATATCAGCCATATCAAAACGTATGTTGTTGTTGTAGATGGACCCCATTTTTTGGTCTCTGAGGTATGCAGACACAGCTTTGTTGAGTTTCTTCCTAGATTTTTCAATCTGAGGACAAAATTATTTTGACCATTTCCACTTCTGTCTTTCGCATGTATTGGAATATACAAAGACAGTTTGAGGGAAAAGTAACATCAATTGTCCAAAGGTGTCCTTCATAAGCATTTCCAAACCTACCCCAGTCAATGTGCCTAGGTTGTTTCCACCACAGTGCACAATCATGAGGTCAGGATGTTAGAGATGCAAACAGGTTTTCACCAAAGGCAACAATTGGTGCCACTATAATCCTCTCTGTGCAAACCATTTAATGTCCACATTTTGTAAACCTAGGTCTAAGTCAATACGTCTCTGTTCTGCATACCTCTTGCACCAGAAAATATAGCTATGTCCTACAATCCACACTAGCATTTTGAAGGTATGGCTGGAAGGTATGGAAAGATGTCTGTAGCTCATGCAGTTCCTTGGTAGAATAAGAGATATGTTTAAAGATGGGGAACTACTTTTTATTGCCATACAAAACGATACGTGATTGGGAGACGAAAAGCATTGTTTTTTAAAAGTAGAGTGTACATTCCTTCTGTGAAAAAGCATCTTTGTGATTGGTTAAGAAAAAGCAGTTTTAACGTGGAGAACGTATCATAGGATAAAATTTGCTCAACTCAACCACACCTGCTAGTTGCATTGGGAAGGCACTGTTCAAACTTAAAACAATCGTAAACTTTTAACCTGCACGTGCCATTAAATGTTCGAGAAAAAATGTTGCAAAAAAATATTGTTAATTTTAAAAAAATTGATGAACTTTTAACCTGCACGTGTTGTGGAATGTTCTAGAAAGTGTGTTGATAGAAACCGTTGCACTTCTGACCTCTATTTGTTGTTGAATATTTAAAAAAATGTTTATATGGAAAATGAAAAAGAATCCAAGAGAGAGAAGTTTCGAAACCTAAAAGAATCAAGGAACTATTCTAATTTGTTCTGTACATGTATTTATGTGTGAAGCAACAAAATTATAGAAAGAACAGCACCAGGAAGAGAAAGAAGCAGGGAGTGGGGGACGGGGGGAGATGGGCAGAATGGCAGACATGCACAATTAAGTATAGCACAAGTATAGACGAACAATGGCCAAAATGAAACACACCAACAAGGAGCACAAGTCACACAACTCGCCAACATCACACCAGTGATCGAGCATAGAAGTGAAAACCACACTGCATTCATAGAGGATGTGTACAAAGGTGGGTCGTTGGTGTTGTGGGATGTCTGCGACCGTGGTCATCATGGATGAGATGCCCAGCACGTGGCACATGGGCGAGTTCACTGTCTGTTACATTGCAAACAGCTGCTCCTCGCTCCTACAAGCTCCCACACTTTTGTATGGTGTGCTGTTGTGTCTCGTGCACTCGTACGGCACACCATTGTAATGCCTATTTGCGCATGTGCTGCTGCATTCCAACTACACCATCACAGTGCCATTTGGAGGTGGTGCATGCCACTTTACAACATCGACTGTTGCAGCCCTTGTGGCAGGCCACACCAGAACACAGAGACACACTTACCGCACTTCCTGTACACGGAGATGTCCGAGACACCCCGTTCCCGTTGTCGGATAGGCACACCCCTGCACTGACCTGTCTACTCCGGACCAGCACACGCCGGTTGTGCATGCAGGAGGATGCGTGCATAGCTACATGTCCAGGCTCACTGCCAACGCTGAGGTGATAGCACATTGTGATGTTGCAGGGCTGGTGCCTATCATGCTAACACAATGACCAGAGGGACACACTTGCTCAGATGCGGGCTTGGGGGGTATTGGAGGTCCCAGAGTTGTTCCGAAGAGTCCTGTAGCCCTCATGGGTATCTCTGTATCATGCTCATTGACTCTATGGCACCTGTGGGTGTTCTGGTGTGGCTCTTGGTTGTGTTCTCTTTCATGGTGCAGGTAGTCATCCTGCTTAACACCATCAGAAAGCAGGTGTAAAATCCCTGGTGCTAACGTGGCTTATCACTGGAATTTGTTTCGCATTGCAGTTGGTTTCAAAAGTTGTGATGTGATTTTTTGCGTGTGCAGGACTATATACAAACTGGGCAGTGTATCTCATCAAGATCCAGCACCTGATGCCCGATTCCCAATCAATATAAATACAATAAGCTTTCGTAAATGATTTTGTGGGTACACTGTGAGTGCAGCCACTACGTCAGTGCAATTCTTTACAAAATGTTAGTATTTAGAATAAATCGCAAAGGAGCACCTCGTGTCTTTTTGCACGGGAACGGCTAGTCTGCATTTCATTATCAGCACTTTAATGGAAGTAAAGTTGAGATAAATCTAACAAACTATTCAGAAGTTGGTGGAAACTGCAGACATCACCAGTATTCCCGCGATAAGCTTCCAAAATTTAAGACCATGGTGGACTTCATCAAATACCAGTAATAAGAACAAGAAAGAGTTACACAGCAGTTACGAAAACAACCAGAAACGTTATTAATTTATTTTTCAAACTTTTTTTTATTAACATATATTAATGATAAAGTAATAAACAAAATGTGTCAAAAAATGTGCATATCAAAGGAGAAAGACAGAGAAAAAGAGAAGAAAAAAGGCTATAGAGAAAAAGAGAGGGAAGGAAAGAAAGGGAGTGAGAAAGGGAGAAGTAAGAGAGAGAGTTAGAAAGTTAGAAGGAAAAGAAGGAAGCGAGGGAGAGAGAGAGAGAGGGGGGAGAGAGAGAGAGAGAAAGAGAGAGAGAGAGAAAGAGAGAGAGAGACACTGCCGCCCCTGCGCATCCACGAGCAAATAATTACCTGGTGCCACCGGAGTGTGTAGCAGTGGGCACTCCATGTGCCCATCAAAACTTATCCCAGAAATGTCTCTGAGTCCTGAGTAATGAATGGCGGAGACCACATCAGGTGCTTGGCAGATCGCACAGATGTCGCTGAGTCCTGAGTCATCAATGGTGGAGACCACATCTGGCTTTGGGGCCGCTAAGCCTGTGGAAGTTAAGTTTGAGTCATGAATGGCGGAGACCACATCATCTTCTCCATGGCCCAGCAGATCTCACACATGTCGCTGAGTCATCAATGGCGGAGACCACATCAGGTTTTGGGGCCGCTAAGCCTGTGGAAGTTAAGTTCGTGCCACTTGGTGGTAGGCCCCTGATGGCTATATGAGCTTCGGGTGGCACTAACCTTGTGCATCTGAAGTCCGTGCCAAGGGGGTGGTAGGCCCCTGAGGGCTATACAGACTAGGTTGCGAGTAACCTTCTGCGCAAGTTTTGAAAGACTCTTTATGGTTGAGACAAGTGGAGCGTCCGGTATCTAGCCAGCAAAGGCAATAAAGGATGTGACGTTGTCGATCTATTATATTTGCGTGGTCACATTGCCTGTGACGCATGTGCCGGACGGGTGTAGTGTGTGGGTAAAGCTGCCATCAGAGAGTGGGCAGGAGATGTGGAGAACTAGACCACTGACCTGCACAGGAACAGCGAGTACGCCTGCAACAGGTAGGTATGTGGGGCCATTGTCAGAATGTAATCTGAGTGGCGTGGCGTGGCGTGGCGTGGCGTACGACGGAACAGGGCAGGGATAGCTACAATGGCACGGACGGCTCATAGTACTGCGTCTATGAGTGGAGTGGACGGGCCGCAGCTGTCCCTCTGCGAGCCTGGGTGCGAACTGTTCATAACTCACACAACATAAGTATTGAAAAATCATTTTGTGATTCAGTCCATCAGCTGGCTTTTGTCCGAGGTATTTGTGAAAACATATCGGAGTTCTTTCTGTGATAGATACCCCTTTGACGCTGCCTCTCCCCACATCAGCAGGTAAAGCACCCTCTTCACACATTACCATCATACCCCCAACAACCTTCTTGGGCCCGGAAGTGTCCCTGTGCGGTTGGACAAAGAAGAGTCTTAGACATATATAGATTTACATATAAAAAAAATATTTAAAGAAAAGAACAACAAATAAGACTGAAGGGAGTCTGGTGCTGTGGTCGCTGCCACAAAGTTGGGGTGACTGCCATTCAGGACTCAGGACACAGTTACACATGTGGGATCGGTTTGTGTTAAAGAGGGTAAGTGGCACCACGTGCTGTTGGCCTTGCATATGGAAATATGCCTCACTGATCAGAGGGAGACTGGTGCTGTGGTCGCTACCACGGACTTGGGGTGACTGCCATTCATGACTCAGGACACATTTACACATGTGGGATCGGCATGTGTTAAAGAGGGTTAGTGGGACTACGTGTTGCCGGCTTTGCATATCGAAATATGCCTCACAAATCGAAGGGAGTATATTGTGTGGTTGCTGCCTCGGACTTGGGGTCACTGCCATTCAGGACTCAGGACACAGTAACACATGTGGGATCGGCTTCTGTTAAAGAGGGTTAGTGGCACCAGAAGTATTGAGAGTGTATGAGCCTGTGATGATGCTTGGTGTGGACGGGCCGCACTGGCAGCAATGTAGCTTGGCTATAGGACTGCGTCATGTGGAATCACGACTCTATCTGAATTGTGAGGCCTGCTGATCATAGTGTAGGCCAGAGGTAGCGGTGAGCAAGGGCCCACAGCCAAGTGCATAAGTTGGTGGCCTCACCGGCCTGCGTAGTGCAGGTTCAGTGGCACCACTTGTCGCCAGCCTTCAATATGTAAATTGAAGGGAGTGTGGTGGTGTGGTCGCTGCCATGAAGTTTTGGGTCACTGCATATGGAAATATGTCTAACTGATCAAAGAGAGTTTGCTGCTGTGGTGGCTGCCATGGACATGGGGCCACTGCCAATCAGGACTCAGGACACAGTTACACATGTGGGATCTGCTTGTGTAGGACAGTGTTAGTTGGCACCACGTGTCCAAAATTCAAATTGCGATGTCTGCTGCCCGCAGTGTAGACTGCTGAGTGTTCGTCTGTACTTGAAAATGAATTTGGTGATTGTACTAAAGGTATAACTGATATAAAAAATGTTCAAGAAGAAAGGATACTAAAAGGATATTATGTAGATTTGAGGCCTGTAATAGTTACTTGCCTAGTGGACTCTGTAGTTAATGAATGAAGAAATAATTTCCATTGGGAGCACTAGTGAGTGCAGTGTAGGTGTATGATGAAAAGATGAAATAAGTATAGAATACACTGATGAAGTGTTGTATTTTCTGAGTACAATCTTGTTGTTAGAAATTAGCATTTAAAAATGTAATTGCGAGCTGTACTGTGTGCAGTGTAGACTGCTATTTCATTTTAGTTTTCATTTGAAGATTAATTTGGTCATTGTAGTAAAGCTATACCTGATATAAAAAAAAGTTCTTGAAGCAAGGATACTAAAAGGATAATATGTAGGGTGTAGGACTGTGATACTTACTTGCCTACTGGAGTCTGTAGTTGCATATGGAAATACCCCTTACTGATCAAAGGGAGTGTGGTGGTACAGAGTTGGGGTCACTGCCATTCAGGATTCAGGACACAGTTACACATGTGGGATCGGCTTGTGTTGAACAGAGTTATTGGCACCACGTGTCGCCACTGTTGCATATGGAAATATGTCTAACTGATCAAAGAGAGTATGCTGCTGTGGTTGCTGCCACAGACTTGGGGTCACTGCCATTCAGGACACAGTTACACATGTGGGATTGGCTTCTGTTAAAGAGGGTTAGTGGGACTACGTGTCGCTGGCCTTGCATATCAAAATATGCCTCAGTGATCGAAGGGAGTGTGTTGCTGTGGTCGCTGCCACAGACTTGGGGTGATTGCCATTCAGGACTCAGGACACAGTTACACTGTGGGATCGACTTGTGTTGAACAGGGTTAGTGGTAGTACATCTACATTCCTATTTCCGGCAATAAATATAAACATAGTTGGGATTTTCACCAGAAACTACTTTAAACTTTGTTATTTCTTTTTCAAACTTCACAACAGTATTATCCTCCATTTGTTGATCAACACCTAGACATATCCAACCGTTATTTTCTGTACACTTCTCTTGACTAGCAAAGAAACGTAAGTCTATATCATCACAAATTTGTTTTATCACATTTATATTAAAACTCAATTTCGTGCCGCAGGAAAACCTAGACTTATCCAGATGGTTCCTATTGACTTTGAATATAAACTTGCAAGATGTTTATCAATACGAACATTGGTAGGATCCAATTTCTTGATGTGAAATTATCTTCAAACTGAAGCTGCACATTTTTTTCCTAAGTGTCTTCTCCTGTGAAATTTCTTCCCACATTTCTTTCAATTCTGTCTTCTCAGAGTTGGTAATATATGACGTGACATAGTGAGAAACAGCAATTGAGTTATGTGCATCATATTGTATGTTCATATTTGCATTTCACATCTTCGAAATCCCCGTATTGTAATCATTATTGTACTTCGATGCTTCTGTTCTTTTTAAATTATAAGTATTTTTAGGTGATTTTCAAGTGATGGTATGTCTCATTGCTGACATAAAACTGTTCACTCTTCCTTTACAAATTACTGGACGTGGAAAGGGAAATCGACAGTTTGTGTAAAATTTATCTTTTGCGTTATCTTTTAATCAGCAATACTTTCCACATTGATGACTTCGATATGCAAATACGCCACACTAATCGAAGGGAGTCTGGTGCTGTGGTCGCTGCGGAGAAGTTGGGGTCACTGCCATTCAGGACTCAGGACACAGTTCCACATGTGGGATGAGCTTGTGTTGAAGACGGTTAGTGGTACCATTTGTCGCCGGTCGCCCACAGTGTAGGGCAGAGGTAGCGGTGAGCTAGGGTCCACAGCCACGTGCATACGTTGGTGACCCAAACAAACCTTGCGTAGTACAGGTTCAGTGGCACCACGTGTCACCGGTCTTCCATGTGGAAATACCCCTCGGTGATCGAAGGGAGTCTGGTGCTGTGGTCACTGATATTGAGGACTCAGGACACAGTTACACATGTGGGATCGGCTTGTGTTGAACAGAGTTAGTTGGCACCACATGTCGCCAGTCTTCCACAGTGTAGGCCGGAGGCACCGGTCAGCAAAGGCCCACAGGCAGGAGACGTTGACTTGAGCTGCACAGATTGGGAGCATTTGGTCTTCTTAACTCATTACAGTCTCTTACACAATTTGCGTCGCTACTAATGTTGAACTGTGAACCATGTAACTCCAATGTAGGGCGGAGGCAGCGGTCAGGATTGGTGCATAGCCACGTGGCGTTGAGTTGAGCTGCACAGTTAGTGGCACCTGGAGTACTCAGTGTGTGCGCACCCTGCGATGAGACATGGTCCCGGCGGGCCGCACTGGGAGCAATGTGTTTTGTCTAATGAATTCTGCGTTGATAAGGCCACGTGGTGATGATTTATGGTGCAGTGAGCTAGTCGCACCTGAAGCACACAGCGTGTGCGCACCGTGCGATGATGTGTGGTCTGGGCGGGCCGCACTGGGAGCAACGTGTCTTGCGAACTGGACTGCGATATCTGCAATCTACATCTGAATTGTGAGCCGTGCTGTCCGTAGTGTAGATCGAAGGCAGCAGTCGGTATAGACATAAGTCTGCGGTGCTGTACCGCTGGGTTCGTAGGGGCCCTGTGTTGAGGAGGCCCATGGTTATGGCGGCTGCCACGTGCCAGGGGGAGGGCTGCCGTTCTGACAGACTCGTTGGTCTTCCCACAAGTGAACCACGCCTAGGACCTGGTCTATTTATTCATCGTCCCACGCGGGAGTGGCGTACTTTGGAGCAGCCCACTCCGCTTCCGCTTCCAGGGGGGGACAACACAGCTACATGACTGAGATCTTCCCCACTGCCTGACGTAACATGGTTGCGTCCACTGTGCACTACACTACAAGTATCAATAGTATAGCTCCTCATGGAGAGGTTTGTGCTTTTCATAGTGAGGTCTGTGCAGCACATGAGCGTTATACTTGGCATTGTGTAGTGATGGGTGACTTGCCTCCTTCATATACAGTTGGTTGCTCATCTCCCAACATTCAGCTATTGTGTGGCTGAGGGGCATGGCATTTTGGGAAGGTCTGTTGTTCTGTTTTGTGCTGCCTCGGAGATAGTAGGGGGGACGGTCCGCGGGGGAGGTTCTGGTGGTGGTGGGGCTGGGTGTTGTGGCGTTGTTGGGTGTGGGAGGTGCATGATCAGTAGCTGTATCACGTGTTGGTCTTTAGATGTGGCTGTGAGTTGGGTCGAAATAACGGAGTAGATAGTGGACCTCCTTACACCAGTTAAAGGTTGATGTTAATTTGTTACTGCTAACTTGCCTGCATTTTGGATCACATTGCAGATTTGGCTGGTTGTTGAAAATATGGGGAAGTGGTGTTTTTTTCATGTTTTTTTTGCACGGGAACGCCTACTGTGCATTTCATTACCGTTAGATGTGGCTCTTGGTTGTGGCGATTTTGTTGCTGTAAGGTATGGATGGAAGAGTGGTAAGATTTGCAGTTTTCACCAAGTTGAGAATGGGATGCTAATTAAAAAACACAGAAAAAAGATAGGTTAAATGAAAGTTATAAATAGAAATTAGCATTTAAAAAACCTTTGAAATTCACTGAATCAGGTGCATCTGATTTTCACGTGGATGATGTCATCAGTGATGTCATTTGAGATGTCTTCAGTGATGTCATCAGTGATGTCACTGACCATGTCATGAGTGATTTAATATGTGACGTCATCAGCAGTGCATTGCAGGGGCGCAAGTTATAGTTAGCTCAACTAACTATAACAGGCGAATTTCTCTGGTTTTATATGAGTCAAATGTACAACTAACTATAACGTCCCTGAAACCTATGGTTTTTTCAGTGGATTTCTAAGGTTTTTTTAAATGCTAATTTCTATTTATAACTTTCATTTAACCTATCTTTTTTCTGTGTTTTTTAATTAGCATCCCATTCTCAACTTGGTGAAAACTGCAAAAGTTTTTACTTTGCATACCATTACAATGAAAGTGTTATGGTATGCGAAGTAAAAACTTACCTAGTAATAATAATGGTATGCGGAATAACGTATAACGTATCATACTACACTTAACCCTAAAACTCTAAACTACACTTCACTAACACACAACACTACCCTTAACCCTAAAACACTAACCCCCGACACTACACTAAACCCTAAAACACTACCCTAGACTTCACTAACCCACAACACTACCCTAAACCCTAAATCACTAACCCCACAACACTACACTAAACCCTAAAACACTAACCCCACGACACTACACTCAACCCTAAAACACAACCCTAGACTACACTAACCCACATGAGGTTCCGTGGGAATCTGACTGACATTTTGGGTATGTTCGAATATGGACGAGTTTGGTATCTACGAACCGCAAATGACGAGTTTAGTGGGTGTACGCGTTTTCGCTACGCTACTATGTACAGGTCGTCTCATTCCTGGGCATGCCCATCTGAACCTTTGGGTTCCATTTTAGATATGGCGTCCATTTTGTCTCTTGCCCTCAAGTAGCCAGCGAACGGACACTGTCCGCTTCGTGACCCTGGGATTCCCAAGCTTTCGTGGAGGACACATGTTCCTTTGAAGGTATCTTTATGATGAGGGGGATGGCACGGCAAGGGCAGATGGCTCCGCTCGAGGCTCATCTTGCCGTGCTAGTTTATTGTTTCAGTCGTGCATACATTAGGCACAGGTTCTTTGATCCTGCAATCAAGTTTCCGATATTGCTCTCTACATTGTTTTCTAAACTGTCGTGCATCCTTGTTTTCCTTTTTCCCTTTTCATCTGTTCATTCCTCTAATTCGTTACGGTCAGAATGGAATGTGCTTAATGTAGGGATAATGTGCTTTTACAGTTGGGAACCGGCAATGTTGCTGTAATTATGTTTCGGGTTTCTGAAAACATGAATGCGACCTTTTTGAAGTTTATTGTGGGAACTGAGTTGTAACCTTTTGTTCGCCATGCTGTTCAATGACGAAAATGTGTATAAAAGGAGCGATCCACTTTTGCAATTTGAAGCAGTCTCTCAGAACCTACACGTTGTGTACTTCTTGCGATTTCTGTATCCTTGCAGTAAATAAATGCTGATCTTTGACGCCCCAGGAAGTGTCCCGTGTCTCTGTGTTTTGTACGCCGGAACAGGTAACCCACGAAGGTTTCAGGTGTTGTCCCCTGGCACCGCTGGGCCTTAGAATAGCCCAGTCCTTCAGTTGGTGCCCAACGTTGGGCGACATCAGCGGTACCGGTCCAAAGCCCGACGATCGTGAGGAACTTCGTGTGAAATCTCCGAGGGAAGGTGCACCCCGCTTCATCGATCCAGTTGTCGAAATAAGTGGCCCGAAGACTTTTCCCGCGAAGATTCCCGCCTCCTGACGGCTGCGGCGGACTGATGCCCTGACTGTCGACCTGTTTTGGCGCCTGGCGTAGTCCTTTTACGGCGAGACGATAGACGGGCCTTCCTGGTGACGCCATTGCTCTTTCAGTTAAGTATTTGTGGGTCGCTCCTAGAGTATACCTGGTTGTTTGCATGGTTCCGTTGCATTTGTGGTTCTTAGTTGTTGGTTCTTAGTTGTTGGGTTTTATTTGACAATTGCAATTGCCAAAAACCGAGGGTCTTGCATTTTTTTGCGAGGACATCGTAATTCGATAGCCCTTGAAGTTTGTAAACTCGGTTAGTGTGCACGATGCCTGGCCGTAGTACTTTGTCTGGTTTCTTTAAATGTTGCAGCACGGATTCCCGACTGGAGGATTCATGTCGGATACCTCCAGTTGGAACTCCAATCTATGAGCTCTATAGTCGCCACGGAGTAGGTCCAATCGTATATAATGAATACTGGATTCGTTATACTAAAAAAGATGGTGTTCTTAGTTGGCCACCACATGGTAGTTTCGAAACTGCAATATTGGATAATCTTGAAACTAAATTGTTTAAAAAGAAGGCTAGGCCGGCCATGTTTGATTCCTTTCGGTTATGGCGTAAAGAGGCCAAGCAGAAAGAAATCAAACAGTCTAAGAAAAATAAGAGAGAAGGTGTTATTGCGGTAATGCGAAATGCAGAACAGTATCAGTGAGACAAGGATGAGAAGGAGCAGGAAGTTTCTGCTAGGCTGCATCATATGGCGGTGGATAAATGTTACCCGGTTTTACCATCTAGTCCTGATAAGACGGGAGAAGAAGTGGTCGAGGATCCATTATTGTCTTATCTATTGAAATCACCACCTCCCTATGCACCAGACACTGTGGGTCCTGTGATCCCTCCTGTTCTTCAACCTGTTGTCTTGGCGGCTGCTGGACAGCCTGTCGTTCCTCCTGTTCTTCCGAATCCCCTTGTGCCGCAAATTGTTCATCCTCCGCTACCAGCTCTTTCCCCTATCGCTCCTTCGCTTGTACCTCTTCAGCCTATTGTTCCTACTACTCCTGCTATCTCGACTACTTCTACTATTTTTACGGTTACCCCTAATGTTGTTGCTCCTGTACTCCCTTCTTCTTCCCCTTCTGTTCGTAGTCGTCTATTTAATGCTGTCGCTAATCTCTATTCTCCACTTTTTGGGCCGATACTTGGGTCCGATCTTTCTGATGTCTCTCAGAGGCGCAGTCAAATTCCTGACGGTAGAGAACGCGAGTCGTTAGTGAAACTGGCGCGTAAATGGATTAGTCATCCTGCGAAGTACACTTCGCGTATAGTTTTCGAGACGTTTTCTCAGTTTAATGAGCCCACACAAAGATTTGTGTACGAGGAAATGTGTAAATCTTTGAGAGAAGAGTGGGATAATGATGCGGTGGACAATGTACCGCCCGAGATCACTGACCTTCAGAATCAATTTTCGAGTGGTATGATTGTGGGTAATAATGTTCGACGTGCTTTAGAGCGTCTGTTATCTTTTCGATCTACGGTATCACCTCCAGCATTGTTTGTGGGGGAAGCTGAGGAGCAGACGGCACAATCTGGTCAGTACCCTATGCGGGAAGTTCCCCCAGTTTGGATGCCAGGTGATCCTGCTGCTAACCCTGCTATTCTACCACACTTTCAGAGAGTTTGGATACACCTCCCCTGGAAGCGATCGGAAGTTTTGCAGGTGAAGCAAACTTTGCCTGACCCCCGCGTTACCTATTTTGAAACAAACTGATTCATCCAAGCCTCCTGTGTATCGTTTTGTTATTGATTTGAGGGAGGTAAACAAAATTGTAATTCCACCGTTTCCCGTGGTGCCTGACATTACAGCTTTGCTGACTCTGATTCCAGCTTCTGCATCATGGTTCTCGGTAATCGATCTGAAGAATGCTTTCTTTAGCATTCCGATTCCTGAGGAAATCAGAGATCTATTCGGTTTCTCATTAGGTGGTCGAAGTTTCAGGTTTAAACGCGCACCTCAGGGCTACTGTGAGAGTCCATCGATCTATAGCCAAGCGCTTAAGAGCCAACTTGATGCGTTTGTGTTACCGGCTGGTGCGGCCTTGATTCAGTACGTTGATGATCTGTTGGTAGCTGCTGACACTGAACAGATTTGCAAAACTGCTACAGTATCACTGTTACAGCATCTATGTGACTTACATCACAAGGTGTCACCTTCTAAATTGCAATATTGTTGTCAAGAAGTATCCTATCTAGGTCACTTATTGTCAAAGGAGGGAAGAAGGTTGACCCCAGAAAGAATTGAAGCGATCGCTCGAATGACTGTGCCAACAACTCAGAGAGATGTGCGTGCCTTTCTAGGTATCACGTCATACTGCAGACAGTGGATCCCGAACTTTTCACTGTTAGCGAAGCCATTGATAGCTCTCACGTGCAAGGATGTTTCGACTCCTTTGCCATGGACGGTAGAATGTCAGAAAAGTTTTTCTGAACTGCGTGACGCGTTGTGTTCGGCTCCTGTGTTAGGTACTCCTGATTACAGTAAGCCATTTACACTATACGTCCACGAGAGAGAAGGTTGTGCGTTGAGTGTTTTGACGCAACAATTTGGTGGTAAGCAGCGTCCATGTGCATATTTTTCCTCGACCTTAGACCCGGTAGCTAGAGCGTTGCCGAGTTGTTTGAGAGCGACAGCGGCAGCTGCGGTGTCTATTCGACAATCCGCAGGTCTGGTTATGGATAATATGCTCACAGTGATGGTTCCGCATGCAGTTGACACTCTCCTGAATCGCACAAAAACTCAACATCTGACGAGTGCAAGGTTGTCCGGTTACGAGTTGACACTTTTGGCAAGCCATATACAGATCAAGCGTTGTAATGTGCTGAATCCGGCGACATTGTTGCCGACTAATGTGGAATCAAATGATGTACCACCACATGATTGTTATTTACGAACTGAGGAAGAAGCGAAGGGTCGTGTGGACCTGAAAAACACTCCATTGATAGACCCTGATGGCACTTTGTATGTTGATGGTTCATGTTTTAAGTTGCCGAATGGTAATGTGACGACTGCGTATGCTGTAGTGACGTTGAGTACGGTTGTGGAAACTGCGAGATTAAGTCAGAATTCAGCGCAAGCGGCAGAGTTGATTGCGTTGACGAGAGCGTGTGTTTTGTCTGGAGGAAAGCGAGTGAATGTGTTTACTGACAGTCAATACGCATTTGGTGTTGCACATAGCTTTGGCCGATTGTGGAGAGAGAGAGGATTTATGACATCGCATGGTACGAAGATCCAACACGGACAGCTTGTGAATGATCTTTTGGATGCACTTACATTGCCTAAACAGGTGGCAATCATTAAATGTAGTGCGCATCGAAAGGTTACGGACGACGTTGGTCGTGGTAATGCATTTGCGGATGAGATTGCTAAGGAAACGGCTAAGAATCTTGCGTCCCGAATGTATGTTACGAGTCCGGTGAGGCGGCCTATGGAGACTGGCATGTGTGAAGACACTGTTGAGAGTGTGAAAGCAATTCAGAATGAGGCCACTAAAACTGAAAAGGCCAAGTGGAAAGAAAGCACGGGAAAGTTAGACATGCATGGATGTTGGGTTGACTTGTCGGAATGTCAGAGGTGGATGTTACCGGATGCATATGTGCTGGCCGTTGTGACTATGGCTCACGGCTTGTCACATATTAGCACGAAAGGTATATGTAAGTTATTGTCTCCGGTATGGAAGAACGATGGTATTGCTAAATGTGCTGAGAGAGTGGTTAAGAATTGTATGACATGTTTGATGTATAATCCTGGCAAGGGCACCCCCACTCCACCCGGCCATTTTGCTCCTCCTACATGTCCCTTTGAGGTTATCCAATTGGACTTCATCCATATGGAGAGATGCAATAACTTGAAGTACGTTTTAGTTGTGGTTTGTGCGTTCTCCAGATGGATCGAGGCCTATCCTCTTAAGGATAATACTGCCCTGTCCACAGCGAAAATCCCACTGAAGGAATACTTTCCTCGGTATGGAATGCCACGGATTGTGTGGTCAGATAACGGAAGTGAGTTTGTGGGAAGTGTGATGCAGAGTGTGTGTAAGGGCCTTGGAATTCGACAGAAATTCCATAGCGCCAATCATCCTCAGGCAGCGGGTTTGGTTGAAGGGTACAATGGTACTCTGAAACTGAAACTTGCAAAGATACAAGCTACGACTGGTTTGTCATGGCCTGATGCTTTGCCTCTGGCTCTCTTATCAACCAGGGCGACTGTGCACTCTCGAGTAGGGCTTAGCCCATATGAGATTGTGTTCGGCCGCCCTGCAAACATTTGGGGAGTCCCGAGGCGTAAGGCCTTTGATAGTCTTGAGTATCCAATGTTAATTGATTATCTTCATGATCTGACTGCTACACTGAGGTTAATTCATCAACAGGTTTTTGAAGCTTTGCCGGCACAGACAGAGGGTCCTGGACATCGGCTCCAACCGGGTGACTGGGTTGTTACCCGCAATTTTGGCAGAAAACGCAATCTGGAGCCAAGATTTGTGGGACCCTATCAAGTGCTATTGGCTACAAGGACTGCAGTTCGGTTGGAAGGCAGAAAGAACTGGGTGCATGCCACCCATACTAAAAAGGTTCCGATCCCTTCACCAGCAGATAATTGGGTGAGAACTGGTATTGCGACAGCGGAAACCGAGACCCCTCTATGTTACGTGCCGTTTAGCGATGCTCAACCTGTAGTAGACAATTCATTGCAGCCAGACACATCTGTTGAGTCGTCAGTCCCGGAGAACTCAAGGTCTGAATTGTCATCTGATCGACTGAACATTGTTTCACCAGCTGAACAATTATTTGAAGAGCAGACTCGACCTGGAAGAAGTCGATATTTTCTTCGTTCACATTACAAAGACTGATACATTTTTCCTATATTTTCCTTTACTGTTGCCACGAACATTAAGAACAATTGCATCCTTTGTTGATTTTTGAGTTTCTTTTTACGTGTACTTTCTACAGCTAAGAGATTTTTATTAAGTTGGATGTTTGTCTAGGAAAACCTATCATCCGGGTTAAACGTAGGGCCGTGCGGGTACTTCCTTCTGTTTAGCAGGTTCCTGATACTAGGTCAGTTACCTTTTGTCGATTTCTGGGAACTCCTGGGAATTGATAATCGCTGCTCAGAACGAAGTGCGTCAAGGACGTCACGGACGGTTTTTAGAGGATGGCGTTCTCTAAGCTGTTGGAAGTAGAAAGGATGTCGGCGCAAAGATCACAGTTGCATAAAATTGTACGAACGAAATGTTTTTTGTTTCAGGTATTTCTACTGTTTTTGACTGTTTCTATGCTATTGGTGAGTGGAGTATATTTTGGAATACAGTCGTTATTACCTTCCATTTCACCTACTTTTTCTCCTAAACTAGGTTCCCTTACTACTGTTTCTCCACATTTCTTTCATCCTCTGCCCCAACATGAACAGGTTAGGCGTGCAGAATTCATGAATAACTCCTTCGTTCAACTCCTACATCAGCATCAGTTGGTGATGAATACTACCAACTGTTGGGTGTGTGGGTTAATGCCACATACCATGGATAGGGGCATTCCGTATTTGATTCTTCCTTACAGTTCCCAGGGGTCAGCTCGAGCATTCCAAACTATGTTCCGTAGTGCACTGGATTCCTACCCCAGTCGAGAGCCACGTTCTGCAAACTTTGGTCCTGGTCCGTACCACAAGCCTTTGGTGATAGCGATTGCTGATCTAGATAGTGATATTTTTGATGCATCGCTTATTCCAGATGAAGAGGTAAAAGCATATAAAGATTTGAGTGAGGTTGAGTATAGGACGTCAGTGGGTGATAGACAGCTCAAGAGCTCATCTCCAATATGGATCGTACCCCACCTCGGTAATTTCTGCTTGAAAGGTCTTGGTCGAAATCCGAGAGCCCAGCTTGGTGAGAGTGCTTGTACTGACACGTACGTTCTACCGATGCTCTCTTCCCCTGTTTTCCTGACTGCCAAGGGTACCTATTTCATATGTTATGAGCGTGCATATACATGGTTGCCCCGTGACTTCTCGGGAACCTGTTATATTGCGAATCTCTTGCCACCGACTTTTACGGTTGCCTCAGACTATCACAAAACTAGAGTTGTGAGAGGCGTTATTAGCGAAGAGGACACCGCTGGTCAAGAAGCAGGAGATTTCTTTAAGGGTTTCTTGCCGTTTTGGGGACCTATGGTTAATAGTAGGAACCTGGGACAGCTGACCCGTGTGGTAGAATTGACTGCTAACATAACTGCGAGTGCTCTTGGTAATGTAACAGCGGAACTTCAGGCGGATAGACTTATGACGTTGCAGAACCGTATGGTTCTAGACGTTGTTCTTGCAGACAGAGGTGGTGTGTGCAAAGTGATTCATTCGAGCTGTTGCATTTTCATTCCTGACAACGCTCCAACCGTTTACCAAGCCATCTCGAAGTTGCATAAGATCTCCGAGTCCATACACGTGGACGAAGGTAATTGGACACTTCTAGGATGGTTTTGGGGCCTGATATCAACCTGGGGTTGGAAGATTCTGATGATCGTAGGGGTTGTTGTAACGTTTCTGTTCACGTGTTGTCTTTGCGTGCAGTGTGGTCCGGCCTTATGTGGCCTCTGTGCTACAACGTGTATAAGACGGCCATCAGTTACCAAAGAGACGTTGATGAATAGAATGATGTTCCAGCAGCAACAGAACGATTTGATGAATGTCGAAATCGACTCCGATCTCGACTAGTGCTTGCCTACATGAGGGCAAAAGGAGCGTCTGAGGTTCCGTGGGAATCTGACTGACATTTTGGGTATGTTCGAATATGGACGAGTTTGGTATCTACGAACCGCAAATGACGAGTTTAGTGGGTGTACGCGTTTTCGCTACGCTACTATGTACAGGTCGTCTCATTCCTGGGCATGCCCATCTGAACCCTTGGGTTCCATTTTAGATATGGCGTCCATTTTGTCTCTTGCCCTCAAGTAGCCAGCGAACGGACACTGTCCGCTTCGTGACCCTGGGATTCCCAAGCTTTCGTGGAGGACACATGTTCCTTTGAAGGTGTCTTTATGATGAGGGGGATGGCACGGCAAGGGCAGATGGCTCCGCTCGAGGCTCATCTTGCCGTGCTAGTTTATTGTTTCAGTCGTGCATACATTAGGCACGGGTTCTTTGATCCTGCAATCAAGTTTCCGATATTGCTCTCTACACTGTTTTCTAAACTGTCGTGCATCCTTGTTTTCCTTTTTCCCTTTTCATCTGTTCATTCCTCTAATTCGTTACGGTCAGAATGGAATGTGCTTAATGTAGGGATAATGTGCTTTTACAGTTGGGAACCGGCAATGTTGCTGTAATTATGTTTCGGGTTTCTGAAAACATGAATGCGACCTTTTTGAAGTTTATTGTGGGAACTGAGTTGTAACCTTTTGTTCGCCATGCTGTTCAATGACGAAAATGTGTATAAAAGGAGCGATCCACTTTTGCAATTTGAAGCAGTCTCTCAGAACCTACACGTTGTGTACTTCTTGCGATTTCTGTATCCCTGCAGTAAATAAATGCTGATCTTTGACGCCCCAGGAAGTGTCCCGTGTCTCTGTGTTTTGTACGCCGGAACAGGTAACCCACGAAGGTTTCAGGTGTTGTCCCCTGGCACCGCTGGGCCTTAGAATAGCCCAGTCCTTCACACAACACTACCCTAAACCCTAAAACAATAACTCCCGACACTACACTAAACCCTAAAACACTAACCTAGACTTTAATAACCCACAACACTACCCTAAACCCTAAAACACTAACCCAACGACACTTCACTAAACCATAATACACTACACAAGTACACAACCCTGCACTACCCTACACAGCCCCTTCACAGCCCCACTTACCTCTTAACACACGTGGTTCAAATCTTCTCCCCCTTCATGCTTCCACCGGCTTCCTCCGTCAGACTCTCTTTGCAAATGTCCACCGTGACTAGTACCCGCCCCCTACGCATGCGTTGTACAACGCATGCGATGTAGCAGCATGCGTACTAAACGGACATGTTGTTACATCGCATGCGTACTAACGCTTGCGTAGTAACGGTACGCAAAGAAATGTCTGCGTACTAGTGGATGTTTCCCGGTTGGAGGCCATGGCCCCTTTCTCCATCATTCTGCAAACGTGCCTCTGGATGCTCTGCTCATGGGGGTATGAGGTTCCCTTGCCTTCTGAGGGTCCAGGACTAAAGTGGACTTCATCCCCCAAACAGCAGTACGCCAGGAGAAGTGGTGGAGAAAGGGGGCATGGCCCCTGACGACCTTTCAGCAATCCAGCTGTGTGGGTCTTACTAGAGGTAACAAGAGGGCTAGTTGGCCTCCAAGGACCCTTAAGAGTCAAGCGGACTTCATCCCCCTACTAGTAGTCTACCACAAGATGTATTTGCAGAGTAGTGGAGAAAGGGTGTGTGTCCACCAAAAACCTCTCAGCAAACCCACTGTGTAGGACTTGCTGGAGGTAACAGGTGGGGTAGTTGGCCCCCAAGGAACCTCAATAGCGAAGGGGACTTCCTCTCCCTACTAGTAGTGTGCCACAAGGCACGTTTGCAGAGTGGTGGAGAAAGGGGGTGTGGCTTCCTATGATTTCTCAGCAATCCTGCTGTTTGGGAATTACTGGAGATAATAGGAGGGGTAGTAGGGCCCCAAGGATATCCTTGGGGACCAACTACCCCTCCTGTTACCTCTAGTAAGTCCCACACAGCGGGATTGCTAAGAGGTTTTTGGAGGCCATCAACTGTTTCTTTTGCATATGTCGCCCTAAGTGGGAAGGGTATGCCCAGACGTGGGTCCCGTGCTCACTACACCATTGGATTCAAGCTAGTCTGGCTGATGAATGGTGATGCCCTGAAACCGGTCCCAGGATGCTTGTTTCCGGTCCAGGAAGTACCTGGCTTGGCAGTTCGGGCTGGACTGTTCCCACAAGGAACAGGGTCAAGACTGATTTGCATATGGCTGGGTCCATACTGGGGTGGTGTGGTGAGCAAAAGAATGATGGATTTAACCTAGATCCTTGTGACTGGGGGTGATTGTTTGCATTGTCCAGCATTCCGTCCATCAACTGTTTTTTTTGCATATGTCTCCCTGTTCAGGCACAGTGCAGTTCAATGTGCTCACCCACACCTATATCGCACTGCACCACCAGGGGCCCACTGGGCCCACACACCATCTATTCTTTGAACAAGCACACATGGTCCTCTAGTGTCCATCAATTGCATTCCCCCCAACCCCAGCATGAATTTGTACATGACAGGAGGTAGGGTGATCTCAACCATGGCAGGCAAAGCCTGTGTGCTCTCACCCCACACATTGGGACAGCTGCATGCAAAGTAGCTGAGGAAGTGGATATTTTCCTACCTCGCCCAGGTACGCTTACAACAAGGAAGACCAGCAGTCAGAGGTAACTGAAATATAAAAAGATTTATTGCGCTCAAGCGGGTACACCACCTCACAGCTCCATGTGACTATGAGAGAAGTGGACAACTTACACAGTCACAGGTGGCCTTAGGTTGTGCTGGAACAAGAGTGGGTGGGAGTAGGTATGAAGGATTAGCAACTGCCAAAGATGATTAATGGTCTCAGGACAATATCATGAACCGGTCAGGACCAGTTCCTCTGCAGATGTGTATACGTAGCATGCAGAACACAAATATAAGATTACTCACTAAATTCCATCAATCATCAGTAATTCCATGGTCAACAGAAATAAAGCAGAACTGTGTATAACTTGTGACAAAATTATAAACATAGATATGCCTGTGGTTACAGAGTCAGGCGCTCACTTCATTAATCATCTGGATATGGAACAAAAGGTCGCATTTCTTGTGTCAACAATAATTTGTTACCATCAGCAGTCTTTTGTTAGCTGTAATACATGTGATATCAGTCACTAGGAAAGTTAAACAAATGAGTCATTGACCTTGTGTCAAGGCGCCCTGCTCTACTTGCACGCTATCAGGAAAAGAACAAACATATGCTCTGGGGTCATTTAATATATCAGCGTTTCTTTTTGCAGATGGAGCAGATTTATATGTGCTGAGGTGGCAAGCTAGAAAAAGGCTAACACAAAATGGTGACTGGGAAACACAAAATGGAGGAGCTTTCGTCCATTAATAAACCGTATTTCCACAATCGACCCTTTGGACGCAAGGTCCAACATTTTTTGGTGCGTCGTCTAGCGCACATGCTCATAAATAGGCCGGCTGTTACTATAGTGGGCCTCATTGCGCTCATTCACATAATCAACTGTATTTGCGCTTGATGGGGCGTTATCCGAGATGTCAATATCCATCAATTGCTGTGTTACCACATCCCTCATTATAAGAGCATTAGTTAGTGTCACAGGGGGCATTGAGGGTGGTTTCAACAGGCGCCCCAAACACTGACAACACATGGGTAGGCAATTAATGAGAATACAGCACCCAACCACTATAAGGAAGATAGTCACTAGGAACATTCCTATTTTCCAGCCCCAGGCAGATAAAGTGTTCCAAAAGGAACCTGCAGGATCCCATGAGCCAATATCACTATGGACCTGTGTTCCTATATCATACAGTCTCTTGACAGCTTCCCTAACTGACGTGGAGGAGTCAGGTATATACATGCAGCAGGAGGCCCCGATCACCCTACAGACTCCACCCCGTTCTGCCAACATCATGTCTAGAACCATCCGGTTCTGTAGGGAAACTAATCTGACGGCCTTGAGCTCCACTGTGATGTTCTCAATAATCCCTGCTGTCTCCTCCACAGTTGCTTCCAAGAGACGGGATAATCTGCGAATATTCCTGGAATTTATGGCAGGGCCATACCATGGAACAAACGCCGTTAGCACATCACCAGCTATCTCAGACACCGTATCCCCTGATCAACACTCCGCCTACCCCTTATTGTCTTAGAGGCTCTTTCCACTTCCTGTGTACTTTTGACAGACATAGCTGGAGTTACAAGTCATAGATGACAACAGCCATCCCAATTCACTGGTAGCCAAGTATAGGCCCTGGAACCACAAGCGAAATTCATGCTAGTGACAATACACGTGGCTCTTCACCTGTTCCTATGTGGTGATACTTCACATGCACCACACCTCAGCCCCCTCTCAGGTGAGGAGTTTATCATATGAACCCCATTCCATTTCATAGCTTTGTACTGTAGATTTGGCAGCATGGCCCCAAGACAGACACACAAGCCTCATGGTGCAAGAGGGCATGCATTGTCAAAGTCAGAGTGGGCAGGGTTCCAGTGTCCATGCACGATGTGGTGTTTCTGTTCCATTTTTTGCTTTGTATTGTGGGACTTGTAGTCCTGGTCACTAATGTTATACATTACACTACAAGTCCCAGGATGCAAAGGTGATCCTGCACATCATATATCAACTGGACAAACTTGACGGAGCTGGACTGGGTTGTGTAACGTGTGACTGGGTAGTTTGACTTACATTTGTATGATGTATGACTGGACACATGAGACATTCTGTCCCTTCCCCCTAAACTCAGCTCAGTACAACCCAGGAATGTAGCTTGCTATGCTTCAGAGCATGATGTTTTTTGTCATATTGTCCCTTGTTCCACTTAACCTGTAGGTCTTGTTGGTCCTCACAGCCATCAATGTCCTGTCCGGGAGCTCCTGCCACCATCCCTGTTGGGATGACTGCTGCCACCTGCTCCTCAAAGGACATCAGCTCCCTCGTTACCTCAGGTCCTCTTCCCCTGGTCTGTATGGCTGCCTCAGGTTCTCGGAAGGTTTCTACTTGGTCCTACACTCATAATCATGCTAGCTCCTCTTGCACTTAGGCACTGTGCTTTTACCTTGCCCAACACTGTTAATCTTGTCCACTATGGACTGCCAATTGGCCTTTTTCTTCCTTTATGGAAATTTGGAGGTGACAAAGTGCTGATGTTTATACCTTGTCAGAATTTAATTCTCCACCTCACTAAAATACTCTTCCTCTTCCTTTTTCCCTGGTGTCTGTTTGGACATCCAAGCTGGTGCCGGGGTAGTTGCCCTGGCTGCTGCCTGCTGTATTTGGAAATGTTTTTTCTTCAAATGCGTCACATTTGAAGGGATTTTTGATGCATTACGCACTCCAATGTGACGCTAGTGTGATTTGCATTACTTTATGTGCCGCAAAGCAGCCTACCGTCACTTTTGCTGAACATGCATCAGTTTCTCTGCGCCAGCCATCCCATGGAAGCATAATTTTTATTGACACACCATGTGCACCTAACACCATAGTGTGCCATACGTAAATATGACGCACCCAAGGCGTTTGAAAATGTTGTACCGCAGCGCAAGCTGTTCTGACGTCTTACTGCAGTTCTGCAGTGATGCATCAGCTCTAATAAATGAGGCCCCAGTTCACCTTAGGAATGCGACCAGTTTAACACTCCTATATAGTGTTAAAGTATGCGTACTTCTCCTCTAAACATGGATTGATTTATATTAGTTTTTATTTTTTTAGGAATAAAATAAACAATGTGTTAACAGGGGTAATGGAAAGCTACTGGAAAAAAGGACTGGCTTCAGTCTGTGAAAAACATCAAGGTTCAAAGAGGAGCAGCAATGATTCCTCACTGTATCCAGGTATGCAGCCACTGACAACATCTTTAGAGCCATGGGCATCTGGCATTTGCTATAGTTAGTTACTATCTCGGATAACTTCTCACAGACAGCTGGAGCACTTATGACAGCCAATGACAATGATTCCCCTAGGGCTACTGAAGATAATGATTGTTCTTTTGCTGCACCAGCCTTCTCTCGTATTATGGAATGAGTACATGCATTGATGGATAGCCTTGATGTGTTTCCACTATGAACTTGTCTCATGAGAATACTTCTTCCCAGTCTGTCTCAACAATTGCTTGCTGCAGACATTGTAGTGGACAAACTTGGCACAAACATTTTTCTCTCCCGTAGGAATAGGGAAATGTTTCCAAACATCACTTTGCTTTTTTGGAGGTACCATCCCTTCCTGCTCATGCAGTACAGGGTCAGGTTGTCCTTGCAAGTCTAAATACATACCTGCTTCTATCTGAAGTATTTGTGCACAAAAGTGTATTTGTAAATAGTTAAATAAGTTATTTTATGTTTATGTTAATTGTTTTGTTTAAATTGTGTATTTAAGTTGCCATCTCAGATAACCTGCTGCAGTAAGCTGGTACTGCTATTTGTTGAACATTTGAAGGTCCCCCAAACACTACTACAGAAGGTGAGTATGCTTCTCTTCCAATTGCCTTATCCCACATCAAGTAATTGTATGTCCTTTCATTGGTGATTTTAATATGCTTTCAAGTGGAACTTGTCCCATAAGAATCTTTTTAACCAGTCTCTCCTGATAATTGCTTGCCGCAGATGTTACACTGCACAAACTTGGCAAATGCGCAACTCTATCTTTAAGTTCTCCTGGTTACTTGAATTTGATGCCTTTAATGTTTGCGTTTGCTTCTCACAAAAAGTCATGTAAGTCACCTCATGGATATTCTGCACAGCTGATGGTTAGAAACCAAGTTGGAGTTCCTAAATTTCAAAACGTACACTTCATTTCACCATGATGATGATACCAGTACTCAGCGGTACCACATTCTCATACAATCATATTCATAAACTTTGGAGAAGTAAAGTAAACAGACAGGATTGAGTGTGTTTCTGCATTTGTAAATAGTTAAATATGTTATGTTATATTTATTTGCTAAGTGTTTGGTTTAAATTGTGTAGTAATGTGTTAATTCAATCTATTTATAAAATGTATATTACTGAATTGAACTTATGGCTCAAATTTTAGTACATTTTATATTACAAAACAGTGCAATTCACTAAAAAATCAAAGGTTACTCGGACATTATATAGGAAATACAATAAAAATATAGAAATTCAAAGACAGACACTCACTTACAGTCCAGTATAGCTTTTCACATATTCACTCACACATCTATACACACTATCACTTGTGACAAGCCCATTCTGTCACTTACATACCCACTTGCACACCCATACCAACACTCACTCACCTAATAACACACCCACAAACTCACTTACAAACACACCCATACAGGGACTTATACATGAACTCTTACACTAATAGAGTAACTCACGCAGGTACTGACACCCACAAAGCCACTGACACACCTGCTCAAAACCCAATAGTCACCCTCACACCCTTTTTAAACATGCAAACAGCTACTGTCATAAACTCATACACCCATACAGCCACTTACACACTGATATAGCCACTCACATACCCACTCACATACCGATACAGCCACCCACATACCCAGCTGTACATCAATGCAGGCACTCACACACCCAGCCATATGCTGATACAGCCACTCACACACCCACAAATTCACTCACACACCCACTCACAGACCCATACAGCCACTCCCACTCCCACTCACATGCCTATAGAGCCACTCACACATCCACATGTGGTTTCCTGAAGGGAAATGATTGTCACACACTCACAGGAGTTTCTTGAATATAAATTTTATTTCTCCAACAAAGACAAATGTGTTTCGTCTTCTCAACTTAATCACTGCCATAGTTTGGATCAAACAAAGGTTCAGCCCCCATCGAGGCTCAGAGCCATAAACAAAAAGAAAGGGCAATTCCTTCATACATTGTCCTTGCAAACTGTGGCCCTACTAACCCGGTATCAATGAACTCCTGGCTGGAATTACACCAAATTTGGTAGAAAAGTAGATGTTGGCTCGTAGATTACCTTTTCAGTTGTATGGTGTAAATCCATTCAGTAGTTTGTGTGAAATTACAAGAAATCCAAATTTGTATATCTACTACTGCAAAGCCTTTGCGAATTATGAGCTTGTGTAAAGCTCTGCAGAGCTCTGATTGGCTGCCAACATTTCAATCAGGAAGTGTTGGCAGCTATCTTGGGACTCGGCTTCAGTCAAGTCCAAAAAAAACCACATAAAAAGAAAAGGGGACCGGGTAAGAATACCCTAACCCCGTAGCCTTGTTCCTGGGGTCCCCGAGGGACTCCGACAGGGTAAAAAAAAATCTTTTAAATTCACAGAAAAATTCACAAATATTTGTGAATATTGCTGTGAATTAAAACAAAAAATCAAGTGCGGTCTCCTGGGGGCATGCCGATATTTATTATATAAATGGAGGGGAATGCACATGACCCCCCTTCCAAAGGTATATTTTGTCCCCAAGGACCACCACCTCCCTGGGGCTTTTTTTTAAAAAACAGAAGGAGGCTGGATGGAGTCTGCGAGGACCACGACCTCCTCTGGGCAAATGCAGAAATAAAACATGGAAAGGGCCATGCGGCCCCCCTCCTGAGCCAGGCACAACCCCAGGGACACCACCTTCCTAGTGCTGGACAAAGCAGAACAAATGAGGGGGGCCACACAGCACCCCTCCTGCATCCAATAATGGCCCTAGGGACCATCATTTCCCAGGGCCAGCTCCTGTTATGTCATGGAGGGGCCCACCCCCGGGACATAGTTGTTTGCTTTTGCTTGGCAGGAGCTTTAACAGCTCCTGCCAAGCAAGAGTGAACATAACTCTGCTTCCAGCAAGCAGGAGCTGTGTAACCTTTCCTGCTTCCTGGAAGCAGAGTTTTCAATTCTTTCTCTGCCTGCAGACATGTAGGCTAGAAAAGAGATGAAACTATTGCTCTCACATGGATGGAGCTGCATTTCCAGCAGCTCCCTGTGTGCAAGAGCAATGCTGGCTCCCAAAGGTATTGAGGCTCCCCTCATGGTCCCAGAGCACACTGGGTGCCCTGGGCACCCTGGGGGAACCAGGGCATCGAGGGAGACATGACTGGGCCCCAGGGATTGGGTCCCGGGACAAAAATGGGCCAGGTGGAATGCATCTCTTATCCTCTATTGATTTGTGACCAGGCCCTGGGAGATAGGGTCCGCAAGGCCAAAATCAGCCCTGAGAGGGAAGCCGCATGCCCCCTCACCCACTAAATTTCAGCCAGGACTCGGAGGATGTAGTCTTTGGGGCCTAATTGGCCTGGGAAGAGGGGCCACAGTGCCCCCTCCCTCATTAAGTCATGGCTGGGCCCAAGGGAATGGGTCCCCAGGGCTGTCCTGGCCCTGATGCTCATTTCACCTCAATGGGAGGAACTTACAAATATAGCCATAGCAGATGCCTCTGTTGAAGCTCCACTTCTGTAAAAGACAAATGATCCTAACTCCTGGGCTTGGCCAAGGCAAAGTAAATGTATTTTCTTGCAATCCCATATTGAAAAATTATCTGAAATCCTTCTTGGAGGTGACTGCATTGTTGATCTATTGAAGCACAATCTGTATGTGTATGTGTCTGTGACGAGTGGGTCCGTTGTTGTCCTGTCCTCGTGAGAGCAGAGTCCATTGTTCTCCCTTTTAATTACTAGGAGTATGCAAACGTGAAAATCACTTGAAAGCTCCTCCCAAGTAGCACATCCCCGTCCACCTTAGTAGTGCGCAGACGTTTTTCTGCCTTTTGACAGGAAGATGGACAGATTAACAAGTGCCCCTCCAGCATGTTTCTCACTGATTTTAGTGATGCATTCTTGATGCCGAGGATGATAAGGAAATCTCCACCGAAGAAAGAAGCACTTAATTCAAATAGTTAAGAAGAAGGACCCTTGTTTGGTGGAAAGTTACCTCTTAGTAGTCTAATTGTCTTCTCTATAGAAGGATTCATGTTATCAAACATTTCTGGACAAAGACACACCAGAAACAATCAAATTGCAACAACACACACAAGGTTACAGTTGATGTTTCCTCATGCTTCATTATGCAGCTGTAGTTCAGAAACTGCAATTGGTAGATATGTTGTGCACAACTTTGGACTCTTGATGGATAATAAAAGGGCAGGTGTGGTTCCTTTGCAACAGAGTCACTGACACAACCACACAGACACTTACATACTCAGGCACTCATGTACCTGCTGCCAAACCCACTCAGACACACACACCCACACACCCATTCACAGATGTACTCAGACACTCATGCACCTACCCCCGGACCTATATATTCACTCTCACAGCCACTCACAGAACCATTCATACACTCATGCACCCACTCATAGAACACTTAGACATGTACACCCACTTACAGACCACCTCAGACATTCATGCACCCACTCACAGACTGACTCACACACTCATGGAGGCATTCAGACACCTAATCAAACACCTACTCTTACTCCACTGTGACTCCTCACGAGAGTCGCAGTGGCGTGAGTCTTTGGAGTAAGTGTGACAACAAGACCACAGTCCCACAACGGTCCCGGGTCTGGAGAATTTCCAATAAACCCTTAAATTTGTTCTCTCTTGGAAATTACCCAGAGTACATGATGACAGCAGTATCGGCTGCTTGTCGATAGAAGGTAAAAAAAACCCTAATTAGGGGCATAGACCAGATAAAAACGGGACCAACACCCTGATGAATGCCAGAACGACTCAGATGAGCATGTAACCAGGGGCGTAGCTAGAGCCCGTGGCGCCCGGGGCCATCCCACAGACTGCCGCCCATGTCATCTGCAGCCCCATGACCGTGCGAGGCCAAGTCTCGACTCGAATTTCGAATCTCACCCCACTGTCAAACCTCAGGCACAAATATTTCTCACATGTATCACCGGAATGCCGGCTCCACACCAGTCCACCAACCAGTGCAAGCAAGTGTCAACCATCTGAACTCGCAGCCGCAGAGGGCCGCGCATAGCACTCCGGGGCCACTCGCCCAACCACGCGCGTCCCACAGGCTCTCCCGAGGCCTGCCCAGCAACCATGCCATCACGCACATGCTCACCGCGGTGGCCGTAGTCCGTGAGTCAGCTGACTCCAATTAATCCACAGTATAGGCCCGAGGTAATCGAGATCCGTGCCAGGGACTCCCACATCCCGCCACAGTCTGGGCCCATCTCTCACCGCCCCGACCCATGTGCCGAGCGGCCTATGTCTCACCCCACCATCCACACAGAACAATTCCACAGGTGGGCACAGCCACGCTCAAATCCTGCTCACCACAGCATTCAACACACCCAATGCAATGTGTCCCCTTCCCACACATCGGTCTGAGTCTCAACTGCTCCCCTATCCAAGCAAGTGTGTCACTGCGTGGCAGCCACGCCGGCATAGCAGCTAAGGTTTCAGATTGCTGTGTGACATTTTTTAAATTGCAGTGCAATTATGAGTGACATTTCAACCACTATGAGTGACAATTTTTCGTGAGCAAAACCTAGCAATGAAGTCCATGGAAATGAATAAACAATACAAATTATACCCTTTTGAGCCGTGAGAAACTCGAAAAAGATCTTTAAACTGCTGCAGTGCACTTCCTATTGATCACAGCACATCTGCTTTCCATAACTAGGTGCATTTTGTACTGTGGATATTGTATGTGCATTCATTCTGATAGGAAAAGACAAAACTATTAACCTCAGCATGCAAAGTGTTTAGGATTGACAAGTCAGGTTTCACAGTGTTACAATTCACATGAAACACACAAAAGGAAGCAGCTATGGATGGGCCACATTATCGTACTTGGTGTTAAGTGACACTCAGAGTCACCCTCTGACAAAAATGTAATTTAAAGCCTTCTCCCCGCCATAATAATAAGAAGCTCCAACCAGGCTTGGACAGGCCCAAAAGCAGCAGCAAATGCTGCTCAGTGTGCACATTCACCCTCCTGCCATTAATAAGAACCTGAGCCTGACCAGGGTTGGACTGGCCTGTTTGGATTATTGCCTTCACTATTGCTCACTGTTACTGCAGTAGATCCCTGGTAGGTCCTACTGTACCAGTCACTATAGGGTTACCACTAATTTGTTGTTTTTACTGGCATGATCCGTATTGTATTGTCCTGGCTCGGGGTCATACAAAAAGCCGAGTTTTTTTCCCTCATCAGTGCATACTTTTAAGTGTTTTGAAGCTGCGAAATTAAACATAACTGTCTCATAATTAAAGTAAATAAAGACAAAGCCCATTGTAACATGTATAAACTTTATAAAGACAATGTTTTTTTTATAATTTTGTCATGCTTGAGCTTTAAATCAACATAAACAAATGGCCAGTATGGCAGTATTTAGCAACCTTACCAGAGAGTGGGAAACGCTGAATGTTCCAGAATGGCTCCAGTGCTGCTCTGCGTGTTGTCTCAGTTCAGCACTGCTGGCGTCCTTAGCAAGGCAGGGGCACCCGAAGGGGCCCTCTCTCGGGGCACAAGGCAGTCGCAAGGCGACCTGCCGCAAGGCAGACATTAGTCAAGTTTTTCCCAAGTTAGTGGCCTCAGTGGTGCTACAGGGAGAGGCTCTCTTGACCCTGGGGCAGAGGCGTCAGAGTGCGCAGCACAGACTGTTGATAGCCTGCAACGTTGGTGTCTGGTGCAGAGCTCAGTCCAGCCAGCCCAATGTAGTCTGTGTGAAATAAAGCCAGGCCTAGTTCGTCACTAGCATCCATAAGGTATATAACTAGAATGAGCTAAAATTGTTACTGACACCCCACAGCACCCTGCTGGTATCTGCCGAGTGCAGTACAGCACTAGTGTCTGGAGAGCACATCACTAACGCATGTAGTGCACAATACTTCACTAGCATCAGTGCAATATGCTGATGGCACCTGTACTGTTCAGTACATCACTATCATGTGCAGGGCTTGCTTTTTGTGTATATATTATGTATGTCGTTACTAGTCTCTGGAACATGAGGTTGACATTTGCCAATCACATAATTAGCATGTTTAAAACATGCGTCTGTGAAACATATAATAAAAACAGCAAAGAATGGCATATAAATAAGAGACGTGGAGCGAGTCACTAGCACCAGCCCAATGTTATCAGATCAGACACTGTGCGTGCCCCTCGCAGCGGCGCTGACACAAGTTATAATAAACTGTGTACAGCAAAGTCAGTAACGGCTCTGCACGCATTGGCCAAAGTAACACACACTTAATGAACTGTCCAGACTGTTTGCTGGTTCCTTCCGGTCCGTCCGGCGGCCGCGGCATTGCGCACAGGGCTTCCAATAGTAGCTGCACAGCTGCAGCACACTGCATGATGCACTCGCCAGTCTTCTCCCAGACTGAGTCACTGACCCGTCCCCCACCTGGCCGCACCACTTTGTGCCCGCGATCATCATCACCACGATGTTGATGCCACTGATACGCGGCGGCCGTGAGTGTCTCTGTGACAGAAATGAATCAGTCACTGACACCGGTCTTGATCTGGTCGCTCTTCTGGCAGCGCCGGGGGGTTTCATAAATGTATTCTATTGTGCAGTCAGCAGCACACCGAGGACTGTCACTTGAGTTGACTGAGACTCAGATTTAAGTTCCCCACCGAATCTGACCTACCTCACTTCCTCTTCCTTCAGGTCTTGACGAGGCACTACGGCGGTCACATCCGGATTTTATCCCGGGCCCCCTAGTCAGTCTCAGTGTGGTAGTGCGTCTGAAAGCCGCGCAGCGCCGCAGGCCACAGGAAATATGGTCCCGGGCATATTTGCTACATTGTAGCACACTCAGCCTGCTCCAGCACAGAGGGCAGATATTTAAATCTTAATTTACTGAGCCCAGCTGCTGGCAGCACGTCTGCGGGGAGCAGCAGAGCTGGCATACATCATGGAACTGTTGTGAATAACAGGCACTTGATTCAGAAAACTCGCACCAAGCTATGCTTCCGAATGCCGCTCCTGCCGCCATTTACAGTATGCACAGTGTAAAATAAAGTCCACCTTCCTGCACATAATACCGCTCCCGCTGCACTTTCCCGCGCAGGCCTTTTACGCAGCCTCCACTGCGGTGTAGTTTGCTGCTGCATTAAAGCGTTGCTGCCTCCTGCACGCTGGAGAGACCGCCGCATCGCTGACGTTCCTGTCTTTTCAATATTGTCAGGCGCTCGGGGACGGGAGGCAGGAAGGCATGGATGGAAAATAATGTATTAATCCGCATTCCTTCATTATTATTTCAAATTCATTTCCTGTTTAGCTGCAGTAAAGCCGAGGCATAGCTACACTGACTGACAGTAGTGTCAGTGAGTGTCCCCAAGTAAACTACAAAGGCTGCCGCCCCCAAAATAGTGCCACCTGGGGCGGACCGCCCCCCACCCCCCCCCCCTAGCTACGCCACTGCATGTAACAGTGGCTGAAACATGTTGGTTTACGCAGCAGGGATCTAGGGGTCCTTACCTCCCCTAACCGTCCCGAGATATTAATTTTAATCCTACCGAGGGGTGACAGGAATACAGATTGCTGATGGTCCCCTCCTAGGTAGTTTTAGTGTTTATGTCTGCACTTTGTGGTCCCTCCTTCAGGGAATAATTCTCCTTGTATCTGTCTCCATTATTTGTGTTTTCTGTTGACATTGTTTGTCTTTCTGTACGCTCACCACTATAAACTTCACTCTAAAACATGTTGCGCTCCGCCCATTGTGTTGGTCTGCACTGGGGCGTTTGGCGCGGCCCAATGATGAAGCATGACACTGCAAAGTGTGTGAGGGCAGTATTATAATAAAAATGAGTTTATCTTCTCGCAATACCTCTGGGTTTTAGATAGTGAAGGATAAAACTATTTCTTTGTCACTGTCTTATTGCCTTGTAATAATTTTTAATGAATGTAGTTCTTCTCTGCTTAGTGAGTTTCCACGTTTGATAGGGGATTCAGAGAAGGCTCTCTTTCTCTCTAGTCTCTCTTTTTTGTGATATTATGGTCAGTGACATCACTGAGGACATCTCAAATTACATCACTCATGACATAATCTACAGAATCCCTCATGCAACCACTAACACCCCTGTACAACTTCTCATACACCAGCTCACACACCCACTGAACCACTCACATACCCATTTACAGACCCATACAAGTATTCATAAAAACACTCAGTCATCCATACAGCCACTCGCTTAAAAACTCACTCACTCATACAGCCACTCACACCACCACTCACTTACCCATAGATCTGCTCATATAACCAGTCACTCATCCTTAAACCCACTCATGCACCCTCTCACTCACCCAGACAGTCACTCATATACCCACTCATAACCTATACAGCCACTCACACATGCAGTCACTCACCCATAGAGACAGTCACACACACACATACACTCGCTTGCTCATACAGATATCTAACTCAACCAATCACTCATCCATACAGGTACTTGGACTACCGCTCACTAACCCATACAGCTACTCATACACTCAGTCACTCACCCATACAGCCACTCAAAGAGCCACATACTCAACCATACAGCTTCTCACACATCTACTTATTCACCCATACAGCCACTCACATGTCCACTCACTCCCCTATAAAGTCTCTCAACATAGCCACTCACTCACCCATTCAAGCACTTACACACTCACTCACACCCACACAACCACTTACATACCTATTCATACATCCATACAAGCACTCCCACATCCACTCACTCACCCATACAGCCACTCATACACCAATGAATCTTCCTGAAATTCTCCCCAAAAAAAGTCTATCCAGGTCATCTCCTATCCTGAAAGTTTGGGGGTGATTCGTCAAGCGGAGGCTGAGAAAAAAGGGGGGTCCCAAAACTAGTTTCCTCTGTTAATTTCCATAGGAAATTTTGCGATGAGCTACAGCTCAAACTGCTGAACAGAATTACCCCAAATTTGGCAGAAAGGTAGAGCTTGGATCAGAAAGCGACCTTTTTTTTAAATATTGTAAATCCGTTCAGTAGTTTTTGAGAAATTTAATAAAATAAGAGTCAAAAAATCAATTTGCCATAGGAAACTTTGTGCAGGGCTACAGCCAAAACTACTGATCAGAATTGCTGGCAGAAAGGTAGTGCTTGGGTCAGAAAGTGACCTTATTAAAAATGGTGTAAACCCTTTCAGTAGTTGCTGAGAAATTAGAAAAATAAAAGTTTCGCCTGCGCAAGCTTCACTGTGATTGGCTGCTAGCACTCCAAACCAGGAAGTGTTGGCAGCCATCTTGTGGCTCGGTAGAAGCGAGTCACCTGAAAACGGAGAAACAAAGGTATAAAACAAGAGAAGGTGGCATGGTAGAAAAACTCTGCCCCACTAGGTCTGCTCAGGGGGTCCCAGGAGGACCCCCAGGGCCCAAAAAATCATTTATTTTAATGAGGCCTTTGGGCGGGCTAGGTTGCGGGGTATTTCTTAAAAAATAATAGCAGGGGCTCGCAGGGGTTGCGGGGGTCCACTGGGGTCCGCGCAGCACCGGGTCTTCACTTATGTTGGGAGGGGGGTTGCGCGGCCCCCCTCCTGGAGTCTTCTATGTGCTTATAACTTTGGCGTCATTTGACGAATATTTATGAAATTATCCAAAAAGTTTCTCTTTTTTTTGATTAGCTCCTATATTGAAAGTTTGGGGCTAAATGGTATAGGAGGGGCTGAGAAAAAAGAGGGTCCTAAAACATGTTTTCTCCTTGGAATTTCCATACGAAACTTTACAGTAGACTACAGGTCAAACTGCTGAACAGAATTACGCCAAATTTGGCAGGGAGAAAGGTGATGGTCCACAAAGCACTCTTTTGTTTAAATGGTGTAAATTCGTTCAGTAGTTTTTGAGAAATATCAAATTTTACAGATATCGAAATTTGAGAATTCTGACATGTGATTGGCTGAGGGGTTACAAGCACCAGCTTGTGGCTTATTGGTTGTGAATGGTTGAAACCAGGAAGTGTTGGCAGCCATTTTGTGATTTACTCCGTCAGCTCGCATCTCTCCGTGTAGAAGCCATTGGGTCCGCAGTTTTACCTGTGCGAGGCAACACTGGCATCTGTGCCTGTGTGAGATATGCTTTTCACGCTGCCTCTCCTCATATCACCAGGTCGCGGGTATGCCTTTAGAAGCCTGTCCGTCGGCTCGTCAGTCTGTTGGCACAACCCTCTACACTACCCAAAGACTACCCAAACACCACTGCACTCTCGTAAACTCTAAAACACCACCTCAGCACAATCCCCTACACTACCCAAACACAAGTGCACTACCCTAAACACTGAATCTACCCCCAGCATGACCCCCTACCCAAACACCACTGCACTACCCTAAACCTTAAAATACTACCCCCAACACAACCCCCTACACTACCCAAACAACACTGTACTACCCTAAAGCATAAAACAGTTGCAGTCCGTCGGCTTGCAGCTGAGCGTCTGCGAGCTGTCGTGTCCCTAGCTGTACATGTGCGAGTCAGTCTGTTAGGTGATAGGTGTGTCTCTGCTAGCAGGGCCGTTGGCCCGTTGGTGTCCCTTTGCGAGTTAGATCGGAGCTCTCCCTCTGCGAGCCAGCACGCTGGTGTGCGTTTGCGAGCTGACGGCCCATAGCTCACATTGTGTGAGCCGAGCCGACGCCCCGTAGCTCTCCCTGTGCGAGCTGAGCCCACCGGCGGCAGATGTCCCTCTGCGAGGCTGCTCGATGGCCCGTAGGTCTCCCTATGCTATCTGGATCGCAGCTGTCACTCTGCTAACCGATATTGGGAATATAAGGCGGCTCTAAAAAGAGCCCTTGTGTTTAATTAGTTGGAGGATACATATAAGTGCGGATGCACAGCTTTAGGTTATTCAGAAAAACTCGATTTCCCTGATCTGTGAAATGTACTCCATCACTACTGTAGATATCAGCCATATGAAAACGTATGTTGTTGTTGTAGATCGACCACATTCTATGGTCTCTGAGGAATGCAGACACAGCTTTGTTGACATTCTTCCTAGATTTTTCAATCTGAGGACAAAATTGGTTTGACCATTTCCACTTCTGTCTTTGGCATATATTGGAATATAAAAAGACAGTTTGAAGCAAAAGCAACATCAATTGTCGAAAGGTGTCCTTCATTAGCATTTCCAAACCTACCTCAGTCAATGTGCCTAGGTCGTTTCCACCACAGTGCACAATCATGAGGTCAGGGTGTTGAAGATGCAAACAGGTTTAAACCAAAGGCAGCAATTGGTGCCACTTCAATACTCTCTGTCTAAACCATTTAATGTCCACATTGTGTAAACCTAGATCTAAGTGAATACGTCTCTGTTCTGCATACCTCTTGCACCAGAAAACATAGCTATGTCCTACAGTCCACACTAGCATTTTGAAGGTATGGCTGGGAGGAATGGATAGATGTCTGTAGCTCATGAAGTCCGTTTGTAGAATAAAAGATATGTTTAAAGATGGGGAACTGCTTTTTTTTGCCATACAAAACGCTACCTGATTGGGAGATGAAAAGCATTGTTTTTTAAAAGTAGGGTGCACTTTCATTTTGTGGAAAAGCATCTTTGTGATTGGTTAAGAAAAAGCAGTTTCAATGTGGAGTACATATCATAGGATAAAATTTGCTCAACTCAACCACACCTGCTACTTGCATTTGGAAGGCACTGTTCGAACTTAAAACAATCGTGAACTTTTAACCTGCACATGCCGTTAAATGTTCGAGAAAATGTTGCAAAAAAATATCGTTAGGTTTAAAAAAAATTATGAACTTTTAACCTGCACGTGTTGTAGAATGTTCTAGAAAGTGTGTTGATAGAATACGTTGCACTTCTGACTTCTATGTGTCCTTGAATATTAAGAAAACTGTTTATATGGAATTTTAAAAAAAAAACAATAGAGAGAAGTTTTGAAACCTAAAAGAATCAAGGAACTATTCTAATTTGTCCATTACATGTATTTATGTGTGGAGCAACAAAATTACAGACACAACAGCACCAGGAAGAGGAAGAAGCAGGGAATGGGGGGACCGAGGAGATGGGCACAATGGCACACATGCACTATTAAGTACAGCACAACTATAGACACACCATGGCCAAATTAAACACACCAACAAGGAGCACAAGTCACACAACCCGCCAACATCACACCACTGCACAAGCATAGAAGTGAAAACCTCACTGCCTGAAAGGGAGAAGGGTGAACAAAAGCTCACATGAAGGGACATCTCACACACAATGCAGCACACACACATAGGAAGCAGAGTACACCAACATCCAACACAATGTGGTCCAAACACAAACATTCGCACAATCGAACACAGGACACAAATGCACTCGCCTGTGGCGGATAAGCGTCCAAAAGCGTCAGTACATGAGTATATGAGAACACATAAGTACAAACCCACAGTCCGGATGGGGTAGCAATTCACGTATGGCAGGCACCCAGAGAGTCCGTGACACATACATTGGCATACAAATGAAGACACAACACATTTGGAGACAAGTGAAAATGTAGAAACTTTATAAAAAAAAGTGTGTGCCATTACGACCAAGAGTAGTGCCACGATATGCAGAGAAATGCAGCAGCATTCCTGAATAAGGAACGAAGGAAAATGTCCATGTTCACCTCGGGGTAGTCCATCACCTACACACAAAAGTGTCAAGCAGTGTTGGTTATTCGCGCCTCGGACATGATTTGACGCCAATGCAGCCATGTCCACTGCTGTTTTGGGACATGTGACCAGATGTACAATGTGCAATGATGCGGGGGGGGACGTGCAATGTGGCACATTGAGTCGTGGTTGCAGGTACCTTGTCACTCGTCCATGAACGCGAATGCAGCTGCGTAAGCACTATCTCTAATGAGTGATGGTTGGCCACAATATTTGACATGTCATCGATGTAATCCATCAGCTGACCGGGGCAGATGTGCTGACTCCAACCACTGTACCCAATGTGCAGCAAAGCAGAATCGGGAAGCGGGTCAATTTGCTCACTGCATATTACGACACGTGCAATCTCCCAGGCCCAGTTCCCCACATGCATGCCACACATCCATGCATGCCATTATCGGGCATCACCATGACACTCCTGGTCGTGAGCCAACAGGGGGCGCACACACCCGTCATAATCCATGTCAGCTACCCACTCGTTTTAGAGGCACATGTCCATGCACCACTCGGATATGCACGTGCGACATTGCAATACAGGTTGAACTCAGGTGACGTCCGCAGTGTGGAAGCTCAGCTAATAAGTGATCCGCAGTACTGCCAAAAGCAGTGTACCCAGGACATGCAGCAGACGTGCAAGGTATAGGTGGACGTGAATGGAGTCGACCATGTGTTTGGGATGCTCTGCTATTGCGTCAGTGGCTCTGCTTGTAGCTGCACTGGCTTGCCATGTGCCAGTCTTGTGGATGAAATGGCACAGCTTGGTGCAATGAGCCGGGTCTGTGTGCAATGGGTGCAGGGTAGGGGTGTGGTGGGAGTACGTGTGAAGGCCATTTCACGCACACTAACTACGACGAAGGACTTTTGAGTGTGGGATGTGTACTCATTGTTCTCAAATCGGACAGTGCGTAGTGTGGGAGACGGATGCAAATATTATCGTATCTGTCAGGGGGGCTGGCCACTTGCAAGTTCCTTCTCGGAGCAGCAGATGTGCTAGCGCAAGATAGCTCAGACTGTTGTATACCGTGCACTCCTACGGCACACCATTGTAATGCCTATGCGCGCATGTCCTGCAGCATTCCAACCACACCGTGACATTGCAGTTTGGAGGTGGTGCATGCCACTTGACAACATTGACTGCTGCGGCTCTTGTGGTGGCCACACCAGAACACAGAGACACACTAACCGCACTTCCTGAACACGGACATGTCCGAGACACCCTGTTCCCCTTGCAGGAGAGGCAGACCACTGCGCTGACCTGTCTACGCTGGACCATCACACGCCGCTAGTGTATGCAGGAGGATGCCTGCGTAGCTACATGTCCAGGCTCACTGCCAACGCTGAGGTGACATGGTAACGTCCGCTGACACTGTGATGTGGCAGGGCCCATGCCTATCATGCTAACACAATGACCACATGGATACACTTGCTCAGATGCAGGTTCGGGGGGGCGTTGGTGGTCCTGGGGTTGTTACAATGAGTTTTAATGTGCACAATAGCTGAATGTTTGGGAGATGTGGGAACCAAGTATGTGTGAAGGAGGCAAGTCACCCATCAATAATAATGCACACAATACCAAGTGTAGCAGTGATGTGCTGGACAGACCTCACTATGCAAAGCACAAACCTCTCCATGTGGACATATACTACTGATACTTGTAGTGTTGTGCACAGTGGATGCAACCATGTTACCTCAGGCAATGTGGAAGATCTCGGTCATGTAGCTGTGCTGTCCCCCCCTGGTCTAACATACGGCACTCCAGCCTAGGAGTATGAATAAATAGGCTGGGGCTCTGGGTGTGGTTCACTTGTGGGAAGGCCAAAGCGTCTGCCAGAGTGGCGTAAAAAGGGGGCGTGGCTTTGGACCACCTCTCTGCAATGCAGCTCCCTGGTGCTTACTGGAGGTACCTGGTGGGCTAGTTGGCCCCCAGGGACCCCCAGTATTTAAGGGGAATTAATTTTCCAACTTACAACGCGCCACGGGCGCATTTACAGAGTGATATATATATATATATATATATATATATATATATATATTTATTTATTTATATACTGCATATTACTATACTGCATATAAATATATTAAACAAGAGGTAAAAGTGGAGCTATATGTAGGTCTTCTAATAAAACTAACAACAAATGCTGAAATTCACCAGTTATTTGTCACTCACGTTTAACTTGCACTAGCATAGATTTCATATGTCAGAAGTGAAGTAATATATGAGGTCATATGCAGTGCATCATAGAGGTGCAAGTTATGCTTAGGCCAGTTACATCTGTTTGCCTGTGCATTAGTGAGGTTGCCTATAGGACCTGGCCTGGGGCCATGCCCTGTGTCAAATCCTCACATGGAGACAAGCCCCATGAGCAGCCAGCTGCCCAAGGATCCACACCCCATATTGGTGATCCTTTTGGGACCCCCCCAACAAGGGGACGGGGAGGCAAAGTACCCCATCTCTGCTCCTTCTATGTTTTTCTTAATATACTTTTTAAGACTCACAACCGATTGCTATAATGGTGGCTGTGACATTTCTCCTCATGTTGCAGCCACTCAGTTAGAGCTCCCAGTCCCTCGGCACCACTTTTAGGGGCATATTTACAAGCAGGTGATTAAAAATTATCGCCGCTCTTGCGGCCGTTTTAGGCCGAAAAGCGGCGATAATCTATTCGCTTTATTAGCAAGGCCACACTAACGCGTGAAACCTTGCTTTAGCGTGGGGATTCTTTACGCCCAGCTTTGCATCTCTAATGAGATGCAAAGTGGGCGTTCCTGACCTAACATGACAGGAGAAATGTCACTAAGCGACATTTCTCCTATCATCAAGCCCCATGCTATGAAGCATAGCGTCAGGAAAAGTAGCGATAACCCCTGTTATCGCTACTCTCCTTACGCCTGCTTCAGGACTGACTTAGCCATGATATCCTATGGAGGGTGGATATCATGGATAAGTTTGTGAGTCCCTACCAGCAAGCTAACACCACACTATGTGAGATTATCACTGGGTTTCCAGCGATAATCTCATGTTAGGAAGTTAGTGTGAGGATTTTTATTGTTGAGGAGATAAGCGTTGCTAATAGCACGCTATCTCAGCGATAAAAATCCACATTACTTGGCGATAATTATCCTCACGCTAAGAGCGCTGAGCGATAATTATCGCCGGGTGTTGCTGATATGCCCCATCGTTCTGTGGGAATGCTCAATCAAAATGCTCTATTTTCAATTCTAGACCTATGAGACTCTGGTGCCACTAGCAATTGCTATTTTTTTAACCTTAATTTCCCCAAAATGACTAAACAGATTTACACAAATCACAAAAAGCACGCTTTCTAAATTAAGATCTAGCTTTCTCCTAAATTCGGTGTAAATCTGTTCAGCAGTCTTTGTGTGTCATTGTCAATTTTTCCCTATGGAAATTACATGGGAAAAACAGTGTTTTGTGACTCACCGTTTTCTCGACCTCTTTGTGATGGATACCCCTGAGGCGTTCCAGGAAGGAGCTGAGTTGGGTGAACTTTTTATGGAAAGTTTTGTGAAAATGTGTCAAATGGCACCGAAGTTATTAGCAAAACAAAAAATGCTCTTGGCCATGTGCAGCGGCGGGGGCATTCACCCACGGTGGCTGGACACCAAGGTTGTGCCTGGCTTGGGGAAGGGGGGGGGTTACAGGATGGGGATTGGCTGCAGACATTTTCTGATAGGATTGTATTTTGTGTTAAAGGACACAGAAATGTAGTGGAAAATACAAATATTAAAAGGCAGTTATACATAAGTAAGGTATTCAAATTTTAACTGATATTAAAACAAAAGCTTGCAGTTCACAAAAAAAAACAAGGGTTAATGTAGAGTTATACTTAACCCTTCTAAGAATAACAAAATTACTGTTTAAAAACAGAAAACACTGAAATCAGTTACTAGTCATTGACTTAAGAATAATTTGCACCACTATGTTCCACTGCTTACAACATCACATATTACATCACTGCTTACATCTCAAATCTATGGGGGTGCAAGTTATAACTAGGTCCCAGCGAGTCAGGAAGGGACATATAACAAGATGTTATGTTATGTTTTGTAATGTCATATTGTGTGTGAATTAGCTAATCTCACCCATGAGGATATACAGACAATGAGAAGGGCATGACTGAGGGGAAGGAGAAGATCATGCATGTTTCATCTAGAAGAGTCATGTCTTGAGGTTTCTTTGGGGGTACATGAGGAAGTGAGAGGTTTTGAGGGGTTTCGGGAAGCTGATCCAGGTCTCGACTGTGAGATATGAGAAGAAGCGCCCTCTGTTTCTGGTCTTCTTGAAGGGATGTATATCAAAGGTGTCTGATGGGTTGGTAGAAGTTGAGACAGTGTTTGAGATAAGCTGGACCGATATTGTAAAGCGCTTTGTAGGCGTATATGAGTAGCTTAAACTTACATCTTTCCAGAACTGGGAGCCAATGGACATTGTTGAGGAATGGGAAGATGTGGTTATTTTGTAGGATGTTAAAGATGACTCTGGCGGCAGTGTTCTGGGTGGTTTGGAGTCAGCATCGGACATAGGGTGGAATTCTGATATAGAGGGTGTTTTCGTAATCAAGTCTACTTGTGTTAAGACCCTGGGTTTCTGTTCATCTGGAATTCAGTGGGAATGACTTCAAAATCTTATGTAGCATTCACAGGATGTGGAAGCATGATGATGAGATGGCATTGATCTGTCTGTCTGCTCATGGGGAGGTTGGTGTCCCGGATGATCCTAATGTTATTGGCATGGCCTGCAGGGGTGATGGGGGGCAATTTCAGAGGGCCAGGAAGAGGCATCCCAGAGGAAGTGGCTTTTGGTGAAAATCAGGGCTTTATTTTTGTCTGTGTTGAGCTGGTGCAGTTGTTCTTCATTCAAGCAGTGGTGTTGGCATTGCAGTTGGCGGAGTTTACTTTGGCAGTGCTAGCTGTGTCAGTAAGGGGGAGGATGAGCTGTATGGTTAGGATACTATTGATTGGGAGCTTTTAATCAATGCAAATGTGGACAATATATGTGCAGGCATAAAACGGGAAAACACATTTATTAAAGCAAATGGGAGCACAAGGCTTCCATAGCTGCATATGTCAAGTTAGAAATGCTTTATGATGCAGTTTAACATTTCAGTTTTTTCTCACCTTAGGTCAACATTCTTGGTAATGTGAATAAGTGAAGATTTCAATGATAAACATCTGTTGATCCTGTAGAATGGATAGTTTCTGACCTTTCCCTAGAGTCCTAACCCATAAAATACAATAGAAATGTAGGTATAATATTGATTAGATGTTTCATTAAGAATAAGATTTGTGTGGTAAAATATGTGAGAAAGAGGTGATTTCATTTTTGGAATGACAAACCTAACCATGACTACTTTTGTCTTTTAGAAGCATGGCAAGTGGGAACTTAACCATGATTTGTACAATGTTGATAGTAAAGTACATGTAACTCTTAATATTTGTAAGCCTTTGTTTCAAGACAACGTAGATGGTGGAAGATATCCATTCCAGTGCATAATTTGTAAATGACAAAAGTGCCAGGCCTCTGATCAGGAGGCCATGGTGGCTTGCACCACACATTGTCCCTGTCAGCGCTGCCATTGATAGTAACAACACAACTACTAATCATCATACTCCTATAAGTGTTACAATTCTGACTATTTCAGGTCCCCAAAGCTATAAGATTGTCCTGGGCAGCACATAGTAGTCATTTGAATGTGTATTGATTTCATAATTAACTGTTGTTTGGTCATCTCTAAATTTACCAGACAGCGCCTCCTTGTGGCAGACTGTCACAAGTGCTGGTGTTGACAATAAAGTGCAGTTGCCGGGCACTGGAAACTACTGGCTCAAATTAGGCACTGATCCATTCCCATGAAGACATCGTTCCCCGGTTGGCTGAAGAGTTGGATTGTTGCAACATTTGTTTTAGTTGTAGATATTAAAATGTTATTTTAGTGCATGTTCCTAGGCTAGACAAAGATGACCTCCTCTACACACACACTCTATAGATGCTCTGAGATCCAGGCCTTCTAAACTCTGAAGCTTTATACTTTGAGCAAGATATATGCTGTATTTCCGAGACTCCACTGAATTTCCAAACTACTCTTCATAAGAAGCACTTATTGAATTGTTAAAAGCATTATGCTCTCTCATCTTGATGTTAAACTCTTTATGGTTTTAACATACTTACCTCATCTAAAATAATTGCGATAGGGACTCTACGTATACAGAATGCGCTTACGCAAATATTTTCTTTTGTATTACTAATTAGTTGATTACTTTTTGATTTCTAACAAAGAAATACTTACTATAGGAGATTAATAAAATTCTTGAAAATCATTTAAAAATCTCATCCTAAATCCTTAGGGCTCAGTAGCAGCAGGGATTTTATTTCCAGATATGTTAAGGCGCAAATTATGAATCGTAAACTAATTATTTATTCTCCAATAAAGCTGGTAGAAGAGGATGGTTTATGTAGTGAGAAAAAGGAGCTGCAAATATTTTAAAAGAGCTCAAGGTTTATAAACGGCCGTATGCCAACAACCTGAATTTAAATATTGATGGAGTGCAGTCTTTTTGCACTGTTGCAGGTGCTAATTGAAGGTGTGAGTATTAGTAGGGTAATGCATCCCAAATTGTATTGGTAATTGTGATTTGTAATTTGAAAAAGCAGTGATGTTTTGAGTTGAATTAATGAGCTTGTGATCTGTTGATATTCGTGTGCTTTCATCAAAAAAGATTAAGGGCCAGATGTATGTAGATAGCATTTTGCAATTCCCTAATTGTGAATCCAAAGGATTTGCAATTAGGAAATTGCAAAACGCAATGTATGAAGGTGTATAGTACACCTTTTGTGATTCCTAGGGGGTCCCAAATGAACTACCTCATGAACATTAATGAGGTAGGTCACAATTTGGGACACCCTAGGAATCACAAACGGGATGGTGGCCTGCTGAGATCAGCAGACAACTCTATCCGTAATTGCTTTTCAATAAGTTCTGCGAATCTGCCCGTTTCCGAACGCCAAAATGCTTGATACATTTGGCCCAAAGAATTTATCAGACTAAGAAATAGTCTAAGATCTTGTGATAAAGACATAAACTAAGAGTTGATTTTGGTATTCTTGTCTGCTAATGATTTGAAGTGCAGGTTGTGAGAAGTCGTTGACTGCTCAATTGAGACAGGGACCGTAACAAATAATTGGGAGTGTACTAAAATTGATCAGTGTTAGTGGAACCTGATATGCAAAGGTGACACTGCAGGTATTAGGGGATTTCCAACTTGCTGTAACTTCATTGGGGTGTTTCGAACTTTCTTTTGCTTGAAGAAAAGTTGGTATACCAAATATTTATTAAGATCCCATGCTCCAACACTATGTGGATGCTGTGGGCTCTGAATAGGTCTGCGGGGCGTCATGTAGATATTGAAGATTATTGAGCTCAGCGACAATCCTTGAGGGAATTGGCAGATGAGCTTCTTGGGTTCTGAGGTGTAGGGTAAAGTCTAACTCATGGAGTTCTGTCATGAGGTAGGTGGGCATCCACTTGCGGTCCAGTCCACTGATACCCAAATGCTGATGCTTCGAGGTTGAGAAGGATGAGTGTAGCCATTTTCTCCTCAGTCAAGGATGCTTCTGATGTCATCGGTGGCCGCAATGAAGGCTGTCTCTATGCTGTGGTTGCTGTGAAAACCTGATTAAGAGCTATCTATGAGTTGATGGGGTTTTAGCTAGTCTGAGAGTTGGATATTGAGGGTTTTTCCATGGCTTTAGATGGAAAATGCAGGAGTGAGATGGGTCTGTTGCTGCTGAGAATGTTGGGGTCTGCTGTTGGTTCCTTTATTATGGCTTGACTTTGTTATTTTTCGGGCAAAATGGGAAGGTTACAGTGGTTATGGAGGGTTTGATGATGGTGGTGAGTGTGAGGAGAAGATGATTCTTCCAAGGTTGTATATGAAGTGGGTGCTTGGGTCAGAGAGGGCACCTGAGTAGATGGTATTCATCAGGGTTGTGATTTCTTCATTCAAACGGGGAGTTCATTTCGGTAGGCTGTGGGTCGAATGTGTTGTAGATCTTGGCAATCGTCTGCTTGAAGAAGTTTGAAAGCTTGTTGCAGAGTTCTTGGGATAGGATTATGTTGTTGGCAGCTGCAGGATTGGAGAAAGTCTTGATGATGGTGAAGATTTTTTTGCTGGAGCTGGTTTCAAGTCTGAGAGGTAGGACCTTGTTCTTTGCGTCTCATAGTTGTTGGTGGTAGAGGTTGAGGGAGTCTTTGTATGTGTATCTAGAGGTAGTGCTATTGTTGAGTCTCCCTTTTCTCTCAAGGTATTTGCAGTAATACTTGGGCTCCCTGAGGTTGTCCGTGTACCAGCTGGGTCATTTGTTGTTTTTCTAGGTCTTGTTTCTGGTGGGAGAGGTGCAATTGGCGCAGCCGGTGAGCCATTTATTGAAGACCCAGGTGTCAAAATTGAGGTTACTGGTGTGGTCGGGTGACTGTTCCTGTAGGGTTTTGCCAAAATAGAGAGAGGGGTCCTACTCACCAAAGGGACAGGACACCAAAAACAGACACTTCTGTCAAAAATAGGATCCCTTTGGGCTCCTTAAAGTATACCAACACACAATTCCAGCATGCACTCACAACCCAATCTCCAATATTGAATGGAAACCAAAAAATTTAGTATACATGTTGTGATGTATTTTTATTATTAGCAAAATCTATATCAGTTCAAAATGTATACATCAAGTTAAAAAACATAAGTATCATAAAAATACATAGAGTAAAATTATGTCATACATAGACATCTGGGAGAGTTAAAACAGGCAAAAAAAACATCAACAACCTGATAAATCCAGTACGCACCCCAAAATTGTTTGAACTCTACAATTAGTGACCCTGGTTCAATACTTAATAATGTTTTTTCATCCTTATTGAACTTCAGATATAATTCGGGTGCGTTCCCCACATAACAAAAGCAAGCGACGTGTTTTGGTGGAATAGTGTTATAGTCCACCTTCTTCAGGCTTAAATATACAGTGCAGTATCTCCCAACATATTCATCTAGAAAATATTATAAAACATGTTTTAGTTAGACACTTGGACATCTCTTTTTTCATTTCATAAATATTTTCATATGTCACATGTCCAATATAGCTTACACATCATTAATAACAACTAGACATCACAAACATATCTAATGTTAAAAAAGAAATGCATTTACATTACAACCTTGGTTCCACCTTTAATTATTCACACACCACTTCCAAGCAGGCCACTTAATGTGGCAACCATCATCTCACACACTCCTGCGCGCCACGTCTCTAGGGTGTACCCACCGGAGAAATAGTCAGGATATGGGGATATATATTTTATCCCTTATGGCGGCTTCCTTCTTAGATAGGGCTCTCCATGCAGAATAGAACTAGGGTACAAATATTTCTTTCCTGCAATTAAAACTGTGATAGAAATAGGGGGGATTTTATTTCAAATGCCAACCCTCAAAATATCAATCACACCTCCTAAAATAAAAAGTCATGGCTCTACATTATTCTATTGTTCACTCACTGATTTGTAGAAGTAGATCAATCATGTATGTAGTCAACAGACAGAATGTTCAGTGCTTGTCCTGTATAAAGAGATGCAAACATATGTGGCCAAAGAACACACTAATTAGAAACTGCAATGTCTCCAAAACACAAATTCTATACAGATATTGAATGTAATATAAAATAAACAAATAAAGCGCACTACCTTTACCCCCAGTCAAGAGATCTGGGTTAAATCCATAATTCTTTTGCTCACCATGCCACCCCAGTTTATACCTCGCCATATGCAAATCAGCCTTGACCCTGTGCCTCATGGGAACAGTCCAGCCCGAACTGCCAAGCCAGGTCCTCCCTGGACCGGAAACAAGCATCCTAGGACCGGTTTCAGGGTTTCACCCCTCTTCAGCCAGGATAGCTTGATTCCAGTGGCATGGAGAGCACGGGACTCACGTCTGAGCATACCCGTCCCACTCGGGGTGACAAATGTAAAAAGAACTATTGATGGACGGAATACAGACCGAATCAAAACATTCACCCCCAGTCAAGAGATCTGGGTTAAATCCATCATTCTTTTGCTCACCATGCCACCCCAGTTTAGACCTCGCCATATGCAAATCAGTCTTGACCCTGTGTCTCATGGGAACAGTCCAGCCCGAACTGCCAAGCCAGGTCCTCCTTGGACTGGAAACAAGCATCCTAGGACCGGTTTCAGGGTTTCACCCCTCTTCAGCCAGGATAGCTTGATTCCAGTGGCATGGAGAGCACGGGACTCACATCTGAGCGTACCCGTCCCACTCGGAGAGTGGAGCAGAGTACTATAATGTCATCTATTTTCCCAAAAGAGTAGCCAGATTCATGTATTAACTGCATTATTAGTATGATGCCAAGAGGAGCAAGGTATTAATTTGATGCTCTTATCACATAGGCAAATAGACTCGGAAGCTCACCGGATTAGCAAAGAGGTTTGCGAGTTTTTTAAAAAAATCACACGAACCGTGTATGTGTCGTTTTAAATGCCATAGCTCCTGTGGCCACGCCTTGACGGAGGTTCTAAGAAAGGCAGTGCACTTTATTTGTTTATTTTATATTACATTCAATAACTGTATAGATTTGTGTTTTGGAGACATGGCAGATTCTAATTAGTGTGTTCTCTGGCCACATATGTTTGCATCTCTTTATGCAGGACAAGCAGTGAAAATTCTGTCTGCTGTCTATATACATGATTGATCTGCTTCTACAAATCAGTGATAGAAGAATATAATAAGGTAGAGCCATGACTTTTTATTTTAGGAGGTATGACTGATATTATGAGGGTTGGCATTTGAAATAAAATCCCCCCTTATTTCTATCACAGTTTTAATTACAGGGAAGAAGTATTCGTACCCTAGTTCTATTCTGAATGGAGAGCCCTATCTAAGAAGGAAGCCGCCATAAGAGAGAAAATATTTATCCCCATATTTTGTCTATTTCTCCGGTGGGTACACCCTAGAGACGTGGCGCACAGGAGTGTGTGAGATGATGGTTGCCACATTAAGTGGCCTGTTTGGAAGTGGTGTGTGAATAATTAAGGGTGGAACCAAGTTTGTAATATAAATGCATTTCTTTTTTAACATTAGATATGTTTGTGATGTCTAGTTGTTATTAATGATGTATAAGCTATATTGAACATGTGACATATGAAATATTTATGAAATGAAAAAAGAGATGTCCAAGTGTCTAACTAAAATATGTTTTATAATATTTTCTAGATGAATATGTTGGGAGATACTGCACTGTATATTTAAGCCTGAAGAAGGTGGACTATCACACTATTCCACTGAAACGCGTCGCTTGCTTTTGTTATGTGGGGAACGCACCCAAATTATATATGAAGTTCAATAAGGATGAAAAAACATTATTAAGTATTGAACCAGGGTCACTAATTGTAGAGTTCAATTAATTTTGGGGTGTTTACTGGATTTATCAGGCTGTTGATGTTTTTATTGCTTGTTTTAAATCTCCCAGATGTCTATGTATGACATAATTTTACTCTATGTATTTTTATGATACTTATGTTTTTTAACTTGGTGTATACATTTTGAACTGATATAGATTTTGCTAATAATAAAAATACATCACAGCATGTATACTACATTTTTTGGTTTCCATTCAATATTGGAGATTGGGTTGTGAGTGCATGCTGGAATTGTGTGCTGGTATGCTTTAAGGAGCCCAAATGGATCTTATTTTTGACAGAAGTGCCTGTAGGGTTTTGTCCAGTTTTCGTCAGATATTTTTCCCCAGTATCTTGATGGTGCTTTTTGGATTTTTCTGGTGGGGTGGCTTGGTTGGGGGTTATCTTGAAAGGTGTGATGTAGCGGGCAGACCATTTGAGCGAGGTCATGTGGGTGGTGGTGATCCTGTTGCTGGATGAGAAAATAGGGTTGAGGGTGTGGTCTGCTGTGTGGGTTGGTCCATAGACAAGTTGAGGCTGTTGAGGAGGGCCATTGAATTAGGGTCTGGGGTGTCTTCCAGGTGGAAATTCAGGTCCCTGAGGAAGAAGTAGTTGGTTGATCTAATGAAGAGGAGAGCGATGAAGTCTGCAATGTGGTTGCTAGATTTTCACCTGGGGACCAGGGGATGGCAGGCGAGGGTTCCCTTAACGGTGGCATTGTAGTCCGTTTGTATTTTGAGTTGGAGGTTGTAGTGTCTTGTGAGTTAGGGACGAGGGACATTTTGGTTCCTCCTGGACCCTGTAGAACAGTGACAGAAGTGTGTGCATGTGGGTGATAGAATTCATGATGTAGCATGTTCAGTTAATGGTTGCACTTTGAGGAATAAAGACATGTATCACCAAGCTCTGTGTGTGTTGTGATAATTTGCATGTACCTGGGCTGTCGAGGATGCTACAACTGGAGAAGAGATGGGATTACATAAACCCTGTGACCAGAAGAACCAAGAGTGCACTTCCAGAGAGCTTGCCGAGGTCCAGCAATCTGCTAGTGCATGCCACGTGTGCCTCAGTAAAGTGAAAAACAGCACTTGACATATGTAGATTCAAAGCACCACTCCAGCCAGTGCAAGTCCTGTTAAGAAAGTGAAGGCCTTACAGAAAGTCTGTTGTTGGCTATAAACTTGCTGATAAAGTGAAGCCAAGAGGTACCACCCTACATCGCATCACAGAACCATCATTTATACAGTACAACAGAGCAAAAGGCCATGATAGCCGAGTACAAAAAAGCGCTGAAGCAGAGAAATTTCTGACACCAAGAAACACTTAAGGCAGTGACAACCAGGAACAGAAAGTGCAATGAGTAGCAACAGCCAGGAGCAACAGAATGCTGTGAGCAGAAGCATGTTGGCGCCGAGAAACATTAGAGGTGACAATAACCAGATATAGGGAATAAGGTCATGCTTACAAGAACCTCAGGAAAGAGAGCTTTCCGGCCTCAGCACCAGAGGCTGCAACCCAAGCAGAAGCATGGGGGTTGTGCTTACAAGGCTAGTGAATCATGTTGCACTGACTAAAAGGCTGTGAGTGGTGGTCAGAATAGTGACATTTTTCAATGGCTGCTGAAAACAATGCAAAATATATTGTTGCAGCCTTCTTGAAACCTCCGCCTCCCTTCGATATTGCCAAAAAGCAGAATATTGGTTACAGATGGACTGACTGGATCGAAACCTTTGATGATTTTATTGATGCGCTGGAAGAAGCAAATGACAAAAAGATCATTACATGTCAAAAGAATTTAGCAGGTGAAGGAGTAACTTGTATGTGGCAAGCTAGGTGTCTACTAATGCAATTGCACTGTGGCTTGCATTAAGTAGGTAATGGGATGGGCCAGGCTACTGTTGGCGGGAAGAATGCTGAGGTGGAAAAACCTGAGAGGGAAAAGCTGGGCAGCAGTGGTGTCACTTGGTCAGAATGGGGAAAAAGGATCAGGCCGAAGCAAGCAAGACCTGGAGCCTACTGTCAAGTGGCAAGCTATGTGCTCAGATGCTGCTCTCAGTCTAAGAAATAGAAAATGGAGTCTGAGACAAACTTGTCTAGGAACACACACCAATATAAATACACATTTTCTATGTAATTAATGTTCTTTTTTCTTCACATTGACCTATAGGATTTCAGTAAGCTCCTGGGAATGGGTTTACTCCCCATCTTCTCACAAGAGTACAATCGCCTTAAGGCCTTTGTCCTTGAATGTTATAGGCACATCTTTCCTGGTTTCCAAATTTCCTTCCCATGAATCAGTCATCTAATACAAACAAGAATCTATTCATTAGGTAATGGGCAGTTGCTTCCGAAATTGCAACGTCTGCAGCAAAGAGAAGAAAAACATCTTGTACAACAGTAGTTAAATGTGAACAGTTTATCATTTCAACAATAATGCACTAATACATAACATCATCAGGTATGTCAAGTTAAGAATCTAGGCTTCATTTCTATGTTACAGGCCTATGGTTTATAAGTATGGGTGCATACTACAATTTGAATTTAGCACATCCTTTTAAACATAAGTTTTGCAAATTATTTGCAATAAAATGTTTTGCAAATGACTAAAATTCATGGCCGCATGTGTCTGTCTCTCCATCAATCCAGACACCCATTCCTGGTGAGTTATGATGTTTCAAAGAGTGTAGCCAATGTAATGAATATGCCCCTGCACAGATGAATGCTACTGGCGAAGCTAATCCTCCCAGAGGACAGGATTAATCGTGCTACCCCCCTTTCCCACTATTGGCAAACCTATCTATGCAGGTTGGCCATAACATTGTGTGCATCTGGGACATTTTAGAATGAGATTGTTTGTCAGTAGAGAAGTTCTCAACAACAGTGACTTCATCTTGCTCTGAAAATGAAGAACATACTGGAATAGCATCTGCATTGGAAAGGGCAGGGCAGTCAACTTGGGTGCCTGTAAGCTGAGGGGTTGGTTCAGGAGAGTTTTAGCCATTGCAAGTCTCCATTCATTATTAGTTGCTGACTCAGTATTTGCACTCTGTAGAATTTCCTAGGGAGGAGGCTGCTGGGTGGCCCTGAAGTCTCTTTGGAGATGTTTTCCTGAGTTGGACCAAAAATCTCCTCCTCATCTTCGGCTTTGAAGGGGGTGTGATGGAAATGTCATCCAGTTTCACCTCCAGTATGACCCTTTGCCACTTATAACATGGAACACATCTCCTTCAATTGCCTCCTCTCATCCTGCCATTTCTTCTTTACATCCTCCATAATTGGCACATGCACTTTACTGACAGAGTCTGTCACCTACTTCTACATTCTGCTTCTCCGCTTCACTGAAGGTGTATAGAGGTAGGCCATATAGTGTTCTAACATAAAGGTAATTACAAGATATGTCTCCGCCTCTGGAAAGTTCCACTTCCTCTTGAGTGTAGTTAATTGCATCCTGATAGCTGCAGCTGCTCTGTGGGTTTCACTCACACAACAAAATCATGTAGTACAAGGTTAGTCCAGGGTAAGAACTGATTGTATGTGCTTGCATGAGGCAGAGATCTGCACCTCAGCTGCAGAGATCTTTGCCTATAGGTTTTCAACTGTAAACGTTACTAGTTGCACATTTATGATTCTGTTTTTGTTGTAAGAGTCTTCACCCCCTTGTTAGAGTCCTACTTGTGGATTGATATTTTCACCTAAAAATGATGAATGCTATATAGGCAGAGATATCCTTCCAAACACAGGTTGAAATCTTTGTGTGCAGAGAACTCCATACATATATATTTCCCCTTCAGATGTGGCCTCATCATGTGCATGCACAAATACAGGACAATTGTGCATTCTAAAATTAGAAACAAAAAAGATAATAAATCCATGGTCCAGTGCTTTGGTAGAAATATGCATACATTTTTACATGAACACATTGCAGCACAATGTTAAAGGCAGCTGCAATTTGCAGCCCATGTAAGGTTAATGAGTGACATAATTGCAGTACACTACACACATTGTTGCAGAAAAGTATAAAAATGTAATGACAGAGTTACTTCCCATAGGAAAATATAGCCAAAGTGCACCATAAACGTGGGAAAATACAACTAAGGTCCTATTGCACAGTTTAGAATATACAGGGGCATATGTATAAGCCCCTTTTGCCACTGCAACATCATTTATTTTGATGCTCCGGTGGCACAGCAATGTTTAAAAATTTTACAAGGTGGTGCCAAGCCACTCAGTGTGGCATAACGCCACCTTGTAAATATACCCCGTTCTGCCGCAGTCCTCTGCAGAAAAGGGGCGTGCAATGGGTGTTGCTGTGTGTATTCCACTGCAACACTAATTGCTTTTTGACACAGCCCCAGATTTACAAGGAGGTGTAAATCTGTTGCTGCACCAAAAACTAATGCCATTCAAGAGCAGGCATTAGAATGGCCACAAGGAGAAATGCTTTTTTTTCTCCCTGTTTTTGCTTTTTCTGTGTGTGCTGCATTCTGTAGCACACATAGAAAGAGCAAAAAGCCACTAGCGATTGTTTATATACAGGAAGGTGTCTCTTCCTGCACATAAACAATCATTAAATAATGACAATATGCTACTTCTATGTGTGCTACAGAATGCAGCACATGTAGAAGTAACAAATAGCCATTATGGATTGTTTATGTGCAGGAAGGGAAAAATCATTCCTTGCAACACAGGCACCCTTGCACTATGGTGCAAGGGGGCCTGCAGAGGTAGTAGGCAGCTAATTTTAGCATCAGCACAAGGTAAAACACAGGGGTGTGCCATATAGTAGTAAATAGAGCACATCCCTGCATTTTGAAAATGTTGGAGTGTGGTGCTGCCAGATTTGGTGCAGCTCCGGGTTCCGACATTTTCTATCAAATTTGACCCACAGTTTCTATTGGGAGTTAACGTTTGTTGAACATCCCACAGCCTCACAGAACTGTTTGTGAATTGTGTCGGTGTCACATAACTTTTATTGGATTGTGCTCTGTTTTTGTTCCCTAAGGTGATACGCTCTTAAAATCACAGAGGAGAGACATATGCATCCAGCTGGGGGTCGAAGAGCACAGCCCTTGGTATGGTGCAACTGATTTTTCCATATTAATTAGGAGAAAAAGCTAATGCACAAAAACCTTTCCCTACCTCCTCTAAAAAACTCAGGTGTTATGTTTTTATGAAGCTAATGAACAGATACTGGAGGAAGAGATACTTTCCCAAGCCTCTAACAGAAGCTATATTAACATGGCAGGTAATTGGCACTGAGAATTACTGGGCCATAAACCTCTCCAGCAATATTCACCAACGTCGGAATCAGTTGGGTGGTCCACATATCAAATGATTCCATTGCTTCTATAAGGATCTTGACCATTCTAACAATGACAGCTAGAGAGGAACCTATCAATGCCAGTTCATCAGCTTCCTTGTGGAACTTCTTATGTTCCTCGAGGAAATCGGTTTTAGAGTAGAAAGGTTCGATTCCTAACTCCATTATTTGGAATAGGATTTCCATCAGATTTAGTGCAATATGTTTATGGAACTACGGGGCATATTATCAAGACGTGAAGGACATCTAACATGGGCTTCAATTGGAATTCCATAGAGCACATTATCAAGTCCATTATCGCTGCTTTAGCAGCAGTTTTCTGCCGCTAAAGCGGCGATAATTTTATCGCCTGTCTTGATAATATGCCCCTACTTTCCTTTGAAAGACCAAGTGTCCGCAAACCATGGAGAGCAGTACTTGGCAGCTGTTGAGTGTGTTTTACGTCAGGAATAATGGGAGCGGATGTTTATCAAAGAAATTCTTGATGAGACCCAGAGAAGAGGTCCCTAAAGCGTAGAAATGTTGAGTAAAAATGCTATTGGCAGAACATGGTAGGAGCAAAAGGTGAGCATCAAACCCTTTGAGAAGTAGAATGCTAACGCTGTAGGAAGTGACACTTGTTGCCTTTGACAAATAGAAGAATACATCATTTTGTTCATCACCATTAAGCCCACAACTAGATAGATATTTCTTTAACAGTTCAAAATATTACTGTTGGCCTACCTGAAATTAACCATACAGTACGATTTAGGGGTATTTGTGTGACGTACACATAATATTGTAATATTTGAGACACAAAATATCTCTGTGTTTTGTCAATACCTTTTTTATTCTTTTTCTACCATACAATGCAGCTGTCAAAAAGTATGTAGTCAGCTTACGCTTTGTTGAAGCACCATGATCTTGGAAAAGAGTTTGCAAGCTGTCATTATCTTTAGAGGTGAAAGCTAAAAGGTGCTACAAAGTCTGAAAAGTCTAACAGACAAGGTTCAAGTTCTTTCGTATGGGTGTGTGCAAATTCTGAAACGAGTGCCCGCAATGAGGCTCTCTAGGAATCTGTAGTGTCTCATGGTGGAATTGCTGTACCCAATGTGAACATTGTAATCATACTCTGGAAGCAGAGTTACATTTCCAGTACCCACATTAGATTTGTCCCTGATACTTAAGGAGTTGTGTACCAGCATGTAAGAGATTCTTTGTTTTGCAGTTCAGTACAATGCTTCCATAGACCACAAGGCAATTGAATAAAGAGCCTTCATCATGATAGCTCAAGGTTCTCCCAAAGGCAGTGTTGGCTGTAGCAATCCTATTGTAAAGGTTGTATTTCCATGTCTTTTCTAATATGGTAGGGGAATGCAGAAGTAGGTGGATATGATTTCTGTTTTTTTTACGTAAATCCTAATACCAAATACCATTTGTATAAAAGTGACACCTTTTGACATGGTCACCCCACTTTCTTCCCTTGTGCTGATGCTTTCCGACTGAAAGTGCACTGGCTCCCTGATAACTAGGCCCCAGTGCCAGTGCGCTTTTCCTTAAAACCAAGTAAATGTCTAATTGTACCTAAATTGGCACAGCCTTTAGCACTCCTGTAAGTTCCTAGTAAGGGGTACTCCTTGTACCAAACGCAAGGTACTAAAGAGGGTCCCTAAGGGCTGCAGCATGTATTATGCAATCCTAAGGAACCCACACACAGTTTGCAAGCAGACTGCTATTGCAGGCTGTGTGAAATGGTGCAAAGCATTTTGAAAACACGACATGCCACACTCCCTGTGTGCCATGCCGATGCACACTGCTTATGCTATATGTTAGTCACCCCTACAGTAGGCCTTAGAGCCCAAAGGCAGGATGTATTAGATTCTATGTGAGGACATATTTGCATGCGCAGAGATACCCCTGCGATGTTTAGTTTCAATCCCATGACATTGCAAGTTTTTTTGACAGAGTTTTATATAGCCCGAACTTGACCCGAAGGTATCAGGTATCAGAGCGCTTTACACGAGCACCAGTTGTGTTACATGAGGACACATTCATTTTTGTTAGGCACAGGGAGATTAAGTGATTTGCCCAGTATCACAGGAAGTTGCACGTCCTTGCAGAGACTCGTACCCGGTTCCCCAGATTTGAGGTGGACCGCCCTAGTCAATAGGCCAACTCCTCTCCCCAAGTGTTCAGGAAGCCATCTTAAACATATGTTATGGACACTGGTTATAATGAATTACCCAGCTACATAATGGTTTCACTGAAAATAATGGTGTTTGGCATCAAACATGTTGCCTTAATAGATCTGCACTTGTTACCAGTACTAGATTCATGGTGACATGCACCCAGAGAGCACCTCAGCATTTCTCCCTGAAAACCTACTAGTCCTTTAGTGTGCTGGCTCAGTGGTATCACCCAGCCTACTACCACAGGTGAGCTGTTGACCCCTTGTTGGTGAGAGCCTATGATCTCAATGGTCTGGAACAATGCCTGCCCTGGCGGAAGGTGATCACTAGGCCTGGGGAGATCTCGTAGAGTTCTGCTACGTGGCATTCCGTGCTCAAAAACTCCACGAGATTCCACGGAATTCCGGGGAACATGGCGGCTGACTAGGGGGGAACATGGCGGCTGACTAGGTCACGCCGCAAGCTCGTCTACCCCCGGCACCTCTGAATGCCTTTGAATGCCTTGATTTTCAGAGCCTTGCTCTAATTTAATGCCGCCTGGTCCCCCGAAGTAATACTCCTGGGAAATCAATTACCTGCGGTGGAGCGGGTGTCCTTCTGGCGCCGTTTGTTGGGGGGCCGCGTTTCTCGCTGTGCGGCTCTCGGCTCGCTGCTGTGTGCTGATGGGAGCTTAGCGAGTGTGTGCGCGGCCCTGTGGCCGGCTTCCTACTGCCGGAAGTCCCGCGCTTCACGGGGGCGGATTTCGGCTCGCGCCTTCTCGCTTTCTCGCTTCGCCTCCTGTGGCCTCCGGTGGCTTTGCTTTCCTCTGGTAGTCTGGCAGTCCGCTTTGGTGCGGTTCAGGAGGGCGCCTGATGGCTCTCTGGCGTGTGGTCTGATCCGTGGCCAGGGCTGAGTTCTGTTGTCTCCGGCTGTCTTCGGCTGCTGTCTTGTCGCTCTGCCATTGAGGGAGGTGGTGTCAAGTCCTGGTCATTGGAGTTTATCGGCAGAAAACCTGGTGCAAGAGTGGTGGGGGCTGTGTGGAAGTCCTGTGGTCACCTGTGGTGGGGGGAGACTCTTGCAGGCTGCTGCTGGAATTCGCCCTGACAGGCGCGCAGCTGCCAGGATCTCTCTGCGTGGAATACCAGGTACGATCTCATGTAAGAGGAATCCACATTCTAGTAGTTGCAGCTTTACTGGTGTTATTCCAAATCCAGGTGTTAGTAGTAGAAGTTCCTGTTTTCTCGCTCCTTTTCATCAAGAAGACTTTAAAAAACAGCACTTCTCAGAGCAGAGAAACTTGATACAAACTTTTTTTGCCCCTTGATATCTTGGTTAAGAGTGCAAGGGGGTGCTACCACTTATCTCGACATATGACCCCCGGGCGAGCCAAACGATCAAAAAAACTAAATAAGGGGGATAATAATGTGAGCGCCTCTTCAAACTCTCCAGCTAAGAGAGGAAAAAAAGTTAAAACAGTTGTTGTGTCTACAATACCCTCTGTAATACCTTCTGTAATACCCTCTCAAGCACCTACTACTGACTCCGCCAGCGTATATGTGACCACAGATAAAGGGTCCTTCATTGCAGCATCATTTGCCTACTCCATCTATCCCACAGAAAGGTCGGGAGGGTCAGCCTTCCCAAGTGGTTATAGAGGAAGGGCCAAATAATCAGGAATATCCTAATAGATATACCCTTCATAATAAAATCTACAACCAGTCGGTCGTCCTGGAGGATTCCCGTCTTACCCCCATCGGCCATACTTTAGTAGGGTCTGCTAGTATTAGCCTCCCTCCTAAAAATCCCACTAAAATATATGGCAAGAGTCTAAAAAGAGACCAGCATTCTATCCCTTCACGGCCCTTGCATCAGCTAAAAGATCTCTCAAACCTTAAAATTAAACCATCTTTAAGATCCTTTTTCAAGGTACAGGAAAAGACGTTTTTAACACCATTGCAGCCATTAGAGGAGTCCGACCCTACTACAAGTAGGGGTAGCGGGGAAGCAGCCCCAATTAAGCTATCTGCGGCTGCCGTGGACAACATTGGTACAAGAGAAACTTTTGCAGGTCCTACGGGGGCGGATCTCGTTAATATTACAACAGAAAACAGGTCTGAGGCATTGAGTTAAAGCAGCCAAGATCTCATATCTGCTTTAGAAAATCCCAATACGGCTCCAACCCCTCCAGTACTGCCATTTTTACCAACTACCTCTGACCAGTCTGATCTGGTGCAACTGCTAAACTCCCTATCTTCAGAAATTCGGAGCAAGTTCGCCATTTCGGAGGAGAATCAGGCTAAGATTCAAGATTCATGCGAGTCATTAGAAGTTAAAATGTCGGTTATCACTGAAAGAATATGTGTAATGGAGGCTTCAATTGATGCTCTAAATAAGCAAGTGGAGATGAACTGTTCTGAAATCCAATCTTTAAAAAGGGGAGAAAAAGATATGCTGGAAAAATTGGAAACTTTGGAGAATAACGCCAGGTGCAACAATATTAATGAATATTCTGGAAGGTTCAGAAGGGGGGGGGATATTAAAACCTATGTTATAAGCCTTTTAAAATAGTTTATCCCAGTCCTAGAGGTTAAGGATTTGGAAGCTGACATCCAGAGAATCCACAGAGACCCTTTCTCCAAGAACCCAAATAGAAAAAACCCCAGGCAAATTCTCGTGAACTTTAAATCATATGCTCTAAAAGAACGGGTTCTTTTGGAAGCTCTAAAAGCTGGGTCTTTCACAAAAGGGGATTGGGCCTTTCGGATAAGATCAGATCTCTCCAGAATTACACAAGACAGGCAGTGGGAACTGGGGAAATTTATACCAACATTAAGATCACTTGGCGCTACAGTACAGCTGAGGTTCCCTGCTCTACTTAGAGTAATGTGGGGAAACAAAATGCACAATTTTAGAGACCCCAAGGAGGTAGAGATCTTTGTTGATCAAATCAAGGCTCAAGGCTAAGGTTATATAGAAAAAAGCAGAACAAGTATAGGTTGTCGGGTGGGTTATGAGCTCATAGGGGTTATCTTATAACAAACCCCATGTGGTATAGGAGGGTTCCCAGGGGAGGGGGGGGTTGGTGATATATGGGCAGTTCACAAATTTAATCATGCACTGGGTGGGGAGCAAAATAGGGGAAAAAAAAGAAAAAGTCCTCATTTACACAGTTCTCTAAAAGAAATTGCTAAGCAGTTGGGAAAGGTTCTCTTGCAATGTGCATTTTGTTCGAGTAAAAGTGAGGATGGCTGGGTTGGCACAAATAGGTGAAATTAGAGTTTGTACCTGGAACATTAATGGTTTAAGGGCCCCAAGTAGGAGAAGGAGATTATTCCAGTATTTAAGGCAAGTTGAATTTGATGTCATGATTCTACAAGAGACCCATCTTTTATCGGACGAATGGGAGCTGGTTAAGGCTAAACAAGGTTGGATAGAGGGGTCACTTCACACCACACAGCCCTTTTATACTAAGGGGGTGGCTATTATTTGGAAAAAATCTGCAAATGTGGTTCTAGGGTCCTATAAGGTAGACAATAAGGGGCGTTGGATTATAACGGAATTAAAAATACTTAATAACTGGGTGACATTGGTGGGTCATTATGGGCCGAATATCGATGATGAGTCCTCGCTTAGAGTTATCTACAATCACCTACTTGATTCAACATATCCTATTATTATGGGTGGAGACTTTAATGTTCTCTTAAACCCATCTTTGGATAAATCTAAAGGGGGTAATTTACTAAATTCGTAAATGGGCTCATTGATTAAAACACTGATGGCGGATTTAAATTTAATATATATTTGGAGAATAAAAAATAAGTCCATAAGTGGCCCCTCCAATTTTACCTTCCATAATAAAAAATATAAATATTACTCTAGAATTGTTTTTTTTTTGTTAGATCATAGATTGGTAGAATCAATTGGGGCAATCTCTCATATACCTGAACATTTATCCGACCACTCTTCTGTTCAGTTGGTTCTAAAATTCTCTCACCAATCAGAAGTTAAAAGATGGACGTTGGTTAGGTCCATTCTCAAAGATGAGTCAGTGGTTGCTCAGTTAAAAATCGACACCCAATTTTTCTTTGAGGCAAATGATAATTCTGCCCCGGTAGAGATAATATGGGACGCCTATAAGGCTTTCATTAGAGGTAGAATTATCAGCATCTCAGCCTCTCTCAATAAGGCAAATAAAGATAAATTAAAGTTACTGGAAGCCGAGATTCATAGAGCCTCGCTCTCACAATCAACTAACAGGATGAGTGTAGATCAGAGGGGAGAAAGTTCTGAGCTGTTGGCTAAGAGACAGGATCTGGCAGACTATTTAGATAGTATTGTTAAGAGAAGATGGGATGCTAGTAATATGGAGAAGGCAGTGGGAAACGTTTGGCCTGGAAATCCCGAGTCAACTTAACAAGAAATCTTATTAAAGAGATTGTCAACATTGAATCAGGGGAGTTATCTTCTGATAGGGTCATGATGGAAAAAGCGTTTGAAAGCTTTTTTAAGGATCTATATACTGAAGATCTAGTTGTCACGGACTCCCAAATTAATAATTATTTAAAAAATATCTCTTTACCATCTCTAGTTGAAGAGCAGGCTCAACAGCTTAATAGGAAGATCGTACTTTCTGACATCAGGGCTGCAATTAAAAATCTAAAGAGAGGGAGTGCTGCAGGTTTAGATGCAATCCCTAATGAGTTTTATATCGCCTTAAACAAGACTCTTGCCCCGATTATGGAGGTACTTTTCGACAGTATTTTTACAAATAACTCCCCAATTCCCAGTTCCTGGAATGAGGCAGCTATCACTTTGATATTGAAACCCAACAAAGATAAAAAAAATGTGAGTCTTATAGACCCATTTCCCTGTTTAACTGCGTTTATAAAATCTTTGCGCAAATTTTAGCAGGAAGATTAAATAACATAATAAGTAACCTAATTCATCCTGATCAAAAGGGGTTCATTAGAGGGCGCCATTTGGGGTATTTAACCAATGAGCTAATTGGTGCCATCGATAGTGCCTCTACTAATAACATGCCACTGATGATTTTTGCATTTGACGCAGCCAAAGCTTTTGACCGGGTTAACTGGTCTTGTTTACATCAGCTGGTCCATGCGTTTGGTTTAGGAGAAAACATTGTGAGAACTCTTAGTAAGTTCTACAACTCTCCAAAGGCCAGGATTATAGTGAATGGGAACCTAACTAACGCTGTTCCTTTAGAGCGAGGTACTAGGCAGGGTGGTCCTCTTTCCCCTCTTCTTTTTGATTTGTATATAGAACCACTTTTTATTAGGTCTAGTAAGCTTTTTAATCCATTTGAATTCAGGGGGTGGTCAAAGAAATTGGCCCTGTATGCAGATGACCTGATGATTTTTACAAAGGAGTCACCCGCAATCTAGCCAAAGTTGGAGCAAATGCTGTTTGAATTTGGGGAGATATCGGGTTATCAAGTGAATCCCCAAAAACGAGATTATGTCATGGAATTGGCAATTTAGTTCACCCTTGGTACCCCAGCGAAAAAGATACTTGGGTGTCCAAATAACCCAGAATATTAGCGAGCTGGCTCAGGCTAATTTAGAGCTTAAACAGAAGGAGATTAGAGCCTTATTGAAATCCTGGCGTAACCTCCCATTAACCATCCTTGGTCGATCTAACTTGGTTAAAATGTCAGTTCTGCCAAAAATGACATTTATCTTCGATGCAATCCCCCTCTTATTAAGTCCAGCTGCGTTAAAACACTTACAGTCTGATATTAATAGTTTTCTTTGGGGTGTTAAAGGGATTAGGATTGTATGGAAGAAACTGAGATGTGGAAAACAAGAGGGGGATATAGCCAGCCCTGATTTTGGGTTTTATAGTTGGGTGTTTCTTTTTAGGAACATTAGATCTCTTCTTGATTCTTCCAGCTTTACGCCTTATCTTTTAGCCATGTCTAATAGCGTTTCACAAGTGGGGACGGTCTTCCCTTTAAATTTGGACACCTGAAATACTTTAAAAAGATTAAATTGAAGGCGCTACGGACGGCCTGTGAACTCTGGTTCCAGATGAGGAAATTGCCTAAAATTCCTTATTACTGCTCTAGTGCCCCCATTTGGAATTCTTCAGGGACCCCAGAATGCTTAATTCATAGTTTTTCAGCGCCTCTACGGGATTATGGCTTTCAGAAATGGGGCCAATTGCTGTGTAACAACAAACTTCTGTCATGGAATGAGCTTATGCTCCTAACAAATCAAAGCTTATCCAGATGTAAGTTTTATCAACTCTCCTCCTGGTTCATAAAGCAGGGTAACATCGGCTGTACATATGATGAATCAGAGAGCAGGTTTTTGGTCCCGTGCAATCAAAAAAAGGAAGTGGCGAAATGGTATTGGATTTTGACCGAAGGAGATCAACCATTGTCACCTATGGAGGAGCCCTGGAGAAGAGACTTGCCTGGCAGTGACATCTTGTCTTTATGGCAAGTATCTTTATGCACTTTGTGGAAGGTTGTAAAGGCTGCGTCATTTAGAAGGAATCATCTGTTTACACTCCACAGAGCTTACTGGACCCCGAAGAGGATATCTAAGCTGGGAGGTGGAGAAAAGGCCTGCCTGAAATGTAGTCTGAGAAGCGCAGATGACGTGCACATGTTTATGCAGTATCCGCAGATTCAGGGCTTTTGGAGCCAAGTAGGTGGGATCATATAATGGGCCAAGAGATCCAGGTAAGCCTGACATTAATTATTTTTGGGATCTTACCTGAAGACAGTATTAATACCAAACTGTCAAATTTTCATGTCTCTTGGCAAGGAGAGAAATCTGTTTAATTTGGATCTCTCCTAATTCTCCAAAGGTTTTAGATTGGGTGTCATCGGTTAAAATAACTTATAAATTGGATATGGAATGTAAGGCAAAGAAAAGAACTAGATTTTGGGTGATTTGGGATAACTGGGTTAATAATACTAACTTGAGCCTTGCAATTGCTTAGTATATCATAAAAGTCCAATGATTATGAAACAAGTGAGTCTTGAGGAAAATGGTCCATGGGCAACTTTGGTTGTTATACCATCTTCGTAAATTCCCAAGTATAATGCGGTTGGATTCCCTAGATACCCACGAGGTGGAAAGAGTATTGTTGGGTCTCGTCTCTTCCCTGTGGGGTTGAAGAGGGTGCCATGATACCGCTACCGATCACTCACTCTATTTTCGTTAATGAGGACACAAAGTAAAAAAAAAAAAAAGAGATTCCACGGAATTCCGAGGGTGTGCAGAGCTGCTCAATGCACCCATTCGTGCTATGTTTTTGACATTCAGTAGTGCATCGCAAATTGTTGTGCTCTAAACTACATGCGACCGGCACCATGTGGTTGGCATATGGGCAGCCATTTTGTTTTCTGCTCTGTGCATGGTACTGTTTAATCCACCCTTAATCTGTTCAATCCTCCCCCTATCTGACTCATCCACCCCTCATTTTCTATTATTGTATCAGTGTGTGGTTTTGTGTTTGTATATTTTACATTTTGTCATTTCTTTGTGTGCTTTTCATGACTTTTTTTGGGTTTCCCTTTAAGTCTTTAGTTTTTCCTTTTTCCAATTTATTCTCTTCTCTTTTTTGTGACCACTCAGCACCAAGGCAGAGCAGGACGAGAGAGGGAGCGGCTGGGCCAGTGTGGCTGGTACACCAGGCCTGGCAGCAGGAACTGCCTGCAGAGGCATCAGCTGGTGTGGAGGATGGTGCACTGGTGTGTGTGCCGGAGCTCTGGGGTCCAGCGCACAGAACAGCAGTTGACTCACCGCTGGGCCGATATCCTAGACATCCAGCAGGACCTGCTTGACCTCCTGGACATCGAGGTTGCAGGGCTCTGTGAGCAATTATTTATTTGTTGTGTTCTTTCTATGCTAATATTTATTTTTCCAAATAGCATGCTGCTCACACTCAGAGGTAACTTAAGTTTACGTTACAAATATTATAATCTCCAGCCAGGTGCTCGGCGCCACCTAATTATACTTGTTGACACTCGCTTGGGCTTTATAATTATGAAGTCATGCATACTTCTCTGTTATGTAAATAAGATAGTGGTAGTAGTAGCAATATCAGTGAGTTACCGTTCTCTGTGCCTTTCTTTATGTAGCTCGTACAGTCCCAAGCAATCTCCTAGTTATGGGTAGTATGAATCTATGCATTGAAAAAAAGGGAGGCTGAGTTGGCCCACCAAAAAGGGTTGAGATTGAGAATGACATGAGAAGTCAAGATCATTTGTTGCAATGCATTTGTAGTTCCAAAATGTAGTTTAGGCTTAGGAAATTTAGAAAAGCAGTTAGATTTAAGAAATTAGGAATAGGCCAGCTCAAAACTAGTGCTATAGGCAATCTGATTTGGAAAAGTACAGTCTTACTGGGTTTGCCTTTGCCTGTTAAAAATATTTTGGGGAGATTATTAACTGTACCACAAATTGTTTTTATTTTATCTTCTTTATTTCTTACATCAGCATCCAGGGGCAAGGAGAGGGCTAGCAGCACAGAGATGGCTCTGGGAGCTGGAGGTTCCACCACCAGTGCCAAGGTGGGTGGAAGTTCCACTACCACCAGTGCCACAGTTCCTGCCGACAGATCTGCTGGCCCCAGTAAGTCCTCTTGGTAATATTGTTATTATTTCCCTAACCTTTACCGCTCCACATATAGAATATTTTTTTTACTCTCAGGGCACTGCTGGGAGGACTCTGCACCCACCCCTCCTGTCTCAGGGCACTGCTGGGAGGACTCTGCACACACCCCTCCTGACTCTGGGCACTGCTGGGAGTGATAGGCCCCCACCCCTCCTGTCTCAGGGCACTGCTGGGAGGACTCTGCACACACCCCTCCTGTCTCTGGGCACTGCTGGGAGGACTCTGCACACACCCCTCCTATGTCAGGGCACTGCTGGGAGGACTCTGCACCCACCCCTCCTGTCTCAGGGCACTGCTGGGAGGACTCTGCACACACCCCTCCTGTGTCAGGGCACTGCTGGGAGGACTCTGCACCCACCCCTCCTGTCTCAGGGCACTGCTGGGAGGACTCTGCACACACCCCTCCTGTCTCAGGGCACTGCTGGGAGGACTCTGCACACACCCCTCCTATTTCACAATATGTACGCTCATGACATACACGGATGTGGGTACGCTCCATGCATTCGAGGTGGGGGTACGTGTCGTACTTACACTGTTGGGGTGGGGGTATGCTCCATACGTACGCGGGTGGGGGTACGGGTCGTACTTACACTGTTGGGGTGGGGGTACGCTCCATGCATTCGAGGTGAGGATACGGGTCGTACTTACACTGTTGGGGTGGGGGTACGCTCCATGCATACGGGGTGGGGGTACGGTCCGTACATATCTGTCCCCACGCTATGTGATGCTTGTGCGGCCCGTACCCAGGCCTTTGCCACGTGGGTACGAGCCGTCCCGCCATTGTTGGGGTGACGTAGGTGTGGGCGTGGTACGACTCGTACCCACGCTCTTAAGGCGTGGGTACGGGACGTACCTGTCTGGTTGTGTTGCCGGTTCACGTCGTCAAGAACTTCCGTTGTGGCGGTCGCTGGCTTAGCTGGACACGCCCCCACCCCCTCGTAGTGACCAGGGCCTGGGAGTCAGGTATGTCCAGGGCATGTGTGCTGTGTGACTTTGGTGGGGGGTTTGTGGCCTGCCCTGGTCCTGCCACCCCCACCCCACTTTCCCCCCTCCCTTAGTTGTTCTGACCTTCTGCGGCATCTGCGTCGTAACCTGTAGAGGAGGTCGACTGCTATGAGGGCCGGGATGACACGTAGGTTCGGGTCCATGTCTGTGCGTCGCGTACGGGTACTCCTTGTTCGCGTCGTCCTGTCTGTCCGTCGCGTACTGGTACTCCTTGTTCGCGTCGGCCTGATTTCCCGGCAGTTTTTGGCTGCCGGATAATATTCACCGTGCGGGATGACGTCGGTGCGAATCGTAATTCCTGGTTCGTGAATGGCAGGCTGCAAGCGTCCCGACGTCAGGTCGGCGCTTTCCCGGATCGCATTTGTAGGTTTATTATCGTCGGTCGGGGTTTTGTACGATTCGTACGGAAATGGTGTTTCCGTGCGAATCGTAATTCCATGTTGGTAGATTTTGACGACCGGGTACGCGTTGGACGGAGAATATGCTCCGTCCGACGGTTCGTACCCGGTTTTTACAGGATCGTGATCGCCGCCTCTGTGTGCAAACAGGAATTGTTGACAGAGATTTATTGCGTATTACTCTGGTAATTTTAGATTTGCATTAGTAGGAAAGGGGCAGCTATTTTTCAGCAGAAGCAGACTCTTAGCACACACCCAGCTGTTTATCCTGTAGAATCATGCATAGTATTCACAACCGAGTGGTGTTTGAGGTTGCAGTGAGTAATGCAAATACATTCAACATCACTAAGGCTGGTTGCCTTTGCTGGAGTATAGTCAGTCACCCAGGTTACACATGTTCATGGTCTCAAAAAGCTGTTTGGACATGTGCTGTTTTCAGATTCTGAAAAGTGGATTGAAAATGTGTCAGACTGTAAAAGTACTTATCACTTGCCAAAAAAAGAGTAGTAAGTGTGCTTTCAAATTGGCAAAGAAATTTCTTTTTCTGCATAAAATCACACCATGAGTCTGTGTGCACACAGGAATTGTTTTTAGATATTTAATTCGTGATGGTTTTATTGTGATTTTCACTTGTAGGAAAGGGGTAGATAGTATTTTAAGATTTGAAAAGATCATAAAAAATATAGTAATATATTTAAATAAAATAAAGGAATTTTTTTTTAGTTTCTTTCAGGTATTGCTGAAGAGCAGTGAACAAAAATTAAGATGCCTACAAAATCCAGAGTAAGGAAAAACCAGAAAAAAAATCTATATTTGAAGACAACTGGAGGACCCAAGTTAGTTGGAGATGCTCATGTTGGGAAAAAGAGAAAGTCTTCTGGTAAGCAGACAAAAGATTTTTTTAAAAATATCTTCAAAAAAAGGAAAAATGTACAAAATGTCTGTACTGGAAATACTGTTTTAAATAGAAAACTACAGGAAAAAATTGAGCATTTAGTTGATGCAAATATACCTTCAGAAACAATAAAGATTAACTTAAAAAGAAAAACAGCGTTTAAAGAGATTCGTAGAAAAATGTTTCAGAGAAGAGTTATGTCCAATTTGATAAAGGATGTGAAGAAATATAAGAAAAAAGCGAAATTTTATAAGAGAAAAAAAGAAATTGAAGCCATTGTAGCAAAGGCTTTAGAATTAAAAAGGAAACTATTCATTTTAATTTTGAACAGGATGCGTACATTAGATAAAATGGTCAATGTACTGAAATCACAAAGCAAAAGGAAAAGACTAGTGAAAAGAACAAACTTTTGTAAAGTGTTTTTAGGAGAATGGATGCATAGTTCAAGTAGTGAACCTTTTTTTAATGAAGAGAGTTATCTTCAAAGTAATAGTTTGCTGCATGCAGTTGACACCAGAGGGCGTGCTTATGAAGTGAAAAAGGGTTGTATAATGGAGAAGGAGAAAATGGTTCCAAGAGATGAGGAACAAGTGATGGCGGATGAGGTTATGGGGAGACGTCCTAAAGCCCCAGTGTATACTTGGAATTGTAGTAGTATTTGCACTGTGCGTCAGGAATCTATTGATAAATTTTGTGAGTTTCTAAGAGAATATAGTAAAAAAAGTGTTAAACAGACGATTAAGGTGCTTCAAAGTCTAGATCCATGCAGAGTGAGAGAGAATACTGGTTTGCAAGGACACTCTCTGGCTTGTCTATCTAGGAAAGTGTGTCAAAGTGTTTTTCACCATTTTAGGATGCTGGCAGTTCATCATACTGAAATGAGAAAGTTTGTGAGACGATTGTATTTTGCTAAAAGTCCAGCAATAAAGTTAAATGAATTGAATAGGGCTCTGTTCCGTGGATCGGTATCAGATGTAGAGAAGGTTACTGATGAAATTCAGTTTAGTTACTTTGGTCCAGAACAAGAGAGTGCAGGTAATGACACAGTTATCGAGGAAGATGTGGAAGAGAATGTAGAACCCTCTGTAAGTAAGAAATTTGATAATCAAATGACAAAATTTGCAATCATCTCTAATGAAAGACCAAATATTACTTGTATTTGTTGCCGCAGAACTCATTATAAAAATCAAACCAGGAATGTTGATCTCTACAGAAAAAGTGAAGAAGAAGATAATTATAAGTGGAAGGATTTTGCAACATATATATTTCTGGAAAATTGTTTTGATTTGGGTGAAGATCAGCGTATTTGTAAATACTGTTATAACAAGTTAGAAGAAAATAAAATGCCAGCAAGAGCTGTACATAATAATTTAGAATTGCATGATATTCCTGCTGAACTTTCTGATTTAAATACTTATGAGTCTATACTCATTCAATGTGTCCATCCGTTCCAGACTATAGTACGTATGGAGCCAAAAACTGGTAAATTACCTCCTTCAGATTTACTGAGAGGTTTAAAAGGAAGAGTGGTGTATTTGCCATTGGATTTGAAAAAAAATATGGAAACTATTGATACAGATACTTTGGAAACTGAACCATTAGTTATTCTGGTTAATGGTGTACCTACAAAGAGTAAGAAAATTTGGCAGGAGCTGGTAGATGTACGAAAAGTACAAAGAGCAAATTTGTATTTGAAAAAAAATAATAAATGGTATGAATCAATTTATATAGAAGAAGAAGAAGAAGATTTACAAGAAGACACAGAAACACCAACTGGTCAAATTGAAAAAGTGGACAAGTCAAAGGGAGAAGAAATTTATGAACATTTTAGCATACATCCTCTTCATTCAAAAGAAGTTATGGGAGACACTATTGATCTGTTTCAGATGAAGAAAGCAAAAGGAACTCCCGTGAGTGTATGGGAAGAGAGCTTGGAAGCTCGATGTTTTCCCCAGCTGTTTCCTACAGGAAAAGGAGGGCGATACGATGAACGTCCAGAACAGATTCCAGCTTCTGAGTATAGGACTACAAGACTATATGCAGAAGATCCAAGATTTCGTCAAAGTATTCCTTATTTGTTCCATCTTTTATTTGAAAGCGACTTGTCTGCATTATCTTATGCAGTAAATCACATTTTAAAAAGTGGAGTACATTTACAAAATGTGTCTGCTAAGGATTTTATGGAGAAAGTGCTGCACCGAGATGATCATTTGGAAACACAACTGATCAATCTGATGGCTTGTCAGCGTGGGACAAATGAATATTGGTACCGACGCCATGGTGAATTAAAATGCATGTTACGGAATTTAGGAACTCCAACGCTTGGGATGATTTACTGGATTTTCTACGAGAGGCAAATTCAAACATTAAAAACATCCAATACAAGACAGCAGGAGAACTGTGCTCATTGGATCCGGTTAATGTTTGCAGATATTTCAATCATAGATTTGAGGCTATGATGTGCTTCATCTGCAATAAAAGAAATCCACCTCTTGGAGAAGTTGTGGATTTCTTTTGGAGAAAAGAGTACCAAGCAAGAGGTGCTCCTCATATTCATATGCTGTTGTGGATCAAGGTTGCCCCAAAATTTGGAACAGAATCTGATGATGCTGTTTTAAGTTTCATCGAAGAATATGCAACATGTGCTATACCAAAAAGCACAGAAGAGAAAAAGTTAAAGGAGCAAGTTTTACGTTTCCAAAGTCATCGGTGTGGAAAATACTGTCGACGGAAGTACAAGAGCAAAGATAAATTCTACACTAAATGTCGATTTGAATTTCCTAGACCTGTTCTTTCAAAAGGAAGAGTAAACAGTTTTATGTCAGCTGTGAGACATACTATTACAAGAAAATCACCTAAGAATACCTACAACCTAAAAAGAAAAGAAGAGTCAAAATATATAAATGACTACAACCCAGTCATTTTATCCATGTGGAATGCTAACATGGATATACAGTATGTAGCTGACAATTCCATTGCTGTTGCTCGATATGTAACGTCTTACATTACTAAATCAGAAAAGACTGAATTGAAAGAAATGTGGGAAGAGATTTCTCACGAGAAGACTGTCAGTAAGAAGCTATACAGTTTCAGTTTAAAGATGTTATCGCATCGAGAAATTGGATCCTACGAATGTTCAGACAGGTTATCTTCTGCAAGTCTCTACTCGAAATCAAGAAGAATAATTTGGGCAAGTTTAGGCCTTGCAGCAATGAGAAATCGGGTACTGAAATCTGTTGGAGAAATTGAATATTTAGCACAGTTCGAACCTGAAAGTACAGACATTTTAAAAACAAACATGTTGGACACATATTACCCAAAAAGAAGTCATCACCTTGAAAACATGTGTCTCTATGAAGTGCTGCAGAACTTCATTTTTAAACGGAATGCCACAGAAGACATCAACAATGGAAAATATAAAGTCAGTGGTGAGGAAGGATGTTTGGTGAAGCAAACAAAAGAAAGTTTGATAAATCACCGGAAGCTGAGTTGCGACACTACTGACAAAAAGGAATTTTACTACTTGGCACTTTTACAGCTGTTCAAACCATGGCGTTCAGAGGATGAACTACTTGGAGAATTCCAGAGCTATGAGGACTCATTTAATGCATGTAAAGACACGATTGAATGCAGTACTTTCACAAATTATGTCCAAATGTTAAATGAAGAAATTGAACAGGAAGCTACAATTGCAGCTGAAGTAGCTAGAGACAGTTCTCAAGACAGCCAAAGTTCAGGAACGCTCAGTCAAGATCCCCTTGGACAACCAATCCTAGAAAATGAAGCTGCACTAGCCATGACTGAAGTGGAAACGGCTATGAATCAAGCTCAAGAAGAATTAATAGACTTACCAAATTTGGAAGAACAACTGAATGAAGAACAGCAACAAATTTATGAAGAAGTCAGAAACAAAATTGATCATGGATTACTACATGAAAAAAAACAGTGCTCATGCACATCATTTGAACCAATCAGTATGTATGTGAGCGGACAAGCTGGAACTGGAAAAAGTTTCTTAATAAAAGTCATCAGAAGCTACCTACAGCAAAAAACGGATTCAACTTTGTCTTGTGTTGTTACTGCTCCAACTGGGTTAGCAGCATATAACATAAAAGGAATTACGTTACATCGTTTGCTAATGTTACCAGTGGAGCATGAGAACAAAATAGAATACCACAAGCTAACAGGAGAAGCATGCTTCGAAGTGTCAAGAGTGTTGAAGAAGATGCAAGTTCTCATTATTGATGAGGTGAGCATGGTATCAAACTTAATGCTTGCCTTTGTGCATTTAAGAATGCAGCAAATTCTAAGGAGAGACTATGACGTGTTATTTGGTGGAAAACATGTCATAGTTTTTGGGGATCTTCTACAGCTTACTCCAGTTAAAGGACAACCAATGTTTAATACTGTGACACATGAAGACACAAAGAAGTCATTGGGAAGCATTGGTAATGCAAATATTTGGTCCTTCTTTGAGTACAAGGAACTTACTACTAATATGAGGCAAGCAAACGATGAAGATTATGCAAGTATTCTGAAAGATATCAGAATTGGACTACTCACTGAAGTTGGCAGCAAAGCATTACAGAGTCGGTTGCTACATAATTTATTCCCAAAGGAAGAAATAGTTGCAGAGAAAATATACAAGAACATTGCAGAAAAGAAAAGTGTAATCTGCTTAATGCCAACTCTACGTGAATGCTCAATATTCAATGAGGAACTTTTGAAATTGGAAAAGGAAGAGATTAAGAAATTGGAAGCAGTGGACAAAATTCAGCATGAAAGAATTACAATTACATTAACAGGCGAACTGAGAAAAAAATGGGATTCTCTAGAGAAGAACATTTCGAAAACAGCTGGATTAGAAAAAAATCTATATGTTTGCATGAACTGTAGAGTATTTTTAAGGAGAAATTTGGATGTTGAAAAAGGTTTAGTGAATGGAGCTATGGGTAAAGTTGTGGGTTTTGTGAACTACCAGAAAAAAGATGGGATTGAATTTTTAAAAATAAAGTTTGATCAGATTGAAGAAGTTAAAGACATTTGTCGTTGTTCAGTCCGTTTTTTGCTTGTGAAAGACTTATATGTACGTAGGAAGCAGTTTCCGTTTTCTCTAGCATATGCTGTAACTATTCACAAGTCTCAAGGATTAACTGTAGATTGTGCTTTTGTGAACATTGGTTCAACTGTGTTCAAAGAAGGTATGGCTTATGTTGCTTTGTCACGAGTGAAAACATTATCTGGTTTATTCATGATAGACTTTGATGACTCAAAAGTTAGTGCTGATGCAAATTGTGTAAAGGAGTATAATAGATTAAGAAGAACCTATGCTCCTCATTTAGGTCAGTATCCTGTGTTGGAAAAACGTGTTGTTTCTCGTAAAAGGAGAATTGAGAATATCTGTAATGAGGATGTAGAGAAGAGAAAAGAAAAGAAGAGTGATGTAATTGCAAGCAAAAAGAAAAAGGACAATGTTGAAGAGGTTGTTGGTTGTTATTTTGAAAATTGCTCTGGTGTCAACTGCTACGCTAATGTAGTGCTGAATGTTGTATTTTATCTTGAAAGTTTGCAAGAGCAGATAATAGTAAATCAGGGAAAAAGATTCTGGTCTGCGCTGAGTCTCCTTTTTGAAAAGCTGAGTATTGATAAAACTAAAATAGAAAGTGCTACTGAAATTAGAAAACTTTTAGATGTATGTTCAGGATGTACACAGTTTTCTCAAAATGTACAGCAAGATGCACAGGAATTCTTGATGTATTTTCTTCAGGTACTGGAAGAAGAAGGGGTACAAATAGAAAATATGTTTGGTCTCTCTTATAAATGGGAACATAGTTGTGAAAACTGTTTCAATACATGTGGCTCTAATGTTGATTCTGAAAGGTTTATTTATTTAACATTGCCAGAGAGTAAATCAGTCACTTTTACTAAATTAGTTAAAGATGCTAATCATAGCATGGAATGCGGTGAATGTAAATCTGACATGTTTTCAACGTTAATTTTAAAGGAATACGGACAGTATGTAATTTTAATGATGCAACGATGTAGAGCTGATGGTTCAAAATTGGATACTTTAATAAAGAAGTTTACAGGACAGCAATTATCAATTTCAGGAAAAACTTTTGTAACAGTTGCAATAATTTTCCATGATGGACCTACTGTAACTTCTGGTCATTACACAGTTTATCTAAAATGTGAAAAAGGCTGGACAATGTGTAATGATTGTCAATTGGTTTTTAAGCAATGTTTGCCTTTTGATTTAGCAAATTCCTATCTAATCTTCCTGAAACCTAAATTTTAGAGAGAATTGGCAACATCTGTACAAATCAATTTTACCATTTTATTGGATTACCATTTGAATTTTCAAATAAAAAGATTTTTAAAATTACCATTTGGCCTAAAGGAAAGGTAACCAATTGTATTGTGGACTTATTTAATTCCTAATTAATCTTCGGAAACCAAAATTTTAGAGAGAATTGGTAACATCTGTACAAATCAAATTTTGGAATTTTATTGGATTACCATTGGAAATTTAATCACAAAAGAATTTAAAAATTACCATTTGGCCTAAAGGAAAGGTAACCAGATGTATTGTGGAGTTATTTGAGATATAATCTTTTTGTGATTATGCTTCTGTAACAAAATTGTCAGACGGTATTTTTTAGAAATAGTTATTGTTATTAGATGATATTTTTATTGAATATTTTGCATTTCTATAATGTTATGTTTAAGTGAGAAGAGATTCTGGGCTTTTTTAAAACAATCTTTGAGATTGTTATTTTTTTTTTGCCCGCTGTTAAGTGATGAATGCCATTGCTTTCACGATTTATAGTGAAATGCAATATATTCTGAAAACAGCAAAAAAATGGCAAAAAATTGTTTTTGGAAAATATGTAAATACGTGTACTGTATTATAAAATGTTTTATTAAATATTAATACTTTTTTCTTTTTTTTTCAGATTGAGAAAGAAAATTTTCGAAAAATAAAACCATTTTTCTAGCAATTTAAAAAAAAAATTAATTGATATTTAATTTTTTGGGTGGGTCAGGTAAGTCAGAAATTTCATGGTCCCTTTTTTCCACTTCTCCTCAATCAGATTTTCAGTTTTTCGTTATAATCCCTCAAGGACCTTGTAATGTGGTAATTGTTTTTTAGTGTTTTTAAAAAAAATAAAAAAAAAATACGCTTACCGTACGCGTACGGTAAAAAAAAAAAAAAAAATTAAAAAAACAAAACAAAAAAAAGTTGAAAGGTAAGGTTGGCTCTTAAAAGAGCCGTTGTTTTCATACAGGGACAGAGGAAAGAAAGAATGGGAATATTAGCTGGTAGGACAAATGTGCTGGTCTATTCTGTTGTTAATTAGGGGAACACTGGTCTCCCCACGAACAATTAGACCATGACAATTTGAGCACCGCATTGTAACTCTCGCAAATCGAGGGTTAGTTTCCAGAGGACCAGAAAAAGGTGATTCTCCCCCCACAGATGAAGGGCTCAGCTGAGCTGCCGAAGATGTACTCGGCTGAGCTGCTGTGGATGTGCTCGGTCGACTTACTGAAGAGTTTGCTCCAGTATGTCGAGCATTTGTCCTAGGGTGTACATCCTGAAGGTGTCTTAACATAGTGTGATTCCCGAAGGAATACTTCTTGTTAGGATTACCTCTAGAAAGTACACGCTGGCAAAGCTTGCAAGTCACTAAAGGAGCATTTACCTTTTTTTGGCCCTCTGGAAACGTAAAATACTCCCATATAAAAGAGCTCTTTTGTTTCCTCCTTCTCTGCCTGATGGTGGTGCTGCTAGCCTCACTCGAAGAAGAGGACTGCTGGTCTGCCATTGTATCCCAAAGACAACTCAGCTCCTTCTCCTAAGGGATCACAAGCAGAAATGAGGGGAATGGGTCTGGTGTAGGAGAGTTCTAGAACTGAAAGTAGTTTAAACCAATCAAAAGTGTTCTTTCTTGATCACATGACCCACCGTGCGCGTACGTTATGCTTACGCAGCGCTTACGGAGCGCTTACGGTAAAAGTACGCATGCGCGTATAAAAGGCACGCCCCAACACTTCCGCGTAACGTACGCGTGCAACATATGCGCTTACGCGCCGCGTACGCAGTACGCACGTCTACGTAAATTGCGTAACCATACGTAAACAGAGTAGAAATATTACGTACATAAAGCAAAACGTGCGCTTACGGTAAGCTTACCGTACGCGCACGTAAAAAAAAAAAAAATTTGAAAAAAGAATCACTATGTTATACTAATATATCTTACCTGTTTGGTTAAAAAAAAAGTGAAAAAAATATATATTGCAGAATTTTTTAAATTTTACAATAGTGTTTAAAGATAATATAAAGTAAAAATAAAAAGATGTAAAAAACCTTGCAAAAAAAAAAAAAAAATCACACACGTTAAATATAAGAATTAGCATTTAAAAAACCATACAAATTCACTGAAAAAACCATAGGTTTCACACACGTTATAGTTAGGAATTATCATTTAAAAAACCTTGCAAATTCAGTGAAAAAACCATAGGTTTCACAGACGTTATAGTTAGCTGGACATTTTACTCGTAAAAAACCAATGAAATTCCCCCGTTATAGTTAGTTAAGCTAACTATAACTCGCGCACCCGCAATCCACTGCTGATGACGTCACATATAACATCACTCATGACATGGTCACTGACATCACTCATGACATCACTGATGACATCTCAAATGACATCACTGATGACATCACTGATGACATCATCCTTGTGAAAAAGTGGCAGACCTCCTCTCACCCTAATATAACCTTTGATACACACATTAAAAAATAGAGACTAAAAAATAAAAAATTAATGGAAATTCCAATACCAGTTTCAACAAACTCTTCTGTAATTCTAAGAACCACATACACATCTACTCATTTACCAACAGTCCTATACAGTCACTCATACATGTACTCACTCATATGTACTCATACACCTGTACATCCTGTTACACAATGCCACTCATCCATAGAGTTACTCACACTCATAGTCACTCATGCTAATAAAGAATCAAACATCCATTTACCTTCATATACAGTTATACACACACCACCACACTTACTTCTAAAGAAACTTACACATACTTGGTCTTTTAAACAATCACTTATAGAAACACATACTTATTGATACAGGAAATCTTCCAATCTCTCACTATCACATATACTCACTTATATACACCAATAGTCACATATACTACTTTAAAACATAAGTAGTTACTCATGGAGACATTATTGAGACAGTCATTCAGTCACTAACACACCCATACACACACTCATCCACCCATACAGTCATGCACACATGCTGTCTTCAACACATACAGTGAGTCACTCATTCATGCACCTATGCACTACGTAATACCCCCCACCAAACCATGCAGACACTCAGACTGATACTCAAAAAACCAACTAATAACCTATATAGACACCCATGTAGCTACTCACCAACCCATGCAGCCACTTATACACAAAGTGAGAGACTGATACAGATATTTCCATATTAAAACATTACTCACTAAGCCATGTATTCACTTTGATACACATTATCAGTCAGTTACAAAATATATTTTTCAAAAAAAATCATCCATTTAGACACTTATATACCCATTTATTCTTCCATCGACCTTGAGATATACATATATAAAACATATTTAATTTTCAGAAAAACACACATTCACTGGATGATGTCATCAGTGATGTCATTTGAGATGTCATCAGTGATGTCATGAGTGATGTCAGTGACCATGTCATGAGTGATGTTATATGTGACGTCATCAGCAGTGGATTGCGGGTGCGCGAGTTATAGTTAGCTTAACTAACTATACCGGGGGAATTTCATTGGTTTTTTACGAGTAAAATGTCCAGCTAACTATAACGTCTGTGAAACCTATGGTTTTTTCACTGAATTTGCAAGGTTTTTTAAATGATAATTCCTAACTATAACGTGTGTGAAACCCATGGTTTTTTCAGTGAATATATATATACATATACACATACATACATAGGCTGTCCGAGAAAGGCAGCAGCACAGCACCTATGGCCTATGAAATTTGCATGCAACTTACACAAGGCTGTCGGAGAAAGGAGGCGGCACCCATGGCTTATGAAATTTGGATGCAACTTACAGCCAGGGTCTGCAGAGGAGACTCGCCAGCACAGTGCTGTTTCGCTGGCAAGAGGGTGTTTGGAGCAGCAGTGACTGTACCTGTAATAACTGTAATTGGCTGTCACCACTTTTGGATTATCTGTGCAGAACGTCTATATCACCAAGCACAACACAAAATTAGTTTCATGAGGCTGGAGAGTGATATGATGTGGCATATGAACACAAAAGTGACACTGATTATGAAGGAAGGACTGGAGGTAAAAGGAAGGCATTGTGGTCAATGTAGTCACATACCAGAGTGGGATGAAGAAATCTGTGCGCTTGTGTTGTCTGAACCAGTGATTCAGTGAACTGTCCAGTGAGACTGTAGTTGTAAAATTCGAACTTGTGCTGCTGATTAAGTCTGAAAAGTTATCATATGCAACTACGACCGCTTTGGTTTTGCTCATTGACTAAGTGAAAAACGAAGTCCTTCTTCACTGTCTTTATATTTTAAAAGAATCTAGCAACTAATGAATGCACATACCATGTGATCAAGACCGTTACTAGGTCGAAACACATCATGCTGGGTACCAGATGCAAATAAAGAGATCAAGCCATAATTGGATGGTGTGGTTCGTTTATACTCTCTGGAAGGAGAGAGTGTTTGCTTCTGGCGAGCCCCAACCCAGGAGGAAGGGCATTCTTAATAAAAAACAATTTCTTATGTATATATATATATTACCTATTGGCGGTCGCTAGTAGGTAGTCATAGTTTGGACCCAGTTTCCATAGGAAAAGCATTTTTTGACTTGCGTATAACTTTGGCATAGTTTGACTAATCTTCATTACATTTTCCAAAAAAGGTCTCAAGGTAAGCTCTGATTGTCATGAAAGGTTTGAGGGTGATTTGTGTAGTGGGTACTAAGAATTTGGGGCACAAAATAAGGGAGAATTTGTAATGTTAATTCCCATAGGAACCTTTAGCCACACCTGCAGCCCGAACTGCTGAAAGGACTTACACCACATTTGGCAGGGAGGTAGAAGTTAGTTCATTGAAGTGCCTTTTGCCTATTTGGTGTAAATCTGTTCTGGAGTTTTTGAGAAATTTAAGCCAAAATTATAGCGGATATTTAGTGATGGTTTTGTGATTAATCGCGAATGCACATGCCAACATGAATGCCCTGATTGGCTGGACGCAACCTGAACAGAAAGTTGTGGCCGCCATCTTATTGATCGGGCATGGTTACCAGGCTGAACGGTCAGAGTGGCGGTACTCTAACCCCATGTTTGAGGAATGGGGGTGGTAGTAACTTACATAACATGTCCAAAATTGATTTCTGTAATTGCATGTGATATTCGCAATGATGCAGCGACTGCCAGCGTGGCCACCCCTCTACCGCGCAAGGACATCGTGGCTACTGACGCGGTTGCGAATATTAAGGGAAATATATTTTTTTTTATATATTTGTACACACTAGCCGGTGACTGTCACACACATATGTATCTACTCACATATTCACTCAGACATATACACCCATTCACATACCCACTCACGCACCTATATATCCATTAACATACTCACTCAGATACTGATGTACTCACTGTCATAACCATTCAGGTACTCATTCAAGCACTTACAGCCTCACCCATGTGCAAACCCACTCAATACTCATACACCCAATTACAGACTCAGTGTGAGAATTTTGCTTCCGCTGACACACCCACTGATAGTGAGACCCACTCAGACACTAATGTACCAACTCATAAATCCAGTCACAGGGTCATTTACCCATTCAAATACGCAGTCAGAGACTCCTGCAATCACTCACAGACCTATTCAGACACTCATGCACCCACTGAGAGACCCACTCAGACACTCACACACCCAGTCAGACTCACTCAGACATTCATGCATAACATAACATAACATAACACGTGTATTTGTAAAGCGCACGTTCACCACTACGGGTATCTTGGCGCTGAATAACAGATGTTTATTGTTACCCAACTCAATGGTACTCATTTTAGCGACCTCAGATGGATGAAAGGCTGAGTGGACCCGCCGGGATTTGAACCTGTGACCATGAGGTTGAACACAGGCCCCTGCAGCAGACGCATTAGTCCACTGAGCCACCAGACCCACTCGCAGACCCACTGAGAGACATATAATTCCACTCACACACCCACTGAGACATTGATTGACTCAGTCACAGATACAGTCTGACAATCACATACTGATTCACAGAGCCACTGAGAGATGAATACATCCACTCAAACTTTCACTGATAGAGAGATGTACTCAGAGACCTATGCAGAGAGTGACACACTTACTGAAAGACTCACAAGTCTACTCTGATGTCCACTCCAAACTTATATATGCAGTGAGAGACCCACTCAGAGACGTAGTCATGCACTCACAAAACCAAGTGAATCATTAATACAGATTGTTATAGAGATATTGATACATGTTTTTATAGAGTTAATTAGATAGTCACTTATCTAGTGTGATGATTAGAATTAGTAAGATAGTTATAATTGTTGTTGAATGTGGTGGTGGCTATTGAATTCCTGCTTTTGCTCTGCATTTTCACGACTTATCTACGATGATCGTGCATCCTGAATCATTGCGATCTCCGGTATCACAGCGAAAACAGAAAATAGGTTTTAGAGATGGTTTTTATAGACACGCTCAAGAAAGAAATGGTTTTAGAGAATACTGTAAGAAACACTTAGGGCATCATTAGGATGGCGGTCAGACTTTGTCCGCCCGCCATCCTTTCGTAGAATGGGACCGCCCGCCATTGGTGTGGCGGTCCCATTGGTGACATTAGGATGCGCCCGCCACACTGGCGGATGCATCCTGCATTCTTGACATTGCGGCGGGCGGTGCTCTCAGCACCTCCCACCACAATGCCAAGAAGGCATGTCGTGCTGTTCCATGCACAACGTGGCAGGCACCGCGCGGTGCCTGCCATGTTGTGCATGGAACAGCAGGGGGGTACCATAGGTACTCCCATGTGCATCCCCCAGAATCCCTGGGGGCCCGCTACGGGCCCCCACTGTCAAAGACCGCATGCCTTACCGTGGCGGCAAGGGCATGTCCCCGCCTGCATACTAATATGGATGGCGGTGTCTACCAGACACCATCACCATATTAACAGCTTTTCCGCCCGGTAGGCAATCGGGCGGATTGCCTACCGGTGGAAAACCGGCAGACGGTCTTTCCATCCATCGGGGTCGCCCCTCCATGGTAATGTGGCGGGGGAAATTTCAATGCGGGCGGTGGTTTTTGGCGGGCGGATCGCCACCGCCATACAGGCAGTGGCGATCCGCCCGCTATCCTAATGACCCCCTTTGTGTGTAAAATACTGTAATATGTGTGGATATATGTGTTTTAGAATTTATGGAAAAGGCATGATCATCGCGGTTAACAACTCACGGCGACATCCCGAATTACCTTGAAAACAGTAAATAGGTCTGAAAGATGGTTTTTAAAGAAACAGTACAAAAATATGAGTTGAAGCATGCTTTGAAAGAAGTATGTGTATAGAAATATGTGTTGCGCAATGATCAGAATGGATATTTTTACATATTATTTTTGGATGTGTTGGTGGTCATTGAAGGCCTTCTTTTGGATTCAGTTTTCACGACGTATCCGTGGGGATTTTGTTGCAAAGATTGTAAAAAACTAAAAAAGAAACCTGTAGAAAAAACTTCACAATATTTAAGTGTTACAAATTGGATTTCTGGTTGGCTAGGGCTTGCGCCTAAGTCAGGCAGAAACCACCACTCTAGTCAGGGCAAGGGATTTACACGCTGAAGATAACCCCTGCTCACCCCCTTGGTAGCTTGGCACAAGCAGTCAGGCTTATCCCAGAGGCAATGTGTACAGCGTTTGCGCAACACACACACAGCAGCAACACACTAGGCACACCACAAAAGGAACTCCACACCAGGTTATATATAAAAATAGCCTTCGTAATATCATAAACACATTAGAATAGTAATCACACAATATACACTGTGCCCACTGGCACTAGGCAATATTTACAGGGGATTATATACACATGACAGGGATAATTAGGCCACTGTCAGAACCATCACAAAGTGAAAATAGTAGATATAGAACACAACCAGTAACTACTGGCAAACACTGTACTCAGTATTATATCCTGCAACATAAATCATAATATGCAATCAGCATCAAATTACGCGAAAAATACATTATGCGCCAACCTCATAAGTCTAACATATTAGACCATAACCTCCTAATCATAAATCACATTAGAGGCATAAATAACAGTAGAGAATAACCTCATAAACATAAAAACAGTATGCAAATCCTCATAATCATAAACCTCATTAGAGGCATAAATCACGGTGCATAAATCGCATTCCCTGCGCACCACATAAATCACATTAGGGCCTGGCGCCCTATCAACCTAATACAGTCCCCCTGGCCAACTGGCCTTCTCAGAGGGCTCAAATGCCCTATGTCCATAATGTCAGGGCTTGGGCTGCCAATGCAGCAGAATTCACAAGTGCGCAATTGCGCTGGCCTAAACGTTGCAGCTGCCATTAATTGCTGTACAGCTGTGATGAACTGTAGGCACGGGCACTCACTGTGCCCTCTGGGTGGGTCCCCACTCGGACTCTGTGAAACAAATCTGTGCAAAACATTGCAGCTGCCTGATCTGGTGTGGCACAGCTGGGGATCAACAAAGAGGCCCTGCTCCGAGGCTCTCTACACAAAAATGCACCATGTTGCAGCTGCCCGCTATGGCGGTGCAGTTGTGAGTAACAAAGGGGCCTTGCTCTGGGGCTCTCTAAACAAAACTGCCCCCTCGTTGCAGCTGCCCTCTAGCAAGCAGAGCAGCTGTACAAAAATAGCCACACATAAGAGGCACGGGCACCCCTGGGCCCTCTAGACCCCGAGAGGGGCCCTAGAAACAATGTGGCACGCATTGGAGCGGCCCGCTCTCTGGCGGGTCTGCTCAGATCACCCAAGCACCGATAATGTGCCTCGAAAGGCACCACAACAATCAGGTGGCGGCCCCACTGACCGGGTCTGCAAGATATTCTTGGGTCTGCTTCTGGGACTCAGTGGTGGCCGCAGTAACACGCGGGGGTCTCCTTTCTCATGAGAGCCCTGCCTCGAATCCAGATGCACTCTGCAGCCTCTAGGTAGGCGGGTTGGGCTCCCGCCTGCCTTCCTCACTTCTCTTTGCACCGGGGGCATCACTTCTCCTGGTTTCCTCGGCGGAAGGGGCGGAAATGGTACCCTCAAGGCTCCAGCTCCATTATGCATGCAGACCCTGCCCACAGTCAGGTGCGGGTGCCTGACTTCCATCTTTCGGTGCTCTCCTCTCTACGGCTCAGGCCGTGGTGTTGATTTCACAAAATGCGGGGTGGGCTCCCTCTACCATTCAGGCACCAAGCGGGGTGGTCACCCGCATATTTCAAATAGCACAGATGCGGGTCAGCACCCGCAAAAATAAAAGCATAAGCCGGGTGGGCACCCCAATTTAAATACCCAATTGTCGGGGTGGGCTCCCGCTCGGTACACCAAGAATGCGGGGTGCGCACCCACTCCACGTCATCAATGGGAGGATCCCCATGTCGGCATTCCCTCCAAACAAGTTGCAGCTCGGCGCAAGACCCACACACTCTTCTCCTCCTAAAGATAAAAGGTGAGCACCCTTCAGACGTTATAGTCCTCAGGTCCATGGGGCATAGCTGGGCTAAGTAAAATATTGCACTCACAAGGCGCTAGATGAAGCAAAAGTCCTGAGAAGGGAAGGGGGCAAAGCTGGGCCCAGGGGGGCGAGCTCACAGGGACCTCCAGCAGGGAGACAAGCCCCCATGGCGGTTCCTCCTGGGCCCCAGCAGCAGAACAACCCCCAAAGTCCAGGAACAGCACAGTATACAAACATGGGGTCACAGCCACTATACTTATACTACTTCTCTCCTTTGTCTGCAGTAAAGGGTTTGGAGGAACCAGTAGAAACTGGTTCAGGGGGGAATTGGAGCACTCTATTTACCAGTCTCCTTTTCCACTTTGTCAGGTGTGGGCTAGATGATCAGACACACCACAGGTGGCGGGTGGAGCCAGCATTGTATAGGCTAGGCACAGACCTATTCAGTTTCAGGGGATTACTCCTCCCACTACTCCCAATGCAGATGTCCCATTTAGCCTAGTGCTGACTCACCCTGCCCCTTCTGGAGCCACACACACCTCCCAGCCTCTGTCACTCAAAAACCAGACATGCAATTCACTTCAGGCAGGCAAACATATAGCACACAGAAATTCCAACTTCTTTAAAAGTGGTGTTTCTAAAATAGTTATAATAAATCTGCGCACACCATTGTGCAGCATTGATTATGACAATTCCAAATATACTAAACTTGACCACGCTGCTCTTCCCATATCAGGAATACCACTGAAACACTAATCAGGGAATCCCCAATGCATTCCTATGGAACGGAAGCCCCACAGTAGTGAGAAACTAAAATGGCTGTTTGTCACTACCAGGACATGTCACACACTTAAGCTACATGTCCTATCTTTCACCTACAATGCACCCTGCCCAAAGGGCTAGCTAGGGCCTACCTTTGGGGTGACTGACATGCAGTAAAAAGGGGGGTCACAGACATGGCACACACTTTAGGTGCCACATCACAGCAGCAGTAACACTGCGCGCAGAGGCCCTGCAATGGCAGAGGCCTGGGATAGGTTTGCAAGGCTACTTTGGCGGGCGGTGCAATCAGCGCTGCAAGCCCACCAGTAGCATTTAATTTACCAGGCCTGGGTATATGAGATACCACTTTACAAGGGGCTGACAGGTAAATTAAATATGCCAAACAAGTGTAGACCAATCTTGCCAAATGTAACACAGAGAGTGCACGCACTTTACACTGGACAGCAGTGCTAAAGTGCCCAGAGGCCTAAAACCACCAACACCATGTCAGAGAAAAGGCTAGGAGAAAGGCAAAAAGTTTAGGGATGACCCTGCAAAAGGGCCAAGTTCAACATTCAGATACTAGGGTTGATCTGACAAGAGCCGTTGCATTGGTTGTGTGTATATGGCTGCTACACATAAGACGGGATGCAGAGTTTCAGATTACTTAGAAACACCCTGTTGTTTTCATCTGTACAGTGCATTCCATTTTTCTATAAATTCCATGCATGTCAAAACACAGATTGTTTTTATAGAAACAACCCATTACAATTGTCTCTGAGGAATGCAGAACCAGTTTTAATACAATTTTTAGTGGCTTTGTTAATCTGTAGACAGAATTGATTTGACCACTTCAATTTCTGTCTTTGGCGTATATTAGAGTACTCAGAAACAGGGCTCTCCTCTCGTGCTCATTATTGTCGTACTGCGAAAATCAGGAACGATTCCCTCCAATGTATCCAATTAGTCCAGGTATTCCATAGTGAACACTTATTCCCATGTTTTCTATATCCATTTATCTGTCATATCCTTGGTACTCTTCATCACAACGGAGACAGTGTGATTCAATCTGTAATCTTTATTAAACATTTGTAATACCAGCTGTATGCCATTCGAGGCTTCGTACAACGGTACCTACAAATTGATCTCAAAAACGAAATAGGCACGACGTGTGTTTGTTCCCAATGCATTTCGAGCCCCTAAGGCTCTTCGTCAGGGGATTCTAACAACAAATAAGATAAACAGCTTAACTGACTCATCCATTGTAATTCATGCATGTTATCTAAATGCAAACTAGTGACAAAACAATAACTATATGGACACATAACCCCCTTCATGCCCCCTCACCCCCACAGTAGTACAATTATGATACTGTAAATAACACCCTGCTGTCCACCCTGATATACCCCTGCTTCCCAAATCTACAACAAATCAAACCTTGCCATTAATTCTAAAATACTTGTGCTCTCCCTTGCCACCAAAACCTCTTCTCTCATCTCATTATTCTCCCCTTTCCTCTTTCTTAATCACCCTCTCCCTCGCCTTCACCACATCCATCATGGTATTCTCTAAAGCGAAGCCACCTACAAAAATCTCAAACCACGTACTTTGCTCAATAAACCCACTCCTTCCTCCATTCCACTCCCCATCTTGCCCATTAACTCTCGCTAAATTAAAAAAATAAAAGCACTTACCTTGCATTGGCCGCATCATCAATTTAAATTTAATTTAACTTATCCCATTGTATGTCGGATTTCCTGCCCACACCCTGCGACTAGCTAAGAGTATATTGTGGGAGGGGTGTTAAAGAAACAGATTATTGTTTTTTGATGACTGATTACACAATTTAAGTGATGGCAAGCTTTAGTTTGCAACTCGGGACTATGTAATAAACTGTTGCGTACTAGTTAAATTTTAAAAAATGAAGCTAGATAAAGGTTTGAATTCCTTATTTTTCATGATTTCTCAGTAATCATTGACGAATACAATGCGAACTCACACAGATAGCAATCTCTTTTTGAAAGTGTGGTCTAAAAGGAAAGACATGATTTAATTTGCTGCATTTCTCATGATCACAGAGTGCAAAGTTGAAGATTGTAATTTTTTGGAGGCTTTGTATGAGAGTGGTGTACCATTATTGTGCTTAGTTGTAGTAGTCTGAACCTCTAAAGGGCCTTTCTTGCTGTTAATTGTTGCTTCTGCCACTGTTGTTGATGGTCCTCCAGTTTTCCTCTCCTAAATTGCCAGTTGTACATGTTTTCTATAAAAGGTTTTAAGATTATATAACATGAATATTTTTTGTTCATCCTTCTAGAGAGAGTCTTGTTACAGATTGTGCATTGCACTAGTAGTTTTGCCCCAGTTTTTGATTCTGAATGACTTTGGGTAACAATGGGTAGTTTGATGGGTGTTAGGTAGTTATGTTCTATTCGTCAGTTCAGATGTTGAAAGTTATTTTTTGAAATTGTTATCTTTTACAAAGGTGTTGTTAAAATAAAGTTAAACCAATGTTACTAAACAAATAGACTCAAACGTTGTGTAACATATGTCTATATATCTGTTTTACACTTTGTCATTTGTATTTGAGACTACTGATGTCATTGAGACCTCCGGTGTTGCTGTGAAGAAGGAAAATGCATTTTTGATGTAGTTATTTCAACAAATGAATACAAAGGGGAAAGTTAAATTAGTATCTTACTAAATAGCTACACTGAAACTTTATGTAAAATATGTCTATATATATGTTTTACACTTTGTTAAAAACACCCCGTATTTGCAGTGTGTCCTTGGCAATTGCGCTCATAGAATCACACATGCACTTCCTATGCAATTCACTGAAAAAAGCTAAGGTTACAGGAACATTATAGTTAGGCTCAGGTTTCACACACACAAAACCAGAGAAATTAAGCAGTTATAGTTCGCTGAGTTAACTATAACTATAATTCGTGACCCCCATACACTGCTTATGACCTCACATATTACATCACTCATGACATGGTCAGTGACATGGTCAGTGACAGCACTGATGATATCACTGAAGACATCTGAAATGACATCACTGTTGACATCATCCACAGAATCTCTGATGTACCCACTCACACCCAAATATAACCTTTCTATACACCCACTACAACTTCTACACTAGCATTCTCAAAACCATTGACATACCCATACCAGTACTTACACGCCAACTCACTGATTTATTGGTCTACACCCACATCCACTCAGTTACCCATACAGCCACTTATACATCAACTCACTCAGTATTACAGACACTGATATATCAACTAATATACCCATACAGCCACTCACATACAGTCAGTCACTCATAGAGCTACTAAAACACCTACTCACTCTCCTATAAACTCAATCACACAGCCATTTACTCACCCATACAGGTATACACACACCCACTCATGTATTCATATAGGTACTAATACATGCTCACTCACCTATACAGTCACTGACAAAAGCACACACTCACCCATACGGCCACTCTCACAATCACTCAGTAACAAATACAGTCACTCATATACTCCAACTCTCACCTATACTGCATTTCACATATGCATTTACTCACCCATATACCACTGACACATCCATTCACTCACTGACACAGCCATATACACACTCACTCACTCATACAGCCCCTTACATATACATACTAACCTATATAGATACTGACTCACCCATGCACTCATCCATGCAGGTAGTTACACACCCCCTCACCCAGTCACACAGACATTGAGACACCCATGCACATTCTCAGACAACCACTCAGTCACCCATAAAGAAACTCACATACTCACTCACGCACATCTGCAACCATTTAGATACCACTGGTACATTCACACAACAAGTCACTCACCCATGCATTCACTGAGACACCTAATCACTCACTTATACAATCAGTCGCACATCCACTGAATCATTCATACAGGCACTCATGCACCCACTTATTCATCAATACACCTTGGTGTATACATATATAAATTCACTGAAAAAACCATGGGCCCGATTCACAGAACTAACTTAAGACAAAATCCTAAACTTACTACTTTTGGCATTCACAGAAGTTAGCATTTTGTCTTAAGTTTGTCTTAAGACAAACTTAAGACAGACTTAAGACAGACTTAAGACAAACTTAAGACAGACTTAAATAAGTCTGTCTTAAGTCTGTCTTAAGTTTGTCTTAAGTTTGTCTTAAGTCTGTCTTAAGTTTGTCTTAAGACAAACTTAGGTCAAAATCTTAACTTCTGTGAATACCAAAAGTAGTAAATTTAGGATTTTGTCTTAAGTTAGTTCTGTGAATTGGCCCCCTAAGGTTTCACACATGTTATAGTTAGCTGGACATTTCACTCGTAAAAAACCATTGAAATTCCCCCGTTATAGTTAGTTCAGCTAAATATAACTCGCACGACCGCAATCCACTGCTGATGACGTCACATATTACATCACTCATGACATGGTCAGTGACATCACTCATGACATCACTGATGACATCTCAAATGACATCACTGATGACATCACTGATGATATCATCCAGTTAATATGTGTCTTTCTGAAAAATAAATATTCTTTATATATGTATATCTAAAGGTTAATGGAAGAATAAATGGGTAAATAAGTGTCTAAATGGATGTTTTTTTTGGTAAAATTAATTGTATAACTGACTTATTAACAGTATCTTAGTGAATACAGTGATGAAATATGTGACATCATCAGCAGTGGTTTGCGGTCGCGTGAGTTATATTTAGCTGAACTAACTATAACGGGGGAATTTCAATGGTTTTTTACGAGTGAAATGTCCAGCTAACTATAACATGTGTGAAACCTATGTTTTTTTTAGTGAATTTGCAAGGTTTTTAAAATACTAATTCCTAACTATAACGTGTGTGAAACCTATGGTTTTTTAAGTGAATTTGCAAGGTTTTTTAAATGCTAATTTCTAACTATAACGTGTGTGAAACCTATGGTTTTTTTAGTGAATTTGTAAGGTTTTTTAAATGCTAATTTATGTATGGATTATTATTTTTTTTATATATTTATTTTACAATAAACTACTTATGTATATAGTTATAGATTGACTATATCCTGTAATATGGAATGGCTCGTTTAAAATGTTTTCATTTTTCTTTAAGGGTTTTACACAGTGCACGCACGGTGCGCGCACCCCGCAATTTTTTGAAAAAAAATAAAATGTTTTTTTTACCCTTCGGGGTCCTTCAGGGACCCCCTGACAAAGGCTAAGGGGTCAGGAAATCTCTACCCTGCCCCCTTTTCACGTTCTCCACCTTTGTTTTTCACTGCCACACACAAAATGGCATCCGACACTTCCTGATTTCGACCGATTCAAATGTTGACTGACATCTAACCACCAATCAGAATTACGCTCGCGCAAGGCACGGTGCGCGCACGGTGCGCGCATATAGATATTTATGTACTTTTAACTGCAATTTTCTCAGAAACTACTGAACAGATTGACACCATATATGCAAAAGGCACATCCCTGATCTGAGGACTACCTCTTTGCCAAATTTCAAGTAATTCTGTTCAGCCGCTCGGGCTGTACCTTCGACTAAAGGTCCTATGGGAAAATGCATGGGGAAAACGTGTTTTGGGACCCCCCTTTTTTCTCAGCCCCCGCTTGACGAATCACCCCGAGACTTTCAGGGTAGGAGCTGAGCGGAGCGCCCCATTTTTTTTGAGAATTTTGCGACGATTCGTCAACCGCCGCCAAAGTTATTCAAAATAGAATTTTCAGATTTCCTATGGGAACTCGGTCCTAACTATAACTATCTACTGGCGACCGCCAGTAGATAATAACTCATTGTAAAAATGCTCACAGTCACTGGATGATGTCATCCGGGATGTCATTTGAGATATCATCAGTGATGTCATCAGTGACATCATTGACCATGTCATGAGTGATTTAATATGTCAGCTCATAAGCAGCGCATTGTGGGGGAATGAGTTATAGTTAGCTCAGCTAGCTATAAGTGCTGAATTTCTCTAGTTTTGTGCATGTGAAATCTGAGCCTAACTATATACATGTAAATATAAATATACACACACACACTAGATGTACTTGATGTAACGTATGCCTGTGGTGGATGGGTCTCTGGGAGAGAGGTTTCCAATGAAAGCGCCAGATGAGATTCCATTGATGGAAGCCTGGTACCTCCTCCACTGTTAGATGAAAGAAGGGGAGCAATGTATTTGCTGGGCCTAATTTACGATTGGGCTTTATTCCATTAAACATTAAATGATGTTAATGAGCATTTAAACATGCTAGATCAATAGGAACAAGGGCAGTACATATCCAGTCTGTAGGAAATGGCTATCTTTTGCATGATTTACACCAGGATGTTTGCCTTCTCTGCTCTGCAGGCTTTAGGACGCTGTGCAATTTAACCCTGCCAATGAGTGATGAAGTGCCCCCCTTAAATATGGTAGAATTGGCTTACTCCTAAAAGGCACTTTTAACTTGATTATAAGTCCCTTGTGTAAAGTATAAAAACTGAATTCAGGGCCTGAAAGCTAATTTCTGCATGTGTATTAAAGCACCAAGTTTACCATTAGCTCCAGTAGCAGGGAAAATCTGTCCTCAGGACTACCCTGTGTTGCCTGACTACTGCAGTATAAAACCTGTAGTGTAACCTGTCGACATAACCCTTTTGATAGGAGCAAATATTCCTTTTAGATATTCACAATTGAACCCTATATAGGTCTTTCAACCCACAAGGCAGGATACATGGTATTTACAAGTAGTACATTTAAAAATGTTAAATTAGCAGGTCCTTACAGTTATGACCACCCAGACGTTAATTTTACTGTAGGAGGGATCTGGCTGACCTAAAGTAAATAATGGAAAGCAGGATTAAATATTAATTATGCTACCTATGTATTGGGGCCAGCTAGAAATAACCAGTCTTTCAATATTTATTTAAAGACCAACTTAATGATGAAGGTGGGTTTTCAATAAATATTACAGAAAGTAACCTTTAGAAAGTTACTTTTCTATGCATGGATCTCATGAAGGCTAATCTGCATTAGCTCTCCAGCAGAAGTCCATTGGGTGAAAGGCCCTGATGAGGTTTAAAAAATGTTCCCAAAGTAAAGACAATGGCTTAGGGTAGGAATGTTTTTTCTCTTCTATTGGCATAATGACTATTTGGGGTGTACCCATGAACTTACTTTACTTCAAATGGACCTCCAATAATACAAGCAAATATTAGATAACACCAAGAAAGGCCCAAGCATTTGCCCAGTCAGTCAGACAGGAAGCAAACCCACTGAGGGTGGAAGCTGATTTTAAGGAATCACAGAAGAGGGGACTGCTCATTACCCTGGTCAACCCTCTGGATGGTCACAAAGGCTCTGTACAGGGGGAGCAGGGGTTCTCCATATAGGAATTTAGGAGTGAAGGGCATTGTGGAGTTGTTTGCAGTCAGACAAACATGGACTGTTGCAAACTGGTCATTTTTACCCCATACCTTAGGGAGGGGCCAGATGTCCAACACCCACTATATGGTGCCAGGCATATATGTACCATCCCCATTCTCTACAGAATTCTTCCTGGATCTGTGGAGGAACAGTAGAGCACTAGAGTTGCAATCTGAGACCTAAGAGGATCCATGAAGGATCAGACCTATACTCGTTTGTACTCAGCGCAAAAAAGTGACCACAAATGTCAGCTTTCTGACCATCTATGTAGCTCCAGGGCTATCAAAGGTTTTTGCTGAAGTTCCCTACTGCCCAGTACCAACATTACCTGACCTGGACCCTGCTGTGGCCTTGACCCCCCAAGTGCTGTTTCTGAGTTCCTTGAACAGTAGGCTATGGTAAATGTGAGTATTCTTACACTAAAAACCTGGAACCTAGAACATCTTTGGACTTTCAGACCTCTGGATGATTGGGACAAACCAACCTAGCCTATTGGGCCATGGTGTTACCTTGCTGGGTGAAGAAATCAGGTCTCTCTTACTTGGAGCTCCTCCACAACAGACCCTCAGCAATAAGGTATCCTGCTTTATGGAACTCAACCTCAGAAATGGCTGCAGCCTTGCCCTGAGCTGTGTCAAAAAAGAGACTAAGTTGTAACGTAAAAATCTTAACCAAGAGAAGGTGCTAAAAGTATCCATCTGGCATGAGGACCTCCCTGCATGCAAAATTTGAATTTCTTCTGGTCAGAGCCCTTCCTTCTAAAACCAATGGTTCAGCAGTAGCTCATCCAACAGTGTTCTGCCTTTGTGAATACTTCTTCGGATACAGTCTGCTGCCTTGCTCTGCTGAAGGATTTTGACTTCCAGAGAAACAATGAAGGGACAAAAGCACATACATTGGAAATAGCAGTGGAGCATGAGACCAGTGACCACTGCTTGCCCTCCCAATTTTTTTTTTTAGCATTGTCAAATGGTAGGGTTTCCCATGGGGGCCCCTTCCCATTTACAAATGGTTTATCACCAAGTTTGAATTAGTCATAAAATATGAATTTTTTCCCACCAGAATTTGGTTGCAAAACTTTAATCTCAAACCCAAATTGCTCTTCTGTAGAATCGCAGTTTGATGTTTGTACATAAAAAAGCATTTTTGCAGTCAAAAGCAGCCCAATTCTGCAAATTGGGCCATTTGCAACATCAAAATGCTTTTTACATTCGACCCTAAGTCCTGAGGTAAAACCTCCAACCGCAACAAACTTGGCTGGTGTATGTGACCCAGGATCCATCGTGGTCTGTCTGGAATTGTGCCTAGGTCTCTGACTACGACAGGAACTTTGCACTTTTTGGTGCTATTTTCACTTAAAACATAATTTTATCTCAGGTTCCCCATATTGGATTTGTGTTTCTTTGGTATTGCTCTACTTCTTGAATTTTAGCGTATTTTTCTAATTTAATTTGGCAGTTTGTTTTAGGTGTTTTGCATTTATTACTTTTTTGGTACTGCTTAAGTTATTTGCACATTGCCCTGAGTTAAGCCTGTCAACTCTGTGCCATAGCTATCAGTGGGTGGAGCTCAGGTTAACTGAGTTACTTTGACGGTCTATAGTGACAAGAATTGAGAATATTCCATGAGGTAGACAGTTGGCCACCCCAAATAATAAGCAGAACACAGTCCAACATTGATTGATTGATTGATTGATGGGAAACTTATATAGCGCAGCTATCGCCCTACGGGCATCATCATCATCATAAAAGTGCGTTGATGAGGTAACTATGTACAGACACCATCCTCAAATATATTAGGGGTGGACCGAGTGTTCTACATTTAAGGTAAATTGAATCAAAATCTAAAATGAAATCAAGATATGTGGCACTGGGGGCATGTATGAGATGTTAGAAACCCAACTTTAGCAGGCAAAAGTCACAAGCAATTTTCCATTACTATTCTATATCATACAAATCATGGGAATCCTTTATTGAGCTGTATGACAGACTGAATCAGGGCATTCCCTATGCTAAGTGTTGAATGTATGAAAACAAATGCTAAGGAGTATCAACTCAGGAAGGACAATTGTGTGTGTATATCAGAATGAGCTACATTACCTTGATATTTCAGAAAGAGTAAATTACAGATACACTTTTTACCTTCCTTTCATTATTAATTTTCTCTCTGAAGTGTGGTTGATGTGTGTGGTGTTATGATATTGTGTATTCTATGCACATAGAAGATCTTCATTTTTTAAGAGAATGGGACAGTAAAGTTAATATTTGGCCCCATGGAATGAAAGAATGATGAACAGGTAAAATGTAATATTGAATGTTTTGATAAGAGACACTGGGTCTGAACATGAGGACATTTATAAACACCCACTAATAGGTTGTATTTTGAAAAATGTCTTGTGAAAATATTGTGATACAAAAATATTGTGGAAAAAATATTGTTTGCCAAAAAATCTACTGTTTACACTTACAATGTAAAATGCAAAATATTGATGTCCAAAAAATGTAGAATAAAAAATATGTTAAGTGTAAAAATGACTGCTACAAAAATATCTACTGCAAAAATATAAGGCCCAAAGGGAAAATTAAGTGACAAATTCTCAGTACACATACATTTCCATACATGCCTGGATGGAGATCTCCACCATGATGCTTTTCATCAATTTAGACCCAAAGTCTTCAACAAGTAGCATGACTTGCAACTCCCCACCCCCGTACATGAACGGGTGCAGCATTCTATGACAGAAAGCACATCCTCAAATTTCTTACATGTGACTTTACAGTCAGATTTCTACCATAGAACTCCAGTGCCAGGGTGGAGACCTCAGAATGGAAGGGAATATGAAAACAACATCAAATCTCACAAATCAGACACATATTAGCATGCCAAATACATATATACCCAACTTGGTAGGATCTGCACACTTCCCCTTGGACAACCTCAAAATAGTACACAACACAATGGAAACAGTTTCCATGATGCAGCCATCCCACACTCAAAAGTAAGGATTTCACTGAGGAGGGCATAGACCTTGTACTATATTATATTAATGTATTTGATCATTAAAATTTACTATATGGTCTGCCTCCATACACAGTCAATGGAGCAGAAAAGGTGGCTACCATTTGTGAAATTTGACTAATTATGGCAAAATACTGTGGGTGGAGGCACACACTAGGTAGGACCTCAAGACTAATTGGCAGATGAAGGATATGTTCTCCAGTATACATTTGGCAAATGCTCTTCCTGAAGAAAGACCTATATCCCACTTATGTCTCTTCTGGCTAGAAGAGGGCTTAAGGAAGGTGTCCTCCCCACTATGTACAAGGACCTTGCTATATGTAGTTCCTGCCCCAGAGAATGTAAATGTAAAGCAAGGTAAGAACTCAACACCCCCTCTCTCTCTACTAGCTCTAGTATCAATCCTCAAGTCACTTGATCTTTTTCCAACCATTAACAGATAAGCAGGCACAAAACATTTCATTTGACTTTCACAGGCAGTCTCTCTCCAGAGAATAAACAGTTGTTCTCAGTGCACTACACCTTTCAGACAGTCAATATATCACACTCCTTGTTAGCACTAGCTGGGGCAGAGGACTACAGAATGTTCCAGGATGAAAAACTAGTGCATTGACTGGTTATATCTCATGATCTTTCAAATGCATCTTAATCATCTTACTTGTAACGTGGCCGCAATAACTGCATTGGAAAGATAGAGTGGCCGGATAGTGGGGTGCAGTCATTATTTTTACATGTGCAGGCATGATCTATGAACAGGATGTAAATAATTAGGCCCCTGTTTCCAGTCAGGAGAGAAGCAGTATCACACAATGACTCCTTCTCTGAACTTGCTGAAGATGTTCATCTTTCACCTGTAAATCCTCTCACTGAGCCTCAGATAAGATTGTCAAAAAATATTTCCTCAAAATGAATCTTAAGGGAAAAAGGATAGCCACCAACCTGGTGAAAGAACTGTTTTTGCCTGTGTTTTGCTTTCTTATGATGGCAGGCTGTGTGAGACTAGATGATTTAGTAATGTGTTACATGTATTGATGGCTTGTGGTGGTATCCTGATTGTCCTCTTTCTCTGCTCCTTGCAGTAGCAGGTGTGTTGCATGTGTTTTAAGCCTGGTTGTAGTATAACATTTTTAGTCAAATTTAAAGTGTAACAAACAATATTTGTGGATATTCAATAATATTTTTTCATTATTTTACATAGTTTTAAGTTATACCATTCCAATGTCTCCCCCCCAAAAAAATATATACACACACACACAACCTTTTAGTCAACCCTCTTTATCTAGAGGGCTGCTTAATGATTACTCAAATTATGCTTCCTCCCACTACTTCACTCAGTAGAGAACAAGGGGGGCCCACTTCAGGCACTGGATACCCTCACTTTGAACACATATGTGTAGCCATTTGAAACAAAAGTACCCCAAGGTTAGAAATTAAAAGTCAGGTGACTCTTAGTATGCATTGTTACTAGGGTGTCATGACCTGCTCTCATAACAATGAAAAGCTGACAACTTGAACTCATCATCACAAGCCAGATTCAACATATTCATGTATCCAATGGAAAATCAGGATCAAATAATTAAATATAGGAAAAGTGTACATGCACATATATGTGTTTAAGCCACACAACATCAGCTTTATGAATAACATTTGAAACAGTGTTTACTAACTCGAAAGGGACATCTATCAATGACTTTTGGAACTTGAGCTTTCTGAGGACTTCAAACAGTCAAATCTGACTCAAGAGGGTCATCAGTTAACCACCTGAAAGACTGCAGCTTTGCCAAAAACTTTGAAAGCTACAGTGTCAGACTTGAGATGGATAGCTAGTACCAACTTGAAGTACCGTATGTTGTTAATATTTTGCAAACTGTTGCAAAATGCCTTGTTTTGCATGATCACCCCTTTTTTTGACTGCCTTTGCTGTTTATTTCCCTCTGTGCACCAGGACTCAGCTAAAAATATTAAAGTTCATGTGCTCTGACTCATAAAACATGTTGAAATTGGTTCTACTCCAAAGTGGCATATTTAACCTATCTAGAGGTCCATAGTAAATGGTACAAAGTGTGCTCAGGACCTGTAAGTTCACTGTCACTAGTGTATTGTAGCAACTATTGTGCCACCCACTAGAGTGACCATGAAAATATGACTGCAGGCCTACCATTGTAGCTTGGTTGTTGCAGGTTTAAACTACAGATTCGACCTGTCAAAATAACCTCTTCTGACAGTCATAAAGTTTCCTTTTATATAATAATATAATAATAGGTCACCCCTATGTAGGCCTGATTGGCCCTAGGGCAGGGTACATGGTATTTTGACATAATTAGTCAAATCTCTCCCCCCAGCACCTTGAGACCCTCACGGGTAAGTAGCACACTTTATAAATGACATGATTGATTGATTTAAAAGTAGAAGAAGTATAAATCCAGGGGCAGATTTACTATTCTTTCATGCAATTCAGCAGGACAATTTTATGGGTTGCATTACTTGAAAGGGAGAGAGTAAAAATGTGCCATATGTACAAAGATATGGCACATTTCTTTCTGCTGTCTCCCTGTGCTGGCACACTTGTGGTTGCTTAGCGCCAATGAAGGCACCCTCATGTCATGGTGCAAAGGTGTCTGAGTTACGGACAGGATTATCTTTGAGCAGGAGGGACATCTTTCTTCACAAAAGTAAGCCTTAGAAGCATTTTCCTCTTTGTAAGTGTGCTGCAGAATACAGCATGCATACAAAGAGGAAGTAATGAGGAGAAATAAAGATATATCTTCTTGTTACTGCAAGGTCAGGGAGGCACACCATTTTGGCATGATGCCAGGTTTACAGGCCTTTGAAAGTCTGGAAATTTGACGAAAACCATGGGTGGATGTGTCAGAACGGCTACACTCCACCCTTGGAACACTTCCCTGCTGCAAGTTAATGTAGGGCAGTTATATGTGCTATTTAAACAAACAAGAACTGGCACCCCGTAGCACATTTTATTTTATTGTAATCTGGACTGGGAGGAGGACAGATACATTAATCAGAAACCTCCATGACACATCTAGTCATATGGTATAACCCCATCCAGTGTGCCACCACTTCTTAAAAATTTAAAAAGACAGAAAAGATAGAGAAAAGAGAGTGAATAGTCAGTCCTCAAAACAATTTCACAACTTATCTCACTCTACACACACCCTCTTCTTTTAAGAGCTAGGTGACAAAAAAATATGTGTAAAGGAAGAGAAAGCATCTCACGTGCGCACCACCAGAGGAGCTACTGGTAGGTTCTCACCAGCTTGCCCACGTTTATTTCATCATTGATAACTTTCTCATGAGGAAAAAGTAATGTGTCCAGCGCAGAAAAAAGAAAGACACAACAAATAAGTGTCCACCGTGAAAACAGAGACTAAAATGTCTCGAAATCATAACATGTACAAAGAAAGAAGAAGAAGGGGGTAGACTCACAATTACTCTCTTTTTTATTTCAATTAGGAGTCTATCCCACAATTAAAAACACAGCATGTTGTATACCATATTAATGACGGCCAACATGTTTCATTGCTAATTTATTTGTGGCAAATTCATCAGGGCTAATGAGGTCAAAAATCACCTCCCTGGACACACAACAATAAAAAAAGGACTGACAAACACAGAAAAACAACAAAGGTTTGGTTAGATCAACAGGATGTCCGCAATTATATCCTCAATGGTACATTTTAAAAGCACTCATGGTCATTCCCATGATTATAACATATGATATTTACCTAGTGGGAGCCATGGGCCCACATACCAGCTCCCAACCGGTCAAAAGGGCATGTAAACTATCTATTATCACGTCCCTGTCCAAAAAAAGCACAGTCGTTGTTAGTGCTTGCGTCTGTGGAGAAACAAAGCAGATTAATAAGTAGTAGACGAGACCGGTGCATAATAGGAGGGAGACTACTATTGAGTAGCGGGAGGACTTGGTTTCTTCATCAATTCACCAATTGCAATACATGCTACGTAATATACAGACTTACTTGTCCCTGTGGGCTACATTACATTACATCGGTCTCACGTCCAGAAAGGTGAAGGTGCGCATACAAGAACATCTAAGCACGATCAGGGCAGGTAAACACACAACACGCCTGGTACAACATTACCGTGACCATCTACATCATTTTAAATCATTAAAATGGGTTGTTTTGGAGAAGGTATTTGGTGATTCAGGCGGTGTGGAGAAAAGATTAGCAGTGAAGGAGGCATGCTGGATTTATTTAGAGAAGGGTGGACACCGTTGGCCTTAATGACCAAATTGAGTGGATCAAGGTCAGTAGGTGAGGGCCTTACCTTGTGTCTACTATTGACCTTTGTCTGATTAAGTTGTGAGTCAGTGGACCCGAGTATATGATACAGCTTGAGGGGTCCCAATGATGGGTATTAAGGCTGACTCTCGTTAGCATGCTGATTGATTGCTGAACCTATGCGTGAGAAAAATCCTATGTACACATGGAACATACTGACGCTCAGTCCTTGATTACGAGTGGAGTTTAGATGGGTCAGAGGGTGTATATAACGAGTGCCACGTGATATAGAATAGCCAGGGCGGAGTTGTAGACCTTGGCACGATGGCTACCCCCGCTTTTTCGATGATTGGTTGACACCAGTTAGTAAGTTGTGAGCATCGAAGTGTACATGAGGGATGGAGCGAGGCGGCGCTGTAAGTTTTGGTTGAGTGCTGTCCTTGCTTGGAGATATATGTGACAGGCTTACAGTGTCTTGGACTATTCTCAAACGAAGTAAGTTGATTAGCATAGGATTCCATGATGATGAAAGCATTGTTAAGATGGCCGCCGTGTTTTCTATAGTGGTTGAAGTGGGTACCGGCGCTGACATAATCTCGCGAGACGCGAGTACGATTGTTTGTAGGAGGACGCGGTGAGGCGGCAACTCGATGCTGGGTTGAGTTACCGCCCGTGTGTGAAGTTATACGGTAAGCGTGCAGTCTGTGGAGTGAACATGACGAGACTTACGATGACTGAGTTGGTAGGTCGATCTGTCTATAGCTGCTCGCTGATGTAATAGCTGGGGCAGTTTACACAGGAGTCAAACATGTCGTCGCTGGGTTTTTCGAGTACGTGTAGGTCACTGTATTTTGTCTCACACTGGGGCAGAATGACTAATATGTCCTTGGAGTGGCCGGTTTGGAGAAATGGGTCTGTCTATGCGTCTTCATCTGGCGTAGACCCTGTGAGATTGTACATATTTCTGGATGTGTAGTAGTTAGGATAACTTTGTTGGGTTGTCTAGTGACCCTGGTACACAGAGCAAAAGCGATGACACTGTGGAAACTGGGTACCTGGTCGTCTACTACTTATTAATCTGCTTTGTTTCTCCACAGACGCAAGCACTAGCAACGACTGTGCTTCTTTTAGACAGGGACGTGATAATAGATAGTTTACACGCCCTTTTGACCGGTTGGGAGCTGCTATGTGGGCCCATGGCTCCCACTAGGTAAATATCATATGTTATAATCATGGGAATGACCATGAGTGCTTTTAAAATGTACCATTGAGGATATAATTGCGGACATCCTGTTGATCTAACCAAACCTTTGTTGTTTTCCTGTGTTTGTCAGTCCTTTTTTATTGTTGTGTGTCCAGGGAGGTGTTTTTTGACCTCATTAGCCCTGATGAATTTGCCATAAATAAATTGGCAATGAAATATGTTGGCCGTCATTAATATGGTATACAACATGCTGTGTTTTTAATTGTGGGATAGACTCCTAATTGAAATAAAAAAGAGAGTAATTGTGAGTCTACCCCCTTCTTCTTCTTTCTTTGTACATGTTATGATTTCGAGACATTTTAGTCTCTGTTTTCACGGTGGACACTTATTTGTTGTGTCTTTCTTTTTTCTGCACTGGACACATTACTTTTTCCTCATGAGAAAATTATCAATGATGAAATAAACGTGGGCAAGCTGGTGAGAACCTACCAGTAGCTCCTCTGGTGGTGCGCACGTGAGATGCTTTCTCTTCCTTTACACATATTTTTTTGTCACCTAGCTCTTAAAAGAAGAGGGTGTGTGTAGAGTGAGATAAGTTGTGAAATTGTTTTGAGGACTGACTATTCACTTTCTTTTCTCTATCTTTTCTGTCTTTTTGAATTTTTAAGAAGTGGTGGCACACTGGATGGGGTTATACCATATGACTAGATGTGTCATGGAGGTTTCTGATTAATGTATCTGTCCTCCTCCCAGTCCAGATTACAATAAAATAAAATGTGCTACGGGGTGCCAGTTCTTGTTTGTTTAAATAGTATTTGATTGGAGGGTGTTCTGGCACGTCTTCCCTCTACAGCTCCTTGTTTTGATTCAGTTATATGTGCTGCCTTGCGTTACTTTAAATGAACTAAACCCTGCAGAGCCATGCAAGGTGGCTTTGCATGGCTTTATAAATCCCACTAAAGGACTTACGTTGCCCTAGTAAATCTGCCTGCAAATGTTAAGCATGTCTTTATAGTAAAGAAGTCCCAAAAGTTTTTTTCACTGTAGAAAGGCTGGTTGTTCCATAGGAAATCACTGGATTCAAATATTACAGTTAATAATGCTAATTTCAGTTAAAACAGCTAGAAATATAATTCATAGACTCTTTTTAATAGTTATTTCCACTACATTTTATGGGTAAAATCGAATGTTGTTATTACTATTAAAGTAAATGTACTTTGAGAAATTTACATTTTTTCAGCCTAAAGCCTCTGCAGGACCATTTGCATGTGATCTAGCTGTTACTTGGCAGCTCAATAGCCCCCTTGATACAGTGTGAAAAATCTTTCCAGAGGAGAACAAAGGCCTTGGGTATGGGGAGGAAAGTGAGTTCTTTTGGAAGGATGACCATATGTGCTGTACCCAGGAACTTGATTAACTTCAAAGAGGCCTACCCTGTCACAGACAAATGTTAACTGATACCCGGTCAGGGCCCTTCTTTCTCCCAGTCAAGCAGGCACCAATCCCAGTGGGAAGAGAGCTGCCCCTAGGTTTGAAGTGACCACAGAGGATGAGTTGCTCATTTCTCTGGTCACACCTCTGGGGTGTGTACATAGGCTCTGCAAAAGGGGGAAAGGGTCTCATATTCTTGAATTTGGGCAGAGAGGTGAACTTTATGGATTGTCTACAGTAGGGCACCGAGGATCTGCTGCAAAAGTGGATAGTGCACCCCTGGTAACCTTTGCCCTACTGGTCAGGGGTAGGTGTCTCCCCACCTACAAGTTAGTGGCAGGCATAAATGTGGCACCCCCGGGAATCTTCTTGAGAACACTACCATACCTTTAGAAGACAGAAACAGGTCTGTACCTGGTATTGAGACCTGTGAGGACCTACTGCCACTTGTACCCAGGACAAAAACGAGGACTCCCAGGGTCAGTTGGCTGACCTCCTGTTAAGCTACAGGGCTACAAAAAACTGCAGGATTAACCTTTTCCAGCTGACCATTTCCAACTGAGCCTGTCTTGGACTCAACCCTGCTGGTGGCTTCTGCTGGAGTGAATCTGGACCCCCAAGTGCTGTTCCTGAGGACCTGAAACCATTGACTGTGTGAAAGTGTACTCCTCCTAACATCTTAAAAGACCTGGGACTTGAAAAATGTTTGAGTCCCAAGACCTCCGCAGGACCGGGAAAATACTACCAAGTCTATCCGACAAGGTACTATCCCACTGGGCAAAAGATTCAGGTTCTTCCCACTCCGAGTTTTTCAGCAGCTGTAAAAAAGTTTCAGAAAGATGTCACAGAGCACAGTAGTTGCACAACCTTGCCCTGGTAGCATCCTAACAACCCCAGTACTCGCCAATAACTAAGCCACACATGGAGAGTAGTTGTACACGTCTTTATTCTGCAATATGTAAGTCAGAACTCAACATTCTAAGCCTTTCATCAGCTCATCCCTCCAGTGCTTAAGTCACAGGCCTAGTGTGTACAGCGGAAAGCAAAAAAGTTCCAGTGTTTCTTTATTTACAGGACACTACAGCCCAAATGGAGGAATCCAAGATCCAAAAACATATCTAAATTTAAATGTAGGAAAATTCACTAAGCATAGGTGCAAAAAGTGTTCGGGCAGCAAGAAACTTTCCTGGGGCATGAATTCTGAATTTATTCCACTGCGAACTTTCCTGGCAAAAGTTAATGTCTTCACCTCTACCCTGTTAGTTGGCTATCTGGCCTTGTGGATCTCTTTTTGGCCACAGCCCACTGCTTTGCCCCAATGAGGATTTTTGACTTTCATTTTCGATACTAGGTCAGAAGATAAATCTTTTGACCGGGTCCAACACAGTTCCTGTGTCTGACCTATGCTCCATTGAGGTTGGCCTTGAATCGCACCTAGGTACCTGTCAAGTGCAACAAGATGGCTGCAAAGTGCACTTAATGATTTTTGGCTCTATTTTTATTTTTAAAATGTTTTAACCATTTCTCCTGCTCCCCTTTTTGGATTTATTTTTTTGTGTTATATTGCTTACTAAATTACTCTCTATTTTTATGAATTGAAGTGGGATTTTGATTGTGGTTTGCTTTTCACATTTTAACTGTTTGATATTATATTTCTAAATGCTTTAGAGAATTAAGCCTCTCTGTGCCATAGCTAGCAGGGTTTGAATTCGGATTTAAATTACTGAAAAATTGACTGGACCTAATATGAATAGTGACATTATTACTTGACGTGAAATACCGTCTACCCCAACTAATAATTAACAAGTATTTGGACCTGACTCAGGCTAAAGAAGAGAGATAAACCGTCTGTCCCCTGGTATAGTGAGGATCTGAGATTACTGCGGAAGGAGTGTAAACAGGCAGAAAGAAAATGGAGGAGGCTTTATGCTGAATTGGATGAAAGAACCTACAAAACGCGACAGAATATGCATAGGGAAGCAATTGCTAGATCAATGGCTGAATATTATGCAAAAACTATCCTGGAAGCACCGAATAAGGCTAGAACTATTTTTAACATAGTAAAAGATCTATCTAAGCCGGCCTGTGAAAGTAACAAGATCATAGCTACGCAGAAGCTATGCGACGATCTGGCAATTTATTTTGATGAAAAGATTAATAAAATCATTGGCGGCCTCAACCTAAAGAACCAGATCGGGGTGGACGAAGAAAACAAGCCACATAGGAAGGAGGAGAATGATTTATTAGCACTAACTGTGTTAGAGAAACTAGACAAGAGCATAGACAGAGACCATCAGCCTACTCTGGAGTGGTTTCAAACTCCCACAGAGGAAATGTTTACTAGTAAAGCTCTGACTGTCTCTTCCGGATCACCATTGGACCCCCTCCCACAGAGGATTTGGAAGGAATTCAAATTGGAACTCTTTCCCTGGTTACGTCAAATCTGCTGCCAATCATTGAGTAACGGTGAGGTCCCAGAATGCGGGAAACAGACAATAGTGACCCCGTTACTCAAGAAACCAATACTTGATCCTCTTTGTCCATCTAGCTATAGACCCATCTCTTTGTAACCCTACCCGGTAAAAAGTCCTGAGCGAGTGGTCAGTAAATCCCTGTCCAATTATCCAGAGAACAATCAGCTATTGGATAAATTGCAATTTGGATTCCGCCCTGAGCACAGAACCGAAACAGCCCTCGTGACTGTATTTGATGATCTACGAATGCGAACGGACAATGGTCAATCAGTCATATTAGTGCTGCTAGACATGTCAACAGCATTCGATACGGTGAACTATAGCATTCTGCTAAAAAGACTTAGAAACATCGGTGTCAAAGGTCAAGCTTTAAATTGACCTCAATCCTATTTATTGGACAGGACCCAGGCAGTCAGTATTCAACCTTCTACATCTCCGAAGACTTCTGTCCAACACGGGGTCCCGCAGGGTTCAGCAATTAGCCCAATTTTATTTTTTATATACTAGCGTCCACTTATTCCTATCATCAAGTCCTTTGGAATAGAACTAGTCAACTATGCTGACGATACACAGCTTGTGTTTTTGTTGGAAGGAAATCAAACAATCACCGTTGATAAATTTCATAAGTGCATGGAAAGTACCACAAACTGGCTTAGAAACAACTTCCTCCAATTCAATGGAGACAAAACAGAAGTGGTATATTGCACTACGAGCAAAATAGCTCGTCCCCTATCTGTTGACTTCCAGATCACCCCCACAGACATTCTGCTAATTCCAGCCAAAACAGTACATAATCTGGGGGTGTTGATGGACAATAGTCTTCAATTGGACTCCCAAGTAAACAAAACAGTTGGCACCTGCTTTTCTCTGATTAGAGCTTCACGAAAGATTCTCCTGCTACTGCCTGTCTCAGCCAGAATACAAGTAGTAAGGAGCGTTATTCTGAGCAGACTGGACTACTGTAACTCCCTATGTCTTGGAGCTCCAAATTCCTTGATATTAAAGTTACAAAGAATCCATCAATAGCAACAAAGCTAGCTTTAAACCGGCAGCGCATGTCCTCTGCATCTATGGCCCTAAGAGATCTTCATTGGCTGCCGATTCGGCAGAGGATACATTTTTAATCTCTCTGCATCGTTTTTAAGGCAGTACATGGTCTGGGTCCTAGACCATTGCAAAGAAAATTCACGTGGTATACTCCCCCAAGAAACCTCCATTCTTCAACAGCAAATCTGGTCAACACTACAACATTTAAAAGAACTAGGACAGGAGGGAGAGCCTTCAGCTCCATGACCTCACGGCTGTGGAATGAACTTCCGACCGACATTAGGCAAAGTGAGAACTTAATGCAATTCAGGGAGAAACTGAAGACTTGGCTGTTCCCGAGGGAGGAGTAATACATAGATGTAGTGCTACCAACTCACCCCGCAGCCTCACTTTGGTTCTTTTCCTCCCTTCAACTTTTTTGTATACCTCATCTTAGGGTGGCCGATTAACTATGCCATATAACAACAAGGTACTTTCTAAGCGCCAGGATACCCGTTGGGTGATAGTGCATTATATAAATTCAGTTTACATTACATTACATTACAGAAGGAACAGCCAGTAGCATCTTGCTGTACTGCAGCCTTGTTAAAGACTTTTGAAAGAGCTGTTTTGACTTTAAATGGACATCTAGGGGTCGATTACAATGCCGGTCAGAGGCATTCCAACTGAATCGGTCTCAGAATGGTTTCCGACGGACTCAGATCTGGGGAGTCTGACTGACTGATGACGATGCATCCGGATGCTTCTGGATACGATTCGGTCAGACTCCCATTGAATTCCATTGGAGCCTGTGTTCCGACCGAATACACAGCCTCCCATTGAAGAAAGGGGTGGCTGGTGAAAATCGTGCACCCTGTGGCACACTGTGTATGGTTGGAAAGGGGGGTCACTTGGGTACCCCCACGGGACAGATTCCATAGGCCCCGGGTGAAGGGAGGCCTGCTATAGGCCCCCAAAGCCAGATTCCGACAGCCAACCCGAGTCAGAACAACCGATTTGGAAGGGATGTCCGAATCTGACATTGTAAACGCTCGGGCAGAAAGCTTTTAAGTCTTTCAGAAACATTGCCCATATACACACAAGATTAGTCTCAGAATGACTTTTCAAATGCCGTCCGGTTCAGATTTGGAACGGACTCGGAAAGTCCAAGGATTGTAATTGGTCAGTCTGAAAGGTTTCCAAATTGTTCAGAAACAAGGCTCCCGAATCCGATTCTGCAAACCCTTATCCGATTCGGAGCCTTTCCGAACGGCATCGTAATTGCTCCCTTGGTAATGACTTCACATACTGTATTGTTGAGAAATAGTTTTAAAGGCTTGTGTCTGACTCAAGAGGGACCTATAGTAACTACTGGAGGTACTGAAGGTTTGTAAATGTCATGCAAGCCTCAAGTTTTAAATAAATCATATATATATACATTGACATGTTGCTTTCTCCTAACACAGCACAGCTCAGACATACCCTAGCCTCAAACTAAGAGCACTTTACTAACAAACATGCTCAATACCATTTAAAACATGAAGTCTATAAGAATAGTTGCCAAACAATTGAATTTGCCAATATCTGCTAGTACCTATATATAATAGGTTGTCATCACCTACTTACATTATACTCAAGACAGTCACGTAAGCTGCAATATGGGCACATTATCAAAGGTCAGCTTTGGTATATGTAAGTACCCTACAGAAAACTAGCGCAAATCGTTAAAACAGCAATAGCGTACATGAAGATTTGGATGCTGAAACCACAGCCACTCATTTGTGAGAAAATATTTCAAGCTGTTGCTTATGACTCAAGAGTGACATCTGGTAACAAAGTGAAGTACTGTTGATTTGTAAAAACGTTCCCAATGCTTGTTCTGTATTTGACTCATATTTGCCTCCATCAATATTTAAGTGACAGTGTTGCAGTACCTGTGATTGGTCATATGTGGTGCTTGACTTACTCCAATGCTTGGCTGGAGAAGATCTGAGTCTATTCTGTCAGCACTATTGCTGTAGTAAACATAGGTTGAATTGTTGGGAATAGAAATTGCCTTATTCCTTCTTGGGTGTGTTTTAGTATTTGCTTGTGCTTCCCTCCAAAAATTTCCCTTCGGATCACCCATTTATTAAAAGATATTGCCCATTTTCCAACCACTCATTCATGTCCCTTGCACATTTACTATTAAAGACAAGACAGGTGAAGGCAGGTGAAGACAGAGATCCCTGGATGGAGAGTACTGAATAGCATTTGTGAGTACATAAAGTAGTACTACTGGACTGCTTTTTCCTACACTTAATATCGCTTTTGTGTCCGGACCTTACCAAAAGGCATTACCAAATATCTATTTGCTAAATGTAGCATACAAAAATATCAAAATATATATTTTTTTTAAATGACATCCAATTACTACCATCTAAACTTAAAATAAATGTGTAGTTATTTTAAAAATACAAATCATACTTAAAATGTGTTATTCAAAGTTCAAAATCATAATTATATTTTTATTTTTTACTCAAATTAAAGAATACGTATTTAGCTTTTTGAAAGACTTTTTTAAAAAACGAATGTAATTTTAAAAAGTATATTGATTTTTAACTCAAGTTTATTTTACTTTGCAACATGAATGCAGTCCAGTCATCATCACTCCTTTGAGCCTGGAACATTTGCTCGGATGGAAAACATCCATTTCTTCCTGAAGAAGCCAAAACACCCAAAAGATGGGACTGTGAACTCACAGTGGCCTATTCAATGATGGAAGAGTAAACAAACAAAGATTACAAATCTAAAAGGGAACTGTGAATATTTATTTTGGAAAAATGGTTTGGTGTTACCTAGCAGCACAATGCCTAAACACATACGGGTCTGGTGAGGGATGTTACCTTCAATACCAGTGCATTTAATCTTAAAATTCAAACTACAAGTCCCAAAACAAAGTATAAAGAAATGCTCAAATATACTAAATTTTTACAATATTCCGAACATAAAATGATGATGGTGACAATTACTATTCTAACTCCAGGCCAACAACCACTGCAGAAAATTCATTAATAGTAAAGGGGCCAAATGTACAATTCTAAATTCAGTCACACATTCTAGAAAATGCATTTATTATGAGGGGATGAGATTAACTATTTTAAGTCCAGTGATATACACATTTTCACTCCAGTGGAGAAAATGCATAAATTGGAGAGAAAAAATATATTATTCTAACTCCAGTCCAAATAAACTTTTGGGTAGTACATAAATGAAAGGGGAGATATTTGAAATTCTACCTCCAGTCCCATGAATATCATAGAAAGTACATAAATTGCAAGGTTAACATTTACAGTTCTAATTCCAATCCAACTAAAGGGCATAATTAGGATGGCAGTCGAACGAGCACCTGACCACCATCGGTTTGGGCTAGAGACCTTCCGGCAAGTAGTTGGTAGTTCCGACAGCTCAATTATAATACCAACAATGTGACGGGGGTTGCAAACATCCCTTTTTCCATTGCAGCTTGTGCTTTGGCATGAAAAAGGGCCGCAGCAAAAGCCACAATTGAAAAAGGGATGTTTTTGAACATTGAAGCACCATGTGCCAGGCACCATGTTGTGGATGTCTAGAGGGGCACCACATATGCCCCCCAGACTTCCAAATGCTTTATGGCATTCGGACCACCATGAAAAGGCTGTCGGAAAGGGACATCATAATCCCTACGGCGGTGCCTACCTTGACACGGCCCCAGTTTTAGGTATTACGGTCCAACTGATGCCCTGATGGACTCCTTGAGCCTGTCAGAGACATTAGCCTCTGACCCATGCGATCTGATCGGCAGTTTCCTAATCCACTAGTTGGACCGCTACTTCAAATATTGGATGGACCGCCAATGATGATTGCCTGTCGGTGGTGTTCTGCCTGACATCATAATTATACCCAAAAAGTTTGGAAACTGCATGAATTACCAGGGCTAAGATTTACTGTTGTGACTCCAGCGTTACAAGTATTAGGGAAAGCAATGTAATTTGAGGGGTGAGATTTTACACCAATTCAGCTAAAATTATGGCAAGGGCATAAAGGAAAGAGGTGATTCTAACACATGTCTAACAAACTTTGGGAAAGGTGCATTTATTGGATGGTTGTGATTGTTCCAAGTAACATTTTAATAAATGCATCCATAAAGGTGGTCAAGTTAACTATTCTCAGTCAAAGAAGTTTTTGGGAAATTTTCAAATCTTGGTTGCTCAGATTTACTATTCTTCACAATCCATTTCTATAAACATTGGGTAAAGTATTCAAATCAAGGAGTTGAAATTTGCTTTTCTAATTACCACCCAACTCAAATTGAGGAAAAAGGCACAAAATCAGTTTAATTTGGCTCAGATGTTTGTGTACATCCTCTTGAACGTCAGTATACTTTGATTTATCATTTGTACCTACCCACACAAGCTATGAAAATCAAATCTTGAACACTAAATGCATGCGTATGATCTCACACTATTTATACCTTTAAGTTATATTATCTAAACCAAAACTTAAATAAATAAAATCACATACTAAAACCAACAATCAACACCTTCATAATTGTTTCTTCCTTAGTGTTAAAGATAATATGACATATGAAAAAGTTATTTATATCATTTATAATTGCTTCTTACACTTTGAAGCAAAAGGCATAGGAAATACATTTTTTGGTTTGCTTATGTCTTTGGTGCTGTTTGCCGAATCTTTAGGAAACTTTCTGCAGTATTGCTTAAAATATAATAATGTTTTGCCCTCAGGGCTGATCCTGTTGGGACCACGCACTAGATCTAGGGGATCAGGGATCCCTTCCTTGCCCACATATGTTTTTTATATGTTTTACAGGACAAAGCACTGAGTCCCTGAGTCACCTCTTTGGTGATGTGGTGACAGCCAACTGGATAATATCTTTAGATCTGTTGCATCCGCAGACCGCCAGCATCCCTATATATACATACATTTTTAACCATAATTTCTTAATTTTTTAAAAAAAGATCTATGTATGTATATATATATATATATATATATATATATATATATATATATATATATATTCACTTAAAAAACCATAGGTTTCACACATGTTATAGTTAGCTGGGCATTTTCCTCGTAAAAAACCAATGAAATTCCCCTGTTATAGTTAGTGCAGGCAACTATAACTCACGCGACCGTAATCCGCTGATGATGACGTCAGATATTACATCACTGTATTTACACATTTATATAGCCATGTGTTCTTCCTTTTTTTTTAGCTATACATATATATATTTTTTTTTTTCAGAAAGACACATATGTCATCAGTGATGTAATATCTGATGTCATCATCAGCGGATTACGGTCGCGTGAGTTATAGTTGCCTGCACTAACTATAACAGGGGAATTTCATTGGTTTTTTACGAGGAAAATGCCCAGCTAACTATAACATGTGTGAAACCTATGGTTTTTTAAGTGAATTTGCAAGGTTTTTTAAATGCTAATTCCTAACTATAACGTGTGTGAAACCTATGGTTTTTTCAGTGAATTTGTACGGTTTTTTAAATGCTAAGTTACTTTACGCCGTTCGTGCCGTGCACGCACGGTGGGCACGCGGTGCGCTTCGCGCACCGCGCGCCCACGTTACGCGTTATGGGCCATGTACGCACGGTAAGCTTCGCGCACTGTCCGCACACGGAGGACACATGATGCGCATTGTTTTTAAGGGTTTTGGCATAAATTGGTTTAGTCAGATATACCATGCACGCAAGCTGCGCTACCTGCAGCTTGTTTACACGGGGTGACTAATATTGCTATTTTTTGTTTTTGTATTTATATCGTGCGCAAACGCTGCGCGAACTATGTGGATATTTTTTTAATTTCAATAGTGCGCGCACCCTACGTGCACTCGGCGTTTTTTCAAAAAATATTAAAATGTTTTAATTACTCTTGGGGGACCGCATGGGACCTGTTGACCCCTGCTAGCGGGTTCAGGAACTGTACAGCCTGCCCCCTTTACATGTTTTTCTCCTTTCTGTTTCACCCCCCTCTCAATGCGAGAGACAAAATGGCGGCCGACACTTCCTGGTTTCGACCGATTCGAATGTTTACTAAGATGTAACAACCAATCAGAAGTGCGCTCGCGGGCTGCCGAGTGCGCGCACCCAGCGCGCACGCTGCGCGCGTATAGATATATATACTGATTTAAATGCTATTTTCTCAGAAAATACTAAACAGATTTACACCAAACCTGCAAAAGGCACCAAACGGACCTTATAGCTACCTCTCGTAATTCTGTTCAGCCGTTCGGGCTGTAGCTGCAACTAAAGTCCCTATGGAAAAATGCATGGGGAAAACGTGTTTTGGGACCCCCCCTTTTTCTCGGCCCCCGCTTGACGAATCACCCCGAGACTTTCAGGGTAGGAGTGGAGCGGAGCGCCCCATTAGTTTTGAAAATTTCGCAAAGATTCGTCAAACGGCGCCAAAGTTATTCAAAATAGAATTTTCAGATTTCCTATGGAAACACGGTCCTAACTATAACTACCTACTGGCGACCGCCAGTAGATAATATATATATATTTATATATATATATATATATATCACAAAAAAGAGGTCCCAACATGGAGAGCCACAAACAGGTGTGTGAATCTTTAATCGGATGGGCAGCTCAGTACAGCAATCACAGAAGCCCACAAAGTCATCGTGCCATCAAGTCCTGACGCGTTTCGGGCGTAGCGCCCTTGGTCACAGGTGCTGGCTGTATGAACGAAGGCAGAATCCCGCCGCTCTTTTTCATCAGCAGTGAAGTTCCGCCCACTGGGCGTGTCCACAAGTGCATGCTGGTGAATGGAGTTCCTTCAAATGATAATCACAGGTAAGTACGGCTGCCAAAGTCTCAAATATAATTGATCTCCCAAGTAGGGCTGTGTGGCTTGTATGAATGCCGCAGGACTGGTATATCCCAGCCGAACACACATCGTTCCTGTCCGAAGTATGAATGACTTCAGAGGACCCGCTCATCCGCGGGAGGGCTTCTCCGCGACCTGGGAGGGCCGCATTAATTTGCATCACAAAAAAGAGGTCCCAACATGGAGAGCCACATACAGGTGTGTGAATCTTTAATCGGATGGGCAGCTCAGTACAGCAATCACAGAAGCCCACAATGTCATCGTGTCATCAAGTCCTGACGCGTTTCGGGTGTAGCGCCCTTGGTCACATGTGCTGGCTGTATGAACGAAGGCAGAATCCCGCCGCTCTTTTTCATCAGCAGTGAAGTTCCGCCCACTGGGCGTGTCCACAAGTGCATGCTGGTGAATGGAGTTCCTTCAAATGATAATCACAGGTAAGTACGGCTGCCAAAGTCTCAAATATAATTCATCTCCCAAGTGGGGCTGTGTGGCTTGTATGAATGCCGCAGGACTGGTATATCCCAGCCGAACACACATCGTTCCTGTCCGTAGTATGAATGACTTCAGAGGACCCGCTCATCCGCGGGAGGGCTTCTCCGCGACCTGGGAGGGCCGCATTAATTTGCATCACAAAAAAGAGGTCCCAACATGGAGAGCCACATACAGGTGTGTGAATCTTTAATCGGATGGGCAGCTCAGTACAGCAATCACAGAAGCCCACAAAGTCATCGTGCCATCAAGTCCTGACGCGTTTTGGGCGTAGCGCCCTTGGTCACAGGTGCTGGCTCTATGAACGAAGGCAGAATCCTGCCGCTCTTTTTCATCAGCAGTGAAGTTCCGCCCACTGGGCATGTCCACAAGTGCATGCTGGTGAATGGAGTTCCTTCAAATGATAATCACAGGTAAGTACGGCTGCCAAAGTCTCAAATATAATTGATCTCCCATGTGGGGCTGTATGGCTAGTATGAATGCCGCAGGACTGGTATATCCCAGCCGAACACACATCGTTCCTGTCCGACGTATGAATGACTTCAGAGGACCCGCTCATCCGCGGGTGGGCTTCTCCGCGACCTGGGAGGGCCGCATTAATTTGCATCACAAAAAAGAGGTCCCAACATGGAGAGCCACATACAGGTGAGTGAATCTTTAATCGGATGGGCAGCTCAGTACAGCAATCACAGAAGCCCACAAAGTCATCGTGCCATCAAGTCCTGACGCGTTTCGGGCGTAGCGCCCTTGGTCACAGGTGCTGGCTGTATGAACGAAGGCAGAATCCCGCCGCTCTTTTTCATCAGCAGTGAAGTTCCGCCCACTGGGCGTGTCCACAAGTGCATGCTGGTGAATGGAGTTCCTTCAAATGATAATCACAGGTAAGTACGGCTGCCAAAGTCTCAAATATAATTCATCTCCCAAGTGGGGCTGTGTGGCTTGTATGAATGCCGCAGGACTGGTATATCCCAGCCGAACACACATCGTTCCTGTCCAGAATATGAATGACTTCAGAGGACCCGCTCATCCGCGGGAGGGCTTCTCCGTGACCTGGGAAGGCCAAGGCACTCAAAGGTGGGTGCTCATCGTGGCAGTGCTCCACGTAAAAATCAATGCTCCAAGACTCACGCATCTTGCAGTAAAAGTCCAGCACTCGGGGGGTCGCTTCACAGATGTTTATTAAGCCACACAAGAAAACAGACGCGTTTCGGAAATTCCTTCGTCAGTGAAACACTGACGAAGGAATTTCCGAAACGCGTCTGTTTTCTTGTGTGGCTTAATAAACATCTGTGAAGCGACCCCCCGAGTGCTGGACTTTTACTGCAAGGTGCGTGAGTCTTGGAGCATTGATATATATTTATATATATATCTCGCAGGATTCGCCTCAGCAGCAACTGCTCCAAATTTTGTATGGAAAGACGAAGAGCGGACCCACGGTTCTTGGTGCAAATTCGATGAATTTTGTTAGATGCCCAGCATATCCGCCATAACGCTTTTCGACCCCCACTCGGGCCTTGATCACATGATGCGTTGCAACTGACCAGGATTTAAAGTGCAAGTGCAGAATATAAAGTATGAGACTCAGGTGACCAATACATAGATATAGAAAAGTTACTACTCAACAAGAGGTTCACTTGGTGCAAATATGCATACGAATAAATATCACAATAAATACATAAATGTATAAATATAATGATAACATTTTTTTAAAAAATATGTACACAGTAAAAGTAATGGTACTAACGAATGGCATTTAAAATCTATTAAAACAATCCCAAATTGGATTTGTAAAAGCTAAAAATTCTAATATTTTTTTACCAAATTGCAATGGATATATAGATACCATCATCATTAATGCACTTTCTGGTTAAAAACATTGTATAAAACAAACATATTAAACATAAATGTTGATACAATCTTCAAGTGTCATGGTGTATCACTCCTTGTTGCTATAGCTGATCAAAATCAAGCCTAAGTGGGCTGAGCCAAAACTATGTATAGTTGTAGTCACCTGGGTCATAATGCTAAACAGTGTGTAAGAATCACCCTACTGACCTACTATCGGTGCAGAAAAGTTCATAAGGGCTAATTAAATAATTAAAATAGTATTACTGTGCAAGGAGGGGTTCTGCTTATGGAATACAAAAATTCTCATGTTAATAGTTAAGTGAGATGGAACTAACTTAACTATATATGCATGTTACGGAGTCGAGCTCCAATATATATCTCATTTCCAAGAGGCGCAATTTGGCTTCTCGGTTTCCTCCTCTTCTCAGGGGAGGAATTGCGTCAATAACGAAATACTGTAAATGTACAGGATTACTATCATGACACGCCTCGAAATGTCTGGCTACTGGGTAGTCTTGGTCCTTGTTGTTGATTACCCTTATGTGCTGGAGTATCCGCTTATGGGACAGCAGTTTAGTACTGCTGATATACAGCAACCCACAGGGAGACTCCAGCACATAAACTGCAAATTCCGTTTTGCAATTCAGTCTCTTACTAATAAGTATGGGATCTGGCTTAAAGGGACTGTTGTAGTGGGTCTTGTTATTTGCAAATTTACATGCTTTGCAGTTTGGATATTTTTAAAACCTTTATGCATTGTAAGCCAGTTGGTAGGTGATTTGAGTTCTGGACTACTCTTAACCAAGCTGTTGCTCATCGACCTAGCTTTCTAAAGGTCAAGATAGGCTTCACAGGTAGATATTTGCCCAGGATTGGGTCACCCCGCACCAGACTCCAATTGCTATTTAGAATCTTTCTGAGTGCCTGGTGCTGCCTATTGTAAGTAAGTATGATCCTGGGTTGCTGCTCTGAATTATCTTGGCTAGTTTCTACCTGACTAGGTTTTAATGCAAGAGCCTCATTTCTAGACAGAGTTTTAGTCTTGTTAATCGCTCTGTCTATGATGTTAGGGGCATACCCTTTGCCTGGAACCTCTGTCTGCTCAAATTCTGAGCTGCATTGCAATCCTACTTTGTGCTGCAGAAGCGCTTGATACGTAGCATCTCCCCATAGGGGATGCTCTGTATCAAGTGGCGTGGATGGTGATTACTAGCATGCAGCACTGTGTTGCCAACAGTAGGTTTCCTAAACAGCTTGGTGGAAATGGTGTCCTTGTTTACAAATACCTCCACATCCATAAGGTATACTGAAGACATCCTGATGGTGGAGGTGAACTGGAGATTAAAACAATTGTTGATCAGATCAATGAACTGTAATGCACTAGTTTCAGATCCTCTCCAAATAAGAAACAAATCATCTATATAATGTAACCAGGTCACTACATGCTGGTCTATTGTATCTTTGAACTGTCCCATGAGGACCTGCTCCTCCCACAGCACCATATGCAAATAAGCATAGCTGGGGGAAAAGCAGGCCCCCCTCACAACATCCCTGATCTGCTGATAAATTTGATTATCAAACAAAAAGAAATTCTGCTCCAGACATGTAGAGATCATTGTAATTAGCATTTTGTTGTGCATGGAAAGATACATGGGTCTTAGGTTTAAGTAATGCTGAATAACCTTAAGTCTATTATAGTGTCGGATAGACGTATAAAGAGATGTAACGTCTAATGTTATTAGAAGTAGATCGGGACTCCATGTAATGTTATCAATTTTTCTAAGAAATTCCAATGTGTCCTGTATATATGATGGCAGACCTTTAACCCATTCTTGCAAAAAATAGTCCGCGTACTTGGATGTATTTTCCATAACACTGTTAATGGCAGAGATTATTGGCCTACCTGGGAGTTTGCTAGCACACTTATGAATTTTTGGGATGAAATAAAGAGCAGGGATGACTGGGTGTTCATTTTTTTAAAAAAGCGATATTCATCTTCACTTATCAGCCCCACGCTCTTCCACGCCAATAATTTTAAGTAGTAGTCATTCCATGCTGATTTAACAATGTGTATATTGCTTTTCTTGTAACACTGAGGTGCCGATTAGGATCCTGGAAAAAATTTCCCCAACCTAATTGAATCTGGACTTTTTTCCGTACAAATGGCAAAAGCGCCGTACAAACTGCCAAGTACGATTTGTATGGGAAAAAGTCCATACAAATCGCATTGGGAAAATTCCCCCACACGTCCTCGGGTCGGGAAAAGTCTCCGACACGTCCCCGGACATTTTTACGTACAAATGGGAAAACTGAAGTCCAAATGCGCAAGTACGATCCGTCCCATCCGTCCGATTGTACAACTGTATGGAAAAAAGACCGTCCGGAGCGAACTCCCATAGCAACCATGGAGATGTCCAAACAAGTGCCCGGTATGCGCCGTACCCCCCCCCCGCCCCCCGTATGTTCGCACCGTACCCCCAGGCCCCCCGCGGATGGGCGCGCCGTACCCCCCAGCCCCCCGTATGTACGGAGCGTACCCCCAGCCCCCCGCGGATGGGCGCACCGTACCCCCCAGCCCCCTGTATATACGGAGCGTACCCCCAGCCCCCGTATGTATGGAGCATACCCCCCAGTCCCCCGTATGTACGGAGAGTACCCCCGTACCCCCCAGCCCCCCGTATGTATGGAGCGTACCCCCCAGTCCCCCGTATGTATGGAGCGTACCCCCGTACCCCCCAGCCCCCCGTATGTACAGAGCGTACCCCCGTACCCCCCAGCCCCCCGGTATGTACGGAGCATACCCCCATACCCCCCAGCCCCCCGTATGTACGGTGCGTACCCCCGTACCCCCAGCCCCCCGTATGTATGGAGCGTACCCCCGTACCCCCCAGCCCCCCGTATGTACGGAGCATACCCCCACCGTACCCGCACCGTACATACGGGGTGGGGGTACGCTCCGTACATACGGGGGGCTGGGGGGTACGGGGGTATGCTCCGTACATACGGGGGGGCTGGGGGGTACGGGGGTACGCTCCATACATATGGGGGACTGGGGGGTACGCTCCGTACATACGGGGGGCTGGGGGGTACGGGGGTACGCTCCGTACATATGGGGGGCTGGGGGGTACGGCGCGTCCATCTGCGGGGGGGCTGGGGGTACGGCGCAAACATACGGGCGGCGGGGGGGGGGGTACGGTGCGTACCCGGCCCCCTAATCAGCTCGCATCGCTGCGTACTTAGCTTTTCCGGCACTTTTTAGGTGCCGTAAAAATATTCCCATCCGGACTGCAGTCGGTGCGAATCGTAATTGCTGGTACGTAAAAACATGCCTAACTCCGTCCGGACGTCACATCCGCGGTGTCCCGGATCACATTTGTATGTATTTTTCTGTCGGTTGGTCTTTTTTCCGATTCGTACGGAAATGGTGTTTCCGTACGAATCGTAATTGCATGTTTGTAAAGTTTTACAACCCGGTACGAGTCGGACGGAGAAAACGCTCCGACCCACGGTTTGTACCGGGTTTTTCCAGGATCGTAATCGGCCCCTCAATGTCTGTCAACTGATGCAATGCCTCTTCCATATACAGCTTACGTAGCCATAGAACAACATTACGGCCTTTATCTGATTGTCTCACAATTATATTATTGTCGTTCCGCAGTTTTTTCATCAGCTGTATATAACAATTGTTTTGTCTATTGATTCCGTGTCGGGCATTGCTGGTTGCTTTATATAGTTGTTTGAGTTCTATTGTCACTTGTTCATGATAAACGTCCAAGTTATTATACATTAGGTGGGTTGAAAGAAAGACTTTGGCTAAATGGTGTTTTTATCGTGCCATTAAAGTCAGTGGACTCTAGGCCTGAAGCCCCAATATCTGTGGACTGTTCATTTTGTAGCGACCAAAGTTCTTGAAACAAATTCATATCCCCTGCCGTTAACAGGGAAGGGCTACTTAACGATGGTTCACTATTAGTAGGTTTTTTCTTCGATTGTAGCATGTGGAATTTACTCAGCTTTAATTTCCTTATGAATCTAAAAATGTCCATGCAAGTATCCGCATAGTTAAAGCTGCTCTCTGGGCTATATGACAGTCCCAAACCCAATATTTGTTTTTCTGCCATTGATAAATTAACGTCAGTCAAATTATATATATATATGTTCACTGAAAAAAACAAAGGTTTCAGGGACGTTATAGTTAGAAATTAGCATTTAAGAAACTTTTGAAATTCACTGAAAAAAACCCTAGGTTTCAGGGACGTTATAGTTAGTTGGACATTTCACTCGTACAAAACCAGAGAAATTTGGCCGTTATAGTTATTTGAGCTAACTATACCTCACGCCCCTGCAATGAAATGCTGATGCCATCACATATTACTTCACTCATGACATGGTCAGTGACATGACTGATGACATCTCAAATGACCTGACTCATGACATCACTGATGACATCATCCAGTGACTGTGTGTTTCTGAAAAGTTTAAATATGTTTTATATATATATATATGCCAAGGTGTATTGAAGAATGAGTGGGTGTATGAGGGTCTGAATGGATGATTTAGTAGGTGTGTGATTAAACATGTCTTACTGAATTCATGGGTTAGTGACAAATCTTTGGGAATGTCTGTATCAGTCTGTTAGTTGGTGTATAAGCGGCTGCATGGGTTGGTGAGTAGCTACATGACTGTCTATATGGGTTATTGATTGGTTGTCTTAGTATCTGTATGGGTGCCTGAGTGTCTGTGTAGGTGGGTGGGGTGTATGACTGTGCATAGATGTGTAAGTTGGTGATACACTGGGTGTATGAGTTCAAGAGTGCATCTGTGAAGAGCTGTATGGGTGGGTGAGTGTGTCTATGAGTGTGTTGGTTAGTAAATGGATGTCTCAGTGGTGCATGTGTGAGTAACTGCATATGTAAAAAGAAGTATATGTGAGTGTTGAAGTATTTAAATAACTATATGTGAGAGTGAGTGATTGTGAGAGTGGCTGCGTGGATGAGCGTGTGCTTGTGTCAGAGATTGTATAAGAGAGTAAGTATGTGTTAGTATCTGTATGAGTAAGTGAGGTGGTGTGTGTATAACTGTATAGGTGAATAAATGGGAGTGTGATTGATTCTTTGCATGACGGACTAGGTGTGTGAGTAACTTTATGGATTAGTGTCAGTGTTGAGTGTTTGTATAGGTGTATGAGTGCATTTGATAGTGCTGTATTGATGAGTGACTGCATGTATGAATGACTGTATGGGTAAATAGGTGGATGTGTATGTAGACCTAGGAATCACTGAGTGGGTATGTAGTAACTAGTATTGGTGTGTCTATGGTTTCTAAAAAGGTAGTCTGTATTTTAGAGTGGGTGTATCAAAGTTTATATTAGGGTATGAGGAGGTTCATCAGATTATCACGTGGATGATGTCATCAGTGATGTCATTTGAGATGTTATCAGTGATGTCACTGACCATGTCATGAGTGATATAATATATGACGTTATCAGCAGTGCATTGCGGGGGCGCGAGTTATAGTTAGTTCAACTAACTGTAACAGCCAAATTTCTCTGGTTTTATACAAGTGAAATTTTCCAACTAACTATAACGTCCCTGAAACCTAGGGTTTTTTTAGTGAATTTCAAAGGTTTTTTACATGCTAATTTCTAACTATAACTTCCTTGAAACCTATGGTTATTTCAGTCAATTCTAATGGTTTTTAAATGCTAATTTCTAACTATAACATCCCTGAAACCTTTGGTTTTTTCAGTGAATTTTGAAGGATTTTAAAATCCTAATTTCTAACCTAAACATCCCTGAAACCTAGGTTTTTTTCAGTGAATTTCAAAGATGTTTTAATGCTAATTTCTAACGGTAAAGTCCCTCAAACCTATGGTTTTTTCAGTAAATATCAAAGTACTATTGTGCTATTCATCATTAAAACTCTTTTCAAAGTTTACCACTACGTACAATAAAATAATCCAAAAAACAGTTATATAATGTAATGTATTACACAAATTACACAGTTATTTTTTTAAGACTACAGCATAATTTAAGATTTACATAAGATTTCATCTTACCTTTTTTGCTGTTCTCAGATTCCACTTGACTTTACTATACACAGTGATGTCAATGTAGTATCATCATGAAACAGCGGGGAAAAAAACAATTATCTAGAATGTTGAAAACAAAAACAAATCAGTGCACAACATTATTTTCAATATCTGTGCCTATGTGTGTTCCTTCTTATAATTTTTCATTACATCCTTCTTCTACAGGATGTCTTTCATTTATCTCAAGAGCATTTTCAAAATATACACTCATTTACATCTCCTACAATATACAGTACAAATATGTAAACTATTTGCATTTCAACACCATTGCAATACCAATCAGCACAAATGATACATAATGTAGTGCAGAAAATATTATTTTTTCATGATTTCCCATGATGTCATGATGAAGATCTTGTAGATAAAATACAACATTCAGAATCACATTAGCGTAACAGTTGATACCTGAACTCTTTTCCAATTGGTATCCCACAACGTCATCAACACTTTCCATTTTCTGTTTCTTTACACCTTTTCTTTGCTCTTCAATTTTGTTTTTTTTTAAACCACACTTGATTCTTTAACATATTTTCATTTTAAACACACAACACGTTTCTCATAAATGGGATATTCACCTAATTTGTTGTATAAAGTCTTCTTAAATGAATATATTCTCTTACACAATTTACATCAGCACTAATCTTGATGTCATCGAAATCAATCAAATACAAACTAGACAATGTTCTTACTCAAGATAATGCAGTATATGCCATTCCCTCTTTTAACACAGTACTTCCAATATTTGCCAAAACAATGTCTATACTTAAACCTTGAGATTTATGAATAGTTACTGCATATGCTAAAGACAAAGGAAACTGTTTTCTGCAAACATACAAGTCTTTTATAAACGGAAAACGTACAGCACAACGCCCACTCTGTCTTACCTCTGTAATCTGATCAAATTTTATTTTCAAAAATTCTATTCCATCTCTGTTCTGATATTTTACAAAATCAACAACTTTCCCCATTGCTCCATTTACTAAACCTTCTTCTGCATTCAAATTACGCCGCAAAATTACCCGACAGTTTATACATACATCTAAAGTTTTTCTAAGCCAGCAGTTTTAGATACAGACTTTTCCAAATAGTGCAATTTAGTCTGTAGTTTCTCTGAAAGAAGAATGGTTGCACCCTGGTGCTCTATTTTATCAATAGCTTCAATGTGAACTATTTATTGTTTTTCCAGTTTCAGAAGCTCTTGATTAAATGTACAACACTCTTGCAGTGTAGGCATTAGGCAAACTATAGACTTATTTTCTGCAATCTACTTGTATATTACTTCAGCTGCTGTGTTTTCAGTTGTAAACAAGTTCCTTAGTTGTCGACTTTCTGAAGCTTGTTTACCATGTTTCAATAGAACACCAATTCTTACATCTTTGAGAATATTTCCATAATCTTCATCACTTGATTGTCGCATATTCTTCATAAGTTCTTTATATTCAAAATGTAACCACATGTTCACATTTCCAATACTTCCCAAATATTTCTTAGTGTCTTCATGCACAAGTGTTTTAAAAACTGGTTGTCATTTTACAGGAGTTAGTTGTTGTAGATCTCCAAATACAATTAAATGTTTTCCTCCAAACAAAACATCGTAATCTGTTTTTAAAACCCGTTGAATTCCAAAGTGTGCAAAGGCAAGCATTAAGTTTGAGACCATGCTCACCTCATCAATGTTTAAAAGTTTCATTTTCTTCAGCACTCTTGATACTTCATAACAAGCATCTCCAGACAGCTTCTAATTTTCTAATTTATTATCATGTTCAACTGGTAGCATAACTAATCTGTGTAAAGTAATTCCTTTAATATTGTGTGCTGCTAATCCAGTCTGATCTGTTACAACACAAGATAAATGTGAAACTGTATTTTTTTTGTAGATAACTGGTCAAAACTTTAACTAAAAAACGTTTACCTGTTCCAGCTTGACCGCTGATGTACATAAGAATAGGTTTAAATGATGAACATAGACATTCTATTTTTCATGCAACAAACCATGTTGTATCTGTTCTGTCACTTTTAGATATATTTCTTTCTGTTCAAAATTTAGTTGTTCTTCTAAGTTTCCCAACATAGTATTCTATTGTTGTGCTTGTTACATTGCAATTTCTACTTTATTCATGGCTATTGCTACTTTATTTTCGATTATTGGTTGTCCCAGTGAATCTTGACTAGGTCGACCAGAACTTTGACTATCTTGAGAACTGTTGTTAGCTATTTCATCTGCAATAGTCTTTTCTTGTTCAATTTCATCATTTTTCATGCAACAAACCATGTTGTATCTGTTCTGTCACTTGTAGATATATTTCTTTCTGTTCAATGTTTAGTTGTTCTTCTAAGTTTCCCAACTCAGGGGCCGATTCTGATTCCGGCCGCAAATCGTACCGACCGACACGGACCCGGACCGGAGACCGACCGACACGGACCAGCGCCGTACGACCCGTGCAGTACGATGCAACGCATGTGAATTACAACTGACACTTACGGAATACAAGCCGTACGACCGAGCCGTAGGGAAAATAGTGATCCGGCCGGAAAACCGACGCGAGTTTCACTGACCGACACAAACCTGAAATTTACTCAAACGATACGTACCCGCGATGTCCGACCCGCACAGTATGATGCAATATGTGTAAAACCAGACCGACTCGCACGGAGACCAAGCCGCACGACCGACACACACAGAAAACCGGGCCCACAAGTAATAGAGATCTCCGCGACTGACGCGTATGAAACACAGAAGATAGGTAGCGTGAACGAGGTGGAGAAGCCCGCACGAGCCAACATCAGCATCCGTTTCCGTCAGAAGAACGTCTCCTTCATGCCTAGAAAACTTAAAGGAAAAAAGAAAAAAAAGGACCAAACAAGCAATGGCAAAGCCAATAAATATCAAATATAAAAAAACTGGGACAAAGACACACCCCCAACTCCAACTATATAAAGGACTTCAATCACTACCATGATCCCTTGCAAATAGGAGACACAGCCAGCAGCAAACACCATCACACAGCAACCACAGACACACTCACAACTCACCCATCACACAACTCACACACCATCAGCACCTCACCAAAAGCACACACATGTACAGCTAGCAAAACCAACACTAACCCACCCTCACTTGCACCCTCACACACACATCACTCACCACCACCACCCATCAACATGCCCCCAAAGAAGAATCCAAAGTTCACAGTTAGTGAGTTAGAAGTGCTGGTAGATGAGATCATCAGAGTAGAGCCACATTTGTTTGGTACATTGGTCCAAAGGACCCCCATGTCACAGAAAACCAAGATATGGGTGAGGATTGTGGACAAGGTGAACGCACAGGCACCAGCAAGGCGCACAAAGTACGATATCCAGAACAGGTGGTAAGACGTGCGCAGGAGGGTCAAGAAACTCATTGAAAAAGATCACGCTCTGAGTCAGTGCACCGGCGGTGGCCCTCCTGCCAAACCAGCCTACTTCAGAACCTGGGAGCAGAAGGTGCGGGACATCCTACCACCAGAGAGCGTCCATGGTCTAACAGCCATACCAGAGCCTGGTGAGTACACAAACAACATACCCAATATTGTGGGGCAAGGGGATAGTGAAACCATGCACCGCAAGCAAAGCCACAGTAACCAATAGATAATCATCACAAGATGTGTATGCTAGTCAGACAAACGCAATACCAGCCATCTCATAGTGACTTGGAACTGTGTCATGACATGTACCAACCTACAAACAAATAGAGCAAGGCAGTGGCACAACGCCAAATAAACACTGCTAAACAGTTTGCAACCACAAACACACTACCTCACAGTGCAGCTGACTGACAGGAAGGAATAGTGGGGATGCAGGTGAAGCAAGTGTATCCGAAAGCATGATGGGGTTTGTAGTCACAGATAATGCTCCCCCTCAAAATTGCCCATCAAGACCTCTCAGAAACATGCCCACATCACAGGGAGTGTAAAATGACTGACAAGATGGCTGACACTGGGTCCTGCTGTGGGGAACACAAGGCCCTGGTAGGGGTTGTGTGCAAATCAGAAGCAGGACACTACTGACTGACATCCTGAAAGACAACTTGCATGCCCTCCAATGGAAGCACGTTTCATGGTGGGATGTCTGGCCAGGTGGGAAGGAGGACTGACTGCTCTGACCATACTTACCAGCATGTGGAGACACCCCCAATCACAAACTCCACACAACTCACTGGGTAGAATGCGTTGACCCACACCTCAGTGAAATATCAGCAAAAGATACCCCGTACTGGGTGCTGCTGTGTGAAGCACAGGGGCTCTCTTTTGACTTGTAGCCAAACAAACACCAGGATTTCACAGTCAGCCATCTTGACATTGCTGTCACACTCCCTCACAGGGAAGCAAAGTCAAGAGGAAGGAAGTATGGGCATGCTGGGAAGGGGGGTGTAGCCAAGAGCATGATGGGAGTTGCAGTCACAGACAATCCCCACCCACCCACATGGCCCAGCAAGCTCACACTGAACCATGCTCGCCTCACAGGGAGAAGGAAGGGACTGACAAGATGTCTGACACTGGGCTCTGTTGTGGGGAGCACAAGGCCCTGCTGGGAACTGGGCAACAACAAACACCAGGACATCACAGTCAGCCATCTTGCCATTGCTGTCACACCCCCTCACAGGGAAGCAGAGTCAAGAGGGAGGAAGTATGGGCATGCTGGGAAGGGGTTGTAGCCAAGAGCATGATGGGAGTTGCAGTCACAGACAATCCACACCCACCCACATGGCCCAGCAAGCTCACACTGACACATGCTCGCCACACAGGGAGTGGGAAGGGACTGTCAAGATGTCTGACACTGGGCCTGAGAAATGATGTGGCTGACAATCACACATATGCACTGACCAAACAAAACCCAGTCGCACACACAACCATTGCAACCATATGTTCTAAATCATTGTCTGGGGATGCAGTGTTCAGGGTTGCCCCCTGGCCGGGCAGGGGAGGTGTGTCTTGCAGATCAGAACTGTGGAGAGCTATATATATGGTACATTGTTCAAAACACAGAGGAATTCACATATACATCATTGACAGGGGACATCTGACAGTGAATGGAAATGGACACACCAATATAGCCGACACCATAGCATGGTCACATTCACACTCTGTGCTGTTGTGAGCTGCATTCCACCCCTACATTGTGCAGAAACATAGGCATCCTTCACACAACACACCACTCACTGACATAGACACTGTAGACACAAGGTCAAACATGGACAGCATTGGAGGAGACATGCTACTCACAGCAGCCAAACTGCAACACACACACCACCGGCCCTCACTGTCATGATCATTGAAAAGCCAGAGTGCTACCTTGCCCAATCCATGTCAACATGTGGAACATTGACAAGTCAAATCACATATGCACGTACAAAACTCAGCACCAGACTCATTAACGATGGTGACATCATCACTTGTATGAAATGAGATGGGAACTAGGAACACTGGAAGAAAATACTTCCTCCAAAGAGATCACAGGCATACCGGACTGTGACCATGTCGTACCAATACACCAATGTGGCACACAAAGACTAGCAAACTCTGCTACCACACATGCCCCAATAGTACTAGATATCCACAGTGGAATAGCACGTATGTCCTTATTAAAGCTCACATGTGTAGAGATGACACACCTGTGTCAGAAACGTGATGGCCCTTGAGTAGCAATGGTCATGTACAGACAAATCTATCCATGAGCTGGGCATGCACACACTTCGACATGCACATTGAAATGTTTCTTCATGGCTGGGCAATGTGCAACAACAATATCAATCTCTGTCCGTGACAAGCCGGAAAAAAGCAGTGTACAGGCAGGCATCCGTTCGTACAGTAAAATATGTCATGTTTGTGAACCATTGATGCCTGTATAAACATATCTTACATTGTGTGTCTCTTCCAAACACAGGTGGTGCTGGGGACCCATCACCAAATAAAGAGGATTCCCAGTCCCAGACTCTGGTGGACACTGAGCTCTCTGGTTTGACTCTGTCTCTGTCCTCTTCGGATGATGACGACCAACCTGGCCCCTCCGGTGTGAGTCATCATGCAGCACCAGCACCAGCAGCATCAACATCTGCACCCCCTGTACCCACGCCTCCAGCATCTGGAAACTGACAGGGCACCCCCGCCAACACGGACAGACCAAGGCCACTGAACACCCACAGCAGAGGGACACAGGACCCCCCGGAAGCTACAGCAAACACCACCAGCAACACCACCCAAGGGGTCCAAGTGTCACCTGTGCATCCCGCCGCTGGTCCTGCCCATGTGGATAGGGGTGCTGAGAGGGGTGGGAGGCAGAGGGCGTGCCTTGCAGAGGGGTCTGGACTGCATGATGAACCCCAACTGACACGCATCATAGATGCGTACCAGGATAGCACCGGAGGATTTGGCCAGGTAGTGGGGATCCTCAAGGACATACAACAGGAGCAGGCTGCCCACCATGCCCGCATGGAGGCAAAGTGGGATGCCCTTACTGTGGTGCATCAGGACATTCTCCAATGCCTCTGACAGATCAGCACAAACCTGTCCACACCTCCCTGTGTGGCCACAACATCTGTTGCATGATCTAGAAAGTTAGGGGTATACCCATCAATCACCCTCCCATAACCTGGGTAAGGAAAACGTAATATAAAGAAAATGGTATGGAGGAACAAATAAAGCAATATTTTTGAATAAGGACACTTTTAATTATCCTTTCATATGTGTGTCAATTCACATCTCATTTTTCATTTTTTGCTGAGCAAATACAAAAGACATATATTTTACAAACCAAACCCTATATACATAAAACAAAACTACGCTACTGTCCCAACAACAGATTTTTGATCATGGATCCACCTTTCAATAGTGTGGACATCCCAGAGGGCATGTACATTGCATAAGGAAAACAATATCTCCACCAATTCAAAGGCAATGCAAAGTTCTTAAGTCCCAACTCATTCAAATTTTTTAAGGGCCCTCTGTGAAACCAAAATTGTCGACGCGGTCGCGTTTCAGCCAATAAATTCCTTTTGGCCTCTTCAGGACAAAGAAAGCAGCAGCAATCTATATAGAAAAAAGCACACTCCAATGACATACATTACACAAAAAACCTCTATGCTCGCCTACCAATGTCCAAGTCCTTTACTCAAAGCGTGAAGAGCAGACCGAAAGTCCCACCACATAAGAACAAGCACCGAATTACGTGACCAAAGAAAATAAATAACAATCATTATTATCTATAGTTTACTACATATATTTATATGTGTGACAATCTCAAAACTGTTCTCTATATCAATAGCGCTATAAGTGATGATTCAGACACCTCCACCAATCGGTTTTGCACATGTGTAGTGTAAAAATAATTAATCTGGACATAATTTAAAAAGGGGAGTGCAGAGACAACCTCTCTTAGGAAATACACGGTCTATTAGACTGACCTCTAGCTGAACAATCCGCTCAGCAAAACGAATATACTGGACAGGGGTGGGGTGTTGGAAATCCAACCCCTCTAAAAGCAATTCTATGGAGAGAAAAGACCATTAATTCAATACATTCTCTCCCTCCATTAACTAACAGTAGGACTCGAGCTGCATTCTCGTTACCTTAATCAATGAGAGAAGGGGCCCCCTGTCAGAGTTTCATATTCTCAAATGGAGCCGTCCGGCGTAAACACTACCTATTACAAACAAAACGAACAAACAAGGGCACAATGTAAGTCCAAAAGGACTGCTTACTTAAAAAGTATTGCAAAGCCAAGTCTCTGACTCAAATTGGCTTACCTAAATTCTCTACCAACTCCTTGGAATGTATCTTTCATCCATCCGTGTTAGCTAACACGCTGCACGAGTGAAATTACAGGGAAGGATTGTCGAGGCCTTATTTCGTGGTGTAGACACTAACAAAGGACTACAAACCTTTGAATAAAGCGGAGCTAAAAATCGGCCATATTTAAATGGAGCATTGGGACAGAAAATATATATATATATCAGCTCCTCTTTTGTTTCTAGGTGACGGAACGCTATCCCAAACAATACTATTAATGTCTGCAAAACTCAATATACTGGACAACAATACTGAACAATAATAATTTGGAAAATAACAAAAAGGCAGTGTAGTTCACTACTAACATCTGATGCAACACCATCTGCCAGTGCTACAGGGAGGGAGGAGGACTCTGGCGGAGAGTCCCCTGCACCGCAGAGGCCTGTACCTGAGGATCCCCCCCAAGAAGAAGAGGGGTTGTCCAAAGAAGGACATGTGAGAGGCAGATGTCCCAGCACATCCCCCAGGGCCTCTAAACCTGTTCTGGACAATGTTCTTTGTGCGCAACCCGTTCACCTTGTTCAATCGCACACAACTCGCCCACATGACATGGAGGGTTCATGTTGGTCCAATGTAGCAGATGACTGTGGACTTTACTCTGGACATTTCATCTACCAGCACTTCCAAATCTAATGTGAACTTTGGATTCCAAACCCAATGTACAGCACCCACCATCCTGTGCACTTTCCTCACACATGTTCGAAAATAAACTCACCAGTACACCATACTTGCCTCTGTTGTGATTCCAACTTGTTATGTGTCATGGAGATGTCGATCTGCTAAACAACACAGTGCATGCCAAATACTGCAACAATGTGACCAATGTTAGGTGAGTCTTGGTAATGTCACACATGTGAGGGAGACACACCACTATGGCAACACAACACATACTCACCATGGCCATGTTACTCATCCCACACAATGATGTTGACCTGAAACACATAGGTATGCACAGACACAACACCTATCCACAGTCATTGGTAACAAGTCCATAGGTGAAGTAAGCAAATGTCACTCAGATGTGGGAAGACAGACAACGCACCTAACAAAGAATTGCACAGGTTCATTACACATCAGCAGCATGTTTATTCTGAAATAGTTGCAAGGCAATTGTACGTTACGGTGGACACACGGTCACAGAGTGTCTGAGAATTGTAGTCCAGGGGTGTGTAGCACATCACTTGATGGCAATTGACTACTCCCACACTGGTGTCAGATTCTGGGTGTTGGGGGTCAGTGTTGACCAAACAACAGGCAAATTACCCTGGGAAGGACAGACACAAGACACAGTCAAAAGCACAGCAGAACAGGAGAGAAATGCAATACACATGCACAAAACATGTCACAAGAAACCTACACAGAAACAAGTTAGCAGTACTACCCTATTGTGGAGTACACACCACCTGAATGGACACATCACTGCACGCATCCAGTCAAGTGGCACCAAGACACACTCAGACAGCAACAGAGCAGCCACAACACATTCAGGCTAACTCCACACATTGACATAACAACCCTGGAAACTCACATTCAGGTGAAGAAGTTGTTGATGAGCTATGATCGGACCTCCCCCTCATCCTCATCATCACTGGCATCGTGGCCCAGGCCGGGATCCTCCACAGGTGGCGGAGGTTGGTCATCGTCACCCTGGATGAGAGGCACCTTCTTCCGCACTGCCATGTTGTATAGCATGCAGCATACAAGGATAATTTTGCACACCTTTGCAGGCTCATATGGGAGGGCCCCTCCGGTCTTGCCCAGGCAGCGAAAGCAGCTTTTCAGGAGGCCAAATGTCCGCTCAATCACCCTCCTGCTCCAACCATGTGTCTCATTGTAGCGCATCTCGGCTGGTGTCACAGGGTTTCTGAGGGGTGTCAGCAACCACGGCATGTTGGGGTATCCGGAGTCACCTACACACAAAAATATGAACAAATAGCTGAGTTTTGTAAGAGTGCAGAATACAACATTGCCAAACACACACAATGATAAACAGTCAGTACACACCGACAAGCCAGGCACACTGATCTGGCATCTGTGACCTCAGCGTTGCAATGCGACTACTCCTCATTATGTAGGCATCGTGCGCAGAACCAGGGAACCATGCACACACATGTGTGATACACATGTCTGCAAGACATACCACCAAAGCATTGATCGAGTGGAAATGTTTCCTGTTCCGGTATGCCTGCTCATGTGCCTGTGCTGGTATCAGGGCCACAGGTGTACCATCAATAGAACCGATGACGTTCGGCATCTTCCCCAGTGTATAAAAGGCATCCTTTATTTCAGGGAGTTCAGCTGGGCTAGGGAACTTGATGTACAGGTCAAGGAAATGCAACATCCCCTCCAAGACATCGCGTAGCACACGACTAAACATAGTTTACAACATCCGACCTGCTGTAGCCACAGTGCACTGGAAGGTACCAGTAGTAAAGAAGTGCAGGGCTGCCATCACCTTCACCTCTGCGTTCTGTGCTGTAGGGTATGTCCGGCCAGGTAACAGATGTGGTGCCAACTGCTCTGCCAACTATTCAATCAGTGGCCTGGTGAAGCGGTACCGTCAGATGCAGTCGTGTTCCTGCATGGTTTCAATGTCTGGGAAAGGTCGGTGGACAGCTGGTGCCCTGAAGAACAGAGATGAACAAAGGAAGGTTGTTGGTTCATCCACCCATGTGGCCATGACCAGGTTCATTTTCACATGATACATCATGACATTATACAATATTCTGAGGTGTGTGCTGTTGGGCATGGACACATATGTCACCTACATGACCATCACCTCACATCTCAATTTCACATGTCCACATAAGTCCCATGTAGTGCAATGGCCAATCATTGGGCTGTGTCACCCGACCTATGTACTGCTGTGACGTTACAACACACACCACAGTGACAAGTGAGGCCTGATGTCTCCCAGGCATCACAGATCTTTGCCATGCAGATACCCAGGGTCCCTGTATTGTAGTGGCCACTGTTGTCCCTGCAGGCCCTACATGTACATCTCTTAGACACACACACACACCATCAAGGTTGCTGCATATACCCCATGGATGTGGAGACTGTCTCCCATTGGGCACATTTGATCATCCTCATCTGAGACACAACATGCACACAGACTGTGGGTGCACATCTGAATTGTGGCTGCAGGTATCACTGTGACATACATGCCATCACTCCCAGGACTCAAGGTGTATGTGACATGTCCTAAACATATCCAATCTGCAACAGTGTCCGTGACTAATGCCCATTACTGTACATTTGCACATCACAGTGGTAATGTGCACAACACACAAAGGATTCTGCCCCATGAACACGTGCACAGCCTGGGAGTGGCTGAACAAAAGTGACACACAACAAACCAAATGTTGCCCCCCCAACACACAGAACACACAGGGAATGCAGCCTTACATGCCATGGGACACTGTGTGGCCAATGCTGTAGTGTGGTAGGTGTGCACATGTGTCCCTGGCAAGTAATTGTGTGTTGAATCCGTCAAATAGTCACACCAATGAGGTCCGACGCGGGTGACAATGCGTACGCATTGCATGGTTCATGACAGTTCCGTGCGTACGCTTTGCCATTGACTGCAATGAGGTCCGTCATGGGAGACAATACGTACGCATTGCACGGTTCATGACCGAGCCGTGGGTACGCTTTGCCATTGACTGCAATGAGGTCTGACGCGAGTGACAATGCGTACGCATTGCACGGTTCATGACCGAGCCGTGCTTACGCTTTGCCATTGACTGCAATGAGGTCCAACACGGGTGACAATGCGTACGCGTTGCACGGTTCATGACCGAGCCGTGCGTAATCTTTGCCATTGACTGCAATGAGGTCCGACGTGGGTGACTATCATGCATGCGCGTCGGGCAGGCATGGTCCGAGACTGGCGTACGCCTTGGCCATTGAATCATATGGAGACGGGTGCATGTGTATTTTCAAAATACACGTTGTACAGTCAGTTGACAGAGCCGGGCGCAACCATTGGCTCTGGACTGTCATGGAGACGGATGCGGATTCAAAACATGTACGAGTTGTGCGCTGGAAATTCAGTTGAATGCCTACAAAAATGTTGCAATTACTAGGGTTTCATGAAGGTGAAGATTTGAACGATGCGGAAGACATGTACGAGTTGTACATTTCCATGGATTGGCCAGATTCATAGAATGCAACTGTGTTAGACCTATCACTGGGGACACATGGCACAGAGTCTGCTTCTGCAGCACAGATATAAGGCTGGATGGCCCCCAGGGAGGTCACCTGCCTGCACTAGATGCTACTGGACCACGTCCCTGCAACCACTGCTGCTGTCTCTGCATCCTCTGGCACCTTCTATGGCACGTACTCTGGAGAGGGCCCCTGCCTTCACTGAAGAGGAGAACCAGGCCCTACTGGACGGGCTCCTTCCAGAGTACAGCAAGCTGTATGGGAAACCAGGGGAGCAGGTGAGTGTGCAGTTCACTGCCTTCCTAATTATGCATGTACATACAAAAGGCTTCGTGGATATGCTACAGACACCTGCACATCGTAGAGTACACAATAGTAATAGCACCAAACAGTAACAACATTATTTGCTCCAAACAATCGTATTGGGTGCTGACATATAGCCAAATACTTATCCACTAAGAGTATTAATCATCTCTGCCAATACAAAAATTCCAAAGATTTAAATCAACTGAGAAGGCAATGTGGCACACCACCAAAGTTTAGTAATACCCTGAGTTGACCATTTCCTCAGGTAATGTCCATAGGTTGTAAAGTTCATGAAAAGATACACATCATTGTCCGTTCTTCATAAAGTTGTTATGTTATGTTTATTAATTGGTAACCAAGTAAGTATCCAATGTTCAGAACGCAGCCGATGCGCGTTTCGCCCAAAGGGCTTTCTCAAGGCTGCATGTATACAAAAAAAGGAAAAACATGACGTCTAATTGACTGTATATGAAAGTAAGCAACACGTATTATAATCTGCACCAAGCAGTACATAAGAAAGGAAAAACGAATCAATTGTATTGAGAAACCGTGGTAAGGTGAAAGACTGGAGAAAAAGCTCCAAGGGAAACCGCCACCAAACGAGGCCCCGTAGTAAGTGAAATCAAAGATAAGAATAAGTGCCAAGAAATGAACAAGTATGATAACAGATTGCAAAATAAGAGAACCGTCTGTGAACAGTATTTAGGAAAAAACATTGCTAGATGAGTGTATCCCCATAATATAAAAAAGAATAAAATGCTGACAGGAGAACCGTTATCTCACCTTGAAAGGTTCAAAGTGTAGATTGTATCATGAATAATTGTTGGTATTGTTTAGCTTATCTTGTAAAGCCTGCAAAAGAACAATATATATATATGTATACATATATTGGCATTATCAGAATGACCGTGTATTCACGGCATCTGGGCTATTAAACAAGTACGTGAATTACAAAATTCTGTCAGTATCGACCTCATATGTTTGTCGGTTAAATGTCTTCCCTAATGTGAAAATTTCGGTCAGGTGATATAATGTCAATGTGCCAAAAATAACAAGTAATGCAGCTCCTGTTTCGGCAATATCCAAAAGATGAGTGGGACCAGTATCCGTCCTCTCTAATAAAATACAACAAGAAAAAACATTCTATTGGGGGTTGTCTCGTAAATATGGCCACTATGTATATAGATGAATGAGAAGAGAACTCAGTCTAAAGGACGTATCTCTAATCTCGATATGCAAAGTCCCCATAATGAAATACATATATTAGCGAGTATCAGGCCTTAACCCATGTGTTTGTGTGCCAAAAACAAAAAGCCAAATGTAAGTAGGCTAAATGCAAAGAAATGTAGGTATAATTCTATTCGAATACACGCACATCATGTACTCGTTATTTAAACTTAAGCATCAAGGGCTAAGCGAGACGCTAAGCGGTACTGAATGTTTAAAGTTTAAGCATCAAATAAAAACCACACAACATTGTACGCGGTATTCTCGGAACTCAAAGCTCACCTTGTGGCCAAAAGTATAATCCCCACAGTCTTGGGCGTCTTCACACTAGAAGGTTCCCGCCAGTGTTTAAGGAATAAGTAGTCCATAGAGTAGTTGAAATAGAAAGTAGACTCAGAGCCCCATGGTCGGAGCTAGTAAACTAGAAGACAAGAGCCTTATTAAGAGGATATATCGTTCACAAAATATCTCGATGAAAGAAAAACAGGCATTACTTAATCTTAAGAATGACCACTCCCTTGTCATCCGAGAGGCTGACAAGGGAGGCAATGTAGTACTCATGAATAAATCTGACTACATGGCAGAAATAGATAGGCAACTAAGCGATGTCACCACACACAGACATTTAGATTACAATCCACTTACCATTACCAAAGAAACAATATACAACAAACTACTGTATTGGTAAGACAAATGCCTAATTTCAGATTTTGAATTTAGATATCTATATAATGATACACCTACTGTACCATGTATAAACGTTTTACCCAAAATTCACAAAAAAGGACTTTTTCCCCCGGGTAGGCCCATTATCTCAGGAATTGGATCACCGACGGAGAGAATATCCGAATACATTGATTCCTATTTACAGCCATTAGTGGTGAACCTACCCTCATTTATCAAGGATACTGCAGATGTGTTAAGTAAGATATCGGATGTAGACTGGGTGGAGGGACACTATCTGGTTACACTAGATGTTTGTTCCCTCTACACCAGCATACCTGGTGATTTGGGAATCCAGGCAGCACAATATTTTTTGGAATCCAGACTATTACAGTTTTTGGAACATACAGTGATGATACTTGAACTAATTGAATTGGTTCTTAAGAATAATGTCTTTATACATAATGACAATTGGTATCGTCAAATCAGAGGCGTGGCGATGGGGGCGAAATTTTCGCCCTCATTTGCCAATCTCTATATGGGTTATTTTGAACTTACTCACCTCTGGAACAAGGGTCCTAGTTCTCTAATGGAAAATGTATTATTTTTAGGAAGGTACATTGATGACATACTCATGTTCTGGGCTGGAACTAAGGAGATGCTAGAAGAATTTTTTCTTTATCTCAATAACAATCCCTTTAACCTAACTTTTACCAAAACAGAAAGTACTTCTCATATAAATTTTCTAGACATTACAATTGTTGTTGAGAAGGATAAACTACAATCAAGACCTTTTAGAAAAGACACGGCATGTAATGCAGTACTGCATGCCACAAATGCACACCCTCCCTCACAAATCAAAGCGATCCCCTTAGGGGAAATGATACGAATAAAAAGAAATTGTAGCAACATGAAAATACTTGATGAGGAACTTAACAAAGTTGAAAGGAGATTCATGGCCAGAGGTTACAATATTGCAGTGATTAAAAAGGCATGGAACACAGTTAATAAAATTAATAGAACACACTTGCTAACAGGCCATGCTAAAATCCAAAAAAAGTCATGTACGAAAAGACTAATCAGATTTATTACACCATATTCAACTGCCAGTGCTGACTTATTTAAAATTCTTAAGAAACACTGGCATCTATTAACAGATGATAACAAAATATTGGAGGCAGTAGGACACAAACCCAACATTACATTTGCGAGGGGTAATACGCTCAGACAATCATTGTGCCCCAGTTTTATTCCTACAATCCCTCACTTGGTTACCGGCAAAACCTAAAGGATTTTACAAATGCGGGACTTGTAACGTCTGTCCTTTTGCATTGAATAAAACAATAACTTTCAAATACAATTCCGAAAGAATCCACACAGTTAATGATTTCATCAACTGTAATACCAAGTTTGTAATTTACTGCATTATATGTATATGTGGGAAAATTTACATAGGGAGTACCATCAGACCTCTTAAGGAGCGGATACAGGAACATATAAGGGCAATTAGAAATAATAATGCCCAATATCCGTTAGCTTCCCACTTTAATACCATGCATAATCATACAGAACTGATCAAAATAACCTTCCGTGGCCTTGAAGTAATACTGCCAAATTTGAGAGGCGGTAACAGAGTTACTAAATTACGACAAAACGAATGTAAATGGATTGTTTCCCTTAGAGCAGTGGAACATGGCATTAACATTGATAAAGAACTGTTTGAATTCTTATAACTTAACAATGTATTTGTTACCATGGACATCTGCTTTTGATTTTATGATATGTAACTCATGTACATTTGGTTCTTATAAGAAAATTTTGTTATTTGTGATAACTGTTAAACACGTGTTCGCATTTATGTACATTATAAGACTGTATTTTATGTCTGTAGGGGCTCTAGGATCTCCTTTCTGATGCATGACCTGCTGCTATCTGTCCTTTTCTATTTCGATCTTTACATATAAAATAACCGTTACAAAAGAGGATAGCCCGCCCATATAATATCATATTGTGGACTTGACAATCATGCGTTCATTCCTTTGACACCATTTTAAAAAAATATTTGTTTTCGGATAGTGGAGACATTTCGTCTATACACTATCTATTGGAAACTTTTGTATGTTAACTTTATCGACATATCTAAAAATGAAGTTATTGACCCGTTTGAGGGCATTTTATCGGCAACAATTTGCCGATTTCAACTCTATCGACATGTCTAAAAATGTATTTATTTACCCTTCTGAGGGTAATATACCGGTAACAATATACCGATCTTGACGTTGCTATATATCTGTGGAGTGGCATTACTTGATATAACTAGGCTATTCATTTACCATTATAAGATGGCTGCCATTCCTAGCATACTAGCTCCGAGGGGCTCTGAGTCTACTTTCTATTTCAACTACTCTATGGACTACTTATTCCTTAAACACTGGCGGGAACCTTCTAGTGTGAAGACGCCCAAGACTGTGGGGATTATACTTTTGGCCACAAGGTGAGCTTTGAGTTCCGAGAATACCGCGTACAATGTTGTGTGGTTTTTATTTGACGCTTAAAATTTAAACAGTCAGTACCGCTTAGCGTCTCGCTTAGCCCTTGATGCTTAAGTTTAAATAACGAGTACGTGATGTGGGTGTATTCGAATAGAATTATACCTACATTTCTTTGCATTTAGCCTACTTACATTTGGCTTTTTGTTTTTGGCACACAAACACATGGGTTAAGGCCTGATACTCGCTAATATATGTATTTCATTATGGGGACTTTGCATATCGAGATTAGAGATACGTCCTTTAGACTGAGTTCTCTTCTCATTCATCTATACACATAGTGGCCATATTTACGAGACAACCCCCAATAGAATGTTTTTTCTTGTTGTATTTTATTAGAGAGGACGGATACTGGTCCCACTCATCTTTTGGATATTACCGAAACAGGAGCTGCATTACTTGTTATTTTTGGCGCATTGACATTATATCACCTGACCGAAATTTTCCCATTAGGTAAGACATTTAACCGACAAACATATGAGGTCGATACTGACAGAATTTTGTAATTCACGTACTTGTTTAATAGCCCAGATGCCGTGAATACACGGTCATTCTGATAATGCCAATATATGTATACATATATACATATTGTTCTTTTGCAGGCTTTACAAGATAAGCTAAACAATACCAACAATTATTCATGATACAATCTACACTTTGAACCTTTCAAGATGAGATAACGGTTCTCCTTTCAGCATTTTATTCTTTTTTATATTATGGGGATTCACTAATCTAGCAATGTTTTTTCCTAAATACTGTTCACAGACGGTTCTCTTATTTTGCAATCTGTTATCATACTTGTTCATTTCTTGGCACTTATTCTTATCTTTGATTTCACTTACTACGGGGCCTCGTTTGGTGGCGGTTTCCCTTGGAGCTTTTTCTCCAGTCTTTCACCTTACCACGGTTTCTCAATACAATTGATTCGTTTTTCCTTTCTTATGTACTGCTTGGTGCAGATTATAATACTTGTTGCTTACTTTCATATACAGTCAATTTGACGTCATGTTTTTCCTTTTTTTGTATACATGCAGCCTTGAGAAAGCCCTTTGGGCGAAACGCGCGTCGGCTGCGTTCTGAACATTGGATACTTACTTGGTTACCAATTAATAAACATAACATAACAACTTTATGAAGAACGGACAATGATGTGTATCTTTTCATGAACTCTACAACCTATGGACATTACCTGAGGAAATGGTCAACTCAGGGTATTACTAAACTTTGGTGGTGTGCCGCATTGCCTTCTCAGTTGTTTTCCTAATTATGCATGTTGTCTGACTAGCAGTACTAGCAGTGTGTACACCAGTGGCAAGCATTCTCACTGAGTACTTTCATCCCCCAAAGTGTGTAGGTACATGTAATGAACAGGTGTTCTGCTGCTAAAGTGCATTTGTGCAAGCTTAACGTTCCCAGGCATTGTTAACATGTCAGACATGCAGGTTATTTGTCCTTTCCATGGTTGCACTACCTGTGTAACTCATTTTCCTTTGTGATGATGACATGTATCTCCAAATGTGTGCAGCACAAATATGGGGCATGTGTGTTAATGTACTTTTAACTTTGTCATCCTCACAGGTTGATGCCCACCAAAAGCAGGAGATATGGCTGACCGTCGCCCGGGCAGTTTATTCAGTGGGGGTCTACAAGTGCCGGATCCTCACCTGCCAGAAGAGGTGGCAGGACCTTCGGGGCTGGACCTGGAGGATCGCAAGAGTCCAGCTGAAGATGTCACCTCCTCGCAGGAGGGGCAGACACCGGACCCTGACCCCCCACATGCTCCGGATCCTGGTGGTGGTCTTCCCGGACCTGGATAGGCAGCTGAAGGCCAGACAACAGCAAGGAGGGGCAAGTCCATGCCTAATCTGTGTACTATGTCTGACATGCTAATTGCAGTCTTTTGGCCTGGTCACACTTCCACATTATGTAGGTCTTGCAGTCCAATACTCAGGTCCCTCAATTGTGTGATGCACCCTCCTCATCTATTCCACAGGTGTGGCCCCTACAGTCTGTTGCTTTTGTCTCTAGGGCACTGTGTCCCTGCAGTGAGCTATGCTTCAGCTTCCGGACAGCATCTGTTCCTGTGACTCTGTTGTTTGTTTCATGGGTGGGTCAATTGTTTACCCAATGCCTGGGATCTGACATGTGATCTGTGTGTGCCCTTGATATGTGTTCCAATTGCTGGTCTGACTCGCCACATGTGGCTGGGGTATTTAAAACAAAGCCATGCAGCAGGGGACTCCAATTTGTGGGCCTCAGGAGAATGTATATAAAGTATGTCACACTTGCTTAGCCACATGACTACTGTCCAGGGCCAAACACTGTTTCACGTAGACCTGGGCAGTCATGCCTACTCAAGGGCATTTAGAAACACTCTGTAATCCCACTCCTGTGTATCAACTTACAGGTTGTGCTTAGTGACATGTGCCTTCAGGTGTCTGCCTCTGTGTCATTATGGTGTGGCTTCCTGTTATGTACAACTGGGGTGTCCATGATTTTGAGGGTCAGCAGGACATCTGAGATGTGACTGTGAGAGACAAGACATGTGTGACATATAGGTGTGTGATTATCTGACAGCGCACAATAGTGTATGCAACTGTGTACTTCAGGCAGCTGGGTTACATGCACGGCAGACTGTGATGTGCTAATGTACAGGGAGTTGTGTTCGCAGAGACTCATATGTCTGATTTGCATGATGTGGGGTCTTCTGGGTCCTGGATATGTTGTTTGCAGGCGATGGGAAAGTGCACTTGTCATCTGCAGAGTTTGCTTTACCCTTGAGCTATGATTGTGACACAGTGCATACTGTTGTGGTCTGGATGCCCTGCCCCTGCGACAGGAGACAGTGCTGACTGACTTTCCAGGCATGCCAGTGCCATGGCATTTAACTTGCTATGAGTGATCCTGCATTGTGTTCAAGTGTGCACCATGCACCCCATTGTGGCATTGACTATCAGGACATGAGAACATCAAAGTGTGTGTTGCTGGCATGCATCACAAGCATGTGAAATGAATCTCTGCCCATCCCTTCATCCGGACACCTGTACTGAGCCAGTGGCAAGAGATGTGCTGTGTGTATAGTGACATACTCCTACATGTTCACTTGCATGTCCAACTAATGTGGGGGTGGTGCATGTTGGGACATTGGGGTATTAGCATCCAACATGCAACAGACATATGGGTGCAAGTCAAGGAGGGATATGTGTGCCATGGTTGATGTTGAGAATGACAATTGGCTTATTCTAAACAGTGTTGGCACTTTGAGCAGTGTTCAGCTGATGATGCCAGGGCTTGCCCTGTGATGCGATGTACTCACTGTGGTGTGTGCAGTTAGTGCAGGTGACTGATGTTGTTCTCTTTCTTCCTATTCCTAACCAGATACATCCACGGCCACAGGAGGGGACAGCTCCATGGACCAGGAGGAGCCACAGAGCCTGACAGGGACAGAAGGAGAGGAGTCGGGGGACCCAATGGCACAGAGGACGAGTGGAGCCACACTGAGGATTCGTCAGCACCATCCACCCCAGCTGAGGGCCACAGCAGCTCTGAGGATGACTCCCTTGTGGAGGCGGGTGTCAGCAGCCACCAAACCCCAGCTAGTGAGTCTGTCCCTGCCACCGCCCCCACCACCACCAACACCACCCTCCCATCGGCTCCCATCCCAGAGGTCCGTGGAGGCTCCCGTGTTCGGGAGCAAGTCTCCTTTGTGCCAGGCACTGCACCCCCTGCCCCTGTGTCCACTGCTGCCCTGAGTGAGGAGTCTGTGGACTTACTTAGACAGATTCATGTAGGGCACACATTGATGCTGAGTGTCCTCCATGCACACACCAGTCTTTTGACGCAACTGGTGTCGTTCATGGAGGGCATTTCATCAGGCATGTCTGCCCTACAGAGGACCAATCAGTCTGTGGCCTCCTCCCTGACGGCAGCAGTGGCCCTCCTCCAACTGTCCCGCACCTCTCCTACCCCTGCACCATCCACGATTCCTAGCAGCCTACCTGTCCCAAGCACACACACACCTGCACATTCTCACAAAGCCACAGAGACGGGCAGCAAACAAACACCCAAACCAAGGGCTAGACATGCACACAAGCATGCGCAGGGGACTGACACCAAACTCACAGGGGATGGTTTGCAGACACACACAGAGTCATCCACAGCCACTCCGCAGTCCTCCGAAACCTCTCCCTCCCAGCCCCCTTCCCTTGCCTCACCTGCAACCCCATCTCCACAGAAGCTCTTCCTCTGTGACCTTGGCCTCTTCCCCACCGACCCAGCAGATCCAGATTACAAGGGGAAGAGGAAGTCCTCACACACAGAGGGGAGTGCCCCTCACACCGGACACCCTCCCCCAGGTGCAGTCAGACTGATGCCCCCACCCACATGTCCCCCAGGAGCCGGAAGAGCAAGACCCCACCGCCGCCTCGCAGGTCCGAGGCGAAGTCTCCGTCCTCCATCCCCCAGGCCACCACTCCAGAGGTTCCCCCACCCCCCACCACACCCTGCTGAAGGTTCCCCCACCCACAGATACACCATCCCCAAAATGCTGAGACCCTCCCCCCTACCACTGGCTCCTCCACACCCGGTCAGACGGTAAGTGCCACTGATGTGGGGACCGTGTCCCCCCTCTGTCCTGCTGACCTCACCTGCACCCCATTCCGCTCACATGGATTTAGGCACTGCAGTGGTGACCATGACCACCCCGTCTGATTTGGGCACTGCAGTGGGGACCCAATCCACTTCATCTGACCTGCCCACTGAAGTTGTGCAGGCACCCACCCCATCTGACTTGTGTCCCACAGTTGTGACTGCAACCACCACTTCAGTCAGCTCCACTGCAGTTGCAAGTTACTCTCCTGCCTCCACCACCCCTTCACTGCCTCCTTCTGCTGCGCCCTGATCCTGTCCCTGCGGTGTCTGGCCTGCCCCCATGTATGCCCCTACGAGGGGATGTCCCCTATCCTTACCAGTGCAGGCAAGCAATGTGTGACAGTTGTCACTCAAGTTCCCTCCTTGTCATTTGATAATGGACTGGCCATTGGCCTTTTGTTTGAACGGACATTTATATTTTCATATGCTGAATAAAGCTTTTTTCTTTATCCTTGTGAACTAGATTTAGCTGTACATTAGGTTGATGATGTTTAGCATGCCCTTGCACCTGTAATGCTTGGTTTCCAATGTTGAATACTGAGGTGTTGATGTGAGGTACTCCATGTGGTTCATGAGATATGTATCCTATTCTGGTCGGTATCCATGTCATCCTTTGTGCTAACTGGGTGTGTCATGATCAACAATTTGTGGACATCTCTGTGAACATTTCATTTCCATGGTCACATCTGTGGCTTGCACCCAGGCACATATGATGTGCTTCCCATTGTCCAATTTGTCTATTTCCCTGACTTTGTGCACATCACCACTGGACCTACAGGTGTGGGCATCATTGGTATAGGAGCAACTGGGTCATCTGTGCAACTTGCTGTACATATGTGTTGAGTATGTGCAGATGACTTAGGGGAGACTCACGTACCCAGGCCGTTGTGACCAGAGCCTTCATTGTGTGTTAACTGATCGCTGGCTGACCAAGTGTTCTGCTGACATGAGTGAGACGTGCTGTGAATATGTTTGGCACAGCTGGGCTTCCACAGGAGTTGGGTCCCCTCAAGTAAGTGTGTTGTTCCGTGACATAGCCTGGGTCCATGGTGTGTGTTGTGTGAGCATGTGTGTGTGTGTCCACATCCCTTTTCATACACAGGCAGTGTTCCCTTGATATGTTCATGTTGTTGATGCTTGCTGAGTGGTACTGTGTTCATCCCACAACTTTAACATGGGCTACCAGATGTGTGGGTGCATGACACACTACTGTTAATTGGTGTTTCATCACTGGGATTTGTCAGTTCTGAGTTGTGATGATGTTGTCAGAAGCAGATGGGACACAGCCAGGGGTCTCCAAGGCACTTGTTAGTTCGCAATATAATGTAGTTGTCCCTAGGTGATATCTTTCAGTCATTGAGACATGTGTATGTGTGTGTGACTGCTCCCACTTGTCCAGGTCAGGTATGCAATGTTTGCAGATGTCAGCATGTGTGCCTTGTGGTTCTCCTTGGCTTCTGCATTGTCCTGGGACTGTGGGAGGTATTCTGAAGGTTACGTGAGCTTTGACATCATGGCCAGGTACCGCATTCTGTGCAGCATGTCGGTCATTCACCAGGGTTGTAAACTGTCCTTGTGTGATGAGTCTGTGCACCTTAGTTCCTCCCAACATTTGTGTGTTTGTCATGGGTGCATGTGCAATGTCACCTGTCCATGTGGGCTTCACAGACGCACATTGTTGCAGTTCAGGGTGTGTGGTGTTGAGGGTGGACTGATGTAAATGTTTGCATGGATGGGGCCCTAGCTCCCGTTTGTCCATGGATGACGGGCCATGCTGAGTGATTTGTATTTGTGTAGATGTGATGTACGTTTGTGGCACAGGACACATGTCTGGTTTTCACAGTTTGTACGACATCTGCCTTTGTCATCACAGTGTAGGTGTCATGCATGCTTGTGTCACCCCAATGTCTGGTCCCTGGGGATAGTGCTGTTGTGTGTCAGTCTCTTGCTGTGTTAGTTTGTGTTCATTCCAGCTTGTGTCACATGTGTCTTTTGTGCTCCCTCTCATCTCACAATACCTGATTGCCCTCTAAGGGGGTCCCAATGATGGTTTACTTTTGTATGGCACTGTGTCCACATCTGTGTCACTGTGGTTCAGCCCCCCTCATGTGTTGTGTAGTTGCCTGGGGATACTGAGACACACACACACATGTTGTGTCAGATGTGCAGTGTGAGGTTGCCTGTTTGTGTGTGTGCATCTGCATCAGTGCATTGATATTGCTGTTGTGGGCCATTGTCTGGATGCTGCTTCTGTGATTTAGCCTGCTGTCCCTGTGAGTCATGCGGTACAAAAGGGGGTGAGTGCTTGCACTGTTCAACACTCCGTCCATCATTTCCTTTGGTTTTTGCTTTGTTCGCCATAAGTTGGCAGGGTATGCTCAGACGTGAGTCCCTTGCTCACTTTGCCACTGGATTCAAGCAAGCCTGGCTGAAGACGGCTGAAATGCCAGAAACCGGTCCTAGGAAGCTTGTTTCCGGTCCAGGGAAGACATGGCTTGGCAGTTCGGGCTGGACTGTTCCCATGAGGCACAGGGTCAGACTGATTTGCATATGGCCATGTCTGAACTGGGGTGGCAGAGTGGGCTAAAGAACGGTGATGGATTAAACCCAGATCAGTTGACTGGGGGTGAGTGCTTGCAATGTTCAACACTCCGTCCATCATTTCCTTTGGTTTTTGCTTTGTTTGCCATAAGTTGGCAGGGTATGCTCAGACGTGAGTCCCTTGCTCACTTTGCCACTGGATTCAAGCAAGCCTGGCTGAAGACGGCTGAAATGCCAGAAACCAGTCCTAGGAAGCTTGTTTCCGGTCCAGGGAAGACATGGCTTGGCAGTTCGGGCTGGACTGTTCCCATGAGGCACAGGGTCAGACTGATTTGCATATGGCCATGTCTGAACTGGGGTGGCAGAGTGGGCTAAAGAACGGTGATGGATTAAACCCAGATCAGTTGACTGAGGGTGAGTGCTTGCAATGTTCAACACTCCGTCCATCATTTCCTTTGGTTTTTGCTTTGTTCGCCATAAGTTGGCAGGGTATGCTCAGACGTGAGTCCCTTGCTCACTTTGCCACTGGATTCAAGCAAGCCTGGCTGAAGACGGCTGAAATGCCAGAAACCAGTCCTAGGAAGCTTGTTTCCGGTCCAGGGAAGACATGGCTTGGCAGTTCGGGCTGGACTGTTCCCATGAGGCACAGGGTCAGACTGATTTGCATATGGCCATGTCTGAACTGAGGTGGCAGAGTGGGCTAAAGAACGGTGATGGATTAAACCCAGATCAGTTGACTGGGGCTCAGTGCTTGCAATGTTCAACACTCCGTCCATCATTTCCTTTGGTTTTTGCTTTGTCCCTGTGAGTCATATCACATCATTCTGCACATTCATCCTGGTTGTTAGGTGCCATTGCTGGCATGGAATGGGAGTTTGTGACCTGACACCTACAGTCTACACAGGTTGTTTTGATTAGTGTGTCTATTTTCGAGATGTGTGTATGCTTTGTGATGGTCACTTCTGCGTTTGTGCCATTGTACACTGTATGCATTGTCAGCCCCCATGTGTGGTGCTTGTCTGCACATGGCCGAGGGTATGTTTTGTTTTCACAGCACTGTTAGCCTCACCACATCTCTATTGGTATGGGACACAACCACTAGTTTGCCCCAAAAGTGATTAATGTGTTGGGACCGGGAATCATACATGCTGTTTGGCATTTGCAGCTTTGACCACGATGACACTTACCTTTTGGTCACTGTGATGAGGGGGGGTTTAGACCCCATCACCACAATGCTCGACATTTGCTGCAGTTTGGAACCCCACACTTAACTTTTGTTCTACACAGTGAGGGGGTGTTATTTTTACATTGACACAGTGCTATAGTGATGCTTGCCTTGTGTAGGCCACACTCATTTTTTGGTCACACATGTGCTGGTAGTTACATTGTATGTTCAAAGTCATGATCACTGTTGTGGGCATTTGTCACAGACTACACACTGTTGTCATGATGTTAGGGGGGATGTATTTTGCTGACATACCTAATGGTGGAGTATGATGGATGTGTGGCTCATCACCCATCCTATGGGTGGGGGTGGCAGGGGTGATGGGCAGCAGGTCCCCTATGGGTGTGGGTGGCAGGAGTGATGGGCAACATAAGCCCTATGAGTGGGGGTGGCAGGGGTGATGGGCAACAGGTTCCCTATGGGTGGGGGTGGCAGGGGTGATGGGCAACAGGTTCCCTATGCGTGGGGGTGGCAGTAGTGCTGGGCAACATAAGCCAATGAGTGGGGGTGGCAGGGGTGATAGGCAACAGGTCCCCTATGGGTAGGGGTGGCAGGGGTGATGGACAACAGGTCCCCTATGAGTGGGGGTGGCAGGGGTGATGGGCAACATAAGCCCTATGAGTGGGGGTCTCAGTAGTGCTGGGCACCATAAGCCTATGAGTGGGGGTGGCAGGGGTGATAGGCAACAGGTCCCCTATGGGTAGGGGTGGCAGGGGTGATGGGCAACAGGTCCCCTATGAGTGGGGTTGGCAGGGATGATGGGCAACATAAGCCCTATGAGTGGGGGTGGCAGTAGTGCTGGGCAACATAAGCCCTATGAGTGGGGGTGTCAGGGGTGATGGGCAACCGGTCCCCTATGGGTGGGGGTGGCAGCGGTGATGGGCAACAGGTCCCCTATGAGTGGGGGTGGCAGGGGTGATGGGCAACATAAGCCCTATGAGTGGGGATGGCAGTAATGCTGGGCAACATAAGCCCTATGAGTGGGGGTGGCAAGGGTGATGGGCAACCGGTCCCCTATGGGTGGGGGTGGCAGGGGTGATTGGCAACAGGTCCCCTATGGGTGGGGGTGGCAGGGGTGATGGGCAACATAAGGCCTATGAATGGGGGTGGCAGGGGTGATGGGCAACAGGTTCCCTATGAGTGGGGGTGGCAGGGGTGATGGGAAACATAAGCCCTATCAGTGGGGGTGGCGGTAGTGCTGGGCAACATAAGCCCTGTGAGTGGGGGTGGCAGGGGTGATGGGCAACTGGTCCCCTATGGGTGGGGGTGGCAGGAGTGATGGACAACAGGTCCCCTATGAGTGGGGGTGGCAGGTGTGATGGGCAACAGATCCCCTATGGGTGGGGGTGGCAGGGGTGATGGGCTACAGGTCCCCTATGGGTGGGGGTGGCAGGGGTGATGGGCAACAGGTCCCCTATGGGTGGGGGTGGTAGTGGTGCTGGCCATACAACCCCTATGGTGGCCTGTTGTTAGTGGCCAGGATGTGTATCCCCTGTGTGTGTGTGCCATTTTGTGGGTACGTGTCGTTTGTTTGTGTGGTAGGTGTCTGACTTACCGTCTGCGCCGTCCGCGTCTGTTCCTGATCCGGTCATAGATGTAGAGTACGGGTATGACCTGCGTGATGGGATTCATGATGTGTACGTCTCGTACACGCTGCTTGTTGCTCTGTCTCATGCCTGTTGCAAGCTGGTCCGTCTTGTAGCCGTGGATTGAGTTGTGGCGCGAATTGTAGCTGATATGCTTCTTTTCCGGAAGCTGTGACGTGCCATACTTGGCGACCCGTCCGGCGCGCAGGAAGTACGCATCGTACTTGTCAGGGCGGAAACTGCTATGGATACTGCTTCTGGGTGACTCGGTTTGGCGTTAGGAGTTACGGCTCGGACGGAGAATGGGGCTTGAATCACAGCGTATGTGTCGGTCGGGTTTTTGGCAGTTATGCGCATAGTACTTCATCTACAGGACGGACCGGCTACGGGTATGTGTCGGTCGCAAGGTAAGGCTACGAACAGCTCTCGAAGAGCTGTCCGACCTGGATCGGAATTGACCCCATAGTATTCTCCTGTTGTGCTTGTTGCATTGCAATTTCTGCTTTATTCATGGCTATTGCTACTTAATTTTCGATTATTGGTTGTCCCAGTGAATCTTGAATAGGTTGACCAGAACTTTGACTATCTTGAGAACTGTTGTTAGCTATTTCATCTGCAATAGTCTTTTCTTGTTCAATTTCATCATTTAACATTTGTAGTGATGAAGGGAAATTGGTACATGCAATGCTATCTTTACATGCATTAAAAAAATCTTCATAGCAGTGGAACGGTCCAAATAATTCAGTTTCGCTACGCCATGGCTTGAACAGTTGTAGATGTGCCAAATAGAAAATTTCTCTCTTATCTGGAGTTTCACAACTGAGTTTTCTGTGGTTAATAAGATTTAATTTGGCATGTTTTACTAAACCGTTACATTCAATTACTGCATATTTTCCTTGTTTTATATTTGGTGTAAAAAATAATTTAAAGCTGTAATGATGAAGTATTTCATACAGACATAGCTCTTCCAGATATAGACTCCTTTTGGTATAGTATGTATCCAACATATTAGTTTTAAGAATATCTGTACTTTCTGGTTCATTCACTGCTAAGTATTCAATTTCTTCTAATGTTTTCAACACTCCATTTCGGGTGCAGGCAAGACCTAAACTTACCCAAATGATTCCTTGTGACTTTTAATATAAACTGGAAGAGTACAAGCATTCCAATCATTCATAGGATCCAATTTCTCTGTGGGAAAGCATTTTCAAGCTAAAGCTGTACAATTTTTTGCTAAGGCTTTTCTCTTGTGAAATTTCTTCACACATTTCTTTCATCTCTGTCTTTTTTGATTTTGTTATATATGATGTAACACAGCGTGCAACTGTGATTGAGTTATCTGCAACATATTGAATGTCTATGTTTGCATTCCACATTTTCAAAATAACTGGATTGTAGTCATTAATATGCGTTGACTGTTCTGTTCTTTTTAAGTTGTACGTATTCTTCAGAGATTTCTGAGTTATTGTATGCCTTACAGCAGACAAAAAATAATTTACTCTTCCTTTAGAAATTACTGGACGTGTGAATCCAAACAGACACTTGGTAGAAAGTTTTCCTTTAGACTTGTATTTTCGTCGACAGAACTTTCCACAACGGTGACTTTGGAAACATGAAACTTGGCTCAAGCTTTTTTCTCCTCCTTCTCTTGGAATCTTACAGGTAAAATACAGTTCAATGAAAGACAATACTGTTTCATCAGTATCTGATCCAAATTTCAGAGCATTCCTTATACATATTAGAATGTGTTTGTGTGGAGCACCTCTCTCTTGATACTCTTTTTGCCAAAAAAATGCAATAACTTCTCCAAGAGGACAATTATTTTTATTGCAGATAAAAGACATCATAGTTTGAAACCTATGATTAAAATACCTGAACACATTTACAGGTTCCAATGAACACAGCTAAGTGTTACAAACCATGTTGGTGTACCTAAGTTTCTTAACATACACTTAAGTTCACCATGACCACAAAACCAATACTTATTGGTTCCACATTGACATGCCATCAAATTAATTAACTGTGCTTTTAAATTTTCATCTGTTTGTTGAACTTTGTCCATGAATTCATTGGCTGAAACAAGTGATTGAAGAACTCCTGTTTTAAGTATGTGGTTCACTGCATATGAAAGAGAAGAGAAATCACTTTCAAACAAAAGGTGAAATATATATGGAATGCACTGTTGAAATCTAGGATCTTCAGAGTATAATCTTGTTGAGCGATATTCTGAAGCTGGAATCCGTACAGGTCGCTCATCAAATTGTCCACCTTGTCCAGTGGGGAACAGCTGTGGAAAACAACGAGCTTCTAAGCTTTACTCCCATGCACTCATTGGAGTTCCCTTTGCTTTTTTCATTTGAAATAATTCAATGCTATTTCCTATTACTTCTTTTGAATGTAGACATATTGTGTAACGTTCATAAATCTCTTAACTCCTCAACTAATCGACTTTCTCTATTTGACCATTTGAAATTTCTGGTTCATCTTCTAAACATATTACCTGTTCATCAACATTTACAGTTGTATAATAAATATTGTTCTCTACAAGATATAAAATAGCCGTTTGAAGTTTATTAACATCTACAAACTCTTGCCATATTTTCCGACTCTTTGTTGGTACACTGTTTACTAGAATAACAACTGGCTCATTTTCCTCTCTGTCTCCACCAACAGTTTCAATATTTTTCTTAAAATCTAAATGTAAGTGCACAACTCTTATTTTCAGACCTATTTGTAAATCTGTTGTTGGCAGTTTACCTGTTTTAGGCTCCGTACGAATTATAGCTTGAAATGGGTGAACAGATTCACTTAGAACTGACTCATATGTATTCAAATCTGCCAGTTCCTCTGGAATAGCTACTAATTTTAAGTTGTTATGTACTCCTCTAGCTGGCATTTTGTTCTCTTCTAATTTGTTGTAACAATATTTACAAATATGTTGATCAGTACCCAACTCAAATCGACCTTCCACCAACAAGTAAGCTCCAAATTGCTGCCTCCTATCATTGATCTCCTTTTCACTTTTTAAATATAAATTAACATTCCTAGTTTGACTTTTATAATCAGTAAGTTGACAACAAATACAAACATAGTTTGGTTTTTCAGACTTTCTAATTTCTTCTACAAACTGATCAATGCTAATCTCTTTCCCATGTTTTTCAACATCTGCACTTGTCAAGCTCTCATTTTCTACACACTGCTGTTTTGAACCAAAACAAAACGAAACTCAATTTCATCATCTGATAAACAACTATGTAATAGAGCTCTGTTCAGTTCACTTAAACATAATGCAGGAGTTTTTACATAGTACACTTTCCTTATAAACTTCTGCATTCCCGAGTGGTGTACTGCTAACATTCCTAAGTGATGAAAAGTACTTTTACACTTTTCTTGAAAGACAAGCTGGAGAATGTTCGTGCAACTAAGTATATTGTCTTACTTTACATGGATCTAGTCCTTGTAACAACCTAATCTTCTGTTTAACGCTTTTGTTTGCATGTCGTCACAAATAGTTTCGCAATATGTGAATAGATTCCTGTCGAATACTACAAATACTGCGACAATCCCACTTATATACAGGAGCCTGTCTTCGATTCCCTTGCACTTCTTCAGCTATTAGTTCTTCTGCACTCCTAACAACTATTTCTTCTTTTGGAATGGGACAACCATTCCGAACTTCGTAACAAGGACCTCGAGTATCAACTGAAAGAGCTAATGGGGCATATTATCAACGTACTGCGATAAATATCGCAGAGCACGCTTAGCGCGATTTTGTTTAACGCTGCATATCGCAGGATTTTATTGCCGAGATATCGCGTTATTATAAACGCATATCTCCACGGCGATAATAAACCCTGTGATAGCTGCGAATTCCGCACACATCGCTGGAAATCCAGTGTAAAAACAGCAGCGATAAGCTAATCCTTGGTGATAGGAAGATGTGGACTCAGCCGTACAATCCACCTCCCATTATCTGTATGGTTAAGTCAGAAATTTTGCAGACGTTAAATACCTGCGATAAAGGGTGCATAGCGCGATTTTTCATGTCACTTCGTGGGTTTGCTGCAGGCTTGTTTATACAGCGAAGCCGTGTTAGCGACTATTTCCATGTTGTTTTGCTCTTGAACGCCTACTTTGCATGTCATTAGCGATGGCATGCAGCACGATAAAAAACCGGCAGCTAACTCACGGAAACTAGATCTAACACGTGTTAGCGTGAGCTTGTAAATAAGGCGATAACAAAATACGGCGTTAGCAGCACGAAAGCAGCTTTTTTTATAGCATAGAAGTCAATTGCGACTTTCTCTGTGCTCGTCTGATGCCTCTAGCAGCCCAGTGAGGGTCAACGCAGATAGACCTCTGTTACCTTCCTTTTACAAAGAGGGGATAGGAACCATTAGAGAGCGGGAGGTCAAGGGACGTGTCATTCCCAGTCTCTCGATCAGCCGCCCCTGTGATGTAGGCAGCTTCAACACGAGCAGGAAGCCTGACAATTACCTTAACTTATATTCACGTGTGCATCACCAGTGTGAGCAAACCCGTGCACCAAGTGTGCAGGTAACATTTAATTTTTGTAATCTCCCTGAAGTTAATAAAGCATGTCCCTGTTAAAGCCACCCCCTCAGTATTATCCCACAAGGTTCAATCTGCTGAAGGCATTCCTTTTACATTTCCCTGGCTGATTTTGGACCCCAATTTATCCCTGTATCTTAGTCACAACACCATGTAGTCCTTGCAACATGACACACTGCACTCGTGTAGCATTGAAACCGATGGCGACTTTTTCTGTGCTCTACAGATGCCACCAACAGGCCAATGAAGGTCTAAATGCTATTTTTCACAGTATATGGCCCTTTGTTACTTTCTTTTTAGAAAGAGGAGAGGGAGGTCCATTGGGGGAGTCAAGGAACGTGTCATTCTCAAACTCTTAATCTGCTGGCCCTCTAATATACGCACATTCAGCTTAGGGAGGGAGCCTGACAATTACCTTCACTTACATTCACATGTACTTCACCAGTGTGAAGAAATCTGTATACAAAATGTGCATGGAACATTTCCATTTCTTTTTAATCTCCCAGACATTCATATAACATATCTCTTGTAAAGAAGTGCCCCCACACCTGTATTTTCCAACAAGGCACAAACTTGGCCATTTCTCTTATGTTGACCAGGCCGATTTTGGATCTTAAATCAACCCTGTATCTCACTCTTTGCCTGATATCGCCCAGAGGAGGCTGGGCCACACCATCTTTCTGTCTTTTGCTACTGGTCTACTTTTTGCTCATTCGTTCCCTTTATATTCTTTAATAACCCTCTATTCTGACTATGGGAAAGCACAAGCTGCCCAAAAATACCCCTAAGTCTCAGACTAACACGTCTTTGGATGGGTTTTTGCAACATGCCATGGGTGTGCTCAATAAGGAGATTTTGCTGGCTGAACACCAATTATCTCTTTCCCTCCTCAGCCCTCCACCCATAGCACCCCATGCTGAGCAATTGCCTGCACCCCTAGACTTGGTACAGGGACTAGTGACTTTATCTCCACTTGACTGGGGCCTGGATAACCACCCCCCAATCCATTTATATCCACAGTTTCACTTACACCTAGGTTCGGTAAGACTCCTGTACACTTGGAATCTGATGTGCAGGTGGTTACTAACAAAGGTAATGGGGTGGCGGGGAAAAGGAAGAGAGTGGAGGCTAGCTGCAAGTCAAAGCGTCCTTGTGCGATTACTATCCGGCTACCATTGGAAACTGATTTAAACACCAAAGAAAAGGATAAGGATAAGGATAATTGGAAACTCTACTGGAGATTCTCTATAAAAACTTAATTGCAGCTTTGGATGATAAATGGAGCCAATACATGCATGGTTGGCTGCAATCAAATCTGGGCTTACCAACCTTAAACTGTCCACACTACCCCTGGCAGCTTCTTTATCGACCCCTCCCCTGTGGCTATTCTCCTGGGTTTATCTATGATAGCTGGGGGTGGAGACTCCGACATGATGAGAGTTTGTTGTAATAATGTGACTGCTATGCGGCAATACCATTCATTGGTAGTCTCTACCGAGCAGGCCTGCTTTACTACCCGACAGCCTGAGATTAGGCAAACCACTACAGTTACAGTTGGGGTGAGCATGTCCAGTAATGAACATATCCCTCTATACTAGACTTTGCAGGGCCTGCCGGTAGGGGACCCCATTACCCATCACCTCTGGATGTGAGGATTTCCCCCCTAACAATGATGATGTCCTTACCTTACTCACAGAAACAACACATGATGGTGAAGTGTTGGGCAACAGGCCCCTGCTGAATCCTGGTGTCTTAGAAAATCCTGACCAACTGAAAAACAAGTTAATTTATAAGATGGGTTTGCATCTGTCTCTGGGGGTTCATGTTGGCGGCTCAACTTAGTAAGAAGGGTAAGCTGGCTTGGTAAGGTCCTGAAAACCCTAGAAGGAGGAATGTGTGATACTAAACTTCAAAAGGCCTTTTGCTGCAGGGAGAGTTCTTCCATCCATCGGGTGTCCACAATCCAGTAGTTCTCCAACATCCACATTAGCTTTTCCTTTGGGTTTCTTCTATGGGTTTTAGGCAGTGGACCCTGTTCCGTGGCACATCCCATTGTGTCAAGCTCCAGAACCAAATGGGCAGCTTGCAGCCTCTTATCAGCTGGATACCTTCATGAGATATGACCCTCTGAACACCCTTGATGCTTATGACGGACAGTAGGGCATGATCATTTCAGAGATGACACCCATGCACCCTCCGCCCCGTGTGCTGAGGTTCTATCAGAACTTAATTCTAAGGTGTTAAACCTTGTTAGCTGGAACATTACAGTGTTTGCAGCCAAATGTAAGTACCCTAACTGGTTAGACTTTATTAGAGGATTTGGAGTGATTTGCCTTCGGGAAACTTGAATGACCTCTAACGGTTTCTTCCTGGAGGGGTATAAGACATTTTTTGTTCCTACTACTGAGTCCTGGGCCGGCAGAATGAAAGTAGGTCTGATTATTTTCGTATCACTGGCGGTTAAAGTAAAGCTTGAAGTACTCCACTCTGGGGCTTCTACCTTGCAGGCTTTAACATTTTCTTCAGTTTGGCCCTCGAAGATTTTGTTGAATTTTTAAAATGCCAAGCCCCCTTTGAACAATGCATGTAATATTCCAATCTTGAGCTCTTTTTAGAGACAGTTAAATGGGTCCAAATTGTTTAAGACTGACTTTATTGTTGCAGGTGACTTTAATGTTTGTTTGTGTGGGTATCCTAGAGAGGTTGGAGAACATGCCCATTGTTGTATGTCACAACCTGCCTTGCATTAGGAACACTCTTACCAATGTTTGTTACTTAATGCAGTAGTGCATGATTTTAACATAGTTTCCTCTCTTGACAAGCTTATTTCTTCTAAAGATAGGGATATTTATCCCACCTTTTCAGGGATTGGATGTGAGTCACTCATTGATTTTATTTTTGACTCAGCCCCCTTTTTTCCCACATTTTAGAGATTGCGATGTCATTGAGCCCCTTCAGTTACAATAATCCAGATTGTTTATTATTATGTTGGACTCAGGTGGTTCAAGAATGTCCTTTGGGTGCCAGAGGGGTTTTTAAAACAACAAGTCAGGGAAGAAGGCGAAGGTGGTCTCAGGTAGTTCCTGATAGTTTTAATAAGTCTCTTGATCCAGCTGTGAAAGTGAGTTTACAATTTGTATGTCCAGTAGCTCTGACCCCTGAGAGATTTTGGGGGCCTTTGTAGTGATTGCCAAAACTGTGTTTGCCCTTCCGGAGGTAACAATGTCTCAGAAGCACAACGGTGTGCCCAAATTGTTTGTTAGAGGGTGTTCCTAGGCAGTAAGGAATCTTAAGAGTGCACTGAACGTTAAGCCAAGGTATTCTGCCCTTATAAGAATTGCTGAAAACAGTACAAGAGGCGAGCACGTTAAAATGCAGTGCTAAGTTTTGAAGCATAGTAAACAGTCCCTTTTTGGCATCATAAGCCGCAGCTTCACTGAGCTCTCATATAATAGAAGATAGCTGCTTTCCTCATTTTGATTAGTCCTATAATAACGTTACCCCTTCCAATGATTGTCATGGGGGCATTCGGTTGAAGGGATTTCAAAACTGTCATACTCCCTTGACGAAGTCAAGAAGGGTATAGGTGGTTTGACTAGGACCAAGGTCCCTGGACTCAATGGGATTCCTCCAGATCTGTATCTTAATGACGCTGAAGCCAGGGTCACAGTCTTAAACCACGAATGCAGCATTTATAGATGGAGCTCCACAATCATGGCCCACCTCTTTCATTGTCCCTGTATTTAAAAAGGGTTGCAGGGACAATCCCCAGTGCTACAGGCCTATTTCATTGTTTGACTCAGTTGTAAAGGTGGTGAGGTAAGTTCTCTTGGACAGATTAGTAGCATTGGCTGAGGAACGCACCGCCATTTCCGACGTGCAGTATGGGTTTTAATCAGACTGGTCAACAGTTGACCAGTGTCTGAATTTATTTATGGTTTTATTTAAATATACAGTTGCCCACCCAGGTTTCATCCATTTAGCCTTTATGGGACATATTCTCACAGACTTATCACACTTTATCGGCACTTTAGCGCCGCAAAAGTGGTGATAGATTTATCGCCCCATTCTCAAAATGGTGCAAAGTGCCACTATCGCCAGTATTCCAGCAATGGCTGCTGCAAAAAACATCGCCAAGGATGAGAGCGACAACTAACGCTAATGATATGCAGAGTAGGCGTTCCCATGCAAAAACACATGAAAACACGACTTCGCGATATTCTCAATGACCAGCCAGATCTGCGATGGGATCCAAAAACTGGCGATAAGGCGTGTTAGCAGCAGGGATTTAACACCTGTCTTTTACTGGTGTCAAGCAGGAGGACAACCTGCAGTATGAAAGGGAACCCAGCCCAGAGCCACATCTGAAGACCAACACATGTCATGGAGCTATTGATCATGCAGCTCAGAGACCCAAGAGGGCCACACCACCTACTGCCACCACCCCCAGGCCATCCCCCCGACCCCTGCCAGACTACCACCAAGGCAGCGCAGAACATGAGAGCTGACCTTCCGAAAACGGCATGGCCCCTCAGCCACACAATTGCAGATTGTGGGGAGAGGTGGGAACAAGTATGTGGGAAGTAGGCAAGTCACCCATGAATAAGAATGTACACAATGCCAAGTGCGGCGGTGATGTGCTTGACAGACTTCAGTATGCAGAGCACAGACATGTCCATGTGGACATATACTGCTGGTGTTTGCAGTGTTGTGGACAGTGGACGCAACCATGTTACCTCAGGCAGTGGGGAAGACCTCGGTCATGTAGCTTTGTTGTGCTGCCTGTAGGCTTGAGCGGACTGGGCTGTTCCGGCGTATGCCAGTCCAGCATAGGAGTGTAAATAAGTAGGCCAGGGCTCTGGGCGTGGTTCACTTCTGGGATGGCCGAGCAACTCATTTATCCAGGGCGGCGCCCCTAACCCTGCCATGTGTCCGCCACCGTGACCTCCAGTCTCCTTAGCCGATCTCTGGCCCTGGCCTGACTGTTTATCAGGAGATGCCTATTTGATGTGGGACAATTGACATTTCTACACCATCATTGATGTGTGGCTGTACGTGTACATTATCTTCTCACAGTTTCCTGCTATGCCAAATGTAAATGGCCATTTTCTACACACTATCGGCAGCAGTTGTGTCCTCTGTTCTGTTGTGAAAGTGTTGCAGTTTGTACCACATTGTTGTCAATGTTGAGGTGCTATGATTCTTTTGTGTGTGTGCTGCATTGTGGGCGAGTTGCCCCTTCAGCTCTGATTTGGCTGGCCCTTATCCCTTTCAGGCGGTGTGCCTTTCACTTCTGTGCTTATATAGTGCTGAGATGTTTCAGACTTGAGTAAATTGGGCTCTTGGTCGGAGTTGTGACTCTTGGGCATGGATTGTCCGCAGGTGTGCTATACTTAATTGTGCATGTGTGCCATTGTGCCCATCTCTCACAATCCCCCCAGTCCCTGGTCATTACTCACCCTGTTGCTGTTGGCTCAGGTAATGTTGTGCAGTGTCCGCTCCCCCAACTCCTGCCACCGTCTCCCCAATGATAGTCCCAGGCTGGTCCTCTGTGGGGTTTGTGGGGCTCCGGTTGTCCTCTGTACTTGCTCCGGCTACCTCCATGGTGCTTTGCAGTTGTTTGTGTTTTGTTTGTGTTTTTTGTAGCCGCTTTTATAGTGATTTTTCCGCCTGAGTTGTGGGACTTGCAGGCCTAGCGCTGCTTAGCGCAGAATTTTTTATCGCAGTTGGGCCCATCACAACTTTTTTCACGTTCGGGTTTAGATTTTTATCGCCGTCCCGGTAATTTTATCGCAGACAATTGACGCGTTATCGGGAAACTATCGTATGTTACCGCCGTGTTGTGCATATGATGTTAACACAGAGTTATTTTACCGCGATAGACGGCAATATGAAAAATTGCGTTAACCTATTTTGGCGATGATTATCACACGTTCTTGAGAATATGCCCCTATGGATCTTATCTTTGCCTTTGACTGGGTAAACAGAAACAAATTGTGACATATTATGGTGTCTACAAGGGTGGACAGGAATACTGTTTTATTTTGAAGAGATCTTCATAAAAATACCGTGGCATCGATACGTTACCCCAAAGATCTAAACTGTACACATTGTTTTAGCATTAGCAGAGAAGTATGGTAGGGATGCATCTTGGCCCCTTTTTTATTTAACTTGTATGTTATTGAATAAGAGCGGGTCCTGATTGACACCAAAGCAGATTGTCCTCAGTTGGGGTCTTGCTCTCTCAGGTGCTTTTATATGCAGGCAATGTATTCTTAATGGCTAAGATTGCAAGGGGCTGCAGTTTTTTTTTATTTCTTTGCTGCTTTTATGGATGACCTAGACTTATCTGTCAATGTAAAAAAATTATTTGTAATGGTTTTTGGCTTTTTTTCTACAAAAACAAAACAGTTCCTTCTGAGAACTTGCATATTGTCTAAGCCTAGAGAGATTGTGTACCTCCGTATGCTGTTTGACTCCTCTTTGAACAGGAGCCCTTTGTTGGGTAGGAAAAATGCTGAATTCATCTGGGCCAATGCTGCAGGTTTTAATTTTGCTTCAAGGCTGGGTAGAAGACCCCTCAGGGCTTTAATACTGGTGTTTAGTGCCACATGTGTCTCAAAGGTAGTCTATGGGAGAGAGGTCTGGGGGTATATCAAACAGATTCAGCTTCAGACTGTTAAAATTAGTTTCTTGAGACCAATTTTAGGATTTTCACAAAGTGTTTCAACAGTTGCTATGCATGAAGAACTGAGTGTTGGCTCCATAACTGACACCACCGTGTTCTGACCTCTTTCCCACCGGATGGATATTTGGACTTGGGCTGGGACAAAATTGAATAAGGATATTTTAACCCCTTCCATGCCCATGACGGAACGGTTCCGTCATGAGCATCGGTTGCGCTGTGCTCATGACGGAACCGTTCCGTCATGGCCCCGCCCGCGCTCGAACCCTTCAGCACCGCGGGGGAATTCCCGCCGCGCTGAAGGGGTTAAAGGATGTCTTGTCCCTTGACTGTTCCATTCAAATCCCCTTGCTTAAGTAAATTAAGGACACCCTGCAGAGCCTGGGAAAGGTTGACTTATTTAATACTCCTGAGAGAATAGTTAAGGCTAATTGTATAGGCTAGAAGAACATTATATGAGGCAGAAGTTCATGGGTAAAAAACAGGTAGCCCTACAGGTGCCCTGAATTCGTAGCTATATTCTGTCTAAATCAGTTCCAACATTGGAGCCATACCTCTCAATAGTAAAGAGCACGTATGACCATCTCTTGCTCACTAGATTCAGGATTAATTTATTGCAGTATCTGTTACCTTTTCCCCATGTCAGGAATAAGGCCATATTCTTGAACCCTGCGGCTGCGACAGTTTGTCTCCACTGCATGCTTTGCACTTTACAATGTTATGCAATTTTTATACGTTCCAGAGGAAGGCTTATATTATTCCTTTATTAAAACAGGCATATTTTTCTCAGGTGCGCACTGCCCTCATGTACCTTCAACTGCTCTCAGGAGAAATAATTTTTAATGTAATCTGCTTTTTGAAACTGCAATGAGATTGAGAAGCAGTTGTGACCTTAATTCATTATGACTACTGCTGGACACTTTTGTTATTTAGGGCATGCTCCAATGTGTGTTGTTTAGACAATTATTCAATGTATTTTATTTACATCATGTCTTGATTTCGTATTCGGTTTTAAATATTAGTCTGTATGTTCTTAACTGCACTAATTTTGTAAATGTTTCTTTCTGAAATGCAAATGATGCCACAAGTCTCTTTCAACTCCAGATATATTAACTTCTGCTGAGCACAACTCAAAGAGACAACTTCTCCTCCAAAGCTACAAGTACAAACTGAGCTATCTCTGGTTCAGCACTCAATCACATCACAGCACAATTATGAAATAAGAATGGTAACTATTTGTTGAGCCTTGGCCCTTTTTTTCTACTTCTCCCCAATACGATCTCATGATACTCTCATAGGATCGTAAAACATCTTGTGAAAGGCTCAGTAATTTTCCATCAGGGTCTCGCCTCTCACAAGAATGCACCTGTGAATGCAGCAAGCTTTACTCCTGATGCTTGTGAGCTACTCTTGCAAGATTCCCTGGGGATCACAACGGAATTGTAGGGAAATAGTAGACATGACAGGTGTGTGTAGTAGGGTGTGGGATGAGGCTGGCCTCTCCTTTCACACCTATCTCTCAGATGATGGGTGTGTGTAGAATGGTATGTGGATGGATTGGCCTTTCCTTTCAGACCTCTCTCTCAAATGATGGATATGCATAGTAGAGTGTGTGGATGGACTAGCCTCTCCTTTCAGACCTCTCCTTCAGATGATGGGTATGCATAGAAGGGTGTGTTGAGGGACTCTCATTTCAGATCTCTCTCTTAAGTGACAGGTGTGCATAGTAGGGTGTATGTGTATTGACAGACCTTTTCTTTCAGACCTCTTACTCGGATGACGGGTGAGCATAGTAGGGTGTAAATTGTAAATTGATACTTGTATAGCGCACTACTCACCCGCAAGGGTCTCAAGGCGCTTGCACGAATACCGCTGTGGAACCCATCCTGGCTTTCCCTGTGAGGCGTCCACTCCTGGGCACCCCCAAGGTGGAGGCCAGGCATCCTTTAGCGTTGTGGGGGCCGTTGTGGAGATTAAGCAAGCTATTGCCCAGAGTTGCAGAGTGGGACTCCATGATTGGAATAGGCACCGAGACAAAAATTAACGGGTCCGTGGAATTTTGAGCCCAAGACCCGCCGAGGCGGGGGAATTGAACCCTGGTCCCGGGCCAGACCTTTGCATCAGGGTCTGCCGCTCTAACCATTGAGCGACACTTCTCCACAGGGGAGGGACTACCCTCTCCTTTCAGACCTATCTCTCAGATGACGGTTGTGCATAGTAGGGTGGATGGAGGGACTGGACTCTCTGTTGAGACCTCTGTCTGGAATGATCGGTGTGCGTGTTAGGGTGTGGAGAGGAACTGGCCTCTCCTTTCAGAACTCTCTCTCAGATGACAGGTGTGCACAGTAGGATGTGAGGAAGGGCTGCCTTCTCCTTTCAGACCTCTCTCTCAGATGACCTCTGTGCATAATTGGGTGTGTTGAGGAACTGAATTATATGCTGAGACCTCTCTCCAGTAATGATTTGTGTGCGTAGTAGGGTGTTTTGGATGAGCCTTAACTCTACTCACAACTCTTCTCAAACCAATACACATAAATTGTTGAGTCTGATAAATACCATGTCCAGTAAGACTCCTTCATACAGTAAAAAGTGGACATGGCAAAGTGCATTCAAACACCACCTACTCCATCCTAATTGTTCACACTCCCATGATGGTCTCATGAGATCTGAACATTTTCAAAAAAAGATTTAACTTTCTAATAATCAAAGTACTTATCTCTTACAGAATCTCTCTAAAAAAACAACTACCACAACATGCATTCCTGCTAATGGAGTGTATTGAGAACTTATCTACACCTTTTTGCTACTACTCGTGATCGCATGAGAGTCCCATGAGATCCCAAAAAATTACTTCAAAACATGTATATTTATTGTTTTCACAGTAGTTATTCCTTACACACCTCCTCTCTAAATCTAGGTGGACAGAACGACTGCCAAAATATATATTTATTTTTAAGCCCCAATTTTTCAAAAACTACTTAATGTATTTATACCAAATCACAAAAATTACAATCTGAAAAATCTATCTTCATGTCAGATTTGGTGAATTTCTGTTCAGCAGTTTTTGCTAAAACCTGTCTTCAAGAAGTCTATGGAAAATGCATGAGGATTTTGCGTTTGGGACCCTCCTTTTTTGCTGTCCCCACTTGATTGATCACATCTAAACTTTCCAGGAAGGAGCTGAGGTGGATTAACTTTTTTGGGGAATATTTAATGCAGATTTGTCAAACATGGTCAATTTAAGTTGGGGGCAACAACATGGAGAAAACAGATGTATGTGCTGATTTCCACGTATCTGTCCACCAAATTTCCAGCCCAAGACTCTTGACCTCTTTCAGTGGGTGAAATCTCCTGTTGAGCAATATGGAACTGTATTTGTTTCTGTAAAATGTATAAAATGCATCATTTAATGGGAATGTGGGCTATAGTACATTAAACAGTAACAAACTGATACCAATAATGGCCCTAAAAAAATCATGTCTTTGATTAGGCTGGGCACAATTTAGGCTTTGTGAGATAATCATGCACTAAGTAAACTGCAGGAAGTTTTGTATAGGTTTCTGTGAAATGCTTTAGTATATAAGGACCCATTTAATAAAACCAGGCATGGTGTAATCCTATGTTATGGAGCCGAGCCTCTTCCTTACACCTCCCAACCTCTGTTACTACTTCGGTTGTAGCAAAACAGATATGCATGAAGATGTTCTTGTGAAATATACATGTGCATATATACATACAAAACTATGAAGTGCCCAGACTTAAAATGCATTGTTAATAAAAGAAAAATAATATATAGAAACCAAAAACCACTCTCCTAATTTATTCAACTGTGAGTGATGATATCAATTATCCTTTGTGATGTCATTCGGTTGCAATCAGTGAGGTAACTGATGATACGATGTGTGATGTTATCGTTTATTATATGTGTAAAGTCATGAAAAGCGCGCTGCAAAGGCTGTGGTAACTATGCATGTTTTTAAGTTTTGCATGTTATGTGAAATGTTGCTTGTACCCTAGGTTTTTAAGTGAATGTCTATGGTTTTTATGACCAACTGTAATTGGTAACCACAACTATATAATTTTCCTTTGGCAAATGTTTGTAAGACTTTTCTATTTGGGATCAGAAACAGTCTCTAAAATCCCTTTTCTTTAGTGTGGTAACACAATTAAACATTTGCAATATTACTCGAGGTTTATCTTCAAACTATAAATAATGGTCTCTGTGTCATTTTAGGTATGAACTAACATGAGATTACCAAATTTGGGAAGCAAGTAAATATAGGATCCTCATGTACAAAGCCATTTTGTCATCACAAACCCTCCCTTTTGCACAATCATGGGCTTTTGAAGAGTCAGAATATTATATTGAATATTTAAAAGGCCTTTTGCCAACATAGGAGGAGGAGCAAAACAACGTCCCTCCTATTTCTAATTAGTAAAAGGAATGTATTAAAGTTTGAAACAGCAATTCTGGTTGCAAACCATTGGTTATCGACCCTCGACTTGGAGTTATAGCTGAGTCACAAAGGGGAATTGGGCCTGATAGGAGAATGGAAGAAGAGAGAAAGAACAACATTTAAGAGGGGCAGCACTGGAGAATGTAAGAAGAGCAAAGATGTGTCCATAACAAAAGTCAATGTCAGAAGTAAGAGTTCTGTAGATTGTAAAAGAGAAGAAGGAAAGTACAGTATGAAGGAGAAAGAAGTGAAAAAGTAGAGCAAGGATGAATAGTCGAGAAAAATATGAGGGGAGTAGACATTAATGCAAGAGTTGGAACTAGGCCAATACAAGAATATTAGGAGATTCCAAGGAGAATGGAGAAGAAGGAAGCAGAATGAAAGGATCAAACAGAACATTAGGAGGCAATGAGTGCAAGGAAGAGTAGAATGTAAGAAAATAACATTGAATGACAAACAGAGGTTAACGTACAAAAAAATAGGGATGAAAGAAAGGAAGAAATCAAGAAAGACAAATGCAAAAACACGATTGATACCAGGAGAGTCCAAGAAGATAAAGTAGAGAAAGAAGAAAGGGATATGAAATAATAGATACAAAATGAGGGGTGGACAAGGGACGGCAATAATGTGGGGTAGCGAGTGGCAGAGAAAAGAAAGGAATTGATGGCCCATATTAAGTGAAGGAACGTACAAGAGAAGCACAAAGTGATTGGAGTGCAAGGTAGAAAGAAATAGGAGCTTGAGCATGGAAGGAGAGTCCAAGTAAGTATAGGAGAGTAAAAGAACATCCAGAGTTGAGATTTCAAGAAAGAGGAGAGTTTTGCAAGGAGAAGAATAGGAAAAGAAAAGACATGTGAAAAGGTAGGAAAAGGAGACATATACAGAGAGAAGCTTATTCGGAAAAGGAGAGAGAAGTTGTAGGAAGGAAAGTGTTGAAGGCCATGGGAAGTGAAGGAAATGAAGTGGAATTCAAAGAGTGGGGAAATGGCAGTGGAATCAGTGGGGAAAAGAGGAAGGTGTAAGAAGAAAATTGATGAACATGTTTTGGGGGCTTTGAATTTAAAGTTCAAGTTAACAGGAGACAAGGGTAAACCAGAGAGTGCAAGAAGAGTAACTAGAGAGGGGCAGTGAAATGGTAAAGAAAGGGAACAACGTGTGGAAGGGGTGAAAAGGTCAAACCAGATGAAAAGTGTAGAGGGTTACAGAAGAAGGGACAGTTTGAGAGATTGAAGTGGACAGAGGGAAAGACATAGGGGTGGATAGGCAAAGATAGAGGAGACAATGGGGAGGAGCATGGTACAGGAAAAACAAGAGAGATTAAAGAGTGATGGGTGATGAGGAGAGAGGAGAGCAGTGGCAGAAGAGGGAAAATAAAGAGGGACTCAATGAGAGATGAGAAAGGAAGGAAAGGAAAGGAAAGGAAAGAGGAGAGAAATGGAAAGAGAATGTAGCTAACTAGGAAATAAATATTAGGACTGGTGGAGAGAGTATTAGATCAAAATGAATCAAGAACAGAACCCAGCCCTCATATATATATAAAGGGCCTACAACATAGGTCCCATAGTCAAACAACACTAATAAGGAGCTGAAACCACAATCTGATGTGCACAAAGTGTTAAACAAAAAACAAAAGATTAAACGTAGTAACTGGATACGAAAATATAAATTTCTGGTTTATTTAATTCTTTTTTTTGCTTATATATACACATTACATAGTTTGTGACGTCGAATGCTTTTTGTACTTTTTGTTGGATAAAAAACATTTGGTGAGATTCAATAATTTGGAGAAAACAATACATAGTATTGATATATCAAGAAATAACAACATGTCCCACTCAACATTCAACTCATACATACCCACAATCATTCATCACAGCTCAATGATCATAAAACAATTGGAATGGTGAGATTCCAATGAGAACAGATATATCATACACATGAGGAACAAACAAATAGAATACACAGGTGCCAGGAGTACAAACGCCAGATGAAAAACAAACAGATGGAATATACAGGTGCCAGGAGTACAAGCGCCAACGCGCGTTTCGGTGTACGACCCAGACAGGGGTCACACCTTCATCAGGGCCCAGAAAAATAAGTAGAGGGGGACATGAGCGATACCTAGGTTTAATCAAAGGAGAAATATATGAAAATTGTGTATATACAGCAATCATAAACACACATTACGTAAAAATTCTACTTATCAAATACAAGGCATAATCAGTGAGGATCAGCTCAAAAATAGTGTACATAAATTGATATCATAATTATATCTAGGGTCCGGTACTCCCCTATAGTATTTCATAGATCCACGTGGTGGTCGTCAATGCCATTGCTCAATCTCAACTTGACTATTCAAACAGTGCTTATTTAGCTGCATCTGGTGTTCTTTTAAGCCGTCTACATCTTGTTCAAAATGCAGCAGCTCCTCTGATGACAGGCCAAACAAAATTGGTTCTGCACTTTGAGATCTCTTCACTGGTTCCTGTGCTTTCGATAGTGAAACTGAGGATATTCACTATTGTGCATAAAGAAAATGACAGAATTATGCTGCAAAATTCAGCTGGCATGCCCCTAAAGGGGAATGAGATCAGTAAAGCTGCCGTTGTTGTGAGTTCGAGTAACTAACAACACTAGAATGGTTGTTAGAGCCACCTATGAGGCTGCAGATACACTCTGAAGCTACTTTCCTCTCTCTTTGAGTACGCAACCTTCTTTTTCGCACTTCTAAAAGTTCCTGGAAACAAAATTGACAAGTGTCTCTGTTGTAAATGTCCGGGCTTGATGTTTCAGTGTATTGGCTGCCCGATCCATCATCTCTATGATACTCAAGTGAAATGCTTTATAAATAATGAATAACAAAAAAACACACACAAATGAAACATATTGAAGAGGCTGTCCTTATGAAATGACTCTGTCTGCATACAGAGAGGCAGATTTATGAGGGACTTGCGCCCCTTTTACGCCACTGTTGCGTCACTTTTGTGCCCCATTTACATCGTGACGCATCTATGGAGATGCGTCACGGTGTAAAGCCCTGCGCCACATGAAACCTGCGTCAGGTTTCATGTGGGCGTTGCTACTCAGGGGGGGCATTCCGTCGCATGAACGCCCCTGAAAAGTGACTCAGTGAAATCTATAAGATTTCACTGAGTCACTTTACCAACGCTGAAGCGTCAAAACCCTGCGCCTGCTTGAAGCAGGCGTAAGGCTTGACGCACCATGATAGGGATAGGGTAGGTTGGAAGAGTGCTGGAGTTGCGTCGCGCTTGCGATGCAACTCCAGCACTGCGCCAACCTTACGCCGGCAGATGCGTCACGTATCTGCTTGTCCTTGCGCCACGATGCGCCTCATTGTAAATGCGGCGCATCTGCGGTGGCGCAAGGGCAAACTTGCATGACGCATCTTCCCTGGCGCATCCATGCTGATTTGCAGGGATGCGCCAGGGAACATAAATCTGCCACAAAGTGACAACCGCACAGCCCCACTACAGGTAAATAATTTCAAAATGAAAGATAAGGAAAGAAAGGGTTTGCAGCTCCTACACAACGCTGCACTGCCATGAGTGTGTACGAATCCATTCTCCCTGAAAGCACATACTTTAATGAAATTCTTTACGGTGAATCTGTTACTACTTAGGGGCAGATTCCGATGTTGTTTGGAAAGCATTCTGACTGAATCGGTTCCGGAATGCTTTCCGAACGACTTAGATCGGGGAGTCCGACTGAGCGATTTGGATGCATCCAGATGCTTCCAGATACGAGTCGGTCGGACACCCATTGACTTCTATTGGAGCCAGTGTCCTGAACGCGAACACAGTCTCCTGTTGAAGAAAGGGGTGGCTGGGGAAAAAAGTGCACCCTATGGTGGACACCCCATGGTGACTGTCACACTGCACATGGCGGGGGAGAGGGTACCCGTGGGTTCCCCCATGGGCCTGAATCGGAGGGCCCCAGGTGAAAGGGGGCCTGCTACAGGCCTCCAAAGACCGATTCTGCCAGACAATTTGTTCCATCGAAACCAAGTCAGAATGGCTGTCTGAAACGGTCATCCTACTTGCTCGTTGTTAGGAATGGGATTTCTGGTTGGCTAGGGCTTGCGCCAAAGCCAGGCAGAAACCACCACTCTAGTCAGGGCTGGGGAGTTACACGCCAAAGATAACCCCTGCTCACCCCCTTGGTAGCTTGGCACGAGCAGTCAGGCTTATCCCTGAGGCGATGTGTAAAGCGTTTGCGCGCGCACCCAGCAACAACACCCAAGGCCCACCACAAAAGAAACTCCACACAAGGTATTATATAAAAATAGCCTTTGTATTACCAAAACACATTAGATAAAAACACACACTTTACAATGTGCCAACAGGCACGGGCAGAATTTACAAGGGATTATATTTACAGGGGACAGGGCCACATGGACCACTGTCAGGAATTAGTACTTTTAGGACTGAGCACTTAGAACATAAGATACAAATCACCAATAGTAAATGTAGAACGTATACCTATGGAGACACAAAGTAACTGTGGAACACAACCAGTAACTACTGGTAACAGGTAAGTACCACCGACGCAATCCTAACCAACCTAGGAAAACAGCACGCAGGGAAACATGAACACACTAGCATAACTACTACTAGTAAAACAATCTCCAATGCATAAACACAGTTTAGGAAGAAAAATATCATAAAGACATTGCGCAGGCGCAAAAGTACATATATGAAAATCACCAGGTACCCTAGGGGAGGGCACAACCCAGCAGAAACTGTCCCCAGGCCAACTGGCCTCTCAGGGGTGTAGAAATGACCTATATCCAATACTGAACGTATATCAAAATAAGGAGGGAAGGAGAGGTTTAAGAGGTTACGTTCACCCTCCCACTGTATACATAGATAAATAAATAGCCTGAACCTTCAGGTTACAGGAACCTAACCTAGGGGTGTCAGGAATACACTTGTTTACCGAAAAACACCCAAGAAAAAGAAAGGGGCAGAACACTTCCTTTCTTGAGTCCCCTCACTCACCAGGGTTTCCCCACGGTGACATGCTTCATCATTGGGGTCCTCTCAGTCCTCTACGAACTGAGGCGTGCTGCAACTTGCGGATTACGTAGGAGCACTAAACCAAATTATGTGTGGTGCAAGTGTCGTGGTGTGGAGTGGAATAAAGTGAATTAAAATAATCAACTAGTAGGCCAAATATATTTTATTCTTGCTCCTAGCTAATTGGTTAAAAAGGTGGGTAATATGATAGAATAAACTACTTTAATGGTACAAATGTTTAATACTCTTCATATCAGCCTGTCCGTTATATTCATATGACACCACTCAATGGAGATACGCATCACTGAAACGCGACCCGCGTTTCACCCCTTCCTTTTTTAAAAACTACCAATATGAATAGGAACTGGCATTGCCTCACAATGATTTTGTCTCAATAACCTTTTTAAGCACTGATGGGTCACTCAGTAATCATGACCGACCCAGACAACTATGATGAGGGCCAGTAATACTATTTTATGGGATGAGTGTGTTTTACGGTCTGACACACTCTCCCTGATCCAAAATGGCTGATCCAATCTCTAACCACGTTTTTTCTATTGAAGGTTAGACACTTAGCACCCACAGCCTCCATACTCCATTTCAACTATTGTTGTTTTGGCACCATGTAGAATGATCAATTAGGTCATTTTTATTATTTTTATTATTTTTGTATTCTTTATTCATTTCTTGCATGAAGAATTACTTTTTTCCTTTCCCAAGATGGCCGCCCCGAATAAGGACCGCAACCGGCAAGTCCCTCACTACTTTCCACCACCTCCCCCGTAGATAACTTGACATCCCGCTCGGAACCACACAGTATGCGGTCGGCGAGGCTGGTCTCCATTAGGTGTTCCGGAGTGTGGCTTGAAAAGTACAAGTGAGTGACAACACCCCTGGGGGAAGATCGACCCGTTTACGCTGACTAACGGAGATCGTTTTCTTCGTATTTTTTTCCCGCACTAGGTCTGCCAACAAGACGGTGCTACAAACTTTTTAACAAACCACTTGTACCTTCTCTTTAGGTGTACGAGTGTCCACACCCCCTCAGTCGACCATGAGGCATAGTATTGCCTGTTAAGATGTATGTATTATCGTGCAATTGTCAGTCTTTTGTGTATTTTGTCATGTCAGACGCATGTTTTTTGTTTGTTTGATTATATGTGCGCTGTGTGCATTCATAGACACTTTTTACTCACGTTATAGCGAAACGCCCGCATGAAGGATGTATTTGCTGGAGAGCAACATAGTGGCACAATAAGAAAACAATAGTAATGAGTATTACAACACAGGTGTATAGTGTAACCGCCATTGTTTCTTTATATATATATATTGCATATTGTGTCTTTTTTTCCCTTTAACTTCTGTATTTTTATATCCTACAGACTTTACTAGACGTACATTTACGTATGTATTATCCTTAACGCATGCTTATTAGGCGCAGCGTTTTTCACTTATCTTTGCACCGGAATTAGGTCTACTAGGAGTGGTACTTGCACTGGGCTGGTCCCAGTGTAGTCCTGAGGAAGAGCTAGGGAAGCTCGAAACTAGTCGACCATATGCTAGGTACACTTACCCATTAAAGTAGTTTATTCTATCATATTACCCACCTTTTTAACCAATTAGCTAGGAGCAAGAATAAAATATATTTGGCCCACTAGTTGATTATTTTAATTCACTTTATTCCACTCCACACCACAACAATTGCACCACACATAATTTGGTTTAGTGCTCCTACGTAATCCGCAAGTTGCAGCACGCCTCAGTCCGTAGAGGACTGAGAGGACCCCAATGATGAAGCATGTCACCGTGGGGAAACCCTGGTGAGTGAGGGGACTTAAGAAAGGAAGTGTTCTGCCCCTTTCTTTTTCTTGGGTGTTTTTCGGGAAACAAGTGTCTTCCTGACACCCCTAGGTTAGGTTCCTGTAACCTGAAGGTTCAGGCTATTTATTTATCAATATCCAATACTGTCAGGGCGCGACTGCGCAGGCTGCGCAAGCCAGGCGCACAATGTACAACTTAAACGTTGCAGCTGCCCACTAAGTGCTAGGCAGCTGGAGAAAATGAGCGTGGGCACCACTGTGCCTTTTAAAACAAAACTATGTGGCCCTCACATGGAGCCTCTCCTGGGCTCTGGCTGCACAAAATGCCCCCTAGAGCCTTCGTGGCTCTGGCCAAATATCTGCCCCGTCGCTGGAGCGGCGAGCGCTCAAAAACAAATATGCCACCTTGGTTGCAGTGGCCCGCTACGGCGGCGCCACCGAGGGGGGGCTTGACCCCGGCACTGAGGACGGACTGGCCCTCACGTTGGAGCCTCACGGGGCTCAAGAACCAATCCAATGCGGGCCCTCGTTGGAGCGCCTCGCGCTCTAAACATTCATGCCCCCGACCGTTGGAGAGCTGAGCGAGGCTCTCTGACACAACGTGCCCGCGTTGGAGGCGGGGGCCGCTGGAAGGATCAGCCGGTCTGGGACCGGCAGCCACGGTACTCGTGCGGAGTCCCCCAGACCTTCCCTACTCACCGGGCTGTTCTCTGGGGACTCCGCTCCTCTCCTGCAGCACTTCTTGGTCGCCGGAGCGCGGGGTGGGCTCCCGGCTGCTCCCTTCCTCAGCGCGACGTTCCTGGAGGCCCCGATCATGTGGGCCACACTCCCTCCCGCTGGACCAATCCCAGCGCGGCAGGGGGATGACGTGGCCGGGACTCCGGGCTGCGGCGGTGAATTCGATACTGGCCTTCTCCGAAGCGCGGGGTGGGCTCCCGCCTTCGGATTTAAAGAATGAAGGGCCAGAAACAAGCAGCAAGGTCCCTGGCGGGGTGGGCACCCGCTAGGGATATCGATTTTCCAATAAAGCGGGATGGGCTCCCGCTCGAGCTCCACAATGCGGGGTGGGCACCCGCTTGATCGGCAAAATTGCAGGGAATCCCTACGTCGGGGTTCCCTCGAGAATAATTGCAGCTCCGCGCTGCTGGCCACAAATAAAGCGCTCCTAGCACTGTAAGTGAAAGGAAAGCGCTTCCAGGTGCTTTAGGGGCAGAATAAAGCGCTCCCAGCGCTTAAAGGAGGATCCAAACAAAGTCCAGCCAAGTTCTCCCCTGCATACAGCAAGGCAGGGGTGGGGGGGGGCAAGGCTGGACCCAGAGCCAGCTCACTGGGCCTCCAGGCAGGGAGGTAGTCCAAGTGGTGGTCCTCTGGTCCAGCAGCAGCAGCCCCCCTCGGGTAGGATCCTGGAAGAGAACAGTTTCTGTGGGGACACAGCCCCATTTTTATACAGTAAAACCCTTTGTTCTTGGTTCAGGGTGAGGGGGAAAACCAGTCGCAGCTGGTTGGGGAGCACCCTTGATGTGCTCAGCCCCTCACTCTATTCACTGGCAGGGCTAGGGTCGTCAGTCGCACCACAGGGGGCGGAGCCAGCATTGTGTGGGGAAAGCCCTGCCCTATTCAGGTCCAAGGTGCACTCCTCCCCAGCCATCAGCATGCTTATCTCCCTATTCACCACCGGGTGACTCCTCCTGACTCTGGGGAATCCCTAGCCCGTCACATGACCTCAGCCAGCCAATCACGCGACAAGGCACACATTTTACACTGCACACCGAAGTGCCCACTTCTAGAAGTGGCACTTCCATACTAGCTACACGCACGCCGCACGCATCATTGCGCAGCATTTAACCACACGAATCTGTACATACCAGACTCGACCATGCACACCCCACGCATCAGGAACTACCAGGCACGCATACATTCCCCATGCATTCCTATGGGAGGGCAGGCCTATCTCACCACATGCACTCAGAGTGCGCACGCACTTTACCCTGGGACACAGGGAAAGTGCGCAGGAACCAAAAACCACTTTCACCAAGTCACCAATAAAAGCAAAAAAATTCAGGGGGGATCCTACCAGAAAGGCCAAGTCCAACACTCGTTCAGAAACCAAGGGGCAGATTTATGAGGCCCGTTGCGCCATCGGAACGTCACTTTTTGTGACGTTCCGTGGTGCAGAAGCCTGCGTGATATTTATCAGGCAGCACTGAGCCACTTTTTGTGGCTTAATGCTGCCTCATAAATATCAGCCCCTTTAACGCAGTGTTCTGCGTTAAAGGGGCGTGCAATGGGTGTTGCTGGGGGCGTTCCCAGCAACATCCATGGCCTTTTGACACTGCCCCAGATTTACGAGAAATCGTAAATCTGAGGCATCGCCAAACGCTTAGCCTCCCCAGGGGAGGCGTAAGGGAGGCGCAACGGGGAGAAATATCTTTATTTCTCCTCGTTTTTCCTTTTTCTATGTGTGCTGCATTCTGCAGCACCCATACAAAGAGGAAAAACCTCTTGTGATTATTTTTGTACAGAAAGGTTTCCCTTCCTGTACAAAAATATTCATCTCCGCAACGCAGGCACCCTTGCACCATGGTGCAGAGGTGCCTGCGTTGGCGCAGGCAGCCCATTGTGCGCCGGCACAGGGGAAAAGGACAGGAATGCGCCGCATTTTATAGATACGACACATCCCTGCCCTTTTCTTTTGCCGTAGGGAAGCGCAACAGGAAGGCCTGCTGCGCTTCCCTACGGCAAAACCTCATAAATCTTCCCCCAAGTCCATAGAGCTGTACGATTCGGCTCAGAAAGACGCGACTTGTCCGAATGACTTTCGGAACTGATTTGGACAGCCCTACCAGTTTCCGGGCATCGTAATTGGTTGTTGGGAACTGTGTATGTTTCAGTCGGCAACAAGGGTTCCGGATTGGATCTGGTAAACCTGAATCTGATTCGGAGCCCTTCTGAACGACATCAGAATTGGCCCCTTAGTCGGGCCTTAAGACGGGTACTTGTAGACATTTTACTCTGAGGCAACATCTGACACGTTTGGGACTGCTATAACTACCATGCCATGAACAAGATACAAAAAGTATAAGTTCAAAAATGAAACACTGAGACGACAAAGACCCACTCCATGTGGTGTGTAGACCTGTGATATTTGTTAATTTCTTGTTTTTGACTGTGGCTGACTTTCGGTGTATCCTAACAGACAAGACTGTGGAAGGTCCATGGTTCCACAGGGGGAGCAGGGGAGTATCTTGAGAGACAGCAGCCTCCTGAATCACTGCAGAGCAGCACAACATCAGAGTAGACGCACTTTATAAGCACTGATTCCAATAACGTGCGCGCATGCGCTCCCGCGCACCTCTGTTAAATGCAGCGCGCAGTGCTGTGTGTGGAGCGCGCACACACAGCACATCAACGAAGAACGTTTGCGCTGCTGCTTTCAAAAAGCGAGTGGCGCGAAAAACAGGTATTTCTCTCATGTAGAGCTTTTGTTTAAGCATTCATGTTAATTGCAGCGCTGTCACGAGCTGCAATTAACATGAATACTTTAAACAAAGCACACAATCTGCCCATCACCCTGCAGCTGCGCTCTATTAAGGAAAGAAATTCCGCAAGTCTACAAACAGGGCGTGAAAAGCACACGTCCTGTTTGTATATTTGCTGAATTTCTCTTCTTAAAAGAGCTGCGCTGCGGGTGATTGTGTGACTTTGTTAAAGTTTTCAGGTTAATTGCAGCTCCAGACGGGCGCTGTGATTAACCTGAAATCTTTAACAAAGGCCCACAATCACCCCGTAGCCCAGAGCTCTATTAAGAAAAGAAATTCAGCAAGTCTACAAACACGGCATGATAAGTACACATCATGTTTGTAGACTTGCTGAATTTCTCTTCCTAATAGAGCGCAGCTGTGGTGTGATTTACACTTTTCTGTGCTTGGCATAGTGTGCCACCCTACTAGTATTTTCCTGTTTCAGTCATTGCATCCAGACATATGATACAACAAGTAAGATCATACCCAGGGCTTTAAGAGGGACGAAAAAACTGGGGGGGGGTCTCACAAAGGGGCATGGCCAGTGTAATTAAGGGCATGGCTTAAGACACATAAGCTAAAAATCTGTACTTAGCATTGTCTACCGCCCGACTTGTATTGTGATGTTTCTGTCATTGCATCCAGATATATGATAAAACGAGTAACATCATACCTACAAGTCAGGACTATTGGCTTTGTCAATGGTTGTTAGTTGCATAAGATAAATAAGCAGCAACTATGGCTTATATGTAATATTGAAAAGGCTTCAAATTAAAGCCCTGGTGACACCACAACAATGTTGCTGCTCCTGAGTTTCGGAAAGAGAAGGGAAATCCAGAGAGAAAATGACTCTCTTTAAAGGATTTCCCATCCCCTACCAGTAGGGTGACCAGATCGTGCTACCCAAACACCGGGCCATTTCGCAAAAATAGAGGAAGGACAACAAATTTACATCAATAAAGTAGCAAATAATGACAGTCCTCATAGAAACACAGAACAGGCACTAAGAAAATAAAATGAAATTTTTAAAACCAACCTCATGCCTGTAAATTAAACTGTTTACTTATAACAGCTGCTTACTAGCCCTGCTTTGGAACACCTAAAAAAATGCCTCTCATTGTTTTTAGTTCACCCTCTCAAAAAACCGGGACATGAGCCACTTTTACCGAAATCTACTGGTACAACTGTTGAAAAAACGGGACTGTCCAGACAAATCCACGAATCATGGTCACCCTACCTACAAGGCCCACCTGGCATGACGTCATGCCCTAACTTCTCTACTAGTGAGAAGTGAGCAGTGTGAGCACGTGCACATCGATGTGCCTAGTGTCACTGCAGTCTGGAAAAAATGGACCGCTTGTGCCAGGGCACAAAACAGAGCCCGATAGAGACCCGTTTCGAGTCCCCCTTTAAAAAACTGCCAGTGCTCACAGCACCGGTGAGACCCGGCCCACCTAAAGCCCTGATCATACCTACAAGTCGGACTATTGACTTTGTAAGTGGTTGCTAGTTGTATAAGATAAATATGCAGCAACAATGGCTTGTATAAATTAAATCCATCTGAATTTGAAAACAGCTATACTCTCCAGCCATCTTTCTAGTTGTGATGAGGCTGCCAATGACAGAGACTTGCTTGAGTGTGTTATGATCATGCTGGTAGTACAGTTTTAACAACCCCTTTTGACAAAATGTGACATTTTAACAAGAAGCAGTTTGACTGTTCATGAGATTCGTTTTTTTGTACTTGCATATAATAGGGCGAAAGGAGGTGATCTGTACAAAACTCAGCTCTGAAATTCATCAGGTTAAGCAGACTGTCTTATGATAGGAGCTTGCCATACATCTAGTAGTGCAGCTTCCATACTGTGGTTGGGACAGAAAAGTGACTAATGGGAATTTAACAGTTGGCTTGCTTCTAAATATTTTTCAAAATGTAGGGTGATTATTCTTTCCAGGCATAATGGGGTCAGAGGAAGGAAGAAAGGGTAAATGTTTGTTTTAAAGCTCTGGTGACATCACGACAATGTTGCTGCCCCTGAGTTTCAAAAAGAGAAGGGAAGCAAGTGTTAGTGAAGAGAATACTCCCGACAGATGGATCAGTCATTTACACATTTGCAGCTGCCATCTGCTTAGACCTGCATCTTGGCAAGATTAACAATCTTGGGAAGGCCTAACCAGCCTTCCACCCTTCTTAGTTCGTTCAGGTGAGCAAGGTTACATAGAGCAAGCGTTTAGAAATGACAAGATGGCGAAAAAGGCTCCTTATAGAACCCCCAAACGTCGATATGCAGAGACGCTACTTCTGAAGCATTGCCATACCACACTCGCTGTCTTCTCCGGCATTTCTTTTGTCCTTTTTTCTTCCACTCCCCAGCTGCTCTCGCCATCTCCTTCTCCTTTTTTTCTTCTTCCTCATATCAGTCCTGCTCCACGTTTACCCACTTTCCCCTTCTCCCCATCCTATTCTTGTCTCCATTTCCCTCTCACTGCCTGTTCTTTGCTTTCTCTCTTACAGGTTTTCCATTCTCCGTTCTCTCTCCCAGTTCTCCAAAGCCTCTGGCTGCCTTTCTCTTTCTGTCCCTCTCTTACCAATTTCTCCATTACCCCTTACCCATTTCTCATCTTTGCGCCCTGACTTTTTTTCTACTTTGTTCCTCTCTCCCCCTTTCTCCGCCACTAAATCCTATTTCTCACTAGTCTCCTCTCATTTTCCTTCAGGCTATGTTCCGATTTTTAAAACACATACCACTATCCCTGAACATTACATGGAAGCACATTTAGAATTTGGACCAGTGTGCCTCTGCAGTGTCGGTGACCTGGCCAAAAAGGACATCAAAACGCTGAAATTGGTTCATAAATCCAAAGCTGTTCTAATCAGGGGCCCCAGAAATATGTTTGGGCCAGGCACTCAAAATCCTTAAGATGTCCCTGTGAATTTGTTAAAGTTTTCATGTTAATCGCAGCACCCATCATGAACTGCAATTAACACGAAAACCTTAACAAATGCATACAATCATCCCGCAGCCCAACCCTATTAAGAAAAGAAATGCAGCAACTTAGCTGCCAAGGTTTCAAATTGCAATGTGTGATGTTTTCATAATTTCACTGTAATTATTTGTGCCATTTGAACAGGGCCAGCTTTAGTGCTGGTGGCGCCTGGTGTGACAATGTTTGTTGGCGCCCCAATGACCACCTCCGCCATGGATACTCTCATTACTAACCTTTAACAGTGACCCTCAAGTCTCCATAACCCCTCTCTCTTTCATATTTATATTGTTCAATAGCGCCACTCATCCCAGTGTAAGGTGCTAAGCACTTAACATCGCATACACATTACACAGAGACACTGAATCATAGTGTGTAAATCAATGTACAGGTAATGTTACATCAGACAGGAATAAAATGTCTCTTCTTAACAGAGCTGGGCTGCTAGGGTTTTAAGCAAACGTTTGGAGTGATATCTGGCGCTGCACACACGTGCGGTGTGGTTGCTGCTGCACATAGCCATGGCTGCAGCGCACAGAGACCATACACTGCCGCACACAGAGGAAAAAAATTTGAGGGAACATTGGGGCAGATTTATGAGGTTTTGCCGTAGGGAAGCGCAGCAGGCCTTCCTGCTGCGCTTCCCTACGGCAAAAGAAAAGGGCAGGGATGCGCCGTATCTATAAAATGCGGCGCATTCCTGTCCTTTTCCCCTGCGCCGGCGCACAATGGGCTGCCTGCGCCAACGCAGGCACCTCTGCACCATGGTGCAAGGGTGCCTGCGTTGCGGGGATAAATATTTTTGTACAGGAAGGGAAACCTTCCAGTACAAAAATAATCAGAAGAGGTTTTTCCTCTTTCTATGGGTGCTGCAGAATGCAGCACACATAGAAAAAGGAAAAAGGAGGAGAAATAAAGATATTTCTCCCCGTTGCGCCTCCCTTACGCCTCCCCTGGGGAGGCGTAAGCTTTTGGCGCTGCCTCAGATTTACGATTTCTCGTAAATCTGGGGCAGTGTCAAAAGGCCATGGGTGTTGCTGGGAACGCCCCCAGCAACACCCATTGCACGCCCCTTTAACGCAGAACACTGTGTTAAAGGGACTGATATTTATGAGGCAGCATTAAGCCACAAAAAGTGGCTCAGTGCTGCCTGATAAATATCACGCAGGCTTCTGCGCCACGGAACGTCACAAAAAGTGACGTTCCGATGGCGCAACAAGCCTCATAAATCTGCCCCATTGTTTATAAGATGTAATTGATTCATTCACCTTTAGGCTTTTGTTCAGAATCTAGTCATTTGACCCAACATGCTCTTTTTTAGGAGATATTAAGGCACATCGGGATCCAAAATCAATGTTACACCCTTCAGCTCTGAAATGTTATTAGAGGTCTCTGCAACCTACAACCACCCCCAAACGACAATACTTTCCCAAGTGTGAGGAAAATACATACTTTTACATTGCCTCGCCAATCTCCAACAAAGCAGAAAAAGCTATTTAAATAAGCACGTTCTCCTATGATGTCTTTCAAAATACTACACCTCTCAAAGCAGTTATGTCTTTTTTTTTTTTTAAATCAAAACGAGACAAAGCATTCTGATGCATGGCTCTGACTCAAAAGACGTTTCATGTATTTTGTAAAGGGTTATCGCAGTTGAGTTCCCCATTATCGCTGCTTCGTTCCTCCCGTGGGCCGCTGATACGTGATCCTTACCCAAGGCGATCACAGGAAATGAAACATTTCCAACCAGCTTTTGTCACTGAGCTTTCCCGGATACTTCACCTTTGGTTTTTTCAGATGTATTGAAAACACATCTAACCCATCTCACCAGCAGGCTTAACAGAAAGCTTTACATCCTTCAGCAGTGTCAAAATGTGCACTGCAGATAACCCTGTGATTTTTGTTTCCGCTCATTTGTTCAACATAACACAATCTCAAACAAAGAAATCAGATGAAAAGTGTTTCTTTCTGTAAAGAAATCCTTTCGGCTGGGTGGTGACTTGTCTTTAAAAACATTCGCATATCGGATTAAATTTGTTCCTATATTTTTGAAATTTGTATTATGTTTACCACATGATATCAAATTATAACTATAGTATTTTTTTTTTAAATGGCTTCAGTTCCGAGGAAAGCGGTCACATCATTGATGTTTTTTTTGTTTCTTAAATATTTAGTCGGATCATACAAATGATAAGAATGATTTGAAAAACTGTTTTGAAAGGTAATGTATGTTTTTCTTTGAAGAACAGCCAGGATATTTTTCAACGTGCTCTCACACTGTAGGTATACATTCACAAACCTCTAGACTTACCATCTACCCCATTATTTTATTAACTTATTAAATGCCCAAAAATGAAGGCCAATGTGGTAAGCTGATTGACAGGTAGGTTTAGAATTTTTCACGTTGCTCTTTGAATCCCTTCTATTATCCTTTTTATCCTTCTTGTTCCCCATTTTAGGCGCTCCTTACAATCCCTGCAGATTTTAGTGCAAAATCCCAGAGAGGCCATTATTGACAAGAGCTGCCCTTCATTGAGGAGGAGGGGAGTTCACACAGCCCGGGCTCTGTCATTAGAACATGAATGTCCTTCTTTTGGTGGAGTCATGAAAGAGGGGTTCATGGAAGGCAGGTGGGGGCCTTGTTTGCCCTAGGCTAAAGAGTCTGGCAGGGACTCTTAACTATGCAGTGGCGGCTCCTCCCCTAAGGTGTAGGAGCACCGCCCTACTGCCAGAAAGCAGCAAAAGAAAGGGAAAAATAAAATGATAATACCGGAATGTTATTATAATTTGATTTTGTCTTCCTGCTGCGGCAGTGCATGGGGTAGGCAGAGCTGCACGGGAGGAGTGGTAGAACACTCCTGTGTGCAATGACTGTTTGGTCGGCCCTCTCGGGCCACCCAAAACAGTCATGCGCACTTTCCCCCTTCTCAATGCAGGCTGCATTACTGCCTGCATGGAGAACATGCGCACCCCTAAAGCCCCTGCAGCCTTGTGATTGGCTTAGGGGTAGGAGCCTGGCTACCTGCTTCCTGTTCCGACCTGGAGTTGGACACAGACGAGCAGGAGGGAAGCCGTGCGACCCGGCAGCAGCAAGGTAAGTGTTATTATTTGAAAGAAATTTCAATGCAGCCCACGTACCCACGTACCCCCTATCCCTGCGTGACCACCCGCCCCCACCCGTGAACCGTGCCTGCCCCCCTGTAACTATGATGCATATTCACACCATATTAAGAAAAAAACGATCCACTGTGGACTCACTGAAAACATTTACCAAATAGTCGGAGAAATTGGAAATCTCAGCTTATAAACTTATAAAGAAACAGTTGTTTTTTATACATTCAAGTAAAAAAATTCTGGCAACTTATAATTCATTACTATATTTGATGTACAAGCCAAATCGTTATCATATAGGCATAGTACAGAAGTCGAACCGTATGAGAGTCAACAGCGATTCGTACCATTATGTAATTTGAAGGTCATCATCATACCTAACAAAATTAAGAGGACTACGGGGAAGACAAAATAAAGATAAATATAATGATTAACGGGTAGGGATAGAATGAAAACACCAAGAATAAATGTTGGAAATTAAGAGAAATCCTACAATAGGCCAAAGGGTCCTAGATAAAATGATTTCAGTGGCCATTTGCAGTGCTAAAGGCAAGAATGATGTACAGGCGCAGGAAACGATGAAAAGGGGTTAGTTAATAAGAAGGTGGTTATGGGTGATACTGTTGATTGGGGCAAGTATATGTAACACTCACCAAATGTTGGCTCACACTGGTCAAATTTAAAGAAGTCCACATAATTATTAAAAGTAAATATCATGAAGGTGAAATGGTGAGGCCCACGTGATGGCAAACATTTTACTCACAGGATACCAAAATCACAAGACATAGAAAGTGGATTATTAATTAAAGTGGACGGTAGTCCTCTTCAAGTAATATTGGCACTATTCCTGACTTGGTCCATTTAGGGCTCATCAACTTAAATCTGAGCTCAGACCTGCTATTTGTAGCACAGATTAGACAGGCTTATTGTTGGAACTGGAACTTTCTGGTTGGCTGAGTCGAGGCCTTAGCAAGGCAGAAACCTACCACTCCCGTCAGGGGCGGGTGATTACACACACAGTATAACCTGAATTCACCCTTGTGTAGCTTGGCACTGAGCAGCCAGGCTTATCACCGAGGCAATGTGTAAAGCATTTGCACAGCACTCACGATGAAATACACTGAGCATCACATTAGAGAATTCACACATAGTGTATGTAAATAACACACACACAATAAACAACAGAACATGAACATCATGTCTTTCTGGGCATAAATCACACTCGGAATTATTACTAGCACTACTAGGTTCAACTCTGTTAAAACAACATTAATAATATCCACAATTGGGACAGATCCTATTCTACCCCCCACCAGTACCCTGATGTGGTGCAACACGTTGTCAACTCCAGGCTCACCCTAGCAATTCTTATAATTCTATACCACACAGTTATAAGGTGAACCCCAGGCTACAGCGATATCAGAAATATGTACATGCAAGATATTATAACACTTTTTAGCAGCACCATGGGCCGAGACGGTGCTGGTAAAACCAATGTCAAATGTAGTATTCTTCTGGCAAGAAATCAACATGTAGAGCAACACCGCTAGCCAGTTTTGTGAATCACAGGCAGTCTGCAGACTGTCACTCCTGCACACACATTCCCTCCGCACCACTACTCGGTGCAATGGATATAAGGCAGATACATATGGAACGCGCTCGCACATATCCGCACTTAGCACCCCAATGCGGTGCACCTGATACCCAGGAGGTCAATTGATATCACACTGCAGACCCCAAGGACCCAAACCTCCCTCCACCCTCCAGCTCACCCCAACTGTCCTACGCCACGGATGGAAGTTAACCAGCCCTCCTCCCTCTGGATACTAGGTCAAAAGTGGCTGAAGTTACACTTAGTCAGAGTTCCAGGAAAGTAGGTGGGGTAGGTAGCAGGATTAATTCGGGGGTAGTCACCAAAGGGTGTTGGCAGTCACTTGAGAACTTCTCCCACAGGTTGTACAGCAGAAGAGGTCTGAGGGCAATAGTTAGTCATTCACAAGGGTTCCACAAGAGCATTCTGGCACCAGCCCACTTCTGTGAAGAACAGCGGGGTCATGCAGTCTCTTGACCAGCTTCTGATTGTTCTCAGAAGTTTTTCTCCACCCCACTCAATCGCTCTCATCACCCGAGCCTGCGCTGGGCAATACTACCTGACATCACACTGTCGTCGGGGGTCGGCTGAGGAGAGGCCAGTTGGTCTGCCGCACTGAGGGCCAGAAAGGGAGCAATCGATGAATGGAGAATGAAGCAGGGGAGCCGCTAGGAAGAAGGGGACACCCTGTCCGGTACATATCGATCAGAGATGCACCCAGGAAATCCAGCCACAATGTCTGGTGTGTGTTGATTCGGGTCACACCAGACTGTTTCAGTCACACACAAAGATGGGTTGCAAGTTCAGTACCTCCCTGTGGAAATGAGACACAATGCCCGGTGCGTGATGATATGTGTCGCACTAGCCAATTCCGTTCACACACACAGTTGCAAGTTCAGCAATGTCTCAGGAGGTAGTGTTGTGTAGTCCCTAAATGCCCTATACAGGATCTGCGCATTTGGATAACATATGTTATGTTATAAATCACTTATAACTCACACGGATACTCAAGAGTGTCCCGGTGTGAAGGTCAGCTGCAGAAAACACAGAGCACAGAGCTTGGGGGAGGTCCAAGTTAGTTAAAAAGCAAGGTCTTTAACTGCTTTTTAAACAGCCTGCGATCCTGAATGTTTCGCAATTCATAAGGAAGGGCGTTCCATGCTTTAGCTGTCTTAAAAGACATAGAACTGCCGTACGTGAAAGACCAAATCGGGGAATGACTGCAAGACGTAATGTGGCTGATCGTAGTTGTCTTCGGGGGAACTTAGAAATCAAAGTGTCTCCTGAGATAAGGGGTCCTGATTTATATAGGGCACCGTTGGCAAGAGTGTGGGCCTTAAACTGCACATGTTGCACCACGGGAAGCCAATGCAGATAACCGAAGATGTTGCGCTGTGCTTGATCTGCCAGGAATACCAAACTACACTCTTGCTGCCGCATTTCGAATGGTTTGCAGCTTTTTTAGCTGGTATCCAGGCAGGCCAATATATAATGCATTAGCGTAATCAATACGCAACAAAATGAGGGCACGAGTCACCATTTCCCTGTCCGGTCTTGGCAACAATGGCAGGAACTTCCTGAGTGATTTCAGTGTGCCAAAGCACACTCAGGTCAATTTTTTTATCTGCATAGAGAACCAGAGGTCCTCACTACAACACTGCATGTTTGGTGGCAGACTGACTCTGAACACCCCCACCGAGAATGCTAGCCTGTTTTTTTATTAGCAAGCTCACAGTGCCACTAGTGTCTCCTCTTATCGGGAAGAGATTAGTTTCTGGCAACCTTCAAACATGACACCCCTGATCCCTCAAGATCGTGGAAACAATGTACTACTTTTCACTCAGTCACTCGTGCTCACTTACTTTGTCTCAGAGATACACAGAATAAACAGTCTGGGCGTTTCAATAAAAGGTTTATTGAACAGTTGTTATTCTCGTATATATATATATATGAGCTGCAACAACCATTAGACACTAGCAGAGATATATGATCAGCAGTACTATGAACATGAAAGGATAGTACAGTTCTACCATCTTGCAATAAGCATGAATAAATACATGAATATAAAATGCATGATAAAAGTGCGCGTACTCCTACGATGCCTATCTAGATGTACCTAAGTGTACCTAGCATATGAATAGGTGTGGAAGAGATGAATAAGCCAAGAATCCCTCTAGGATTAATGGAACCCCTTCAGTGTGGGAATGCGGAGCCCATCTTGAACTCGAGTTAGACAACCCGCAAGGGAGGTTCAGACCACTGATAGCTGGAGTGACTGCATGCAGGAGCCTCAACGTCTCTGGTCAGTGTGACGGCCTGGAAGTCTCGGTTCCCTCTAACTACTGATAGCAAGCGGTGCTGTATTTATACAGAAAGTATAGCGTGCAATGGGTGTTGCTGTGGGTGTCCCACGGCAACACCCATTGCTTTTTGACGCTGCCCCAGATGTAACAAGGAGGTGTAAATCTGAAAAATAACACCATGCAGGATCAGGCGTTAGAATGGTGCACAAGAAGAAATGCTTTTATTTCTCCTCGTGTTTGCTTTTTCAATGTGTGCTGCCTTCTGTAGCACACATAGAAAGAGCAAAAAGCCTTTAGTGATTGTTTATGTGCAGGAAGGTGTCCCTTCCTGCTCATAAACAATCATTAAATAATGATGATTTGCCACTTCTATGTATGCTGCCGAATGCAGCACAGATAGAAGTAACAAATAGCCATAATGGATTGGTTATGTGCAGGAAGGGATACCTTCTTGCACATAAACAATCTTTCCCTGCAAAGCAGGCTCCCTTGGAATATGGTGCAAGGGTGCTTGCATTAGTGCTAGGCAGCTAATTTTAGTGCCAGCTCTAGGGAAAACACAGGGGTGTGCCGTAGTGTAGTAAATATGGCACTTCCCTGGGTTTTGAACATGTCTGAGGCTGGCGCTACCGAATTATGGTGCAGCTCTGTACTTCGACATTTTCTAGTAAATATGCCCCTGGTTTTGTCTAATTAACATTTTGACCTTTTGACTTAGGAACTTTTGCAGAAGTTGGAATTCTCAGAGGGGCAAGGCAGCAAACTGTAGCTGAGATGGGTCCCACAAGCCCAGATTGTCAACGGATAAACTCCCAGTAAAGCATTGAAATTTGAAGGGAAAATTTGAACAGATACTTTCTATGTCTTCTGCCAGAGAAGATTTCTATCTTTAGACTTAGAAACTTTTTTGGAAGTTAAAGTTTTTTCTGGGAGGCAGAACACCAAGTTGAATCCCAATCAATCAATCAATGACACTTATAAAGCGCGCTACATACCCGTAGGGTCTCAAGGCGCTGGGGGGGGGGGGGTGCCGCTACTGCTCGAATAGCCAGGTCTTCAGCTTCTTCCTGAAGGAGAGGTGGTCTTGGGTCAGGCGCAGGTCGGTCGGGAGGGAGTTCCAGTTCTTGGCGGCCAGGTAGGAGAAGGACCTTCCTCCTGTAGTCGCTCTTCGGATGCGGGGGACGGCGGCGAGGGCGTGGTTGGCCGATCGGAGGTGGCGCGTGGGAGCGTAGAAGTTGACTCGGCTGTTGAGGTAGCTCGGGCCTTGGTCGTGTAGGGCTTTGTGTGCGTGGGTGAGGAGGCGGAAGGTGATTCTCTTGTTGACGGGGAGCCAGTGAAGGTCTCTCAGATGTCCGGAGATGTGGCTGGATCGTGGGATGTCGAGGATGAGTCTGGCTGAGGCGTTCTGGATCCGCTGGAGTCTCTTCTGGAGCTTGGCGGTGGTACCGGCGTAGAGGGCGTTACCGTAGTCCAGTCGGCTGGTGACGAGGGCCTGGGTGACGGTCCTCCTGGTCTCGGTGGGGATCCACCAGAAAATTTTCCGAAGTATGCGTAGGATGTTGAAGCACGCCGAGGAGACGTTGTTGACCTGCCTGGTCATGGAGAGGGAGGAGTCCAGGATGAAGCCCAGGTTGCGTGCATGGTCTGTCGGTTTGGGTGCGGTGCCCAGGGCGGGAGGCCACCAGGAGTCGTCCCAGGCGGAGGGTGAAGAGCCCAGGATGAGAACCTCCGTCTTGTCCGAGTTCAGTTTCAGGCGGCTGGTCGTCATCCACTCGGCTACCTCTTTCATCCCTTCGTGCAGGTTGGCTCTGGCGGCGGCGGGGTCGTTGGTCAGGGAGAGGATCAGCTGGGTGTCGTCGGCGTAGGAGATTATGCTGAGGTTGTGTTTGCGTACGATGGCCGCGAGGGGGCTCATGTAGACGTTGAAGAGGGTGGGGCTCAGAGATGATCCTTGTGGGACGCCGCAGATGACTTCGGAGGCCTCTGACTTGTACGGTGGAAGGCGGACTCTCTGTGTTCTTCCGTCGAGGAAGGAGATGATCCATTCCAGCGCCTTGTCCTTGATTCCGATGTTGCTGAGGCGCCGTACTAGGGTGCGGTGGCAGACCGTGTCGAATGCCGCGGAGAGGTCTAGGAGGATGAGGGCCGCTGTTTCTCCATTGTCCATCAGGGCTCGGATGTCATCGGTGGCGGCGATGAGGGCGGTCTCGGTGCTGTGATTGGCTCGGAAGCCGGACTGTGAGGGGTCGAGGGATCCGTTCGTCTCGAGGAAGGCGGCCATCTGCTTGTTGACGGTCTTCTCGATGACTTTGGCTGGAAACGGGAGAAGCGAGATGGGGCGGTAATTCTTGAGGTCGGTGGGGTCCGCTGTTGGTTTCTTGAGTAGAGCGCTGAGTTCGGCGTGTTTCCAGCTCTCGGGGAAGATGGCGGTGTCGAAGGATGTGTTGATGATGTCTCGCAGGTGGGGTGCGATGACAGCGTCGGCCTTGTTGAAGACGTGGTGAGGGCAGGGGTCGGTCGGTGATCCGGAGTGGATGGAGTTCATCGTGCGGGTGGTGTCTTCGGTGCTGATCGGGGTCCAGGCGTGGAGGGTGGTGGTGGGTGGGGGTGGTTGGACGGTCATGGTGTGCGATGGTTGGTTGTTGAAGCTACTGTGTATGTCCGTGATCTTGTTGTGGAAGTATGAAGCGAGGGAGTTGCAGAGGTCTTGCGATGGGGTGATGTCGTTGTTTCCTGCGCTGGGGTTGGAGAGCTCTTTCACGATGTTGAAGAGTTCCTTGCTGTTGTGTGCGTTGTTGTCCAACCGGTCCTTGAATGCTGTTTTCTTGGCGGCGCGGATCAGCTGGTGGTGTTTCCGGGTGGCAAGTTTGTAGGAGGTCCTGTTGTCCGGTGTCGGTTCCCTTTTCCAGACTTTCTCGAGGGCTCGGAGGTTCTTCTTGGAGCACTTGAGTTCGTCGGTGAACCATGGGGCCTTCTTGCTGCCGGGTCTGCCAGGCGGGGTCCTCAGCGGGGCGAGCTCGTCCGCGCAGTCGCTGATCCACTTCGTGAGGTTGTCGGCGGCCTGGCTGGGGTTCGCTGAGCTGGCAGGAGGGTGCTGGCTCAGGGAGGTGGCGAGCTGGTCTGCTGTGATCTTGTTCCAGCTTCTGTGGGCGGCTTGTTGCTGGTGTTGGTGGGTCGTCGTTCTCTTGAAGGTGAAGTGGACGCAGCTGTGGTCCGTCCATTGAAGCTCTGTGGCGTGGCTGAAGAGGATGTCTGTGCTGGATGAGAAGACGGCGTCGAGTGTGTGTCCGGCGAGGTGGGTGGGGGTGGACACCAGTTGCTTGAGTCCCAGGTTGGCGAGGTTGTCGAGCAGGGTGCTGGTGTTGTGGTCGTTGTTGTTCTCCAGATGGTAGTTGAGGTCTCCCAGGAGGATGTAGTCAGCGGAGGGGAGGGCATGCGGGCTGACGAAGTCGGCGATGTCCTCGCTGAATTGCGTGCGTGGTCCAGGGGGTCGGTAGATCAAGGTGCCTCTGAGGGTGGTGTTCGGGTTGGTGTGGATCTGGAAGTGCAGGTGTTCGGCGCTGGTCAGGGTGTTGTCGGTGCTGGTCGTGATCCGGATGGTGTTTCTGTGGATGATGGCGATGCCTCCTCCCATCTGGTTGGCGTTTCGGTCCCTCCGGACGATCTTGTAGCCCTCTGGGATAGCGATGGCGATGTCAGGAGCTGAAGAGGCGTTCATCCAGGTCTCCGTGAGGAAGGCAACGTCCGGGGCTGTGGCGTCTAGGAGGTTCCAGAGTTCGATGGCGTGTCTGTGGACGGAGCGGGTGTTGAGCAGGATGCACTTGAGGTGGGTGCTGCTGGTGTTCGACTTTGCGGGTGCTGGTGTGCGGCTGGTCTGGGTGCAGGAGAACTTGCAGGCGTGGCAGCTGAAAGGTCCGTGGGTGCATCGTGGTGTGGCTTGGTGGCAATTCGGGAGTCGGCCGGTGTTGAGAGCGATGAGGGTGGCGGCGGAGTACGTCAGACGGGTAGGTCGGGGTCCTCGTGGGCCAGGGGTCCTGGCGCTGGACGCGATCCGGTCGCGGACGGGCGCAGACGGGCTTACCTTTGGCGCACCTTCGGCGCTCAGTCGGCGCACCCGCTGCGCGTGGCCGCTGCGCGTTCGCACGGTCGCCATTTAAGGCGAAGTGCGCGGGTGGGCGGAGCAGCTGGGAGGCGGGAGCGGGGAGGGTTACAGAAGGCAAAGGGGGCGGGGACAGGCGGCGGTGGCGGGAGCGGGGAGGGTTACAGAAGGCAAAACGGGGCGGAAAGCAACACGGGGAAAAGAAATAACCACAGAACAGGCTAAAATACGATAAACAAGGGGAAAAAAAAGAGAGTTAGACCAAGCAGGCACAGATTCACGTCAAGACAAGGGTGGGCGGAGCAGCTGGGAGGCGGGAGCGGGGAGGGTTACAGAAGGCAAAAGCGGGGCGGAGAGCAACACGGGGAAAATGAAATAACCACAAAGCAAGCAAAAATACGATAAACAAGGGGAAAAAAAAGATAATTAAACCAAGCAGGCACAGATTCACGTCAAGGCAGGGGCACAAACAACTGCAGTGGCGGCAGCCGGCGGACGAAGCAGCAGCGAGGCAGAGGGCAGGCAAGGGGCACACGCAGCAGCTGGTGGCCGTGCGGCGCGGGGGTGTCCCACAAGTGGGTCACACTCACCTGCGTCGCACGGTCGCCATTTAAGGCCAAGTGCGCGGGTGGGCGGAGCAGCTGGGAGGCGGGAGCGGGGAGGGTTACAGAAGGCAAAGGGGGCGGGGACAGGCGGCGGTGGCGAGAGCGGGGAGTGTTACAGAAGGCAAAACGGGGCGGAAAGCAACACGGGGAAAAGAAATAACCACAGAACAGGCTAAAATACGATAAACAAGGGGAAAAAAAAGAGAGTTAGACCAAGCAGGCACAGATTCACGTCAAGACAAGGGTGGGCGGAGCAGCTGGGAGGCGGGAGCGGGGAGGGTTACAGAAGGCAAAAGCGGGGCGGAGAGCAACACGGGGAAAATGAAATAACCACAAAGCAAGCAAAAATACGATAAACAAGGGGAAAAAAAAAGATAATTAAACCAAGCAGGCACAGATTCACGTCAAGGCAGGGGCACAAACAACTGCAGTGGCGGCAGCCGGCGGACGAAGCAGCAGCGAGGCAGAGGGCAGGCAAGGGGCACACGCAGCAGCTGGTGGCCGTGCGGCGCGGGGGTGTCCCACAAGTGGGTCACACTCACCTGCGTCGCACGGTCGCCATTTAAGGCCAAGTGCGCGGGTGGGCGGAGCAGCTGGGAGGCGGGAGCGGGGAGGGTTACAGAAGGCAAAGGGGGTGGGGACAGGCGGCGGTGGCGGGAGCGGGGAGGGTTACAGAAGGCAAAACGGGGCGGAAGGCAACACGGGGAAAAGAAATAACCACAGAACAGGCTAAAATACGATAAACAAGGGGAAAAAAAAGAGAGTTAGACCAAGCAGGCACAGATTCACGTCAAGACAAGGGTGGGCGGAGAAGCTGGGAGGCGGGAGCGGGGAGGGTTACAGAAGGCAAAAGCGGGGCGGAGAGCAACACGGGGAAAATGAAATAACCACAAAGCAAGCAAAAATACGATAAACAAGGGGAAAAAAAAGATAATTAAACCAAGCAGGCACAGATTCACGTCAAGGCAGGGGCACAAACAACTGCAGTGGCGGCAGCCGGCGGACGAAGCAGCAGCGAGGCAGAGGGCAGGCAAGGGGCACACGCAGCAGCTGGTGGCCGTGCGGCGCGGGGGTGTCCCACAAGTCCGACTGGCAATGCAAAGCAGGTGGCTGTGGCTCAATGGCAGTCCGGTGGTAGCAACTGGTTCTTTTGGTAAGCATCCTTGGAAACAGTTCTAAGTTCAAACTTTTAGGGATAGGTAGGAGGAGTATGCTATGACACATATCCAATGGCTCCAGGATCTTAGGGATACCACTCGAGGGCAATAACTCACTCCACTGGAAGCCACCAGCAGGGTTGAGTGCAAGTCCAGTTGAAACCGTTCAGCTAGGATTTTTGGAAGGTGGGCTTCTTGCATCATTTTGGACCCTTAACAGCTTAACATGAGGGTAGTCAATTAGCCCTTGCAGTCCAGTCTTTTGTCCTGGGTACAAGTGGGAGCAAGTCCTGCCCTTGGGGTCTCTCTTCACAGGTTACAATACGTGCAATCCTCTTTCTGAAGTCAGGCTTTGAAAAATGCAATCCTTCAGTCTTCTTCAGGTCCAGCAGTGTTTTGAGGAAGGTATCCAAGGGGCCACTTTTATGCCTGGCAGTAGCCTGGGGGTGGGGTTGACCCCCTACCCAAAAGGCAAAAAGGTCCCAGAGGCAACCCTAATAACTTGGACACACTTTCCTGTGTGATCAGCCCTAAACAATCCAACAGAGCCCTTTGACACTGCAACATGGCAGAATCTTGGGGAGTTGCATAGTAAAGCAAACCAGGGTAAGGCAAAGTAGCAATTTAGCAATTTACACTGCATTTCCTTGATCCAGATTAATGGAGCTGTCGGTCTACACAAAGTGGCCGTACGTGGCTTCATAAATCACAGGTAAGGTTGCGTGGTGCAAACTGGCGATGCAAACTGGCTCACAATTTGCTTATATGAGAAGTCCAAAGCAATAATTTTGGCTAGTTAAGGCATGGCATCAACAAAAAAATGTGTTGAGATCTTTTCCTGAAATTTTTAATCTTGCTTGTTTTGACCCAGGAAGTACTGAGCTTCTTAAAACAAATATGATGGACGCTTATTATCCTAACTGAAGTGTCCATATAGAAAACATGTGTTTGTATGAAGTACTGTAGCACTATAGATACAGAATTAACATAGGTGAGAACATTGAGCAAGGAAAGTTTGCAGTTACTGGCTATAACGGATGTTTAGTGAAACATGCAAAACAAAGCATCATTAACCATTGTAAACTAAGCTGTCAAACAGCAGCGAAAAGATAATTCTTCTACCTGACTCTCTTGCAACGTTTTACAGCTTGGCGTTCAGAGACTGAACTGCTAGGTGATTATGACTGCTATGAAGATGCTTTCAAAGCAGTCAAATGCATCATCCAATGTGAAGTGTTTCCGCAATACCTGAAAATGTTAAATGAGGAAATCCAACAGGAGGAAACAATTGCTATAGAGGTTGCAAAGGACAACTCACAAGACAGCCAGAACTGAGGGCCTAATAGTCAAGATCACCTTGGCCAGCCTATCGTTGAAAATGAGGCATCCATAGTTATGAATGAAGTTGAAAATGCTATGGATCAAGTGAGGAGTGAGAGCACCGATTAAGAAAGTTTGATACCACAACTAAATGAAGAAGAGCTGAAGATGTTTCTGCAAATAACAAAATCTGTAGTGCATGGACTGCTACATTATAAGTCTTAATGTACTTGTAAAAAATTCAAGCCTACGCTTCTCTATGTCAGTGGTCAGGCAAATACAACGAAAAGCATTCTGATTAAAGTGCTCACTGCATTTGTTAAGGGAAAAACTAGCTATGATCTAGTATGTGTTGTGACCGCTCCTACTGGACTAGCTGCTCCCAACATTAAATAAAACACATAGCACAGAATACTTATGTTGCCTGTGGAACATGACAACAAACTATAGTATTTAAAGTTATCTAATGATGGTTGTCATGGGATGTCCAGAGTTCTCAAGAAATTGAAAGTTCTGATTATTGATGAAGTTAGCATGGTATCAAACCTTATGCTAGATTTTATTCATCTGAGGAAGCTAAAGGTCCTCAGAACTGAATATGATGTTTTGTTTGGAGGTAAACGAGTCATAGTTTTTGGTGACCTTTTACAGTTGACTCCGGTTAAAGGTCAACCAGTTTAAAAAAAACCTGTACATGAAGAAACTAAAAAGTAATTAGGCAGTATTGGAAATGAGAACATCTGGTTAAATTCCCAGTACTCTGAGTTAAGAAATAATATGAGACAGGAAGCAATTCTAAAGTATAGTAAAATATGAAGAAACATCAGAATAGGTATAATTAGAAACAACGCTAAAAAAAGCTTTTGCTTCTCGCTCTGTTCCCACACAAGAAGTCACTAGCTTCTAAAATGCAACACATTATGAAAAGTCAAAAACAGATTGTGTGCCCAATGCCAACATTGGTCAAGTGCACGCAATTTAATTTAGGACTACTTCATGTGGAGAAACAGGGAAAAGTGACTTAATATTAAAAGCAAAATGGAACATCAAGGTTTAAACTTACCACTATGTCAATCAATGGTAAAGAAACTGGAATCTCTAGAGAAAAAGGTTTCACATGCTGCTAGTTTAAAGAAGACTCTAAACCTCTGTAAATATTGTAGAATAATTTTGCGATGAAACCTGAACATCGAGGAGAGTTTAGTGAATGGTTCAATGGGAAATGGGAAAGACTTTATTACATATCCCTAACAGAACAGTCTGAATATATTTTGATTAAATTTGATCACATTAGGAAGGAAAAAATATAAGAAGGTGCACTGTCAGATTTCTCCTGGTAAAAGATATGTATGTGAAATGCAACAGTTTACTTTGCTTGGCCTATGTTGTAACCATTCACAAATTGCAAAGATTTAGGGGGCCATTATGATCACGGGCAGATCACCACTGCCGGCCCGGCAGTGGTCACTGCCCGCCAAATGACTCATCTTCACCCCCGCCATATAAGTATGAATAACTTTATTTGCGTGGTTACTCAAAACCATTACAATAGAAAAGAAAAGCACTACATTTAAAGAAAACAGTAAAATTAAAATCTAGAAGTCTAAAATCCAAAGTCTAAAAAGAAACTAGATCTATGTATACAGCAATTGGTAAAAGTTGTACATGCTTCAATTAAACTAGTCAGGTAATAAGAGATAATAGGCAGCATCCACACGAGTGCCTGCCTGATTGCTTAAGGGGGAGTGTCCATCAACTTTGTGCGGGTATATTGTACAAATTTGCCAAACGTAGCCATATGCTTCACTGTGCTCAATGTGTAAAGGCGATTAACTGCCTCCTTTGCGGTACGAGTGCCCAATTGTAGTAAGATAGGCCTGAGCTAGATTCTGCGGGCTAAGCGCAGAGCCGGGCAGCAAAGTAAGATATGGACCAAAGACTCACGTTTATATTTGCAAAGCCGGCACTACATAATCACTGGTCTTGCTGACCCAATATGGTATAATTCTTTAAGGGGGAGAGGATGTAATCTGACTGCTAAGATCCTGTGTAGGGCTTGTCTCCCCACAGCCTGCGTGAGATGAGGTTTGAGGTTGTGCTCTGTATGTGGGAGGCTTTGAGACTCATGGAATCCTCTTTTTGCAGGGATTCCATGTCCAGGGTACGAGAGCATAAACGTACTTGTTTTTTTTATTGTGCTTTTGATAGCAGCATACTTGACTTTCCTGGGGTCCCAGTTCTCTATTGCAAGTTGCAAGAGATCTTTGGCGGAGGCGAGACCGACTGACCAGGGATTTCCGGATTCTAAGAAAATACTTTTTATAGCCGCCTTCATTGTGTTCTCTGGTGCCGCCGTTGTTAGGTAGAAGTATTTACTTAGAGAGACCATCTCTTCCAGTTTTTGTTGGTTGAGGTTGAATTCCAACCAAATCAGATTATTCCTGGTACAAGCAGGTAGATGAAATAGCTTTTTATAAGCTGAGCAGTGGATTTTTTCTAGATCTGTCGCAAATTTCCCTGGGAATGCCTGTTGTGCGTAATTAAGAGATGGTATTAATTTCGCCCTCAGAACTCTTTGAATGGCCGTTGTTGTAGGGCTATGTAAGGTAGCGTATAGTTTACAGAGGGCGTAGATAATGCTTTTCCCTTTCATCTGCGTTTTGTTGAGATGGACTCCTGGGTGGCCTGTTTCACTAAACCAAACCCCCAGGTAGTTATAGTGATGTATGCAGTCCAAAGTCAGCTCACCCAGCCTCCATTTTGCCAGTTTTTTTTAAGGTAGTGCCCAAAAATCACTGTTTTGGACTTTGTTGGGTTGGCAACCAGCTTGTTTTTGGCATTGTAAGTTGCAAGGGGCGTGAGTGCTTTTTGTAAGCCAATTTTGGTGTGATCTAAGAGCACCAGATCGTCAGCATATTGCATAAGTTGGATCTTGGTACACCCAATCCTGGGTGTGGCTAGTGTGGCTCCGATCAAGGCTTGGCCCATGTCTGCGGTGTATAGATTAAAAAGCATCAGGGCCAGGACGCAGCCTTGCTTTAGCCCGTGGTCCGTGCCATTTTTTTCTGTAGCAAATTCGCTCGCGAGTTTGATTCATACCCAAGTTCGTGAGTACAACGAACGGATTGCTTGTAGTAAGGATGGATTGATGTTCCAGCGTACCAGCTTCTGCCAGAGGATGGTGCGGTCTACCCCGTCAAAAGCTGCCGAGTAGTCAATAAAACAGGCGAAGAGCGGCAGGCTTTAGTGAGTCACGGCTTGTTGGGCTAGATATGACAGGGCAATTATGTTGTCCACCGTCGATGCCCCACGTCTGAACCCTGTTTGAAAAAAGGGCAGAAGGCCTTCAGTGCTGGCCCAGTCTGATAGTTCCACCAGAAGAATGCTTGCGTAGGCCTTGCCCTCGATATCCAGAAGGGCGATCATACAGTAGTTTTTTGGGTCGGATTTTGGCCCTTTCTTATATATTGGATGCAATAACTATCCTCTCCAGGAGTCTGGAACATCCCCCAAGAACCTGCATTCAGCATATAGCTGGGTCAGATTGTCCGTCCAGAAGTCTGTGTCTGCCCTGAAAAGGGAGCCAGGCAGGCCATTGGGACCCGGTGCACCATTGTGTTGAATCTTTTTTAAGATTGTGCGAACTCAAGTTTTACCTGGAGGAGCCGGGTCATCCGATGTTTTTGATGCGGCTGTAGTACTCTCTGTTCCTTCCCTTGCAATAAGGGACTTATTTATAAAAATTGTACTTTGATCATCTTTATACACAGTTTTCACGTGGGCAACCCAGGTGCCTGCATCGAGTGAGTTCTCTCTGATAGTAACGCCTTGGATTAAATTGTTTAAGTATCGCCAGAACTCTTGGGATTTGCATGGACTCAGCAAGTTGAAGATCTTCAGCCATTTCGCCTCTATGCATTCGGGTTTTGCGGCCCAGACCTGCTTCGAATGGCTTTTTGCAGCTTCTTTGAGTAGCTTTTTGGCAGATGCTGATCCAGTTTTCCGATGAGCCCTGCGTTTGGCATTTCATTGTTTGGCACTTTCCTTGATTGCTGGGACAAATCCTAAAGTATATGATGGGTCTAAGGGGGTTCTGCGTGTTGTATTCCCCTGAAGCAGTGAGGCTAATTTGTTGGCAAACTGATCCCATTCATCTATTGCTCCCCTGTCGTTTGTGCCGAATTGCCAACCTGCCCACGTTTTTTCCATTTATCGAACTTGTTAATTGGCGTTGGCCCCCATTTAATTCTTCTTAGTAGTTTGTGCAGTTCTTCTCCGTCAGATGCCCTAATGCAGCGTAGGAAGTGGCGTATTTCTGCTGTGAGATTTAACTGAATCAGTAAAGCGGCGTGATCGCTTTTGCTTCGTGGGTGCACTGTATAATTTACCATGAGTTTTTGTATTCTCTTGCTTAATAAAATGTAGTCTATTGTCGTTTGATTGTTGTATGTAGGAGCGAAGAATGCCCCTGGCTTGTTCCTTGAAAACCGGGATTGTGCTGTTGTCAGATTATAAGCCTGCATTAGGGCGTTAATAATTCCTGTGGGGCCGGAGCGGTGACTCTTTGGTACAATATCCCCTATATTGTGTGTATTAAAATCCCCAAGGATGATAGGTTCCATAGATGCAAACTGTAAGAGCAGAGTTTCTATCTGATTTATCAGCTCAGTCAGCTTGTCCTTGGCACCCGGCCCATGGGAATTATAGTAAACGTTAATTAGGAGGATTGAGAGTGGGCCATCAGCCGTGGAAAGGCTTTTAAAGGTGCCCGCCAGAAACATATTTGATGGAGATTTTATTTCTGTAAAGTGTCTCTTCAGAGAGTGCTTAATGTATATGGAGATCCCACCTGATGGTCTTCCAAATATGTTGCCTTTGATGGCTGACTTACAGTATTCCGCGTATCCTCTTATTGATATAGGTTTAGTTTCCCATGTCTCTTGAGTGCAGATTATGGGATGGAGGTGGTTTCTTAGGCTGATGACACCCAGATCATGGTGTCCCTCTCCCACCCTGGCAATTCCTCTGCTCTCAGCTTCAGGAACTGCATGGAGGCAGTTTCTCAATGGATGATTTTTAATTCATTGAAGTTGAATGGTGAAAAAACGGAGGTTCTTGTCTTTGGTGGTAAGAGTGACCTATGGTCCACTGAGTGGTGGCCTCCCACTTTGGGAATGTGTCCCACCCCCACTGACTCAGCCCGTAATCTGGGAGTGCTGATTGACCCCTCTCTTTCCATGAATCAACATGTAAACAGGACGGTTGCTACCTGTTGGGGCATTATTAAAATTCGAAGGAAAATAAAACACTACCTTGCTCCTCTGGCGAGCAAACAATTTGTGGTTGCCCTGGTGGTCTCACGGCTTGACTATTGTAATGCCCTTTACGCTGGTATAGACAAGGGTTTGGTGCAGCGGCTACAGATTGTCCAGAACGCGGCTGCCAAATTGGTGACTGACACCCCGAGGCTTTCCTCGGCCACTGCTGTTAGGAAGAGCCTGCATTGGCTCCCTATCTCTGCCAGGATTATTTTTAAGATCCTCAGCCTTACGCACGGGGCAATATCTGGCCGGGGAGCTGGAGGGGTCAAGGACCTCTTAGTACCCTATGTCCCTTGCAGAAATCTCCGCTCTTCAGGAAAGAGCCTGCTATCTGTGCCTCGATTTAGGAGAGCTAGGTGGGGAGGAAGGTCTTTTTCCCATTTAGCTCCTAAGTTGTGGAATGCTCTCCCCATGGAAATTAAAGCTCAACCTTCTGTCCCCCTTTTTAGGAAGGCATTAAAGACTTGGCTCTTTGCTAAGGCATATCCGTGAATTGGGCTTTGTGTCTTTTGATTTTGTTTGTTAGGCGTCTTGATGCCTTTGGGCTTAGTCTGCGCGTTATAAATTGTTTTTCGTTCATTCATTCATTCAGATTAAGTCGGCACCTTCAATGAATGTTAGTGCCAATGGGTTTTGCACGAGCTTTGAAATCCCTGCGATGTTCCAGGACATAATATTTAATCTTCGAGTGTTATCCAAAGGGTCTCTGTACTTGGCTAAGCCGTTTTTCAGAGGGTGCCGAACCTTAGATGACGCGGTCTCCTTGCTTATGGGGGAACTGGTATTAGGGGCTAGGATTTAAGGCCCGTGAGAGCCAAGACCAGTCCTTGCTGATATTCCCCCTAATCGAACAAGTGTGGGTGCCCCCTGCCAAGCATGTTGTTATTTTAATTAGGCTATCGTTGGTAAGATTTATTTTTGGGCCACTTTTGGTACCAAAGAGGATGGACTCAGCTGGAGGTGCTGGGCGGGTCGAGTCAGTCATAAGTGGCTTTTTCTGGTTAGTCTGTTTTTGGGGGCCTGACAGTTCCTTCAGGTCTCTATGTTTCAGGGTCATTGGATACTTTATCTCAGGCTGGGTCATGATTTTTATGCCCCAGTTTTCCAACTGCTTGTTGTTCCCTTTCAGGGCCTCGGCCATAGCCAGATTGGTGAAGATTAGCTCTGTTGTCTCATTGATCTCATTTAATCCTGGGGCCAGAAAAGAAACACTCTCGATGTCATTTGTTTTTATCTTTTCTAGACCCGGAATATTTGCGCAGACTTTCAGGAGATTGCTGCGATTGACAATATCCCATTTCCCCTGTGAGATGTATTCAGGATACAGAAATATTTTTAGTTCATCGTGGTCTTTAGATGGCAGATTTTGTTGGAGGATTGCCTCCTGCGCCTCATGGGCCTCTATAGAGTTTGAAGATGTCTTTGCCTGGGTGTCTAAATAGTCCCCTGCCTAAGTTAAATTAGCCACTGTCTGCTCAGCTTTGCTCTTGATCATTGGTCAGGTTTGAATAGGTTTTGTCTCTTTATTATCGGTAAAATCATTTTGCCTTGGGATGCCCTGTGGCCTAGTGCTAGCGTGGTAGTGTATTTTCTTGTTTCTAGTGTTCCTTGGTTCGTGCTGTTCAAGGTTTTATTAGCCGGTTTGGTTGGTGGGGGACTCTTTAAGTTGGATTCCAGATCTTTATATAGTTCATAATTTCCTTCCCCAGCTTGTTGTCCTTGTGAGTTGTTAAAACACCAGCTTTGTTTTTGTTCCCTCATAACCGCGGGCTTTAACAAATTGGCTGTAGGGTGTTCCACAATGTTGTCGGGGATAGTTTCAGTATTGATTTTGCCTCGTGCTTGTGAGCCTGCAGTGTTTTTATTTAGGCTCTGACTGTTAGGCGAGATATTAATCTCATGTTGATCTTTAATATGAACCTCAATGTCCTGCTTTTCGGGCAGCAACCACTGCCGGATGGAGCCTTTGTTGTTAGATTTGTTTTTTTTCAGTTTATTGAATTTTTTTAATTTTTTCTTGTTTTTCTCGATAGATGATGGAGGTCTGGAGTTGCCAGCCTTGGCTTATTTTCAGTTCTGTATTTGTTGTCTGGATCGTGACTAGATCTTAATATGATTTCTTCTGCCCTATTCTGATAGTCAGCAATGGCCCCCGTCATTTCTTGCGGAGATTCTTTGTCATTGGCTTGTGAGTCTTTCGTGCTTGTGAACTCCTTTGTATATTGTAGGGAGTGTGAGATATTCGGTTGCCTACTGACTTCTTTCTTAAGATCCTCGACTAGCATGTTCATTATCTCTGGAAGCTTTTCTAGGTTGTGCAATATCGGGCTACAGCCGCAGGCCTCTTGTTTGACTGTTAAAGCTGTATTGGCCTGGGGTCTGTGTATCAGTGAATTCAAATGTTCCAGTTTAGAGTCTATCCCCGAAATCAAACCGGCAACTGTTTGTAGTATATTTATTTGAGTGTCCAGTTTATCTGCATGCATTATTACAGCGTTTGCCAATGAAATCAGAGTATCATTGATCAGTGCTAAATGGTTTTCAAATGTGGGGGGCTTCTGATCTTTTTAGGCACCCCTTCTGGGGGGACTAAGGATCCAAAGATCGTTTTCTTGTAAGGATTAGCTGAAGTTTGAGGGATTAGGGTTCCTTTTAAGTGTAGGGTGTTGGCTCATAGACTCGGCTGATGCTGAAAATGAATCAGTTATCTCTGAAATGGATTTTGTAGGAGTTCTAAGTGGCCCCGGGTTCTGTCTTAGTACTGAAGAAGAGGCCCCATACAAATCCAGATTTAGGGGGCAGAGAGGTGAGTTTGATTGATTATATAGTGCTCTACTGTCGCTGCTAACTCTTGTTTGGTTGTTAGCGCTATCCAATACTCTGTCGGGTGGGCAGGCGTCAGGGGGAGTACGGCCATCATGTTGTGTCTCTGTTAGGTAAACCAAATCGGCCTGATTAATTTCGTTTGTTGCCCCGTTTTTACAATTTCACCATGTCGTCGTGGCAAGTCGTCCAGTTCGACCTGGCAGTAAATCACAGTTAAGCACCAAGGGAGATAACATAATTGGATGGTCAATTGATTGACTATTTATTATTAAACCCCCTTGGGCTAGCGGGGGAGTCAGGTTTGGGTGGTGGCATTCGATTTGTCCACTAGTGATGTCCTCCTTAGGTTCTGATGTTTCGCTTGTTATGAAAGCATTAGCATCATAAACACCATTGACCACGTAGCCCGTTTTTGTGTTCCCTAAGTTTCGACTTGCTGGGTTATTGGGGCTGTTGAAGCTAGGCATGCCAGATGCCATTTTTGTTTCTGATGCTCTGTCCCCCCAAACGATAATTGTTTCTGGTGAGAGTGAGATAGCTGCATGCTTGGGTGAATGGGGTCCTAGGCTTCTGTCCGCATAATCACTGGCATCTCCTAATGTTCTGGCAATTCTGGTAGTTTTTTCCAGAGCATGATGAATACGCTGCTCCTCCAGAGTCGCCAGGTTCACCAAGCTTGTCATCTGGAATTGTATGGTACAGGAACGCTCTTATGTCTCTGTTACCGTTTGTGATGGTCGTTCTCTTTGTAATACTGGTAGCTGTGGGCTCATTTGGGTTTAGGGCCCTTCCCAGTGGAGTTGCAGGCACTGTTAATGACTCAGCGGTTTGCTGGTCCTCCGGCGACCCCTCCCTGGGACTTGATCCCAATTTGAAACTACCTTGCTGATTTATGGGGACAATGTTTTTCTTTGTGTTGGACCAGGTTTGAGTTTCTTGTCCTCATTTTTTCTTTTTTTTTCTTTACGCTAAGATAAGGAGGGTTAATGTCTTGAGGGGATTGGATAGAAACCCTCCTATTAAACTGTCGGACTGTTAAACTACTGAACTGTTGAGCTGTTGAGCTATTAGGCTGTTGCAATTGTAGTTAAGCTGTTGGGCTGTGAGCTGTAGGGCTACTGGACAGCTGCGCTGGTCGGGTATCTCGGTGTCACTCCTGGAGTGAATGGCTTGGGCTTAAGTTGAGCTGTTAGAGGTTCATTACGGCTTCCTTATGATTTACAGGCCTCAAGCTTTCCGTAGTGATAGGAGAGTTATTGGAAAAGCTGCAGTATTTTAAAATGCATTCAAAAGCCCTTAAGATGAGAAACTGCGATATTCGTTGTCGCTCACACCACACGCCTTGGCTCCCAAGTTATTACTCTGGGTGTCTCTGATGTCTATATGGATCAAGCAGCCAATCCACCAGACCACGTAGTGATATGCGGAGCTGCAGAGCTGAATGATTGGGGGGTCACAACACTTTTCTCTGTGCAAAGGAGCGCCAGTATGCATGTTTTTTTTTCACACTCACACCATCGGGCACCGTTGTGCACTCCTACTGCCCCCAATTGCCCTTCAGTGCCCCCCCGTCACTCACCTCTGGATACGTGAAGAGGGATGAGGAGCAAAGTAGGGGGTTGCACTGCCACTGTCACTGGGGCGGTCACTGGGGCTGATGCTATAGTTATAGTTGTAGTTGTAGAGTGCCGGTGCTGGCTGTCTTGAAACTTGTAGCTTTAAAGTGGAAGGTTGAGGGTGAAAAATAAAGGACAAGGCTTTGGTGCCGCTGGTGCCGCTACCGCCACTGCCGCTGCTGCCCCCGATGGTCCCGATGTGGTGGCAGCAACAGGATTCAAGTGCAGCTTTTGCAGGGCTTTTTGCGGTTCTTATGGCGGCCGGCCGGCGGCTCTCCTTAAAACGCTGAAAACGCTGAAATGCCGGCAAAAGGAGCAGCGAAGAAAGTGGCTGGAGGAACGGCGGCAATGCCAACATTGGACAAGTGCACGCAATTTAATTTAGGACTACTTCATGTGGAGAAACAGAGAAAAGTGACTTAATATTAAAGACAAAATGGAGCATCAAGGTTTAAACTTACCACTATGTCAATCAATGGTAAAGAAACTGGAATCTCTAGAGAAAAAGGTTTCACATGCTGCTAGTTTAAAGAAGACTCTAAACCTCTGTAAATATTGTAGAATAATTTTGCGATGAAACCTGAACATCGAGGAGAGCTTAGTGAATGGTTCAATGGGAAATGTGAAAGACTTTATTACACATCCCTAACAGAACAGTCTGAATATATTTTGATTAAATTTGATCACATTAGGAAGGAAAAAATATAAGAAGGTGCACTGTCAGATTTCTCTTGGTAAAAGATATGTATGTGAAAAGCAACAGTTTACTTTGCTTGGCCGATGTTGTAACCATTCACAAATCGCAAAGATTTAGGGGGCCATTATGATCACGGGCAGATCACCACCGCCGGCCCGGCAGTGGTCACTGCCCGCCAAATGACTCATCTTCACCCCCCACCATATTAGTATGGCGAGGGGCACTGCGGCGGACGGAAAGACCGTCCACCGCTTTTCCGCCAGTCGGATTGCCGGCCGGGAGGAAAAGGTTTAGGTACTCCATCCATATTAGGATGCATGCCTTTCCATGGGGGAGACTCTGCCATGGAAAGGTATGTGGGAAATAACCACGAGGGCCCATTGCGGGCCCCCTGGGGGTATAGGGTGTGGGTGGCAGCATAGTGTTCTGTCACTGGGGGTTCTTAGAAGCAAGTTTAAATAGATTTGGGATGTTTCCATAACCAGCAGTGGCAGGGAGGGATTTGGCATGGGGGATTCCAGCTGACGGGGGACTAGGAGCAGGGGTGGATGGTGTCAGCAATTCCTCACAATCAGTGATAATATTCTCTATACGATCTAGTATTTCCTCACCAGTCCCCCCTTCTCTCTCATCGCTTTTTGCAGTTGCCAAGGTCCTTTTTTTTAATCGCTTTTTCCTAGCATCTCCCTGCCCAGGTTCAATCTCTTTCCGCTTCCCTATGGCTACAACTGATGAACAAATTTAAATATTTTCGACAAGGTAATTGTAATTAGGTCAGCAACGTAACACAGCACTATATATTATCCCCAGAGACTGAAGGCACAATGCACAAGGTCCAGAGAATGTCAATGGAGGTGTAGCTAAGCGTTCTCAAAAGTTCCTCTTTGGTTTTATGCCGAAATATGCACTGTTAAACAGTATTAAGAATAATGGTGCAAACAGTACCTTCAGAGGAATGGATTAAGGTGGGAACTAAACGCCTTCAACACCTTCAAAGGCACAATATCAGGGGGGGGCCAAGCCCAGCCTCCTACGGGCAAGGACGTGCCTGTCCTACACCCTTGCGCCGCGGGTGAAGAGGCTGCGCTATGCAGCGTGATGGAATGCGCCTCCCCCACACCTGCGGTAGCGGAAGCGGGAAGGCTGTGACCCTTGGTGCACCCTGGGACTCGTAGTCCCACCAGGGTGGATGACAACCCCAAGGCGTCTCAGGGAAACGATCCAGAGTGTAGAGGTGGTTACTCTGGTCTTAAGCTCCCGCCAGAGTATGACACTGAGTGACAGGAGCAAGCAGCAGACGGCAAGAATGCCCCCTTCGTTGAGTCAACTGCAGAGCCTGGACCATATACCCACACCGATATCGCGGCCTGTATGTTATCCGGCTCCCTGACCCACAGAACCACTAAGCCAGCTCGGGGGACTGTCTCCAGTCTGTGTCCAGCAAGGTCTCTTTGACACGCCTCTCACTGTGTCACCCCATTTGCACTGGCACTGCTCCGTGCCGTGCCTCACTCTAATACTCTGCTGGAGGCTGCGTCGGCGCCAACATCTCTGAGCGCTGCTGGCTCTGCGCTCACCCTCTATTTGCAGCTCCTCGTGGCATCCTCCACTCAAACCCAACCACGGCCGCCGGTCGTAGCTCCAGGCTCTGCACCACCGCTGGCAGCGAGCTCTGGGTGCCGATAGCAAAGCCTCCTAACACTGCGTTCTGGGTCTGAGGGAATATTGCTGCCTGCGTCCTCATGTATGGATACCCTGGAGGTCGCGCTTCCTCCTCCCGGCTCCTGGCTCAGGCACTGGGCTTCCCCCGAGACCGAAGCCACCCGAGAAGGCCTCCTCACGTTCTGAGCAAGGTAGCACTTGCACCGGCACAGGCGCCTCTCCACTACGCCGCCTCACCTCAGTGCACCGTCGAGGCTCCCCTGGCTCCAATGTCAGCAGGTGCCGCAGCCTCCCCGCCCTTCCTCCACCCATTGGATGACCGGCGCAGTGCTACGCTGGACCCTCCTGGGGTTCAATGGTGGACCCAATCGGCTCCTCAGTGATCCCCTCGGCAGCTCTGCTAACCGGCGCTGTGGCCCGGCAACTATCAGCAGTCAAGAAGCTGACAGAGGGCTGCGGGAATCCAGGATCCATGACACATCCCTGATCAGACCCAGCTGCAGCATGTACGTGCGCACACCAGTAGCCTGTTAGTTAGGATGCCGGTAACCCTCATTAGTGCTCCTGCCTTGATTCCTTCAGTGCGAGCAAGAACAGCAGACGGAGCGGCTGCCCGATAGGCTTTGCCGTTAACTAGACGTAAGCAGAGTCAAAGGGGCAGATTTATGACGACTGGTGCATCCCTGCAAATCAGCAGGGATGTGCCAGGTAAGATGTGTCATGCAAGTTTACCCTTGCGCCACCACAGATGCGCCGCATTTACTATACGGCGCATCGTGACGCAAGAATAAACAGATGCGTGACGCATCTCCCGTCGGAAGGGTGGTGCATTGCTGGAGTTGTGTCGCAAGCGCGATGCAACTCCAGCAATGCTCGTGGCCTGTCCATACATAACGTGGTGCGTCATGCCTTATGCCTGCTTCAACCAGGCGCAAGGTTTTGACGCAGGGGCGTCGGAAAAGTGACTGAGTGGAATCTTGTAGATTTCACTCAGGCACTTTTCAGAGGCTTTACTGCGCCGGAACGCACCCCCTGCACCGGTACGCCCACATGAAACCTTACGCAGATTTCATGTGGAGCAGGGCTTTACAACGTGACACATCTCCCTAGATGCGTCATGTTGTAAATAGGGCGCAACGTGGCGCATGGTTTACGCCGCCACTGCATCACAGAAGTGTTGAAACGGCAGCGCAAATGTGGCGCAAGGGGCTAATAAATCTTCCCCAAAGTTAGCACAAGGGTTTAGTCTGATAAAAAACAGATAGAGGCCCATAGCCAACCAAGGTAATTTGTTTAACAACTATTAGAGGACGCTGTGATTATGGCCCCCAGATGCCCCAGGCACCCTAGTGGTGAATGGGTAAATGTGAGATGTGTCACGTCACATGAGTGATTGAGTATATGAATGGATAGATGAATGTGTGAGTGTGTATATGAATGATTGAAGAATTAGTGCATGGATGAATGGATTGGTGAATGGATAAATGCATGAACAGATGGGTCAGCGAAAGCAGACAGGTTACACAAACCCAGCAGGTTGAAGCTTCAGACAGAAACGGTAATGTTATAAACATGACTTAAATTACTAAAATTATATCAGTGCAACCATTATTATACCTGGGCACTTTTATGTCAGGAATGCACAGAATAAATAAAGATTTGACACCATTATGATAGTTTAGTTGGCGAAAGAACACAGAATGAGGTTCGCATGTATGTGATGAAGCATTGATGGCAAATGGAAGGAGGGTGAGAAAGCAAAGTCAAGCACAGTGCAGTAGATGAAAAATTTCATTTTAATAACTTAATGTGCAGAAATATTTCATTTTATGAATTCTATTTTAAAAATGAATACTGTTAACATTAATTTACATGAATTTTATGCAATTAAGTGTTTTCCTTTAAAGAATATTAAACTTGAATAATTTCCCTATAAATCCACATCAGGAGAGTTTAACCACAGTGGTGGAGTCCTCCACCTATGTTAGTAAAGTTACAATTAACAATATTATTCACGTAAATCATTTTGCAGAAAGCTCTACCTCCATATAAGAAAGAAAGTAGCACGGCTCTCAAGACAGCTAAGTACTCAATTCTTTTGATAACAATATTGTGCGAGACCGGAATCAGTGGTGTGGGCCTAGTAAGGCATAACAACCTTCCAATGTACTTATTCCCACTCAGAGTAAGCTGGTCTAGGTTGTTTACGCCCAAAGCTCTGCACCATACAGTACTGCTGATTGAGCCTTATACTTGTAAACCTCGAGGGCTGTAGAGATTGCCTTAAGGAGTACTTTTTATGAACTCTTACATGCCTTTGAGAAACGACCCAGAAACTTTCAACTCTCTGGCATTAAAAGTGGAAAAAGAACACGGTAATTTCAATTAGTACCAAGTGTATATGAATAGCCCCCTTTTAGACGTCTAGGACCAGTCTCCAAAGGCATATAAGAGTATGTAAAAGAGTACAACAAAAGTGATATCTTATGTACTCTTACACGCTTTTAAGAATTGGCTCCAGAAGATACATGGGTTTTTGGGTTATTTTACCTTAGGAGCTGAAAGTGAAATCTATTTCCCACCTCCACTTTCTATATTATGTACACATGTGAGTTATATTGACACCATATGATACAGAGAGGAATAAAACTGTATGTAATGGAGGCACCCATTTAATAATATATTAATGAACAATTTTGCTGACTAACAACCTATTCTAATTATTTATTTAGTTATGCCAATAAAATATGTAAAATATCAAGAGAGCTGAAACCTTAAACAAAAGAACGATATGATGCACGCATGATGACACAAAATGAAACACAACTGTTGATACTTATTTGAATACTTATGTAAATGAATGTAACATACGAGATCTGCACAGAAACAAAGCAACTTGCCAATATTCACAAATGCACAAAATATGTGTTTTGTGGCATTAATATTGCATTTTATGTTTCTATATTTTTATGAATGCTTCACTGCTAGAAAATAAACAATGCCATTATTAAAAAAAGAAGTATCACACAACATGAAAAGTTAAAACTAAAACATAAATAGTAGCTCAATATTAACTGCGGCATTCACTGACACATGCTCCACCTCTCTTATCTCCTAGGGCAGTAAGTGCTGTAAAATCAATCTCGGTTTGTATTCTCATCCAACTGACCTCTGATAATCAATCTGTCCTATCAAACATTCCACAGCTAATTTAGTACACCACTAGGTTATTAGAATTTGAATGTCAGGTCTTCAACTTTGAGCTGTGGCCACTGGTGGATTCTCGTTCCGGTAATAGCATTTTCTCTAGAAATCAGACATTTTCCCGCTATTGCTTATTCTGCACCAGAATCTCAGGGGCATATTCACAAGGATCTATCGCCGAATTAACGGCACTTTATCGCAGCCAAAGTTGGGATAAACTTATCGCCCCAATCACAAGCTGGTGTTAACAGCCCACAGCACCAGTATACCCGCGATAGCAGCCGCAAAAACATAGTCACAGATGACACCCCCCTACGATCGCTAAAGAGATGCAGAGAAGGCATTCCCGTGCGAAAATCCGCGACAACACCACACCTCAACATTCTCAACGACCAGCCAGATCGGCGATAAGAGCACAAAACAGGCGATAAGGCGCGTTAGCTCCCGGAAACTAACACTTGCTCAGACCTGGTACAAAGTCAGACGACAGCCTGAACCACAAAAGGGAGACCAGCCCACAGCCACATCGGAAGGGCAACAGATGCCACGGAGCCACTGGACATGCGGCTCGGACACCCAAGAGGGCCACAACTACAGGACCCCAACACCGAGCCGGAACCCCCCGGACCTCCACACCAGCCTCACAGACCCAACACCTGACAATGTCATTGCCCACAACAGGCTCAAAAGGACAACCATCATACGCATCCTGATCATCATCGCCCAACAGGCCGACGGCACCAAACACAGCGGACAACCAACATCCCCCCCACACAAAGCTGCTGGCTGTGCTGCACCAGTTGGCCCCTGGTACCCCCCCACCAACACTCATCAGATTTGGAGGAGTCTCACAGCCAGCCACATCCAAGTCCCTCACACCTGTCCTGGACAACACCATCAGCCAGGTACCCCAGTCCCTACACATCCAACACAATGCGCAGGATCCACTAGAGACCAAGCAAGGACCATATGCCATAACTGGATGCACGCACGTGTTGGGGGCAAAATCCACAGCACACATGTCATACCTGTGCCCCCTGGTGACACTGCACATAATTGCCGCAACAGAAAGCACATGTCTCACATCAGTGTGGAGGCAACATCCGAACACCGTGGATCCTCCACCAATGTCGGCTCCAAATACCCAGCCAGTGTGCATGATTCCTTCATCCTCCGACAGTCTATCAGCAACCAGTGTTCCCAGGATGTCACCAAGGGAAATGCACAGCCCCTTGGCAAGTTCCAAATGAACATCCCACTCACCTCAACTCCACAACCATGCAACTCCCAACTCTGGCAATGCACACATCACAAAATCACAACCAACATGCAAAACAACATGCCCACCCACCAGACACGACAAAACAACTCACAATGGTAACCTGGGCAAGCCGTGAACATGAGCCATCAATGGCATGGCACTTCAGACACACACTAGCCGAATGTGGGGAGAGGTGGCAACCAGGCATGTGTGAAGGGTGCAGGAGAACCATGATTGGGAAAGTACACAATGCCAAGAGTGCGGAGATGGTCTGGACAGACCGCAGTATGCAGAACACACCCATAGCCATGGCGACATACACCTCTGGTGTATGGAGTGTAGCGGACAGTGGACGCAACCATGTCACCCCAGCCATTGAGGGAGTTCCCGGAAATGTCGCCTGTTACGTCCCCCCTGTAAGCGTGAGCGGAGTGGGATGGCCCGGCGTATGCCAGGCCAGCGAAGGGGTGTGAATAAAAAGCACGTAGCCCGGGGCGTGGTCCTCTTATGGAAAGCCCAATGTCTCTGCCAGGGAGGCGCCTCTCACCATGCCACGAGGCCGACGCAGTCCTCATGAGCAGAGTTGCCTGCGATCCTGTGCGCCTGTTGTACCCTGGCCCACTAGACCCTGAACCCATCAGGCACGCCCCTGCGCAGCCAGGCCCCACTGATCACCTTCCGACACTGGCGTGTGTCAAGGAGGGCCCACCACGTGCCTGGGCAAGCTTCAAGCCTGAGGCCCGCAACTTTGGCAGCCTCCTTAGACCATCATGGCCTCCACGACACAGGCCTGCTTTAGTCCTTTCTCGTTGACATACTCTGCTGCCACCCCCGGCCTACACCACGGTCATGTAGGTCACACATTTGGAAGTGAGTCTTGATTACATGATGGCAGAGTACATATGTTCATAGCAGATTTTATATCAGTGTACTCCCTTCGATGTGGTGCTACCAACTTACGACATATGTCTGTTGTCCCCTGCTGACTACTGCCTTCGGCCTACACTTCGGACAAGTAGGTCACACATTTGGAACTGAGTCTTGATCATACATTGTCCGTGTACGCACAATAACAATGTCACATGGTGGTGTGCCCTTGCTGACCGCAGAACCTGGCCTACACTGCGGTCAAATAGGTCACACACAATTTTGAATACAGCCTTGATTCATTTATGGCAGACTTGATGTCATTGTACAGACATCAACGCAGACTGCATCCCCTTTCAGCCCTGTTGCCACTATTTCTATTCCCCGAGACCCATGGACACTTTCTGGTTGGACTTTGGTGGCAACTAAGTCCGTGGACTTGGGGTTGGCGACGCCATCATGGCGGTGAAACTGACTTTGTGGCGAAAACGAGGCCGTGGCATTCCACCCCTCCATTTTCTGCTTCCGGACAGATTCCACCCTCTGCATCATGCCCTGGAGGACACCTTCCACTGTCCCCTGAAACCCTCTGCAACATACACCTCAAACATTGATGAGGACCCGCTCAGGTCGCATGGCCCATCTGACTGCACTGCAAGTCACCGTCCCATGGCTGGGTGCCTGTGCAGGCTGCAGTGCAACCGGGGCCACTAACTCTGTGCTGGTCATGTCTGGGACCCCTTCTTCTGAGATATTGAATAGCCTCTGAAGCGATGGCCTTTGGGTCATCAACGCCATGTGTCTGTGGCCCTGTGCTGTCCGCTGCCTCCGGCATCAACTGCGGCCCACCAGGGCTCACACGTAAAATTGCGTCCTGACCAGCCTGTACGTCGCATCATTCCAGGAGGCACACGCCACCACTGCCAGGACCGACTCCAAATGCAAAATGCCTGTGTCGAAACAGTCATACTGGCAGACTGACCGAGTCGCCTCCACATGTCGTGGATGCCATCTTATGCTTGAACCCCTGCTCAGCACTCCAGGTGCCACTGACTCAGTGCACCACAAATCATCGTCCATTACTGTCTTAGTTATGAACTGTGGTGGTTTCAAGCAGCAATGTCACCTCAGGCAGTCTGGGAGACCAGGGACGACGATGAGGAAGATGATGCAGGTGCAACACCCCCTCACTGCAGCTGCATCATGCAGGTCCCAAAGGGACAGAATCCTAGACATTCTCTTCACATGAGCGCGCTCAGCTCTGGTGCCCCAGACTCAGCGCACTGCAACTTACGGACACTTCTGTTTGCTCATTGTGTGCCCTCTGGACTTGCTCAGGCTACCTCCATGATGTTCAGCAGTTGTACCTGTATTGCTGGTGTTGTCTGTTTCCGTATTTATTGTGTTATCTGTTGTATTTGTTGCCAGCACCAACAACTCCCTGAGGGCTGGCTTGCACCCACCCCACACATATCCAGCACAGGGGTCACTTTACATGTGGCCCTGCCAATAAAGGGGCAGGGCGCACGTGCCCGTAGCCAGTTCCGCGTGTGTCCCTGTGGTCTTGTTGTATGCATTTGCTGTGTACAGCGGACGCAGACATGTCACAGCAGGCAGCGGGTTAGAGCTAGGACATTTAACTTTGTCGGCACCCACTCAATTCGTAAGGGAAATGGACTGTGCCATCGTATGCAGAGCCAACGTGGGTGTGTGACTGATATGTGCGTGCCCCTGGGCGTGGTTCTGTACTGGGAATGTGCATCTGCATGTGTCTCTATGGCAGTGTGGGTCTCATTTGTGGGTTGTAGGTGGTCCCTAAAGGGTAATGGACACCCACTTATGTGTTCTGTTTTGCCTTCCATGGGTTCGGACCACACCTGCACCTGTTGGGCCACCTTCTTTTGGCATTCTGACACCTGGCATTGGTGTGCCATGTGTGGGTCAGTGAAGTATTGTGGGCCAGCCGTGCTTGCGGATGCTTCATGCTGTGTGGTCTGTTGCAGGGGCTGGGTTTGTGCAGTGTGCTACACATCATTGCACATGTGTGCCATTGTGCCCATCTCCCCGTCCACCCAGTCCCTTTTTGATCCTCACCCTGTTGTTGTTGTGTCAGGTCCTATCGAGCTGTGTTCGGACTGCCAACTCCTTGCACCGTCTCCACACTGATGACTGGCCTGGCCTCCATTTCCTCCAGCTCCTCCTGTGGCACAGGACTCCCACCTCCTGTCGCCGTTGATGCCTTCCTGTTGGCAGTGGGTTTGGGCCTGGTTTAGGTTTCCATGTCATGCTAGCGCCTCTTGACCTCCTCCATTGGCCTCCTTGACACTACGTCTGCATTCCAGATATTCCGATTGTGGGTCAGTTGCTGATAGTGTTCTGTCACCTCTGTGGCGCTGGTCTTGATTTCCTGGGGTCTACACCCCGTGTTCCTCTCCCTCTTCTCCTTGCCCTTCCCCGACCCCGTTGTTCCTTGCTGGGGGCCTGTGGGGCTGGTGGGGTTCGCGTTGGCCTCTGCGCTGGGTCAGGGTGCATCCATGTTGCTACGCACTTTGGATTCTTTCTGGTGTGTTGTTTTTGTTGTGTTTATAGTGCATTTTCCCACCAGACACGTGGGATTTGCTGGCCTTCCGCGGGATTTCACGGCTTTTTGTATCGCAATTGGCCTCATCGCAGCCTTTTTGGCATTCGTGTTTCGCATTTTTGCAGCGCGGCGTTGATTTTTGAGCGGCCATTTGACGCATTAGCTGGTGACTATCGCATGCCACCGCTGCGTTGTGAATACTTTGTTGGCACGCTGTAATTTTCCCGCGATAGGCTGCGATGTTGAGAGTTGCGTTCAGCTACTCTTGCGGTAGTTATCACACGTTCTTGTGAATATACCCCACAGTTTTGATTTTTATCACTAACATAATAAACAAGACAAAAGTTTGTGAGGCATATTCACAAGGACTTATCTCCGATTTATCTCCACCTTAATGCATCAAAAGTGGAGATAGACCTAACACCCCATTCACAAGCTGGTGCAAACTGCAGATATCACCAGTATTCCCACAATAACTGCCCCAAAATATATCTCCACCAGCAACTAACCCTAATGAGATGCAGAGTAGGCGTTCCCGTGCAAAAACACACGAAAAAACCACAACACCACTTTCACAACGAACTGCCAGATCCATGAAGCAAACCAAAAACAGGCGATAAGCCTCGGTAGACGCAGGTATTTAACACCTGCCTCAAGCAGGTGTAAAGACGGACGACTACCTGCAGTAGGCAACGGAGCCCCACACACAGCCACACCCAAAGAACAAACAACACCATGGAGCTACTCATCATGTAGCTCGAGCCCCAACAGGGCCACAACACCCACCGCCACCACCCCCAGGACCGACACCACCCCAGGACCCAGACCCGCCCCCCTTACCACCACAGAGTCAGCGCAGAGTAACACAGCAGACCTACCAAAAACGCACCACTCTCACAGACCTAATGCCCGAGGAAGTCATTGCCCCCTACAGGCTCAAAAGGAAAACCATCCTCTGCATCATGACCCACATCGCCCACAGGCTGACGGTCCCAACACAGCAGAGAACCAACATACCTCCGCAGACAAAGCTGCTGGCTGTGCTGCACATGTTAGCCTCTGGAACCTTCCAACCAACAACTGCCAGAGTCGGAGGGGTCTCGCAGCCAGCCCTATCAAAGTTCATCACACCTGTCCTGGATGCCATCCTATGCTTCATACTCCAGTACCTTCACTTTCCCAACACTGTGCAGGAACAGCTAGAGACAAAGCAAGGCTTCTACGCCATAGCCGTATTCCCGGCCATGTTGGGGCAATCAACTGCACACATGTCCCACTTGTGCCCCCTGTGGATACTGCACACCACTACCACAACAGAAAGCACACGCATTCCATCAATGTGCAGGCAATAGTGGACCACCGGGGACTCTTAACCAATGATTCCTTTATCTTCCGACAGTCCATCATCAAACAGCGCTTCCAGGATGGCACATATGAAACTTGACTGCTTGTTGGTAAGTGTCAAATCAACACATCACACACCCCAAACCCAGCACCGCACAATGCTCAACTGTGGGAATGCACACGTGACCAAACAACATATAACATGAAAAACTACATGACCACCTACCAGACACAACAACACCACTCCATGGTCATCCTGGACTACCCCTGCATCCAATACAGACATATCATGGCACCACAGCCACACAACAGCTGAACGTGCGGAATTGTGGAATGCAGCCCTGTGCGAGGATGCAAGTGACCCGTCAATGGGAATGTACACAATGAGAAGTGAGGCGTGGATGTGCAGGACTGACATGGGTATGCAAACCACAGACATGTTCATGCAGACCACAACTGCTGGTGACTGGAGAGTAGTGAGCAGTGGATGCAACCATGTCACTCCAGGCCGTGGGTCAGATAGCGGAAGTGTCGCATGTTGCATCCCCCCCTGTGTGTGTGAGCTTAGTTGGTTGGCTCTGAGTACGCCAGGGCTGCGCAGGGGTGTGGTCCAAAACCCTGTTGCGCAGAGCGTGGTTCACTCCTGGGAGGGCCAACGTCACTGGCAGTGCGGTGCCGAGTGGCCTGCCATGAGGCCGACGCCATGAGCAGCGGGGCCTGCGACCCTGCGTGCCTGCTGCACCCCAAGACGCTGATGCATAGACCAGGCCTGCCCGCCCCAGCATACCAGGGCCTCACTTCTCACCTGCCGACATCGTCGTGTGTCAAAGAGGGCCCACCACGTGCCGGTGCAAGCTCCAAGCCCCAGTCCTGTGACCTCTGCAGCCTCCGCAGACCATCCTGGCACCCCCGACACTGGCCCACATCACTCCTTACTTATTAACATGCTCCACCCACGTCCTTTCCAGCCCAGTATGTCCCACATGTGGAACAGTGTCCTGAGTCCTGAATGGCAGTGACCCCAAGTCTGTGGCAGCGGCCACAGCACCAGACTCCCTTCGATCAGTGAGGCATAATTCCATATCGCAGGCCTGCGACACGTGGTGCCACTAACCCTGTTCAATGCAAGCCGGCGACACGTGGTGCCACTAACCCTGTTCAACGCAAGCCGGTGACACGTGGTGCCACTAACACTGTGAGCCACGAGAGACCATCATCCTCCGGCGGAACATCGTTGGTGTCTGAGCCTGTGGCCTGGGGGTTGTCATCAGCAATGGGCAGGTACGGACTTGGTGTCTGGCATGGGTCTGTGGCATTCATATCTGCCATGTTGCCGGACACAGCTGGTATGTGCCCGCTACATCATGCCCTGGGGGTAGACCTCCAATTCTCACCTGTGACACTCCGTGGAAGGCACCTATGACACATGCGGGGCCCTGATCTGCTCTTATGACCCTACCCCAGTCTTGCGCAGGTCAGCATTCCGAGACGGTGGGCCCGTGGTGGACGCTGTGCATCCAGGGCCACTAGCCCTGTGTGACTCAAGTCATTCTCCCTTGTTGTTTTGACATTGCATTTCTGAGTGCATGATGACTGTTGGAGTTGTTGCCAGCACCAGCTACTTCCTGAGGGCTGGCTTATACTCATCCCACACACAGCCAGCACAGTCGTCACTGGATTAGTAGTCCTGCCATCACATCCTGCCGAACCAAGTATTGACTCTTTTCTCCCTGCACTGTCACAGGTGATCAAGGATATGCACTCTGCCCTTGGATGATGACACCCCTCCGAGACCTTGACACACCTGCCCAGAGGCAGTACAATGTGGCCCACATACGCACCAGGGACATCGTTGAACACACATTTGGATAGTTGAAGTCACGTTTCAGGTGCCTGGACGGCACAGGCGGAAAGCTCCTGCACAGCTCGGACATCGTGTGCAAGATGATCGTTGCATGTTGTGTGTTGCACAACATCTGTGTTCGCACCAATGCCCCATGGATCCCAGTTCCACAGGTACCGGACAATGATGGTGATGATGGGGCAGGTGGCCCACATCCCACTGCAGCTGCAGCAAAAATGGCCTGTAGGAACTCCATCATTGACACTTACTTCTCAAGAGCACGTCACATTGTGGCCGTTCATGGCAGGCATGGGACAATAAAAGATGTCGAATCGCACTGCATGTGTGATTAAAACATATTTGCAGGTTACAGGTTGTACTTGTACATTGTCATGATACATTTTCCTGTGGTTTCAGATGTGATTTGAAATGTTGTGCACATTTGCGGGACCTGTTGTGTCCTGTGTTCTGTTTGTACCTGGATGTTGTCAATGTCAAGGTGCACTTATGCTTATACGTTTATGCTGCACGGTGGGCAAGTCGCTCCTGCGGCTCTGATTTGTCTGTCACTGGTCTCTTTCATGCAGTGTGCCTGTCGGTTCAGTTCTTCCACAGTGCTTGGATGTTGTGGGGTACATGTTGTCCTCTGCAGTCGGTCAGGGTGCATCCGTGGTACTCCCCAGTTGATGTATTTTTTTTCTGTGGCATTTTCCGTATGCTGTTCTTGTGATATTTCCCGCATTACGCGTGAGTATTTCTGCCCTCGTGCTAGTTGTCACTGTTTTCTTATCGCACTTTGGCCCATCGCAGGTTTTTTTGTTATGGTTTGTGTTTTTATCCCTATCGAGGTGGTTTTATCGCAGACATTGTCAGCGGTTTCGGCAGACTATCACATGGTACCGCCTTGTTGTGAATTGCACATTGACATGGGGTTATTTTACCGCGATAGGCTGAGATGTGTAAAGTTGCGTCAACATTTTTTGGTGATGTTTAGCACACGTTCTTGAGAATATACCCCTGTGTTTTATTCTTGATGACAAGGCTGGTCCCTTTATGTCATGGATCTCTTCCTTAAACTGAAACACTCAGGGGCATATTCACAAGCCCCTATTGCCACCACAACGTCACTTTCAGTGACGTTGTGTTGGCGATAGGGGCCTCGCCTTATTCACAAGGCAGCGTTAAGCAACTGAACTTGGCTCAACGCTACCTTGTTAATAGGCCCCCTTTCACGCTGTGTTTAGCGTGAAAGGGGCGTGCAGTGGGTGTTGTGGTGGGTGTTCCACCGCAACACCCATTGATATTAATGCTGCACCCTATTCACAAGGGCAGTGTAAATAGGAGGTAACGCCAAACTTAAGACCAGGAAAACCCTGGTTTTAAGTTGGCATAATGAGGAGAAATGATTTATTTCTCTTCGTTTTTGGTATTTTCCACGTTTGCTGCCTTGTGCAGCACACATGGAAAATGCAAAAAGCCATGGTTTGTTTATGTACAGGAAGGTGTCCCTTCCTGTACATAAACAAACCTTTTTTTTAAAATGCCTTTTTGTAACTTACATATGTGTTGTATGAAGCAGCACACATGTAAGTTACAAACTGGCATTTTAGGTTTGTTTTTGTGCAGGAAGGGACACCTTCCTGTATATAAACAAACCTCCCTGCCTGCAGACACCCTTGCACTCTGGTTCCTCGGGTGCCTGCGTTTGTGTTAAGTTCTGAAACTTTGTGCCATTGCAGGGGGAAAAGCAAGGCTGCACTGAAGTGGCGGAGAGAGGCGTTAAGCCAAGAAGGCTATCTCCTCTCTCCGCCACTTCCTTGTGAATATCACCCTCAATGTTTCACCTTTCTTAGACTGGACTCTGATGTATATGTTGTTATCTCCTGACATTGAGTTCCAGCTATAAATAATGCAGAGTCAGACCATAACAAAAGTGGACATAAAGTTTCCTGTAATTGTAAAGCTTACTGCAGCTTTTGCTGTCTTAGAGGTTTTTTGAATAAACATTGGCTAAGTCAATTGATTTTGCTTTGTCAATGCTAAGCAAGCAACACAACAGACTTCACCAGTGCTCGTTTGGTTAATTTATAAGTATAAGAGAGCCACTTATTAGTTGAGAAGAAAGTGAGTCCATCACACATACTAAAGCCCAAATCTTCAGTTTACTGGGTACCAAGGTACCCCTTTGTAGCACTTGAATCTTTTAGAGAAGCAACTCAAAGCAGTCCAAGGACTATTTATAAGAGCTACCACAAACATGTGTGCAGTAGATGCTTGGCACCGTATCCTACTGCTTCTCCATATCATCCCTGCATGCCATTGCTACAAGAAACAGGGTTCCACAGACTCTGTGAGCGTACGCACATTACTACATGGAGACACCTTTATCTTAATGGGGAATTTCGATAGTCAGGGTCCCTTTTTCGGGAAGGGTGACCCTCCTCATTGGACATATTTCTTTACGTCAGCCACCGCCAGGGCATACGATCAATTACCCCAGACTTCCCCAAGAGCCTCCTGCACTTGCTCCCCTACATACAATGCTTTGCAATACATCGCTGGGTCATTTGGTTTCCACACTTTATCATACGGTTCACTCTCAACGGTCAGCACCTTCCAGCTCTTCCCGTGCGAAGTGGGGTTTGGAACTAGGGCAGGAAATAACGGACAATCAGTGGACATACTGTTGCCTACAAACGGAGCAGATCTCTGCTAGTGGTAGATTGCGGGTCACACATTATAAATTCCTACAACGTCTATATTATACTCCTGTCAAAATGTTTTGCTTTAAATTGAAAAGTACGGATTGCTGTGAGAGATGTGACAGATTGGGCGCAGATTTCTTACATTTGTCATGGGAGTGCCCACGAGTGAGTGAATATTAGGGTCAGGTTTTTGATGCCCTAGATCAGATGGTGCCCATTGCTGTGAACCATACACCTTTAATAGCATTGTTGGGATACATTAAATCCATTCCCAGGTCATGTCTCAAATTTCTAGCAATAGCATTGTTGTTAGCTAAACGTAGAGTGGCATGCAGGTGGGGTAGGGGGAGGGCGCCAAACTTTAAGGAATAGCTAACTGATCTAGTATACTGCCAAGACCAACTGACTCTGTATGCTGAAACACTGCCCCATGCCTCAAGACCAAGGGATATTTGAAGTCTGTTGCAGAGCTACCTTCTAGCACGCTCCTCAGACTCTCAAGTGGATTAGCCAGTGACACTGCAGTAGTGCGAAACAGTCTGGTATGTTCAGGTATAGCTGTTGCCCTCACCATTCCATAAATTGCTGATTATTGTACTGAACCCAATGAGAGCTGCGTAAGGTTGTACTTATACATTGTAATGGCCAATGGTGATCTAGGATGTGAAATAACACCACCGGATATGTTCGCATGTCTGGCCAGGAGTACTGCATTTTTACGCATGACCAACACCTGTCTTTAGACCTGAGTAGTGCCATCAATGTACCCATCTGTTGCAATGTACCTATACTTCACTCAATTAGGCTTTGAGCCATATATGTAACTGTATGGGGCCGAAGTTACCCTTTTTTTTTGTTTTACCACTGTATTATGTCTGCCGAATGTTGCTGTGAATTATACCTGTCATGTATTCATACTTTAAAAGCACAAGAATAAAATAATTTAATTTAAAAAAAAGTGTATATATTATATATTTTATGTATATGTTTAATGTATTTATAAAATATATATATATATTATTTATCATTTTTAAACATTTAAAAAAATTTAACTATGTTTATTTTAATTATATGTATTATTTACTTTATTTTACAATATTTTCTTAACTAAAAAAAAACGATATTTTTAACAACGATATTTTTGACAACAATATTTTTTTTCGATATTTTTGTACTTACCATAATGTAGATAGGATGTCGATATTCTTGACTTCGATATTCATGCTGCGATATTGTTGTAGGTCGATATTCTGACCATCGATATTCTGTCAGTGATGCGTCCAAACAATTGCTCAATCACCACTCACTTCACCAAATGCACACATCCTTTGCCAAATGCAATGGTGGGGACTAGTAGCTCTCGGGGATATATTTCTGCCAGGAAGATTTCTCGGACACTCAAGAATTGCTGACATGGCAGACCACATGACATTAGACAACTTACACTATTACAGTCTGCGCGCACAGTAAACAGCATCCATCCTTACAAATGGAATCTCTTATCTGCAAAACATTGTTCTTGGTGCTTTCTATTAGCACCAATAAACACATTACCACTAGATTATATAGATCAATACAAGAAGAGGCCCCCATGACAGTTCCATCAGCTGATATGGGTTGGAAGAAGGATCTTGAATGTTTCATTACGAATAAAGAATGGCCCTATTGCTGTGAGCAGACAGTAATCATAACCCCTAACAACACCCTGTGATGTATCACTTTAAGCTCCTGCATCAAATCAATGCCACACCCCTAACACAAATGAAACACAAATGAAACAGGATATCACTAAGGATTCTAAATGCATGAGTTGGCGTTTTGTTCCATTTAGAATGGGCATGCTTGGTGGTGAGCGACTACCAGAAAGATATTTGTCCATGTTTCCACCATGCTTGAGATTGAGATTCAGCCATCCACCATGCTTGCTATATTGGGCCACACAAAAGGACTTCCCTTTCTTGTTAGGCCAGGCTGCTCACTGTGGTCGCTTTTCTGATGGTCAAGTGTTGAGTGGCCTGAGACTGATCTCCTACTTTAAGGCATAGCTGGTGGATTTAATATATTGCAATGAGCAAAAAGAAATAAGCCTAGTCCGCCATTGCAGAATTCCCCACATATATGCCAAGGCAATTTGACCTAATCCATTCATTGAGTACTATCATGCACTTGCGGAAACTACTGTTGGTGTTTTCATTGCTGTTGGCCAGAGATACAACAATTTGGGTGTCATCAACATATGATGTAATGGAGAATACATAGGATTTGACCTGAGTAGACAAAGATTTAACATACATATTGAATAATGTAGGGCTAAGTGAAGATACCTAAGCATCTCCACAAGGCAGAGAAAAGGAGTTGGAGACAAACGAACACAAGGTTACAGTTTGTTCTCTCTCACTGAGGAAGAAACTAAATAAGGTAGTGCTTTCCCTTGTATGCCAATTTCTGCAAGACGGTCAATCATCACCTTGTATTTGACTGTATCGAAGTTGGCTGAGAGATCCAATAAGTGCTGCTTTCACATTGCTGTCTAACATGGCCCTAATTTGGTCTGTAGCTATGAGTAGAGTGGTTTCTGGGCTATGTTCACTCCTGAAACCATATTGAGTTGAATCCAGGAGCTGATTATCCTGTAGATAGGCTGATAATTGTTGATTTATCAATTTTTCAACAATTGTAGCTGGGGATGGAATCCTTGAAATGGGACTGTAATTATTTGGATCTTGGGTGTCCAGATTTGATTATTGGAGCAGCAGAAGGATAGAGACCCTTTTCCATTGTTTAGGGACTAGTCCGGTAATGAACATGGTATTAACGATAGTGATTAATTGATCAGCAATAATATCCGTTGCCAATTTGACCACTGAGGGGGGACAAGGGTCAAGAGGGGAGCCTGATTTGGTGCCATTAATGAGTTTTATTACCTGCTCCTTGTTTGGGCGGTGAGAATGGATTTAGACTTATAGGTTCAGATGGAAGAAGGTCAGAACTTTCATCAACTACTGCTGACTTAGTGTGGGGGGCGAATTTATTAAGCATCGCTTCCACTTTATTAAGAAAGCCAACGGCTAGTGTTTTACAAAATGCCTGACTGATTTCGGTAACTGAGCATTATAGTGTGTGGCAAGATTATTGCATTTTTGGCCTAATTGATTTTTTTGTGAGAAGTAGTGTGCTTTTCTTTCTCTATAGCTTTTTATATTCTGCCAGATATTGTCTGTATTTTGCCTTTTTTAGAATACTGTAGTTTACTTTCCATTTACGCTTTTGTCTCCTACATTTAAATGTGAGTGTTTTCAATCTGCTTGAAAACCAAGGTGCACACAGTTTCTGTTTAAGATGTTTCGGATTCCTCATTGGCACCAGGGTGGGAATAGTGGTATTAAGCCAATTAGAATAACTAATGGACAAGTCACCTAGGGTACCAATTGCCGGTGGTTGATATTCCATAATAAATAGGTTTAATTGCTCTGGGTGAGCCAGATGCTATGCCCTTCCATTTTTATACCTGTGTGGAGGCCTGATTTTTTCAGAAACGTTTATTTCCAATAGTATGGTGCTGTGAACAGACTATGATAATGGAAGAGGATTGAGGAAAGTTCGAGCGGGATTATTAGTAAAAAGGACATTGAGGGTGTTGCCTGTTTGATGAGTGGGATTATTTGCTTTTTGAGTGAGGCCAAAGCAAGACCAAAGGGGCATATTATCAAGAAACGGGGTTAAAATTATCGACGCTTTAGCGGCAGAAAACTGCCACTAAAGCGGCGATAATGGGCTTGATAATATGCCGCAGAGAATTTCCATAGAACCCATGTTCTGGTGTCAACATGGGCTTCTATTGGAAACCTCAAGGACATATTATCAAGCCCATTATCGCCGCTTTAGCGGCAGTTTTCTGCCGCTAAAGCGGCAATAATTTTAACGCTGTTTCTTGATAATATGCCCCAAAGTTCTTTTATGGCCCCTGTTACTTTATCATTTATTGCCTAAGAATCAAAATGTATCTCGCCTAATATAATATAGTGTTGGCATTGTGTGCATGGTGCGAGAAGGGCTGTAGCTTCCTGAATAAATTGCTGTCTGGCCCTGGTGGGCGATAGATTAGTGTTCCCTTAAAAATCTAATAATGGGTAATATTGAATGCAAAGCTAAGTGCTTCACATTCTAAAAACGTGACTGATTGTTATGAGGCTTGAAAGAAACTGCAATAACAAATGGCTAGGCCGCCACCCCTTTTACTTAGTCTATCAGATCTACAGAGAGTGTGTAACCATTTAGGGGTGGCTAATATGTCTGGCCCGGATGCAGGTTCTGCCCACGTTTCAGTTACAAAGATCATGTCAATGCGGTGGGCTTCCATAAACAAACTGAATTCTACTTTATGTTTTATAAGGGATATCGCATTGATTAATGTGCATGAAACTGCATTATAAGTACGTAGTGAAGAAGGATTAGCATCTCTTGTTTGGGTCTGGGTTGTAGCAAGTGCTTAATATGAGCCGGTGGTTTCCGGTGATTGCCACCGGCACTTAGGGGCACATTATCAAGAAACGGTGTTAAAATTATCGCCGCTTTAGCTGGCGGAAAACTGCCGCTAAAGCGGCGATAATGGGCTTGATAATATGCCCTTAAGAATTTCCATAGAAGCCCATGTTCTGGTGTCAACATGGGTTTCTATTGGAATTCTCTGCGGCATATTATCAAGCCCATTATCGCCGCTTTAGCAGCAGTTTTTTGCCGCTAAAGCGGCGATAATTTTAACGCCGTGCTTGATAACATGCCCCTTAATTTTCTACACAGGCACTTGCACAGTCTTCTGTAAGATAGTGCTGTGTGGCTAATTTAGAGATGACCACACGAACAGACAATTATTAATTCAATATACATTAAAAATGACTATTTTGTCCTGGCCAAGCCATTCTTAGAGCTTTGGGGCCTGAAATAGTCCAAATTGGTACACTTGTAGGAGTGTGATGGTTCGTAGTTGTATTGCTACCATTATCGGTAGCATGGCAGGGGCGATGTGTGGTGCAAGCTGCAATGACCTCTTGACTATAGCCGTAGCACTTATGTTTTTTACAAATTAAGCACTGGCTGTAGTAGATGATCGGAAACATACTTCTGCATGGCACTTGTGACATTTAAGGTTACAGGGCTATACAAAGCTATACATAGCAAAGTAAGAAATACAATGCTGATGCAACGGAAACTAAAGCTATCTGTCGTGAGAGGGCAATAATGTATAGTGCACATTTTTTACCTTGTCTTCCAGCCATGAAATAGACGATTAGGTTTTTTTTTCTCTGCACATCCCCCTGAACTGTTATATGGCAGAAATATTTAATCCCTGAGGTCATCAGCTTTGAACTGCATGTTTGGTTTTATTGAGCCTAACATGTTCCTTTGAGTAGGTATAACCGTGATATTGAGTATTAAAGGTTATTAAAAACAGCAATGTTAGAACTGCAGGATTCAAGTGGAAGGCCCTCGGGCATCAGTTGGATGCTTCAGAGGAGCCCCATGGGATGGCGCATGGGTATATTGCTGTACTTTGATGTGTACTATAAATTAGATGTAACCAGTGTAAAACATCTATAATGGATAAGGCAACTTTTTCTAATAGAAGCATCAATAGAGGCAAGTCTATCCATGATTATGTTTTCAGTGTGTAAATCCCTGTTGCAGAGGGGTATAAAGAATTGCACAGATAAGTAAATGAGACTGGCCATGAACACATACTTGAGTGTGTTGTGAGATGTATTTTAGATGGCTATATTTTGAGATTAGTGTTTTGTGCTAATATTTTCCAGCTTCCGTATATTTTGAACGATTTGCTTGGAGAAAATAATACATCGACTACCCTGATAAAATGTATAAACTTGCATGCAAAATATAAGAATCAAACGAGACCTACAACGAAGGGATGCAAATTGCCTGATATAATAATTGTGTCAGTGAGATGCTGCAATCTAATTTACTAGATAGAAAAAAGTATACTGTGACATCGGAGCAAAACCTTTGCTTTACAGTACATCAATAATCTAGTATAACAGAAGCTTAAATAAAGACTTTCAAAATCCAATATTTTTTCCCTGTCGAATTGAAAGTTCATGTTGCCTCGAAAGAAACAGACAAAAACCTGATTCAGCGTTTCTAGATCAAGTCTATTCTTCTTACATTTGAAGTGCCTGTCCTATAAAATAGGGGCATATCATCAACGACCGGCGATAATTATCGCTATGCGCACTTAGCGCTAGGATAATTATCGCCGGCTATCGCTTGTTTTTATCGCGGAGATAGCGCGCTATCAGTGACGCTTATCTCCAGAGCGATAAAAATACCCGAGTTAGCTGCCAAATGTGCAATTATCGCTGGGATTCCAGCGATAATCGCACGTTTGGCGCTACGTTGTTGATAGGGCATGGCATACTTAACCATGATATCCACCTTCCATTGGATATCATGGCTAAGTCAAACTAAAAGCAGGCGTAAGGAAAGAAGCGATAACCGCAGTTAGCGCTACGGGGCATATCAGCAATCACCGGCGATAATTATCGCTTAGCGCTAGGATAATTATCGCCGACTAGCGTGTTTTTTTATCGCTGAGATAGCGTGCTATTAGCAACGCTTATCTCAATAGCAATAAAAATCCTAGCGCTAACTGCCAAACGTGAGTTTATCGCTGGAAACCCAGCGATAATCTCACAAAGTTTGGCGTTAGCTTGATGATAGGGCCTCACATACTTAGCCATGATATCCACCTTCCAGATGATATCATGGCTAAGTCAGTCCTGAAGCAGGCGTAAGGAAAGTAGCAATAACAGGGGTTATCGCTGCTTTTCCTGTCGCTATGCTTCATAGCGTGGGGCTTGATGATAGGAGCGACATTTCTCCAGTCATGTCAGGTCAGGAACGACCACTTTGCATCTCATTAGAGATGCAAAGCTGGGCGTTAGGAATTTGTGCGCTAATGCAAGGTTTCACGCGATAGCGTGACCTTGCTGATCAAGCGATAAAATTATCGGCGCTTTTCGGCCGAAAACGGCCGCAAAAGCGGCGATAATTTTCTATCGCCGCCTGGTAGATATGCCCCTACTTTTCTTATCTCATCTCATTAGAGATGCAAAGGGAGGCAAAGGGTAAAAGGGTGCTAACATGCGATTTTACATGTTAGCACCCTCTTGTTGATAGGGCAATAGTTTTATGTCCGCTTTTCAAGCCAAAAAAGCGGAGATAAAGTTCTTGCTGATATGCCCCATGGTTACCACAAAAGGCATGGACATTCAGATATTTATTGTAATGAACAACAGCACTAACTCTCAATTCATTTTTGCCTGTGACTCGAAAGAATTAACATTCAAAAAGGCAAAGCATGACTTTCATGTTTCGATGTAGATGAAACTGAAGTTTACCACATTTTCTATAAATAGTGTTGAATTCTAGTTCCGCTGAATTTGTTTGCAGTGTTTGCGTTTTCTTTTATTGGAACGATTAACGTCGTAAAACAGAATTCTCGACAGTTTCTGAAAAATGTTGGGCAGCCGTCATTTTCTTTATTTCCTACTGCAGTTCATCCATAATTGAAGATGCGTTCCTAGTGATGTCCAGAACTCTTCCATTTTAGAGAAGGGTGCTATTTAGTACTCTTTTTTTTGCAAATGTGCCAGATTCCAGCTTATTTACGCTTGTTTAGTGCATGGTGCCCGCAATTCCTCCATATGCTTTATTTCCTGCATGTATGCGAGGGGCCTTTGTGGATTATCGTCTTGCAGTGTCCTTTACTGTAGTCATTTTTAAAGCTTTAGAAATGTATGCAATCCATGAGGATGGACCTGCCCTTTAAAGGACGGGCATTAAAGTGTAATTTGGGGATAGAGGACATTGCAATCAAGTCATGCCACCTGATGCCAAGGAAATGTTGTCTACAAAAATATGGGGAAAGTGTGGTCAAATCTAGAAAAGTGTAAACAAAAACACTTTCTTCAGAATTGTTAGTTGTAGTCCTTATGATGATATTCATAACAACGCCAAACACATAGAGAAAAATTACTTCAAAAACACCATAAAGAATTTGGGGATAACAGTCATCAAAATAGGAACAAAACAACATGGGGCGTATCAGCAACAAATTGCTATAATGATCGCAAAGCGTGCGTACCGCTGTTCTTCCTATCACCGGCTATCGCTGGACTTCTTCGCAGAGTTAGCGCGGTATTACCAACGCGTTTCCCAAAGGCCATAAGAAATCCAGCGATAGCGGTGAAAAGCGCCAATATCGCATGAAAAACAACGATATCTTCTGAGAGCTAATGATGAGCTTGTAAATATGGGAGTGTGGATTTAACCTGCCAATCCAACTCCTATACATGGTTAAGTCAGGTTTTGAGGAGACGTAAGGATCCGGCAATACCCGCGGTTAGCGGGAGTTTCAATATCGCCTTGCAAATCTTGTTAAGACAGCGCTGTTGTGTTAGCGCTCTCTTGCATGTTGAACCTTCGACAGCACGCCTACTTTGCATCTCATTAGCGATGTTCATGGCTGGAATGAGATGCGGTACAAAAACGGCTGCTAACATGCGTTAATGCATGTTAGCGCCGCATTGTAAATAGGGAGATGAAATTTTCGCTACTTTTTTGGCTTTTAAAGTCAAAAAAGCGGCGAATTGACCCTTGATAATATACCCCCATAAACTGTAGGAAAAGAATAGCGTGAGAAAATTGGAGAAAACATTTGGTGATAGTATGTGCTTTACCAATCCCAAACAGGAAATTTCAACTACTCTCAGTAACACAGTAAAATTATGTGTGCACAATTTGCTTTCACAGATTTATGTGACATTTTTGTGAGAATTACATATATTACACAAAATGCTAATATAGCACTCAGTGCTATATTTTAGTGTAACATGTGTTTCACATCTACTTTAGAAATAGGGATCAAGTTTGTGCAAAAATAATAGTGCCAACATCACAAGCACATAAGTGACAGTCACTCGCATTCTGGTCATTCTTACCCTTGTCCTGCTTCCACACTATAATTTTGGCATAAATATGTGACGTGTCATAATGGCATGATTTTGCAGATATGACAAAAATAATATGAGACTTCCAAATTACATGAATTGAGCCAGCATCATTTAAATTTCACCCAGGTATTGCCAAAATCACATCCAAATACAGAAACAGATGCAGGCACCAGAACTCCAAAAAGGGTTTAACCTCCAAAATATCATCACTGTCAAAATCGGATTCAGTGGAAAAAGAGTAAAAAATCCTGAGTGGTTGCATGAGAATGCCTATGTACCACGCATGGGGCATCTGTTTGACGCAAAGTTGCACAACTCACTATTTGTTTTACTTTAAGGCTAATTTACAGTGCAAATAAAGTTTTACACAGGAACGTAAATGCTATATATACACTTTGCACTTGTTTTTGTTACTTTTTGGGATTGTGCACTGGCATAAAATGTGGATAAAACTGCTCCTATGTGTTTTATGGCAGTTCAAATTCAGGTGCAAATGGGAGTTTGCCGATGAATTATGTTGCAAATTGTACATGAAAAACTACATAAAGGGCAAATTTCACCATTCACATTTTGAAAGGAAAACCTAGCAAACTGTGAAAGTGAAATCTGTTTGTATGGAGACCAAGACTAGGACATTTAATAAAGATATGTGTGAGAAACCAGGACCTATTTGCAGTGTCCCCCTATATTTTGCCCCCATTTGACCTACTTGATGCTAGTATTATGACTCTGATTGTGCCCTGGGGAATGCTAACTAGACCCAGGGCCTGTGCTCTGATTAAAAGTACATGGTAATTATGTATAATTATAATTGGTACTAACATCCTACCTGTAAGGTACATCAAGTCTGCTGGGTCATGTAGGTTTAGTAGCCCAGCAGACTTAATGTACTTAAGTGTGCACTACTGTGGTGCCTGTTGTCATTTTAAAAGCCAGCCCTGCCTTGCAGGCTGTTTTTGAAGAAGAACTATATGCAAATCTGACTTTGGAATTAAAGGTACTATCAAAGTAGTAAAATACCTTGGGGCAGATTTATGAGCCCCTTGCGCCACTTTTGCGTCACTTTTAACATGGGAAAAGTGACGCAAAAGGGGCGCAAGGGGCTCATAAATCTGCCCCCTTATATTTACATATGTCACCCTTAAGGGCTCCCATAGGTGCCCTTAGGGTAGGCTGCCTTGTAAATATATTCAGGGACATTATAAAAGATGTTTTATATGCCCTGGTGAGCGGCACACTGCCAATTTCGTTCTTCCCCGTTGTAATGCATTGGCTTTATAGACTAACGTGGGAATATTTAAATAAAGTATAACAATTGTTTCAAATGAGCTAAATATATAATTCAAGGACTTCAAAGAATGGTTTTGATAAATCCAAAAACTTGCCATTGTTAGACTTGTTATAATTGTTACAGAAAATACGTTATAGAACTATCTTTTCTGTGAGCCAAAATCCAGCCTTCCAGCAGCCCTTCTCCGATTGGTCAGTCTCTACCAGGCTGAGAAAAGTTGTCTCAATGGAGTGTGAAGTGGCCTGCTAGAAAGACAAAGGATTTTCTGTGGGATGATAATTTAAACTGCTGAAGCATAAAGCAGGATGGGGTTGGAGTAGCCAAATTGGTCCTCAAATAGGGAATGACACTTTAGCACAGCACAGCCTCAACCCCATCCTGCACCTCCAGCCACACAAGAGCCCCTGTGATTGGATTAGTGAAGGGATGCGGAAGGGGAGTGCTAAAGAGACGAGACGCTTAGCCACACCAGTGGGTTGGCTGAGCCGGATCTAACTCTTCAGGAGAAACATTCACCATTTAGGATTTTGGAGGAAGTGGTCATACCTAAGGGTGGTACCTGCCCAGGAATAGTGAATAACTATGGCAGAGTTGCCAATCAACTCGGATTTGCTGCCTGAAACAACAAGGAGAATAAGGACTGCTCTACTGTAACCCTGATCTGCACCCAAAGGACTGCACTCTGAAGCACTGCACCTGCTCCACTATCTGTTTCTACAGCCCCAAGGACTTTTCCTGGCTTCACAAGGACTAAGGAGTGGACTCCCTGAAAGCCACCTGCATCATCTCTTCGAAGACGTACCTATCCTGGAGGGTGTTCAGTGGCCTTTTAAGGATTTAGCTAGGTGCATTGTGGCGATTGTAGTCCAAACATCGCAAGGACTATCTCAGAGCTTCCTGCAGAAGTTTGAAGCAATCTTTGTAAAAAGCTCCAAAAATGACCAGGTGCATTGTGGGAGCTGCAGTCCCAGACCCCAAGAGGCAAAACAGAGCTTCTGAACCCCTGGCTGGTGCTGTGGACCATTTTCTACATCAAGAAAGACTTCACATCAACAGGTTCTTTCTTCCTTGATACCCAATAAAATAAAACATGACGACACAAAAAATAGAAACACTTCAGGAAGTAAGTGTTAAGAACTCTTGTCTCAGTCCCGGTCTAGAGCGACCTTTTTTTTTAACCCTTTGAGCGCTATTTGCTTCTAATCACTAGTTTTACTTTTAATCTTTAAAAATGAATATCAAGGGACCGTGGCCATGATAGCAGAGTGAGCGTCTGTGTATTCTGGTCCCTCTGTTCCACCCCTGATTAAATAAGGTACATCCTCTGTGCTCCTGCTTCCTGAGATGTGGATTTGATGCCCTTGACCCCCAGGGCCAGTGGGACCTTCTCAGCTCCCCGAGTTCGTGTAGCTGGGCGGACGAGACGGTGAATGCCGATAGTGGGAGCGGCAGGCCAGGCGGCACCGGGAGAGTGGCAGAGACCTGAGACTGGCAGTCAGTGGGCCAGAGGGGTGCCTGAACCCTGTGAGGATGACCGGGGGTGCCGGTGCCCATCGGGCAAGCCCAGAGCAAGCGCACGCAGAGAGGGGCAGACCTGATGGCCCCCAGCCCCATGGACGATGTCTGGAGACTCCGGAGACAGGCAAGGCCCTTAATCCCGGGCCAGTGAAGGCAAGAGTAAATCGGTGGGCTGCCACGCTTACCGAGTCCTGCCCGGCCTGGACACAGCCTGGCACATTTGCTGCACACCTTATCACGGGGGGAAGACTGGATGTTCCGAGCCCTCCGGGGGCTGTGATTGCTGTTGGGACACTCAGGCCTAGGAATGAAAGCTTGTGGGCGGTGCCTGTCACGTGAGCAGACAGTCAGACCCGGCGGTGGGGGGGGCCTGGTGGGCCACGGGGCAGAGGAGAGGGCAGGTGCAGGAGGCATGTTTGGTGGAGCTTGTGGGCTCTTCGAATGGCCCAGGCCAAGGAAACAAAACTCATGAGGCAGTACACAGTGGACCAACTAGAAACAAGGCCCTGGGCTGAGGAGGACGACAGGGTGGGAGGTGCCCTCCCCACATAGAGTGTAATGAATCCTCTACTCAACTGTAAGGGGCACACGCATGAAGGCAGACCGCCAAGACAGATATAGATCTGGCCTAAGCACACCAGGTGAGTGAGATGCAGTGGGAGATGGGAGAGGCAGCCCGGTCATCAAAGCACACAGTCAAGGTTCCTAAGGGGCACATGGCCCTTCCTCCCCCATGCAAAGTCCAAACAGCCAGGACTCCCAACACCACTGAGAAGGGGCACCCCTCAGTACAGTTGGGTCCCCAAATACGTGGGGACCCTGTTTTCGTCCCACAGGGAAGACCTGCAGCCGATAAAGAGGGGTCTGCCACAGTATCTACCGGGGGTACGGAGGGATATCTCGGACATTCGGAGACAGAGTGGATGCCCTAGAGGGTCATTAGAACACCAGGGAGGAGGAAATCGAGCAGTTCAGGCAAGAACTCATCTGACCAGCAGATAGACCTTCAGGCCCACACTGAGGACCTAAAAAACCGATCAAGGTGCAACAACATCTGAATCAGTAATGCCCCGACGTCCGTGTAAGCAGGGAACATAGAGGACTACGTCACTGCTCCCTTCGCCCAGACCTTGGGGGACATATAGGCATCTGACTAGATAGAGTTCATCAAGTAGGCCCCCCCGAGCCACAAACCTGCCCCCCGAACAACCTAGCCTGTGTACACAGCTTCCCCTTAAAGGAAAAGATCCTTCGCAAGACCAGAGATGCCAACACTTTTGGGACCATCTGCATCAATTTTTTGAGAACCTCTCAGCGATCACGCTGAAGAAGCGGAGAGAGTTCCACCCAGTGACTGCCTATGTCCGAAAACCTAGTAAACGTGCGGTCATCTTTTTCGTTTGGTCTTCACCTGGGAAGGGAAAACTCACCAACTGCGCTCCATTAGGGCTGCCTGTAATCTCCTTCAGATTGAGCTACCAGAGGGGCCCCCACGAACGCGGTGAGAACAGGAACCAGGACTGGCCAATGGACAGAACTGTGATTGGCAATCCCAGGGCAGAGGTCTCTCAAAACTGGCTCCAGATGTGATGGCCCAAGAAAGGAAAGTGGTCCTGGAGAGTCTTGTGGGAGACCTGGCACAGGGACATGCTGACTGTGATGCCCGAACTGCACCTCAGACACAGTAGGGGCACACGACAAACGCTATCCGGGGCAGAGAGGGGACTCCCACAGAGACGTATGCCCACCCCAGACCCCATCTTTTGGTTTTCTCCAGGAAAGGTTTGGGTCATCCAGATTGCCCCATCCCTTCCTCGGACTTTGTTCTTGTTTCTTGTTCAAGTATGTCTGTTTGTTGTGTACTGAGCTATAGCACCACAGAGGGTCTCAAAGTCTGGGAAGCTAAGGTTTTAGAGGCAGAAGCTCTCACACCCTAGGGGATCATGTCACACCATAGTACAGCCCAGGTTGCAGAGAGACCGGCAGATGGCCATTAGTAGGATCAAAATGGCTGGAGTAGTGATCCTAATTTCCAGTAAATTTCAGGGATCGATTGGCCCTAAATGAATCAAACTCAAGGCCGCCTCCAGGTATACCAAATACGGCTAGGCACTCAAACAGTCACCCTGGGCTCCCTGTACATACCTAACAATGGGCAGGAACATTTCATTTGTGCTGCACTGGTGGAGGCCCTCACATTCCAAGACAGGCTGGGGCGGGGCACTGTCAGAGGAGGGGCTGGCTTGGATGAGGGAGGAGGGATTGATAGACCTATGGAGGGCATTTCATCCCCACACAAGTGATCACACATTCTTCTCACATGCCCACAAATCATATGCCCGATTAGATTACTTCCTAATGACCCGCGACCTCCAGAAATTACTCCGCTCAGTGGTGAAAGAAATGAGAACCCTCTCCGATCATTCAGTGCTCATACTTGAGATCCATAATCCCCAACAGAGAGATGAGCGATGGCAATGGAGACTTCTGGGAACGCAACTGCACAGACCAAAAGTGGTCAAGCAGATCAAGAAAGCTATCGCGATTATCTGGAAATCCACAACACTCCCAACACGCATACATCCATTCCCTAGGATGCGCTAAAGGGGAGAGCTCATAGCTATCTCAGCTGTCTAGATCTAGACAGGGCAGAATACTCACTCTTGCGCCTCAAACATTCGTTCTACGTGAACAGGAATAAAGTGGAAAGTTCCTTGCTACCAAACTTCAAGCCCAGCGGCAGGCCAACAAAGTGAACTCCCTCCTGTCAGGAGACGGAGATCTAATAGAAGGCGATGCTCAGATAGCAGCTCGCTTTAGAGAACCCTACGCGACCCTGTACTCGGACCAACCTGTCCCCCTGAGACCCTACTGCGCTATCTCTTTACCGCTGCTACGACCAGCTTAACTGATGCCCAGGCAGCCTCCCTTGATGACCCGAATTGTTTCAAGGAGATCATCTCAGTCATTCCCAGGCAGAAACTCTTGAAATCCCTGCGTCCGGATGGTTTCTCTTTGGGCTTTTATAAAGCCTTCTGCTCCGGGCTAGCCTCAGTCCTCATTTGGCTCTTTAATATCATTGAAAACCTGGCCACTTTCCCAGCTTCAATGCACAAAGTGACTATAGTTGTTTTCGCCCAGCCCGGGAAAGACAGACGCGTGTGCGGTAATTGTCACCCTAATTCACTTTTGAATGTGGACGCAAAACTGTTCACGGAAATCATAGCAGCCCACCTTAACCCCTTAATGCAAGACCTGCTAGGCCCTGACCAAGTGGGTTTTGTCCTGCAAAGACAATGCGTGGACAACACCAAAAGGTTCTTAGGCATCATAGATAAATCTCACCATAGGGAGGGGTCCAGCATGTTGCTTTCAGTGGACACAAAGAAAGCCTTCGATCGGGTCCACTGGCCCTTCCTGAACTCAACACTGACACACAGGGGGCCCGATTCACAGAACTAACTTAAGACAAAATCCTAAACTTACTACCATTTTGGTATTCACAGAAGGCACTTACTCATTTTGGTATTCACAGAAGGCACTTACTCATTTTGGTATTCACAGAAGTTAGGAGTCCTAACTTTAGGACTCCTAAATGCCTTCTGTGAATACCGAAAGTCTTAAAATTAGGATTTTTCGCAGTTTAGTAGTAGTATAGTTAGGACTCCTAACTTTAGGACTCCTAAATGCCTTCTGTGAATACCGAAATTCTTAAAATTAGGATTTTTCTCAATTTAGTAGTCCTAAGTTTATGCCCCTCAGTGAGGTGTCTGGGTTCTGAATGAATCTCCAGAAGTCCCAGGCCCTCATCCTCACGGTTCCCCCTCCTATAGTTGCGATGTTGAAACAGACCTACATGATCTGTTGGTCAACCTAGTCCATCCCACACCTGGGAGTTTAACTGTGCCCGGCGCTGGAGGGAACAAATATCCCAAATTACCGAAAGCTGAAAAACGAGTACGCACCTAACTGGACGAATGGCGGCACTACACGCTGTCCCTGTTGGGCTGCGTCGCATCCTTAAAGATGATCACCCTCCCTAGAAAACTCTTCTTATTCTAGGCCCTGCCCTTGACTCCTCCAGATGGCATGATCTCGGCCCCAGCAGGCTGCGCTCCATCACTTTATCTGGGCTCGCAATTGGCCCAAGATGAGCAAAGAGCAAAGCTGACTTCTTCCGGAAGAGGGCGGACTCGGTGTGCCCTGCTCGATCCGGTATTTCCAGGAAGCCCAACTCTGATACCTAGTTGAATGGTCTAGAGTGGAGTCAGAGAAACACTCACTGTTCATGGATAGGGATCTAGCGGGGACCTCATTGAAGAAAGTTCCCTTTCCCCCTTGGGCACATCAGGCACCCAGCCTCTACATCTCCCCAGTCACAAACTACCTGCTGAAGGTGTGGGACAAGTGCACTCACATGGGAAGATTGACCACCTTTCCTTAGACAATCCTGCTTTCACACTCGGCACCGGGTTGTCCTTCCAGGTGTGGTGAGAAGCAACTTGCAGAGGGGTGCGCACTTCTTTGACCTAGAAGGCCCCATTATCTTTTCTACTCTAAAGAAGGACTACTCCATCCCTGAGGATGAAAGGTTCCCATACCTCCAAATTAGACACTGGCTACTGCACCTATTGCTTTGAAAGGGAGTGGAGTGACCACTGATGCTATATGAGAAGTGACTCCAAGGTAAACACTCAGACAAACGCCTTATCTCAGAACTATACACCCTCCTTCGTCCTGCACCGACTGAGGACAAATTCCCAGCCCAGAGGCACTTCTCCCAAAAGGAGTGGCACAACATATTCCACAGAGCAAGGCATACCACCTATAACTCATTGAGCAACGAACCAGCCTTAAAAATCAACTCATACTGGTGCCTAACCTCAGTGAGGCTTCATCGGGGGAACCCAGCACACAGCGGCAACTGCTGGCATCAGTGGAGGGCAAAGGGCATGCTCACCCACATATTATGGGACTGTCCAAAGATAACATCGTTCTGGAACTTGGTCCTCGATGATATAGATACCCACTTCTCCACTCAGCTCCCTAGATTTCCATCATACACTTTGCTGGATCTCCCGAAACCTATCACTTATCCCATCACATAACACAGGGGGAACCAGATAGGCATTGCGCCGGGGGCTGCTTATCAGGCCATTATATCACTTTGGGGGTCCACCACCACATTAGCACTCCTAGGGTGGCTACAGCGCCTCTGGGGCTTCCTGGGGATAGAAAAACTCACACTTACACTCACATCCCGGGGTGACACATTCAGAACTACCTGGCGATCCTTCATAGCACTGTTATCCAAGGAATTTAGAGAGCTTGTCTGCCCTCGCTACTTGCTATTACCAAGGCTCACTGATCCAGACTCTGACAAAAGTGAGGAGGGCAGCTAAGGACGACTCACAACTAGAACCCTTGACACTGCACATTACACAGCTATTGGTACTGGGGAGGGTGAGAGGGAGTTCTTAGGAAGGAAGGTTCTCTTTTTCTCCTTTTCTTTGGATTGAAAAGTTACACTTTGTACTGGCAATGCAGAGGGACTTCCTCTAGCATCAAAAATTGTTTCTATTGTGAGCAAAGCTGTGAAAAGTAACAGATTTAAACCATAAAAATTAATTTCGCTGGTTCCTTACATTGGATGTGAGTTATTTTGGTGTCATTTTAATCATACAGTAACTTCCTATGTTCATAAATTGGTGTTGTGTCTTACAGGCACATGCATCATCATAGGGTTTTGCGATTCCTTAATTGCGATTATTAAGGAATCGCAATTTAGGAATAGCAAAACCCTATGCATGTAGGAATCGCTAAAGAAATAGCGATTCCCACAAATTCCTTAATTGCGACTAGCAAATTGCGAGTCGCAATTAAGGAATGTCTTCCCATTCATTCCTATGGCCCATAGGAATGAATTGGAGATTGCGGTAGCAATTTGCGAGTACCAGTAGGTACTCGCAAATTGCTCCCGCAATTTCGATGGTGCAAGGGTGTCAAAATGACACCCCATTGCACCCATGTATGTTAACTCTGCACATATGTTGCATACACACATGCTCTAAGGGCATGTGTGTGTGCAACATGAAACTTAGAAAAATGCAAATAAGTGAATTTTTCTAAGTTTTCGCAAATTACCGTGAAGTCCAGCTTCATGGTAATTTGCTCACGCTAATAGCGAAATCGCTATTTTTAAAACTGTAATGCATTGCATTTAAGGAATCTCAATTAGGGATTCCTTAAATGCAATCGCTATTTAAGGAATCGCTATTTTGAGATTCCTTAAATAGCGATTTGTGCATTTGGGATGATGCATCCCAAATGCAAAAATACCGGTCGCAAAGGGGCAGATTCTGAGAATCTGCCCGTTTGCGACCGGTTTTGTGCTTGATGCATGTGCTGTTAGTCATTTAATGTATTGGTGTTTTTGAATGCTTAACACACTTGTCTCCTAATTTAAGCCTGCCTGCTCATTGCCAGCTTTCCAAGGATTGAGCTAAGGAACAATTTATTTAGACTTTGACTGGACCTTTTATTGTGTTTGTGGCCTTATTACTAACGGTAGGTCTCTACTTATCACTCCTAATAAACCACTTACCAACAAAATGGTAATCCCGAACCCATTGAACACTGTAATATAAACCATGAGACTCATATTGATCTCATTACTGTAAAAAGTACCCTAGAGTTATGTAATTATGAGACAGTGGGAAGTTATATGAGAGTTGAGAAAGTCTCTGAACCTTTCTCCAACTGCATGTCTGCAAAGACTGGGCATTTTCCAATGCATCGGACTCGTCTCTTAGTTCGTTAGAAGTGACACATTGATCATGCTAAGAGAATTTTTACAGGCCACTGCATTTCATTTGAAGGGAGTTTCCCTCAGCAACATTAGGGGGCTTTTTTATGAGAGGCCTACGCAACCGGACCTTAACTTTTTTTGACGTTTAGGCGGTGCAAGCCTCTCAATCATATCTATGAGGCCACACAAAGCCACTTTGCCTGGCTTTGCATGGCGTCATAGATATGGAATCAGACAAAGCAGTGCACCAGGGATATGTTCAATAGGCGTTGCGTTGGGTTTTACCACTCAACACCCATAGATTTTGACGCTGTCGCAGATTTACTTACTCACGTAAACCTGGGACAGCAGTAAAACCTTATGCCTCCCCAGAGCAGGTATAATGAGGAGAAATATTTGTATTTCTCCCCGCTTTTTCCTCTTTGCACCTCTCTGGATTGTTTTTGTGCAGGAAGGGGTAACACAGACACCCTTGCACCATGGTGCAAGGGAGCCAGCATTGGCTCTAAGCAGCAAATTGTGCATCAGCACAGGGGGAAAGGACAGAAATGCACCATAATTTATAATTCCTGCCCTTCCACATTGGTGTAACACAGCACATCAAGAAGACTTGCTGTGCGGCCCTACGCCAATTCCCCGTTAAAATGAGGGCCCTAGATTTTTTTCCTGGTACAGAGCCCTAACCTTTGGTAAATGCCATACTTATGAAGTACCTGTCTCCTTGAGATAGTTTGCACACAGCAGTGCAAGATAATCGTCCAATCCTGCAGTGACCCTCTCTCTCTCTCTCTCTCTCTGCAACACAATCTGCAAAAATTGTTAAATCAACCATCGGCCAAAAAGATTAAGCGTCCGTTGCTTGCACTTTCCTTTTTTAGTTGAAGCGTGCTATCTCTCCAGTTCTGTTTTGACATTTGCACGGCCAAATGACACTTATATACAAGCAAACGTTACCACTGCACCATTCTCAGTCATTGAACATTTTGTTTTTACTGGAGACGAGCTTAATGGTGAGAAAAAATCTATGTAAAATGCATGTAACTCATGAAAACATGCATTTTACAAGAAATGCGCTTGGGAGGTTAATTGTGTAAAAATAGCATGCAGGATATTTTCATACATACATAAGACACCTTCTTGGTGTATTTCCTGTACACTTCCAACAATCATGCGGTGAGGATTTCTACCACAGTAGATGCAGCTGTGAAATTCATGTAACTTCACAGTGTTCGCACGGCTTTTTCTGTTCACACCTTATAGCGGTGAAATTTAATTGAAAAATTATGATTAGGACAAAAACAAAAATGACATAGCATATGTAAAACCTATCTTTTCGTAAAATAAAAATCCATTGTCATTCTTTACACTGATTAGATTAACGAATTACAATTAAAGTTAAGCGTTTGTATTTCTTGCACACCAATGTTGCCACCAATGTCAAACTTCAGGTGCTCTAAATCCTGGTGGCCTATCTGTAGATGTCACCTCCTTCAGCTCACATTAAGGGCCCCCATTTCATTTGATCGGGCTGCACTCTAATCAAAATGTCGAAACTCAACGACTTTGGTGCAAAATGAATTAATTTATTAGTCTTTATCCTTTTCAGGCTTCCAGCATCAAAATGCGTCTTAATTAAACAAATGCATTTCATCCCGTGCTATTTAGGACTTTTTCAGGGCTAAAATTATACATTGAAAGCGATATTCTTATAAAGTTATTTTATTATAAATTAAAAAAGTTAGAATAATAATTATAGCAGAAATGCAATATTCCTTTATGAGTAAGATATAGCATTTCCTATCACTTATCAATTTGTTCAGTCTTTTCACCTGCATCGTCTTGGGTTAGCAGCATTTGCAAATCTTGATATAAATATTTCACACTGATAAGAGACCAGTATTTGCACTCCAAAATCTACCACAAATTTTGAGTGACCACTTTGGTCTCATATGGTCAATCGTTGCCATTTTTGTACATCCAGCACACTTTAAGGAGGCATTAACACAATTATATATTAAAAGTCTTGACATGTGAGTCCACGGCTCTCCTGCAATATATGAGTCAGTTCCCCGACTTAAGTCCATTCACTTCACTCATTAACCAAAATATTATTCAACAATTAGTATGTGATTACTTCACATTAAACATAATTTCTCCACTGGAGACCAACAACCGAGAGGACAGCTAAGTTTGCCCTAAATTTGGTATGCTCAATATGTGCATTAGTGCCTGTTTAGAGGAGCACCATAACATTAGATATTAGTCAGGACCAAGCCTGCAAATAAAATTCCACAGCTCTACTCGGAGCTCCGCAAGTGGTGGAATGCATTAGATAAATGAAGTTTGCGGTGATTTTCGGTGCCAGATGCTTGTCCGCAGTGTGCAATCATCGGGAACGGCACCATGCACAGCGCAAGCTGGCTCTGCTTCCTTTCTGCCGCTCAAGTAGACTTTTACTCGAGCTGAAGCTTTCTCAACGTGAACGGACAGTTTCTCAACGCGAGCAGTTACGAGCATACAGGACCACTCGCAATGAGAAATCGAACCGCCTGCATTGAGAACTCTTGCCGGAAGGTTGATTTTCCACTGTTGCTCTCGCCAACTTGACTTTGCCGAACGCGAGCGAGGAAAACAACTTTGCTCTATGGAGTGGGGTTTTTAAGAACTCTGCGAGCTCCGCGTAACGCGGAGTGTGGAAAACTCTGCAAACTCTGCGAGAGGAGCAGAGTTCACCGCCCAGACTTAGTCCGGACTTCACTTACCAAAACGCTTTATCACACTTCTTCTTGTATTCCATGCTCAAGTGTAGTGCCATTTTGTGCTCAGTTTACACATGTAGTATTTGCAGCATCACTAATAGGAAGGCATTTCATTACGGTGCAGGATTCTAGCCAGAATTTCAAGTTATGCCTACACCATTTTGCCCTGATCATTGTCTGAAACTGTGGACCCAAAATTGCATCAGAGGAAACCCTTTTAAATCCAGAAATGCTGGTACAAACATACACTGGCACCAGTGAAATGACATGCATTCCAGCCCCAATAGAGACTGTGGGGTTAGATTTACAAAAGCATTAATGCATTTACATGTATGTAATAACTCTTTTATTGTAGTCTTACATGCCTTTGCGAATCAGCATAAAGAGTTTAAGTCCCTTTGAAAATTGCCATTAGGGCAAAGTCACAATAGAGACTGTGGGGTTAGATTTACAAAATCATTAGTGCATTTACATGTTTGTAATAACTCTTTTATTGTAGTCTTACATGCCTTTGTGAATCAGCCTAAAGAGTTTAAGTCCCTTTGAAAATTGCCATTAGGGCAAAGTCATTTCTATTTGTACTAACTGTTTTTGAATATTCTTTGAGTATTCCAATTGTATTTCCATTTGAGATGTTTTGGGGCCAATTCACAAAGGTGTATGAGAGTACCTCAATGAGTACAAGGAATGCCTTTGTGACTAGGCCCATGTTTCTTTCTTCAGCTGCCAGTTCTGCACTGTTGGATTGATTCTATACTAGGCCTGGGCTAAATTTCCGTTCCGCTAGCGGAAATTGCGATAATTTGACATTTTCGCGTTCTGTGGAGAGTGCGAAAATGTCAAAATTACCACATTCCGCAGCTTAGCGATAATTTGTTTCTTGCTCGCGCTGTAAAATAATACATTCTCGCGCACGCGCGATCGCCTTACCTGAATCCCCGCGTTCGCCGACAAGTTTTCCCGATCCGGTCGCGTTCTCCACGAGATGTTGGATTGTTGGTAGCCATTTGCGCTGTCTCGCGACAGTTCGCGCCCGCATTAATGTTATTGGTATCGCGATCAAGTCTTTCTTCTCGCGATCATGCACCGCGAGAAGAGTGAAAATAAGTTGGCCGCGCCCGCGAGCAACCGCATGGGTAAGTTGTCGAGCCGCGACCACGCAGAAAATACCGCGAACGGGCGGGAAAAAACTTCTGCATCTTCGCAATATTTCCGCGTGTTTGCGGAGATTTTGAACATTTTCGTGATAATTTGCGAAAGTCACTTTCGCAAATTCCGCCCACCCCTATTCTATACCAATGAAAACATATAGGTGTACTGGAAAAGCCTTTGTGGTCCGAGGTTTATGCAATCGTGCTTTTCTAAAGGAATTATACATAAACTATTCAAAGCTAGAATGGTAGTTCTTTACTTTCCAATACGATTTCAACATTTTCTAATTAAGAGATGTAATACGTGTCATTCCTCCAGGAAGATACGCAGCCCACTTATGTATGCAATATGAACCCCTTACGGCACATGTCATAGAATATTTATTTGAATTTTATATGTGCTGGATTTTTGATAACAAGGAATAAGCTATACTTTGAGGCAGCATAAATGTTGCTCTGCTTTGTTGACTTCAAAGAAAACGCGTTTGATGTGCTGGATCAAACAAACACCTGCCTTGCAGGCAGCTGTGCTGTGCACTTATCTCTGATTATTGCATTTTGAGATGTTTCCAGCTTCAGCAAATGACAAATTAGAGAATTTTTATGAATACTGTTATATAAATCCCACTATATTAAAAGTGTTTCTCTGCACAAAAAGTTCAGCTCACAAGCCATGTCCATTATAAAGATTTGTCCCCTTCCACTGCAAGAAAGCAAGTCAAACGTGGTCTAGTTTGACTTTTTTCTCTATTGAAAGTCGCTAGATCGTCTGAAGTTCTTTGCGGATATTCACAGGTGTCACAGAGACGTGTCACACTTTCAAAAGACTCATCAATTCACAAGAAGTACATTTATTTCTCGGCCATCAACACAACCCTGAGTCGATGCAGTCCATGGCATCTTCAAACAAACAATGGCGATACCGCTGACAGACAAATGATGAAACTAAATCAAATATAACTGCAACTCATTCTGTCATCAATTCATCCGGCCGAAAGGAGGAAAGGTGTAATGAAGTATCATTAAACGTACAGACGATTTTTCATCAATCTACAAGATAATTTCACAAGCAGCCTTAAATCGTGATTTTTACACAAACCAACTTGGTCATTTTTTCATCATTGCTTATTTCATAGTTTATTTGATAGGGTAGTTTACATTGTCGGATTTGACTCTTAACAATAATGTATTGATGGAGTAATGATGACAATATTGCCAATATGTAAAGGTATGCACAATTCTAGTGTCTTTTATTTGCTGCGTATCATATTTTGAGTCATTATTTTTTTATGCTTATATTGAGCACATAACTTTATCTTGTTGGAAACTTGGTTCAAGCAGAAACTGTCTTGAAGAAACCGCCATCTTAAGAAACGTCTTCTATTCTAACAGCATTCATTGCACACTTTGCAGAAATGTACGTAGGTATTTTGGGAGCATTTTTTTACTCAAGCTGCATACCTCGTATACGTTTGCCTTTTGGATGACTGGACTGTCAACAGTCGTGATAAACAAAATACGTGTGCTAAAATTTACTCAGGGTGGATGGTCAAAATAGGTGTTTTGTGACAAAAAAAGCATAGCCAACGTCTCCATTTTGACATAGACGTCCTCGTAAAGCATGTAAAACCCATGATTTTCATGGGAATTATATTGAGTATATGAACAAAAAAAATTAGGTAACTTTTACCAACCCTAGTCTTCTGCAGTATGCTTAGCCATTCTCAGCATAACCCTGACCTTAACAACGAACAACTTAAGGAAACATTTTGTGGCTGATTACGAAGTCCCCGGTCGGCCCACCAACAGCTCGTTGTAGGCGGTTCTACTGCTGACAGACCTTCGGTGGGTCCCCCGTATTATGATACTGGCAGTCGGACCTACTGCTGTGGGACGCCACACCACCACCCCAACCAGGATCATAGATCCCGGTGGTGCGGCGGTTGGAAGGTGCATCCAGGAATAACGGCGGTATTAAGGCAGGCACTGCTGTCGGGAATTGGATATCCCTTTCCACAGCAATTTCATAGTGGGAGCCCCGATATGAAAAGGCAGTCGGAAATTAATCTGGGGGACCCAAACAGGGCCCCAGCACCTGGAAAAGTGTCCCTGGGGGCACATCTAGGTCCGATCTTCTGTGACACTTACCTCTGTGCACCGGGTGCCATGCACGACATGGTGAATGGCACACAAACATGCAGGAGGTGCTTCACGGCATCGGCGTGTGCTGCATCCCTTTCCAAGGGCCGCAGCATGCCCCGACGAGCTTCTGACCACCCTTAGTGATTTTCAGACCTGAAAATGCACTTTGTCTTATTTTCATGGTGCATTTGCTCTGCATGAGTGTTTGTTAAATTCTGAAAATGCTGTAATTTATGCTGGAATAACTAGCCTCGGCCCGTGATGATAAGAGTGGTGGGGCCGGTCAGGGGGGGGATTTTGACGGATGATGATGAGGGAAAAGTAAATAAATAATTAATTTTCCCTAGTCATCGTCCATCAAAAGATAGTAGTAAACCTAGGAGCATATTCACAAGGACTCATCTCCAATTTATCTCCACCTTAACGCTTCAATAGTGGAGATAGACCTAACCATTCACAAGCTGGTACAAACTGCAGACATCGCCAGTATTCCCGCGATAACTGCCCCAAAATTTATCACTATGGTGGACACCACCAACTAATCCTAATGAGATGCAGAGTAGGCGTTCCCATGCAAAAACACACCAAAAAACCACAACACCACTTTCACAACGAACTGCCAGATCCGCGAAGCGAACCAAAAACAGGCAATAGGCCTGGGTAGCCTCAGCTATTTAACACTGCGCAGGAACAGCTGGAGACAAAGCAAGGCCTCAACGCCATAGCCGGATTCCTGGCCATGTTGGGGGCAATCGACTGCACACATGTCCCACTTATGCCTCCTGCAGATACTGCACACCACTACCGTAACAGAGAGCATCAGCATTCCATCAATGTGCAGGCAATAGTGGACCACCAGGGACTCTTCACCAATGTCGTCGCCAACTACCCAGCCAGTGTGCATGATTCCTTCATCTTCCGACAGACCATCATCAACCAGCGCTTCCAGGATGGCACATATGGAACGGGACTGCTCGTTGGTAAGTGCCAAATCAACACATCACACACCCCAAAGCCACCAACACACAACGCACAACTGTGGGAATTCACACGTGACCAAGCCACATACAACATGTCAAATTACAGGACCACCTACCAAACCTAATAACACCACTCCATGGTCATCCTGGGCTACCCCTGCACCCTTTACAGATATTTCATGGCACCACAGTCACATAAAAGCTGAACGTGTGGAGATGCAGAATGCAGCCATGTGCGAGGATGCAAGTGACCCGTGAGTGGGAATGTACACAACGAGAAGTGAGGCGTGGATGTGCAGGACAGACATGGCTATGTAAACCACTGATATGTCCATGCAGACCACAACTACTGGTGACTGAAGATTAGTGAGCAGTGGACGCAACCATGTCACCCCAGGCAGTGGTTGAAAAAGTGATACTAGAGGTTCTCTAGAGTCATCCCTTTATGGTCACACATTTTGTTGTCTTTTCCACAGAAAGAAAGACTTCCACTCTGTTAATTCAATGGTTTGCAGGTAATTTATTTCATTAGCAATTTAGCTTAATTTCGAGCATAATTTGTTATCCTTTCACATATTCTCAAACGTTTTTATCCCAGGCAATGTCATCATCATTTATCCTATCCAATGCATTTCGGGCATTAGGGTCATGCCCTTAATCAGGGAGTTGACACTGTAAAACGGAATGGGATACCGTAAATGTAGTATGAAACAATTTGTATCATAAGTAATTTCATTGTGGTGTGACATCATGAAAATTAAATAAGGCAATACGAGCAAAAAACGTGAGCAAGCTTACAAGCAGACATGATAATGGTGTACACTCAAGGTGAAACATTGACATGAGAATGAAAACGTCACTTACATGCCTTTCTGTGTGTTGTTTTTAAGATCTGTAAAAGAATCTGTAAAAGAATGGTAGGGTTCGGTTAAACTATGGGTGTTGGGAGCTACGGCATTGCGCTGAATAAATATGGGTCTATCCTAGCTGATGGACTAACCTGAAAAGGAACTCGAACGTGCTCGAGTCCGTTACTCGTCTTCCGTAGCGACGGCACGAAGATTATCGGCCGCGCTTTGCTATTTTGAAATGATTCCGATCATGTGGTATGTCACATGACCATTGACGGGAAAGAAAGACTACAGCTAATCGGTATTCTACGGCCGGGGGGTCAAACTTAATTGCGGGAATCACCCGTTAGATGAGAAAGTGGACACATTAAACAGGTTGGTTTAACATGTTTGATCTTGTGGAGGTCCTGCTTGACTAAATTTTCAAATAAATCCAGTGTCTTGTGGCTTATCGGAGCTTGAAAGGTACTTGGGGGTCGTAGTCCTAACAATTGGTCTTTTTCAGGTTGTGGACGATCCGGTAATGTATTATCGAAAAAATGTCTCAATCTGAGTTTACGCATCAGCTTGAAGAAGCTTACTTCCAGTTCCAAGTTATCCGTTGTGGTGGTAGGTACAAAAGATGTTCCCTTTTGTAGTAATTCTAGTTCGTAAGAGTTGAAGTATTTATCACTTATGTTAATGACTAGTTGTTCTGTGGTTGGTTCTTTTTGGACCTTTTCTCTTTCTCCTTCTCCTTGGTTGTTGCTGACGTGCTCCGTGTGGTCGGTGGTTCTCTTTCTTTGTCCTTTTCTTGTGCTTCTCCTGGGTCTCCTTTTTGGGCTTGGCCCTGATCTAAAAAAGGATTAGTTTCAGTGATTCTACTGGTGGTGGGTTCTTCAATTGGTGTTTTGTCTTGTGCTGTTCGAGTAGGTACTTGTTATTTGTAATTAATTGCTCCGCAGACTGTACCTTCGTGAACACTGTGTTCGTTCACAATCATATCTGACACCCACCGTATCATTGTTTATTGTACTCGCACTTTCCCTGTAAACCTGCCAGATGCGCTAGTGGCACCACTCACAAAACGAGATGATATGTACACATATCTATACAGGTTCGCGCCCCGATGGGTTCTCAACACCTTTTCATTTTTTCGTTTCCTTTATTTTCATACCACCTTTTTTTGGGAAGCAGATGACCACTCAAATTAATTTCACATACCCTCCACCTGTTTAATGTGTCCACTTTCTCATCTAACGGGTGATTCCCGCAATTAAGTTTGACCCCCCGGCCGTAGAATACCGATTAGCTGTAGTCTTTCTTTCCCGTCAATGGTCATGTGACATACCACATGATCGGAATCATTTCAAAATAGCAAAGCGCGGCCGATAATCTTCGTGCCGTCGCTACGGAAGACGAGTAACGGACTCGAGCACGTTCGAGTTCCTTTTCAGGTTAGTCCATCAGCTAGGATAGACCCATATTTATTCAGCGCAATGCCGTAGCTCCCAACACCCATAGTTTAACCGAACCCTACCATTCTTTTACAGATTCTTTTACAGATCTTAAAAACAACACACAGAAAGGCATGTAAGTGACGTTTTCATTCTCATGTCAATGTTTCACCTTGAGTGTACACCATTATCATGTCTGCTTGTAAGCTTACTCACGTTTTTTGCTCGTATTGCCTTATTTAATTTTCATGATGTCACACCACAATGATATTACTTATGATACAAATTGTTTCATACTACATTTACGGTATCCCATTCCGTTTTACAGTGTCAACTCCCTGATGAAGGGCATGACCCTAATGCCCGAAATGCATTGGATAGGATAAATGATGATGACATTGCCTGGGATAAAAACGTTTGAGAATATGTGAAAGGATAACAAATTATGCTCGAAATTAAGGTAAATTGCTAATGAAATAAATTACCTGCAAACCATTGAATTAACAGAGTGGAAGTCTTTCTTTCTGTGGAAAAGACAACAAAATGTGTGACCATAAAGGGATGACTCTAGAGAACCTCTAGTATCACTTTTTCAACTTATGTTCTAGACGCCGTTGGACCCTCGGCGCCACCTTTTGGTGCACCATAAAAATCAACTAAACCTAATATAATCAAAGGTACAACAAATCTGCTGTGCATCTATCCAACCAAACAATTATATTTATTCACCCCAGGCAGTGGGACAGATAGCGGAAGTGTCGCATGCTGCGTTCCCCCTATGTGCATGAGCGTAGTGGGTTGGTCCTGAGTGCACCAGGGCTGCGCAGGGGTGTGGTGAAAAACCCATTGCACAGAACATGGTTCACTCCCGGGAAGGCCAACGTCACTGACAGTGGTGGCGCGGCTTCAACGAGGCCGACGCCATGAGCAGCGGGGCCTGCGACCCTATGCACCTGCTGCACCCCAGGACGCTGATGCACAGACCAGGCTTGGCCGCTCCAGCGCACCAGGGCTGCAATGCTCACCTGCCGGCACCGTCGTGTGTCAAAGACGGCCCAACACATGCCGGTGCAAGCTCCAAGCCCCAGTCCCATGACCTCTGCAGCCTCCGGCGCTGGTCCACATCACTCCTTACTTATTGACATGCTCCACCGCATCCTCTTTGGCCCAGTAGGTCGCACATTTGGCACAGTATCCTGAGTCCTGAATGGCAGTGACCCCAAGTCCGTGGTAGCAGCCACAGCACCAGACTCCCTTCGATCAGTGAGGCATAATTCCATATCGCAGGCCTGCGACTCATGGTGCCACTAACCCTGTACAACGCAAGCTGACGACACGTGGTGCCACTAACCCTGTGCACCATGAGTGACCGTCATCCCCCGGTGGAACAGCGTTGGTGTCTGAGCCTGTGGCCTGGGGGTTGTCATCAGCAACGGACAGGTATGGGCTTGGTGTCTGGCCTGGGTCTGTGGCAATCATATCCGCCATGTTGCCAGACACAGCTGGCATGTGCCCTATGCATCATGCCCTGGGGGTAGGCCTCCCATTCTCCCCCGTGACACTCCGTTGAAGGCACCTATGACATATGCGAGGCCCTGCTCTGCCCTCATGACCCTACCACAGTCTCCCGCTGGTCAGCGTCCCGTGGCAGTGGGCCTGTGTAGGCCCGTGTCGGCCGCTGTGCATCCGGGGTCACTAACCCTGTGCGATTTGAGTCATTCACCCTTGTTCTGATATTGTTTTTCTGAGTGCCTGATGACTGTTGGAGTTGTTGCCAGCACCAGCTACTCACTGAGGGCTGACTTACACTCACCCCACACACACCCAGCACAGGCGTCACTGTATTAGGGGGCCTGCCATCACATCCTGCCGAACCAAGTATTGACTCTTTTCTCCCTGCACTGTCACAGGTGATCAAGGATATACACTCTGCCCTTGGATGGTGAGACCCCTCCGAGACCCGGACACACCCGCCCAGAGGCAGTACACATACACATCAGGGGCATCGTTGAACAGACATTTGGCGTTTTAAAGTCATGTTTCAGGTGCCTGGATGGCACAGGTGGAAAGTTCCTGTACAGCCCGGACGTCGTGTGCAAGATGATCGTTGCATGTTGTGTGATGCACAACATCTGTGTTCGCACCAATGCCCCATGGATCCCAGTTCCAGAGGTACTGGACGATGATGGTGACGATGGGGCAGGTGGCCCACATCCCACTGCAGCTGTGGCAGGAATGACCCGTAGGAACTCCATCATTGACACTTACTTCTCATGAGCACATCACATTGTGGCCGTCCGTGGCAATCATGGGACAATAGAAGATGTCCAATTGCACTGCATGTGTGATTAAAACATATTTGCAGGTTACAGGTTGTACTTGTACATTGTCATGTTACATTTTCCTGTGGTTTCAGATGTGATTTGCCATGTTGTGCACATTTGCGAAACCAGTTGTGTCCTGTGTTTTGTTGTAGAGGGGTTGCTGTTTGTACCAGGATGTTGTCAATGTCGAGGTGCATTTATGCTTATGTGCGAATGCTGCACGGTGGGCGAGTCGCTCCTGTGGCTCTGATTTGTCTGCCACTGGTCTCTTTCATGTGCTGTACCTGTCGGTTCTGTTCTACCACAATGCTTGGATGTTGTGATGTACTTGTTGTACTCTGCAGTCGGTCAGGGTGCATCTGTGGTACTCCGCTGTAGATGCATTTTTTTCTGTGGCATTTTCCGTATGCTGGTCTTGTGCTTTTTCCCACATTACGCGTGAGTATTGCTGCCCTCACGCTGGTTGTCACTGTTTTCTTACCGCGCTTTGGCACATCGCAGTTTTTTGGGCGTTGGGGTTTGTGTTTTTATCTCCGTCTGGGTGGTTGTATCGCAAGCATTGGCCGTGGTTTTGGCAAACTATCGCATCGGGCCACCTTGTTGTGAATTCCACGTTAACACAGGGTTATTTTCCCACGAAAGGCTGCGATGTGTAAAGTTGCGTTAACATTTTTTGGTGATGTTTATCACACGTTCTTGTGAATATACCCCCTAGTGTGCTCCTGCCTTACTCCTGCAATTCAAAAATATGCAGGCTTATGATATTTAGTTTTATTACCCTGCTTGATTCTTACAGATGTTCGTTATACACATGCAAGGTGGTTGAACTTGCAGAAACATTTGAGCCTGGTTCTTCTATCGCCTTCTATTACATTACACTGAATACTTTGTTCAAAACACATTGACAAGCACAGCAATCGATAAATAATAACTTCATAATCAATGAATAGGTATGATTAAAACATTAACCCAGGCTCCAGTATCACAACAGCTTCAATCTTGGCATTGGTGATCCACAAGGTGGGTCGAGAGCTTCAGTATAGCTTTTAGCAGATCAGATGGATTCAAGTCCTTTACATCTTTCACTTTTGCAGGGTTTGAGTCGCCAAACCCAATTGTTTGGGGATGCAAAAACATGTAATGAGATCTCACTGTTCAAACAACATGTAAATAAAGTGACACATACATGGCCGGAATCTGCCTGTGGTTGGTTGTGTTCTCATTGAGATGGGATGTGGCTCATCAGTACTGGCTTGACTGAGTATTTTTAGGCAGTTTCAAGAGTAATTAGCAGATGGCTAATCACTTTAATGGGATAGATAACCTAACAAATGATGGAATGGAATGCATCCAGATTTACTAATCCCTCATGTTGATTTAGGCATTTGTGTGTGTCACATTTGTGCTGTCTAGTCTCAAAAGTTGTAAGCGAAACAAAAAGCAATAAAATAACTCAAACCCCTGTTAACCCCAATTGAAATTTGTTTTAAGACGCATGGTCTTAAGCTTTAATTGATAGTGAGGAGATTCGTCACTTCAGCACATATTTTAATCAATCAATCAAATATTTTCAATAGTATTAATAATTATGATGAATGTTGTAAGGATGACCTTTTCAACCCATATACAATACAACGCTTATAAAATACTTTTAAGCAATTGTACAGCAATACAATAAAACTCACACAATAATTCTGCAGGATCGAAATTGTTTTACAAGTCTTAAAAAAAACATGCACAGTGTGATTTTATTTCAAATCCTGTTGCAAATAAAAATACATAATGATTGACATACCATGCATAATGTGAGTGGGTTTAAAGGAGATTTAGCCATAAAAGGAGACAAAAAGTAATAAAAAAATAAATATCTCTGCAAAAAAATGCTGTTGCACGGAGCTAGGATGATGTTTCATAGAAGGTGCTCCTCGCTATGAAATGTTAGACAACAATCTCCACAATTTTAGACCAAAAAATTCTGCTTGGACATTTTACATCTACTAGGGCCTGATTCACAGAACTAACTTAAGACAAAATCCTAAACTTACTACTTTTGGTATTCACAGAAGGCATTTAGTAGTAATAAAGTTAGGATTTTGTCATAAGTCGGTCTTAAGTCTGTCCTAAGTTTGTCTTAAGTTTGTCTTAAGTCTGTCAAATTGAGATTAGTTCCAATAACATCTTGTTGTGGTCACTGTAATGGATATTTCTTTACTGAATAAAAAATTCACAGGCTTTCAAGCCCATTTCATTTCAATGTTGGTGTAGAGGGCTATGACATCCATCGTGATAAGATGATATGTTTCTTGCCAAGGTGTATTTTGTAAATTTTTCAGTAGGTTGGTGGTGTTCTTTATGTAAGAGTTCAATTTGGTAACATACGGTGCTAGAAAATAATCGATATAGTTGGCAATCGGCTCCAACAATGAGCTCTTTGCATATAAGATTGGTCTGCCCGGTGGTTTCTTGGAGTCTTTGTGCTGCTTCGGAAGCAAATAAATTGTTGCTTTTATTGGAAATTGTACCGTGAGATATGTCCACTCTTCTTCATCAATGAGATTGTTTAAAACCCATTCCGCAAGTTTTTTATCCAAATTTCTTTTATTGTCGACAGTTGGATTGACCTTCAATCTTTCATAATATTCCACATCTTTCAGTTGGCGGTGTGCTTCTGTGACATAGGCACTCCGATCCCACATTCCCGCCTTTGTTGGTAACTTTGATTTCAATGTGGTTGTCCCTTGTGAGGCACTCCAGCGCTTCTCTTTCTGACTTTGTCAGATTATCCGTATATTTAGATCTTTTTATTTTGTATATGTCTTGAACCACTGCTTCCTGGAATAAATCCAACTTATTTCCTGATGTCAATTGGGTTAGAATTTTGATTTAGTTCTTTTGCCTCTCAAACCCACTCCCATTTAAGTACATGCCGATTGGGGGGATATATTTTCATCTTCCTTTTCAGCGCTATGATTTAGTAGGGTTAAAAAGCTTTCTGAATCTTTTGCCCATAAATTTGATACTGGTTGTGTTATGGACTTAGTTTGTGCCCACATTTTCTGGTTTTCATGAAAGATCTTAGCAAGTTTAATTTTTCTAACATATTTGTAAAAGTCAATTCTGAGCTGTGCAACGTCCATCTGTTGTGTTGGAGAGAAGTTTATTCCATGTTTGAGGAGAGAGATTTCAGCATCTGTCATTGTTCTTTAGGACAAGTTTACCACTTGCAATTCATCCATTGTGTTTAGTGGTTTTTCTTTTGACGCATACTCCTTGTTTTGGCTCCGATCTTTTCTGATGTCTCGTTTAGCTCTCTTGCCTCTTCTCTTTGATTTCTTGGGGTCCAATAACACCCTCTTCCTCTGCCCCTTTGGTGCTGTTGACTCATTCGGTTTTGCTCCCATTGTCTTTGCTGTAATACGAGGCGCATGTCCCCATAAAAAAGTAAAGTTAGTGGTGTCTGTTGATGTTTCTGGTTCACCCTCGCTTGCATCCATTGATGTCAGCAAGGAGAAGCTGCTAGAGGCTCCAGTTGCACTGATCATTCTGTCCTGTTGCTTAAATGGATCAAATTTCCAGGCAAATGTAAATATATGTCCCTCCGTATAATCATTCTTGTCCCGTAAGAATTTGGTTTGTTTGCGTTTTCTTACAGTATCTTCATGTTTCTCTATTTGACCCTCCAATTCCTCTTTGAACTTGGTCATTTCAGATGTTAGTTTGTGTCAGTAGTTCTTTTTCCACATCTTGTAGTTGTTCCTTAATTTTATTTTGGCTTATTTTGATGTGTTTGATCAATATATTCATTAAGCCCAGTGAGGAATATAAGATATATTCCCCCCATTCTTGCAGGAGTTCATTGGTTTCTTCATTTTAATGAGTTAACCGGTTTCGCGCTTGCATGCGCTTCAGTGTAAAGCTTAACAGACGTTACGCTGGCAGTTTGCACACTTACCTCGTCCCTCTGCTTTATGGCTAACGTGTCCTCTGACCCCAGCTTCTCTGAATATGCTGTATTCTCGTAATGCCAGCGGTCACCGATCTGACTTGAAAACGTCCACTGATGCAGGTTCCCTTCGTTGGGTTACTCGGCACTCTGTTACTCATGCGGAATCCTCGCGGTCGAGCCAGACCGCTACGTATAACACACAACTTCTCCCAAACAGAAGGAACAGGGCCGCACTCCGTAAATGCAAGGCAATTCTTCTTTTGTTTATTGAATATTCAGCTCATTATATCAAAATGGAAACTACAGATCAACGCGTTTCGGTCTTGTCACAAGACCTTGCTCACAATCATAGTTCGCGCTCAAACAAAAACAGTTAAAGTACTATTTTTAAATTGAGATGTCATTTCCTGCCAATCCACATTTGCAAGCTTGACTGTTACTCCATAGAAAATGAGAGATGGTGGTTACATTGTTCAATTCATTGACATACACACAGGAATCATTTCCACACATATCTCTCTTCTAATTCACTAGCCTTTATCATTCACAGGCAAAGATAAAAGAGATTTCTCTACTTTATAATGGGGGGAGCACCAAAGCGGTTGTAACTCTTCTATGTCTCCTCAAACGTGAATGTGAACCCGTAATAGCACCTTAATTACACTGTATATATGAAGCAATTTATGTGGGTTTTTAACAACTGTCACAGTTTATTTTAACATATATATAATACTAATCTGTTGTGTCGTTAGCACAAGCAGCTTTAACAACAGTGAAATGAAATGTTTTCTAAATCATTATTTTTTGCACTATCATGGTTGTGAAACCAATTCTTCTATGTTCTTCGACCACAGACGGTTGCTGTGACAACCAACGCAATGTGCTTTACTCACTCATTTATATGCAGTAAAATTGAGAGATACCTGATGTAGTGAGCAAGGTGGTCCACCTCCGAAACACGTCTAGGTCATCACTCTGGAATAAAGAATCTTTCTTTGGCAAAATTTCCCACGGAGTCAGCGCCTGTTTTTATTGATAGTACATGGTCCCAGAACACAATATTACAATGCAAAAAAAAATCGACACAAATCAAAAACATAAATTCAAATTCAAAACTAGGACAAAGAGTATTTGTTGCTCACAGTGTTTTATTCACCCTGGGCATAGATCTGTTATTGTCAATATTTACATATCATTAGATTCGAAAGGTGCCTCTAGAAAGGGATGAAAAGGGAAGAGAGGGTAGGGTGCTTGTGATTCAAGTAAGGATAGGTAAGTGACTGCAGGTTAAGGTGTGCATCAAAACAGTATGTCACTTGGAAAACATGTGGCTCATTCATCGAGCCTATTAGTCACAATTTTATCAAAACATTAGGTAGCCATGGTCTTTAAACAGTAACACAGTACAAAATCTCTGTTGTTCACGCCGGCTCAATGGTTAAATGTTGACGTTTCGACCCCAATACATCAGTAGGCTGCTGTATCCCATACACCGGGGTCTTCATCAGGACAGAAGTGTAGGGGTGGGGGAGGGAGTGATCTAGGGAAGAGCATGAAAACACCCTAGAAAATGTAGTCATGCAAAATGAAGTTTCAAACTACATACTTGCATTGGCTGAATCTAAAGAGCAGTATATTACCATAAGTAGCCTCTAGAAGGAGGCTGCAGATGCGAAAGGGCACGTGGGCTACTTGAGCATGAGAGCAAGGATCGGCACCTGAAAGGTTAAGGTGCAGCATCAATAATGGACGGTCTAGGTTTAAAACAGGAAGAGGATTAAAAAGGGGGACCGAAGGATGGTCACGTACACTTATTGAAAGTTAACGCTGTGTCATGTCGGATTAGTCGGCTGTCACTGTCATAATAAATAATCTGGAAGGGTAAATACAAAGAAAACGCTAAACAGGACCGCACGTGGCACCACCTCTAGGTCGGAACCTTAGACATAATATGCAACATGTTTACGAGTTGGAAAGAGTAGCTTTACCTGGATTTAAACACACAAGGGGCATGTAGTCACTGTAACTGAGTCAATCTGGGGATAAAGTATAGGGGCTGCCCGACAACTATCCAAACAAAAAAGTTCACCTATAAAGACAATGTGATTACTTTGAACTTTTTCTCCAATTGCAACACGAATAAAGTAATCTATTTCATTCTATGTCCGTGCGATCTCATTTATGTAGGTCAAACACAACAAAAGATCAAGGCCCGCATCCTCCAGCACTGCAGCCAGATAAGATGTGGTGTGCAGGGAGCACCGCTGGTGGAGCATTTTTCAACTACGAACCCGTGATAGCACCTTAATTACACTGTATATATGAAGCAATTTATGTGGGTTTTTAACAACTGTCACAGTTTATTTTAACATGTATATAATACTAATGTGTTGTGCCGTTAGCACAAGCAGCTTTAACAACAGTGAAATTAAATGTTTTCTAAATCATTATTTTTTGCACTATTATGGTTGTGTAACCAATTCTTCTATGTCCTTCAACCACAGACGGCTGCTGTGACAACCAACTCAATGTGCTTTACTCACTCATTTATATGCAGTAAAATTTAGAGATACCTGATGTAGTGAGCAGACGGTCCACCACCGAAACACGTCTAGGTCATCACTCTGGAATAAAGAACCTGTCTTTGTCAAAATTTCCCACGTAGTCAGCGCCTCTTTTTATTGATATCAGGACTAGTACAATATATTTATATCTATTACCTACTGGCGGTCGCCAGTAGGTACTTATAGTTAGGACCAAGTTTCCATAAGAAGAGCATTTTTTATTTTGCTTATAACTTTGGCATTGCTTGATGAATCTTCATGAAATTTTCCAAACTAATTCTTTGTTCATATCAGCTCCTATGTTAAAAGTTTGATTCATCAAAGGGGGGCCGAGAAAAAAGGGGGGTCCCAAAACATGTTTTCTCCATTCAATTTCCATGGGAAACTTTAAACAAGGCTACAGGTCGAACGGGTGAACAGAATTAACCCAAATTTGGCAGGGAGAAGGGTCTTGGTCTAGATCATCGCCCATCTTTTCATTTATGAGTTTATATAGGGTAGATGTTGTGGATTGGCCCCCTAAAATCAAATCCAATAAAGGAACTCTATTCCGGGAAATACGTTTTTTGGTGAAAAAATCCCTTATATGCAAATACTTAAAAAAATGTTTGTTCTCAATCCCAAATTTTCCTTTTATTGCCTCAAAAGTGACAATTTCAGCATTAGATATAAAATCCCCATACAGAATGCCTTTCTCAATCCAGTATTTAAAATATGCATCTTGAAATATCTCTGGATGCATTATTGACTATAGGAGAGTATCTGTGTAGCCGCCCAATCCCAAAATGTTTCCTGACAGCTGTCCAGACCCTTAAAGTACTGAGCAGAACCTTAAATTTAACCCTCTTAAAATAGGCGAAGTCTATATGACGCAGGAGGAGTCCTCTAACTTCTGTCCCCTAGACTAAATGGTAAATTGATATTTCCCCACATTCCAGGTTACCCCCTTTCAGCAGCTCCCCCATGTGTTTCAGGGCTGTTGCCCAATAATACATTTGAAAATTAGGCACAGACCTCCCTCCCCTATCTCTAGTTAGGGTCATGTATCTGAGAGCCCTTCTTGGGCGCTGCCCAGCCCATAGAAACCACGAGACTATCTGATCTATCTTCTAGAACCAGGTTTTATTTATCACTAGAGAAATCTGTCTAAAACAATATAAAATTGTAGGCAAGAATATCATTTTGATGACATTACTTCTCCCAATTAATGTCAAGTATAGGTTGTTCATTCTCTGGGAATCTAATTTAATTTTCTGTAACAATGGTTTCAGATAAATATCAACAATATCCTCGGGCTTAGAGCTTATTTCTATACCTAAGTATCTGGCACTTTGTACTATCCGCCGATCAACTAATGTGATTTTATTGTTAATGACAATTTGAGTTTTATGTTCATTCAAGTGATATCCAGATATGTTACCAAATTGCAGTGTTAGATTGTTTATTTCTTCAAGAGCAGAACGGGGATCAGATGATATAATAGGTAGGTCGTCGGAATATGCCAGCATTTTTACCCCTCCCCCTCTAGCATAAACGGGTTGAATTATTTGGTCTTCCTGAATCTTCCTATTTAAAGTGTCAATGTAGATGGCAAATAATAGAGGGGAACACGGACAACCCTGTCTCGTACCTCATGCTATATTAATTGTCCCCGACTGATCTCCGATCAATGCAATCCTCGCACTTGGCTCCTTATACATACTTATGTCTTATGAACCCAACCCCTATATCGTTATGTTTCATGACAGCCCATAAAAAAGGCCAGGAGACCCTATCAAATGCCTTTTCTGCATTCAGCAGAATTAAGGCCATAGTGTTTCCTGTCACCTTGGTATAATCAAATAAAGCGATCGTCCGACGAATATGATCAATGGTTTCTCGGCCGGGTACAAAACCGTGTTGCTGGGGGTATACAAATTTTTTAAATAACTGAGTCCAGTCTATTTGCAAAGATCTTAGAATACATTTTTATATCACTATTTATCAATGTAATGGGCCTATATGACCCTGGATCGGTCACCACTTTACCTTTTTTTTTTAAATATAACAACCTTTGCAATCTTCCACGACTCTGGGGGTGCATCTCCGCTCTGCACTAAACGAAACATCTCAAGCAAAATTAGCGTCAGTTGGGTCTGAAAAATCTTATAAAGTTCACCTGGTAAGAAATCGGGCCCAACCGCTTTACCAGATGGAAGTGAATTTATAGCGGATTGTATTTCTTCCAACCTGATCAGGGCATCTAACATATTCCGATCTAGAGTCGTCAGTTGATCTAACTTAACCTCATCAAGATACCTCTTAATTTCAGCTTGGATCCCACTGTCATTAATATCTTCCGCATATAGCTTCTGATAAAATTTTTGGAAGGTTGAGGGTATTGCTCCTGCATCAGTTACTAAACTAATATCTGGGGACCACGATCCCTATAATCCGTGTTTGTGCCTCCTTTTCTCTAGCCCGGACGGCCAACATATGGCCCACCCTTTCATTACTCTCATAAAGTTTAGACCGCCAGGCTAGGTATCTGCCCGCAGATTTGGCAAGTGAAATTTCAGTTATTGCAGATTTCGCAGTAATTATCTTTGTTTGTGCTACCTCAGCCTCCCCTCCCCCTGATAACACCTTAATAAGGTTGGTCTCAGCTTTTCCCAACACTTCATACATCTCATTAATCTTACTTCTCTCCTTCTTTTGGGTCTCCCAGCCGAACTGCGTCGTCTCTCCCCTAATACCCGCTTTGAGAGTGTCCCAAACATTTTGAATACCTGTGCTTCACATATTCTCATCTAAAAACCTAGTAATCCACTTTCCCATATGGTCAGTATCGGAATTGTCATTTAGCAAGGCCCTATTAAAAGTCCAGCTAGAAACTTGTTTTTTGCATTTAATATTCACTTCAAGTACTAAGGGGTTATGGTCGGACATAACTCTAGGAAACTTGGTGATCTTACTACCTTGAACTATACATTGGACAATAAGAAAATAATCCAGTTTTGCATGGGTTCTGTGTGGGGCAGAAAAATAGGTGAACCCTGGATCATTTCCCTCTAGTTGTGCCCATATATGTACTAGCCCATGCAACACCTTTAATTGGGAAAGAGATTTATAAACTTTCGGTTTTCGCCCTCGATATATTATCTCAGGATGATTAGATATCGCACAGCCCAAGTTTATATTAAGGTCAAACATTATATATTTGGGGACGGCCAACCCACCAGTTCCAAACTCAACCAATTATACAATCCAGGATTATCAAAAACCGGTCCGTAGACCGAACATAATGTAAACATACTACTATCAATTAAGCATTGTACAATTGCACATCTGCCATATCTATCCAAGAGGGATCGTGTGAAATAGGCAATACCCCGGCGTGCAAAAATTACAAGACCTTTAGATCTAACCTCTTGCCTTGTTCATAAGATTAATTGATAACCATTGAGATCCATAATTTTATTTCTACTTGCTTCTACATGTGTTTCTTGAAGGCAGATAATATCTGCCTTCCAGATTCGAACATCTTCCTTTATTCTGCGCCTCTTTACAGGGTCATTTAATCCACAGATATTAAGAGAAGCTATCCTAATACCCCCATTATAAGTGAAAAACAAATCTAAATGCATTACATCCATAATGGTTAAAACAAACACATCTAACCCATTAGAAACTACACCACATAAGATCCCCCTCTTCCCAATACGAATCCACCTCCTCCCCCCCAGCCCACCCCCCCGCCCCTCACTAAGGCAAAAAAGGTCCCCAGACCCTTATGATGCCTCCTGCGTTCCACTGTGCGCCCCGTCACTCCCTGACCTATCTGAAAAAAGACAAAAAAAAGAACCCAGCTCAGTTTAAACAGCCTGAAATACAATAAACAATATGCCCACATCGCTTTTTCTTCCTCCACTTTCTTTAAAAGAAAAAAAAAGTACAACAGATCACATATAAAATCAGCCTCCAGTTAGTTCCTGTAGGTAGATCTGAGCCTGAATCTCAGAAGTGAACAACCTAACCCTTCCTTGGTAAATAACTTTCAACAGAGAAGGGTTCATTAGATATACTTCACATCCAAATTTTTGGAAGGGGCTAATAAGCTGCCACAGCTGCCATCTTCTTTCTACTGTTGTGTGGCAGAAATCTGGCCGCACAAAAAATGTCTGCCACTCAGCTGTTCTCTTTGCATCCGGTCTTGCCTTTCAAATATCGCTTGGCGCAGTCGAAAGTTCCCCAAAAAATTAGGATCGCTCTGGGCTTAGGGTTAGGACGAGGGTTGCTTTTTATCATCAGGGGAAATCTATTTACGCGCTGAATCTCTGCCTTCCAGTTCCAGTTTGATAATTCATGAAAAGCGGATTTAAAAAGTTTTAGCACAAATCTTTGCATATCGCTCCCCTCGACTTTCTCTTCAACACCAAGCAAACGTAGGATGTTCCTCCGCTGCCTATTCTCGGATTCTTCTAGTTTCCACAGAATATCCATCATTCTAGCATCGTTAGCAGTTGTTTTCTGCTCCGTACTCTCTAATCCAGCCTCCAACCCCACTACGCGTTCCTCCAAAGCAGTAGTTCTTGCTACAATCTCGGTGCAAGCTTTTATTGTTTTATGGATTGCGCCCTGGATTTTTTGGGTCGCAAGTTGTGCCCTTTTATGCTCTTGGCGAGCATTGCCTTAAGTGTAGCATATATTAAACCTATGGAAGGGACAGGATCACGTTTACTGCTAGAGGCCTTTGGATCGTTATCATTATCCTGAAATCCATGCGCTGCCCCTTCCTCAGCTCCCAACGGGGTAGCGGAGTAATCCCATTGCAGAGGCTCATTAGTTTCCGAATGAGAGCTTTCATGCCCCAAGCCCTCTGAGCTTTTCCTTTTGGACCGACTGATAACCCTCTTTAGGGTGTCTGTTGTCGTAGGGGGGCTATCACTATCATCCCCTGAGGCGTCCACATCTGTGTTATCAGGGGCACTAACATTATTAAAATCGGATTCCTCTGTTAAAGAAAAAAAGTTGTCTCCATCCGGAGTACCAGGCACTGTATCCCCTGACTCCTGCTGCTCGCAAACATAATCAATGTGGGCTGTAGAAACGATTTTATCTACTTTCTCCTCCTATTCCTTCCTGCCAGACATTGCTTCTACCTCCCCCGTTTGAGTATTTAAAATATCAGGGGCTTTAGGCAGGTTTCATGTCTCTGAGATGCTGAGAGGGTCAGAAGTAGCAATCCATCCTGTGACATCTGATACACTGTTACTAGCAATGTTGCTAACAGTACCTGTATCTCTTGATTTGCTTGGGGTTTTCTGTTCCAGCAAGGGTTTGGTCTGTTTGCCGCTTACCCCCTTCCCCGAAAACATCCCAGGGACCATCGGCGTTCTTGCTTTCACAGCCCGGTCAGGAAGACACCGTTCACTCCCGGGAGTTCCATTCTTGCTCCCCGCCCTCTCTGCTCTCTCCTGGGTGGGTGTGCGAGCAGCCTCCAATTCCTTGGGGGTGGTTAGCTTTCTGGACGCAGCAACAACAGTCTTGGAGCCGGATGCTCCTTCCCTCAGCGCTAGTCTCCATGGAGGCATCCTGCCCTGCCTTGCGCTCAGCTGCTGGCTCCCAGCAAGCCACGCCTGCAGAAACCGCAGGTATGTCCGGCTTCTCAAAAATGCCAAGACCAAACAATGACGATGCGCGTAGTAACACTTCATGAACAACTTGCTGAATAACCATCCGGAACAGTAAATAAATGAGGCCGCAATTCCGTTCCGATTAAACTTTTTTTTTTTTAGTTTAGCTGGGCATAGATTCCACCATTTCAATCAAGCAGCACAACTGTCAGGGACTGACATTAGCACGGGTCACGCAGCCGCCATCTTGCCTGATCTATGCATTCCTATTGAGATGTTTTCACTATATTCTAAGTGTCTTTTAGCATAACACTGGCTCTAGGCCTGCTTAGTCAGAGTCAGTTACCATCAGTACCCGTCTGAAAAAGTTGTGGGCACAGGATGATTTTGCAACAAGGCCTCTTTCTGCTCCTCTGCTGGTTCCTTCTGCACATGTCTTGCTTCTTCCTGCACTTTTCTGTGCCTTTGTGAAGTTCTGTTGCTTCTTTCTGCAATTCTTTTGCTTCTTTCTGTGCGTTTTTCTTCCTTCTTCACATGTCCTACCTCTGTAGCCATAGTTAGAAACTAGCATTTAAATAACCTTTAAAATTCACTTAAAAAACCATAGGTTTCAGGCACGTTATAGTTAGAAATTAGCATTTGAAAAACCTTAGAAATTCACTGGAAAAACCATCGGTTTTAGGGAAAGTTATAGTTAGTTGGTCATTTCACTCGTACAAAACCATAGAAATTCGCCCGTTATAGTTAGTTCAGCTAACTATAATTTGCGACCCCGCAATGCACTGCTGATGACGTCACATATTACATCACTCATGACATGGTCAATGACATCACTGATGACATCTCAAATGATATCACTGATGACATCACTGATCCATCCAAGTTTACCGCCCTCCAGGTAATGCTAGACAATTTCTTCATGCACTACCTACTGTAGTAGCGGACTTAGCCATGGGACCTGCAAATTTAACTATACTAGGCGATCTCAACCTACACCTAGATAATCTATCGGATAAAATGGCACTGGAGCTGATTGAGAATTTGTCAGCACTTCAGCTTAGGGAGAAAGTGATGAAGCCTACTCATTCCAAAGGTCATCTTCTGGACCCAGTTTTTAGCAACTGTAGTGAAAGTACGACAGGACTTCCTGTCCCCCTTCCTTGGACTGATCACTTCCTGATCCCGCTAATGTGGGAAATCCTAGGACCCGATCACTCCTCCAACATAACCTTGGTGTGTAAGCGTAACTGGTCTAAACTTCCAACTGGTCAGTGGAAGTCGGTTCTGGAAAATAATAGACCATCTTGTGAGGGTAACTCTAATCTGGGAAAAGCTAATGAGAAATTTAACACTTGGATCCAAGGATCCCTGGATATGATACTTCCTAAAAAACCTGTCCTTATATCCAATAGGCCGAAAACTGAATCTTGGTTCACCGATAACTTGAGGGAACTTAAACAGCGCTGCAGACGGCTTGAAAGGAAATGAAGGCTGGACTACTCTGATCTTAGTAAAACGGAATATAGGGAATCTATTAAACACTATCAATCCGAAATTAAAGTCACCCAAGCTGACAGAAAATTGTTCTAGCTGCTAATTCCCCCAAATAAATTTTAAAAATTGCTAGAATTCTTACCAAACTACCTCAGAAACCTCCCAGATTACGTGATGCCTTGGAACACTGCAATATCCTAGCAGAGTTTTTTAACAAGAAAATTCAAACTATCTATCAGGCATTTTCACCTTCTCAATCTACCAGCTCTGCGATTGTTCCTGTTGAGTCGACTGTAAGGCCCCATACCCTTTTGGCACAATTCCCCCTTCTTGACTCTGCCTCGTTGGGTCCTATTATGGCTCACATAAAATCGGGCTCTCCTATTGACCCTGCCACCCCCCAGGCTCTCACTTTGGTAGCTGATACCATTTGCCCTATAATTCTGGACCTGGTAAATTCGCCTATTTCTTCAGGTATGGTCCCGTCAGCGTGGAAATGCGCGATGGTTAAAGCCCTGCAGAAGAAAACCTAACTTGGATCAGGACAATCTTGCTAATTAACGCCTTATTTCCCTCATGCCTTGGGTGAGTAAGATTCTAGAGAGGCATGTAAATAACAGCATGGTAGCCTTTCTAGAAACTAATAATCTACTACACCTCTCCCAGACTGGGTTTCGCCCCCAAATGGGTACCGAGACTGCCCTCCTTGCAGTGACTGAGGAATCAAGAAGGATTTTGGAACAAGGGGGCACTGTGGCTATTATCCTTCTTGACCTCAGCGCTGCATTCGATATTGTTAATCATGCCACCCTGCTTCTTAGACTCATGAACCTGGGAGTGTCTGGTATGGCAGTAAAGTGGCTGCAATCTTTTCTCAGTGGCCACTCTTTTAGGGTCTTTGGGGGAGATGTAGTTTCCGATCAGTATCCTCTTAATTGCGGGGTCCCTCAGTGCTCTGCCCTGAGCCCCACGCTACTTAATATCTATCTGAAAGCTTTGGCAGAGATCGTCCATCCATTTGGCATAAAAATCGTCTCCTATGCAGATGATACCCAGCTCGTGGTAGCTCTCAACCACCCTGAAGGGTCATCTAGCACGCTAGGCTGCTGCCTAGAGGAGGTTGCCAAGTGGATGCAACGATCGTGCCTTAAGCTTAATGGGGATAAGACGGAGCTCATGCTCCTGGGCAACTTTCCTGTCTTTAATCCGGCCTCTTTTTGGCCAGACTGCCTAGGCCCGGCTCTGGGCCCTAAAGATCAAATCAAGAGCCTAGGCATCTGGATTGATCATTCTCTTTCATTCAGTCACCAGGCAGCAAAACTCTCTGCAACCTGCTTCGGGCTATTAAGGATGCTGCATAAGGTTCTTCCACTTCTCCCTTTCCACGCTAGAAGGATTATGGTCCAAGCACTGATCCTTTCTCGCCTGGATTATGGTAATGCTTTATACCTGGGATCACCGCAGTATACCAACAACAAGCTCCAAGTTATACAGAATTGTGCTGCCCGTAGCCTTCTTCAGATTCCCCGCTGGCATTCTGCCAAACAGGCATTAAATAGCTTGCACTGGCTGCCTATCAGACAAAGGATCCAGTTTAAAGCTATGTGTCTGGTCCACAAAGCCTTCTGGAAGAATGGCTCTCCCATTCTTCAGTCATTGATTACCCCTTATCATCCGAAGAAAGACCTTCGGTTATCTGGATCTTTTCTTTCCCTTCAACCCAGAATAAGAAGGGCCAGATGTAGTGGCCGATCCTTTTCATATAATGGTGCCATTGGATGGAATGCTCTTCCACTTCAACTACGGAAGGAACCTGACCTTTTAACCTTCTGCAGGTCACTAAAAACCTGGCTGTTTTAAGCTTCCTTCCTTGTCTCCTGTTCCTTGCCTGTCTGTCTGCAGCACTGGGAGGCCTACGGGTAGCCATCACGCTTTGTAAATTTCATTCCATTCCATTCCATACCATGTGATAATTTGATGCATCTTCTCACACCCTAATATAACCTTTGATACACCTACTCTAAATTACAGACTGCCATTCTCAAAACCATAGACACTCCAACAGCAAGAACTACATACACACTCACTGATTCTTAGGTTTACACACACATCCACTCACTCACCTATACAGTCACTCATACTGATGGTCACTTAGTACAGGACTATCATATGCACTCATACACCTATATAGACACTCACACACTGCCACTCATCCATAGAGGTACTCACACACCTAGTCAGTCATGCAAATAATTATTCACACTGCCATTTACTCACCTATACAGTTATACACACACCAGCTCACTTACTCAAACAAATACTAGCACATTCTTACGCTCTTATCCAATCACTGATACAAGCACAGACTCATCCATACAGCCACTCTCACAATCACACCCTCGATTTATATACTCCAAAAACATATATACTGCCTTTCACATATGTAGTTATCCACACATATTCAACTGAGATATACATTCACTCACTAACACACCCATACACACACTCACCCACCCATACAGTCTATCACAGATGCACTCTTGAAATCATGCACCCAGTGAATCACCCACTCACACATTTATGTACAGTCACACACACCCCACCCACACAAACACTCAGCCACCCATACAGATACTCAGACAACCGATCAATAACCCATATAGACACTCATGTAGCTATTCACAAACCCATGTAGCCGCTTACACACCAACAGACAGACGGATACAGACTTTCACACAGTTTACTCACTAACACATGCATTCAGTAAGATACATTAAATCACGCACTTGTAGAGTCAGTCATGTACCTACTAAATCATCCATTCAGACACTTATACACCCACTCATTCTTCAATTTGCCTTTCCCTATATATATTAAACATATTTAAACTTTACAGAAACACACAGTCACTGAATGATGTCATCAGTGATGTCATTTGACATGTCATCAGTGATGTAATCAGTGATGTCTCTGACCATGTCATGAGTGATGTAATATGTGACGTCATCAGCAGTGCATTCCGGGCGTGTGAGTTATAGTAAGCTCAACAAACTATAACGGGGGCATTTCTATGGTTTTATATGAGTCAAATGTCCAACTAACTATAATGTCCCCGAAACCTATGGTTTTTTAGTGAATTTCAAAGGTTTTTTCAATGCTAATTCCTAACTATAACGTCTGTAAAACCTATGGTTTTTTCAGTGAATTTCGAAGGTTTTTTAAATGTTAATTTCATATTTTAATATTTATAAAACCTATATTTTTTCTATTTGTTTGTAATATTTTGGAGCTCTATTATCCTTTTTTTTATGTAATGTTTTATATCTTCAAAAAAAAAAGTACTTTTTTTTTTGTTTGAGAAAACTGGAGTCCCGTACCGGTAGTGTACCAAGCTCCGTCAGCACGCGAATCCTATACCCAATATTGCTAAACTCATAAATGATGTGCATTTCGTATCCGACGGGTTTGTGGCACCGTGTCCCGCGTAACATCATATACGTATGAGGTCGCGCCAGCTGCTACTTTCGTATGCGACGGGTACGCGAACAAGCGATGTTGCTGTGCGCAATGATGTGATCTCTGACCTCATTCAGTCACATCTCCGTCTCATTTTAAGGACCTGCTGGACCGTACTGTAGGCCTGAGCCAGCGGGCAGCGTGGCCCTACAGGCATGCAGCGTTGGCTTTTGGGGCACTGTAGTTAGCTGATTACTAAGTGTACATGCACACAGGCTTGCGCCACTGCATTACACATGCACATTATGCTTCTAGCATGCGGTCTGTTCCTTTGCATGTGAACGTTGGCATAACATATTATTATTTAACCTTGTGTATTCTCGTACACTTCAACTCCTCTTTGAACCACGATTACCACTAACAGTTGGTAGATCGTACTTCAAGAAGGAAGGATGCACTCAACTGGTGTTCTCTATTAAGCTTGAAATAAACCTTCATTTACCTCAAGACGTTTCCAGGATTATATTATTTCTCCCTTTTCAGACACTGAGTTGGTTGCGCCAAAATGGGCGGAGCAGGTGCTCAGCCCATGATGATGCCCTGGGCATTCTGATGTCGGTTATCGAGGTATCAAGACACCGTCCCCGACCGGAGACCTGCTGTGCCACCCTGAGAGAGGCACCCCAGACATTGGACACACCAGTGGTGGCAGGTGAGCAGTGAAGCCTCCGTGCGCAGGAGCTGCAATTGAGCACAGTGCAGGGGAAGGGGCTGGGGTACAGCAGCCTGGGTGCACAGGTGCAGGCAAGCGATGTTGCCGTAGATAATAATGTAATCTCTCATTCATATCTCTGTTTGATTTGAAGGACTTGCTGGAACGCAGTCTTTCTCACGGACCCCAACATCCCAGACACACGGGTGACGGGAGGTGAACAGTGAGATGCTCTGTCTCCTCCTCCCTCTGTTCTTTTAACTCTCCCTCCCCTTCTCCCTTCCACCCACTCGCTCTCTGTCCCATTCTCACTTTCTTCCTTTCACTCTGACTACCTTTCTTTTCTCTTGGACATGGCACACATACTTACGTTTCTTTTTGTTGTCTTGCAGGTTTTGTATGCTGCTTCCGGAGGAGTCCCACCCACTTTTTTCATGTTATACTGTTTTTTCTTCGAATAAAATAGCGTTGTGTTCAATTTATTTGTGTTGTTTTAACCCCTTCCCCGCTCATGACGGAACCGCTCCGTCATGAGCCACGGTTGCCGTGTGCTCATGACGGAGCGGTTCCGTAATGCCACGACAGTTGGCGGCCACGCCGCCCACGCGGCGCTGTTTCCCCGCCTGTGCGGGGGGACAACGCAACTGGGCGGAGTCATGACGGAACCGCTCCGTCATGAGCACAGCTCAACCGTGGCTCATGACGGAGTGGCTCCGTCATGAGCACAGTGCCACCGCGCTGCCCCCCCCGCACCCTCCAGCGCTGCAGCGGAATTCCCGCCGCAGCGAAAGGGTTAATAAAGGTTATTTTTTATACCAATAAATAGGTATAAGAGTGTATGGGTCTTCTTTTTCTGACAACACTTGTCTGTAGTTTATTGTGAAAATCGGCGATTGAGGTTATGAGGGAAAACATTTGTAATTTTGAGTTGCACTTACCAAATATAAACCAACAGTCTATTACATAAATGAAGCCTCGGTAATTCTACAACTGCAAGGGTTCTATGAGTGTATCACTTTATAACCCAATGAGTACTGCCCGTGTGATTACAGAACCAATAAGGCACTGCCTAGGGCCACCGAGGTTCAGGGAGGGTGGCGATTCCCAGACTTGAGTTGGCCTCGAAGCCCCCCTGAACAATTAGTAAACAATACCCCGGGAGGTGGCGATCCCCTAGGCTGCGAAACGTCCCTGTGCCCTCCCGCACCTAATTTACATGTGAGATTAAGGTCCCCAGTGCGGCAGAGACCCCGCAATATAATAATAGGATTGGCCCCAGAACATTACCCACCAGGGGGCTCATTTAAATGAACGGGTGAGACCCCGCTTCTTTTTTTTTCTCCATTTTTACCATCCGATTCCGCTTTATTGAAGCAATACAAGGTTTTCCTCTTCTAGCTTCAACGAGGCAAACAAGGATTTCCTATCACGGGGTGGAAGCCATGCTCCCGCCCTGTAATAGCAAGCATAAATGTCCCACGGATGCACACCCCGGGACATTGTATGAGTTGCCCCTGGGAAGTGGCGCTCCATAGGGCCATGATGCATTGGTTACTGCATAACTACAGAATTAGTATAAACGCATACTAACACTACTTGCACACGTGTAGTACAGTGACCAGAGTGTAGTGAAGAGGCAGAGGAAGCCCAGAATCAAAAAATATAAATCCTACCAGAGGTCGATGACATAGTTCGATGAGCCGCCGACCCTGGGATGAGTAGAAACAGCTTCAGGAAGAAAAGGGGTCTTTAGCCGAACACCAGGAAGCTCAAAATATTGGTGATTGCTTCCTTCTTTTTACCTTCTCCCGCTCGTCGCCAAATTTATGTAGTGAAGAGGCAGACAGCAGTGGATCCAATAAGTAGATTTATTGCAGGAAAAGAAGACAGCTGAAACAGCCACCAACAGGAGCAGACAGCAAGGCAACCGTCTTCTCCAGCACCGTGTACAAACTCCCCAAGATTCCCCTCATGACAGCCCTACATTCTAACATTACATACTTACATTCTAGTAGCATTACATACTAACATTCTACTATGACTTACATTGGAATACTACACAGAGCACATGACTTTGCAGCAATGAGCTCATGGTTTCATCCACAAGTCTTGAGACTGGTAGGGGTGAGTAGTTCGCTTCCCACTCCCTGTATTGTATAAATGCAAACTAACACTAGTTCCAGATATACGCTACAGCACCCAGAGCACATCACTTTACAGCAATGAGCTCACGGTTTAGGCTCACAGTTTAATCCCTGAGTCTTCAGACCAGTAGCGGTGAGTAGTTCGCTTCCCACTCCCTGTATAGTATAAACACATACTAATACTACTTACACAGTTATACTACAGCGGCCAGTATGCTACAGCGGCCAGAGCTCATCAGTTTACAGCAATCAGTTTGGTTTGATCCCCGAGTCTTCACACCGGTTGGCGTGAGTACTTCACTTCCCACTTCCAGTATAGTATAAACGCACGGTAGGGGTCAGTAGTTTGCTTCCCACTCCCTGTAGGGTATAAACACCTACTAACACTACTTGCACAGGTATGCTACAAAGACCAGAGCACATCACTTTACAGCAATGAGCTCACAGTTGAGGCTCTCGGTTTCATACCCGAGTGTAGCAGCATCTCATCTCAGCACCATGTCACTCTGAGCAACACCGCACTTTCAGACCGGTAGGAGTGAGTACTTCGCTTTGCACTCCCCCCACAGAGGTTACAGTGCTCCTATCCTCCTGTTTCCTACTCTTTTTGCCCTTTTTCCCCTTACTCGTTTCAACGGAATCACAAAATGTCTGCCAACACTTCCTAGTTGCAACAGCTCGCAGCCAATAAGCAGCAAGCTCGTGCTCGTAACGCCTCAGCCAATCAGATGGCAGAATTTCCAAACATCGATATCTGTAAATTTAGATATTTCTCCAAAACTACTGAACGGATTTACACCAAATAAACAAAAGTGAGCTTTCTAGTCCAAGACATTTCTCCCTGCCAAATTTGGGGTAATTCCGTTCACCCGTTCAACCTGTAGCATTTTCTAATGTTTCCTATGGAAATTGCATGGAGAAAACACGTTTTGATACCCCCCTTTTTTCTCGGCCCCCCCCTTGACGACTCACCCCCAAACTTTCAACATAGCTGATATGAATAAAGAATTAGTTTGGAAAATTTCATGAAGATTCATCAAACAACGCCAAAGTTATAAGCAAAACAAGAAATGCTCTTCCTATGGAAACTTGGTCCTAACTATAACAATATATATATATTTCTCCAAACGTTCTCTCGTCAAAGACACAAAAACGTGGCGCACACTCTCGACAATCTTGCAAATTTCTTTTTATTCCGCTCCAAGGGCAGACAAACGCGTTTCGGCCATGCTGGCCTTTGTCAATGTCAATGCACACAATGTTTGCACAGTATAAATAATCATTGTTCAACCTACGTCATTTCAGGTAAAAATAGAAAGAGGATTATCACAATCAAAGAACTCTTCAAAAGGCAGATCAAATTGGCAGCCATTTTGAACTAGTAAGGAAATATTCATGTTCCTATGGCTAAGGTTCTAAAGGTAAATCAATATATACATATATATATAGCAAATATTATAATCTTATGACAGGGTAATTTCAGAATTTATCGGAATATCTTTTCTTTCTGGTTTTATGCCCTGAATGGGCAAAGGTATATATTTGCAAAAACAGACATCCTAAAGTATTTCATTCATGTAGGATCTCACCCTGAATGGGCAATTGTCTTTTACCAGGTCACACTTTCTATCAATCATTTTGTGGGTTTGAACATATTTACAGTTAAAATCAATCAAAATCCTTACAAAATATAAATTTCTTTTAGGAGGAAAAAGCTTTCTACAGCCTTTATGCAGGTATATCAAGTTTTTTTCAATACTATTTCCATAATTCATTGGGGCCCTCTCGTTTCACCACATCAAGTACCATTGTACCTCTTTTCAAATGATAGTACCATCTTTTCTCACTTTTTCACAATATGTTTTTTTTGACTTGTTAATATTCAGTTCTCCTCATCAGATATTCTATACAGTTATTTATAGCAGTTTATAAAATGATTTCCCCTTTTGGCTAGTATTTTAACCAACATGTATCCACATTTCTTCCTCACAGTTTAATCCATTTGGTGCCAGAGTGCGAAGTTCTAGGATGTATTTTGATTCCAACTGTCTAAGTGTTCTTATCCTGTCACCACCTCTTCTCAGAGGTGGGACTCGATCTAGGCAGAAGAATTTTAGAAGATTGCTATTGCTTTTATGTCTTTCGGCAAAATGTCTGGCCACAGGATAATTGGTGTCAATTTTAGTTATTGCACGCATGTGCTCTAAAATTATTTTCTTTGTTTAGTGTATCGTGCTCCCCACATATTGAAGGTTGCACGGACACACCAAACAGTACACTGTGAAGTCTGAATTGCAGTTCAATAGTTTACTGATGTTTTTCGGTTGGTCATTGCCGGGGGTCTGATAAGTTTTTGTAACTGTATTGTTTTTACATGCCTTACATTTTAGGCAAGGGTAGTAGCCTTTGATGTTATGATGGCCTGTATCCTTCTTAGAAAAATAACTATGCACTAGCATGTCCTTTAAGGAAACATGTTTCCTATAGGTTATGCTAGGTTGTTTTGTTATTTTTTGGCCGATGGTTATATCTGCCTGGAGCATACCCCAATGCTTCTTGAGAATTTTATAAATTTCTCCAGAATCTGAGGAGAAAGTAAAAATGAGTCTGGTGGTGCTATCATTGGTTGCCTTTGGGGCTTATGTAAAAGATCTTCTCGTTTTTGTGTTTCTGCCCTGTTTGTTGCTAACTTGAGAATATGCTGGGGGTACCCCCTCTGTTTGAAGCGTTCCATTGCTTCTCTAGTGGCTATTTTATAGTTTTCTTTAGTGGTGTTATTCCTTTTTAGACGAAGACATTCACCATATGGTATACTATTCACCAGACAGCGTGGATGCTGGCTGGTGAAATGCAGTTGGTTTGCGGAATAATCTTGTCTTGAGTGTACCATTGTCAGCATATACCAAAAGATCTAAATAAGGTACTTCCCTTTCACTGATGGTTCCTGTGAATTGAAGGTTAATATCATTTTTATTCAGACTTTCAAGGTATTCTTCTAATTCTTGTCTGTTACCCGTCCATGTGAAAAATATATCGTCAATGAAGCGGGTCCAGATGCCTATTTTCTGTGCCCACGCCTCATTGGTTCCTGCCCAGGCCACGTGCTTCTCCCACCAGCCCACGAAAAGATTCGCGTAGCTGGGGGCGAAGCACGTGCCCATCGCAGTACCTTGTTTTTGAATGAATAGTTGTTCACCAAAGGTAAAGATGCTATTATTCAGACAAAATGACAGAAACTGCAAGATCATTTCACTGTGTTCAGTGTACTTCAGTGGTCTTGTTTTTAGAAAAGATTTTACAGCTATTTCTCCCTGGCCATGGTGGATACTAGTGTACAGACTAGTGATGTAAAAAAAAAAAAAAAAATATACATATATATATATATATATATATATATATATATATATATATATATATATATATATATATATATATATATCTTGCTCGGTGGGGAAGGTACAATTAATGAGCAGCACTCGAGTACAAGACAGCTTCTCCCCGTAAAAGTCATTTATTCATGGTATGGACAGTCTCTCTCACCAGTGATTAAAAGCATGACTGCACCCGACGCGTTTCGAGGGATTCTCTTTCTCAAGGGTGGTTCAGTCCAAGAGCGCATTACGTCTGCAGCTTCCTTTTAGGCACCATCGCACGCCATGATTGGACACTCTGTATGACATGTGCGTAGCTTTATGGGAGCTGTAGTCCGTGTATTATTCCTCCGATGGATGCGCTCGAATTCAATGCCAGTTCAAAGCTCACCATGAGCCCCGGAAGGGGAGGCTGTCCTCAATCCAGTCTTGTACCCCACTTAGCGAGCATCGGACATCTAATGCTCAGTGGCCCCCGCTCCGGGGTGGTGCTCGCTCAGCGGCAGGACGGCCGCTCATAAATCTTGCTCGGTGGGGAAGGTCCAATTAATGAGCAGCACTCGAGTACAAGACAGCTTCTCCCCGTAAAAGTCATTTATTCATGGTATGGACAGTCTCTCTCACCAGTGATTAAAAGCATGACTGCACCCGACGCGTTTCGAGGGATTCTCTTTCTCAAGGGTGGTTCAGTCCAAGAGCGCATTACGTCTGCAGCTTCCTTTTAGGCACCATCGCACGCCATGATTGGACACTCTGTATGAGATGTGCGTAGCTTTATGGGAACTGTAGTCCGTGTATTATTCCTCCGATGGATGCGCTCGAATTCAATGCCAGTTCAAAGCTCACCATGAGCCCCGGAAGGGGAGGCTGTCCTCAATCCAGTCTTGTACCCCACTTAGCGAGCATCGGACATCTAATGCTCAGTGGCCCCCGCTCCGGGGTGGTGCTCGCTCAGCGGCAGGACGGCCGCTCATAAATCTTGCTCGGTGGGGAAGGTCCAATTAATGAGCAGCACTCGAGTACAAGACAGCTTCTCCCCGTAAAAGTCATTTATTCATGGTATGGACAGTCTCTCTCACCAGTGATTAAAAGCATGACTGCACCCGACGCGTTTCGAGGGATTCTCTTTCTCAAGGGTGGTTCAGTCCAAGAGCGCATTACGTCTGCAGCTTCCTTTTAGGCACCATCGCACGCCATGATTGGACACTCTGTATGAGATGTGCGTAGCTTTATGGGAGCTGTAGTCCGTGTATTATTCCTCCGATGGATGCGCTCGAATTCAATGCCAGTTCAAAGCTCACCTGAGCCCCGGAAGGGGAGGCTGTCCTCAATCCAGTCTTGTACCCCACTTAGCGAGCATCGGACATCTAATGCTCAGTGGCCCCCGCTCCGGGGTGGTGCTCGCTCAGCGGCAGGACGGCCGCTCATAAATCTTGCTCGGTGGGGAAGGTCCAATTAATGGGCAGCACTCGGGTACAAGACAGCTTCTCCCCGTAAAAGTCATTTATTCATGGTATGGACAGTCTCTCTCACCAGTGATTAAAGCATGACTGCACCCGATGCGTTTCGAGGGATTCTCTTTCTCAAGGGTGGTTCAGTCCAAGAGCGCATTACGTCTGCAGCTTCCTTTTAGGCACCATCGCACGCCATGATTGGACACTCTGTATGAGATGTGCGTAGCTTTATGGGAGCTGTAGTTCGTGTATTATTCCTCCGATGGATGCGCTCAAATTCAATGCCAGTTCAAAGCTCACCATGAGATCAAGGCTCTACGGAGCTGAAACGCGTAATGGCGACGGTGAAATAAAGACCTTCTAAGCACCAGTTTGGGTCCGTGTCCGTTACTTTGGAGAAAGCAAGCAGCGAATCTTCAAACGGTTACAACGTGATATATATATATATATATATATTCACTGAAAAAACCATAGGTTTCAGGGGCGTTATAGTTAGTTCAGCTAACTATAACTTGCGCGCCCGCAGTGCACTGCTGATTACGTCACATATTACATCACTCATGACATGGTCAGTGACATCACTCATGACATCACTCATGACATCTGAAATGACATCACTGATGACATCACTGATGATATCATCCAGTGAATGTGTGTTTTTCTGAAAATTACATACGTTTTATATATGTATATCTCAAGGTCGATGGAAGAATAAATGGGTATATAAGTGTCTAAATGGATGATTTGTTTTTGAAAAATTGATTGTATAACTGACTGATTAAGTGTATCTTAGTGAATACATGGCTTAGTGAGTAATGTTTAAATATGTAAATATCTGTATCAGTCTCTCACTTTGTGTATAAGTGGCTGCATGGGTTGGTGAGTAGCTACATGAGTATCTATATAGGTTATTAGTTGGTTTTTTGAGTATCAGTATAAGTGTCTGATGTCTGTATGGTTCGGTGGGGGGTATTATGTAGTGCATAGGTGCATGAATGAGTGACTCACTGTTTGTGTGTGTTGAAGACAGCATGTGTGCAGGACTGTATGGGTGGATGAGTGTGTGCATGGGTGTGTTAGTGAGTGAATGACTGTCTCAATAGTGTCTCTATGAGTAACTACATATGTTTTAAACTAGTATATGTGACTATTGGTGTATATAAGTGAGTATATGTGAGAGTGAGAGATTGAAAGAATTCATGTATGAATAAGTATGTGTTTCTATAAGTGATTGTTAAAAAGACTAAGTATGTGTAAGTTTATGTAGAAGTAAGTGTGGTGGTGTGTGTATAACTGTATATGCAGGTAAACGGATGTTTGATTCTTTATTAGCATGAGTGACTATGTGTGTGTGTAACTTTATGGATGAGTGGCATTGTGTAACAGGATGTATAGGTGTATGAGTACATATGATGAGTGAGTACATGTATGAGTGACTGTATAGGACTGTTGGTGAATGAGTGGATGTGTATGTGGATCTTACAATTACTGAATAGGTTGTTGTAACTGGTATTGGTATGTCCATTGTTTTGAAATTTTTAATTTCTATCTTTGAATGTGTGTATCAAAGGTTATATTAGGGGGAGAGGAAGTCTGCCACTCTATCACAAGGATGATGTCATCAGTGATGTCCTCAGTGATGTCATGAGTGATGTCACTGACCATGTCATGAGTGATGTAATATGTGACGTAATCAGCAGTGCATTGCGGGCGCGCGAGTTATAGTTAGCTGAACTAACTATAACATGGGAATTTCTATGGTTTTGTACGAGTGAAAAGTCCAGCTAACTATAACGCCCCTGAAACCTATGGTTTTTTCAGTGAATTTCTAAGGTTTTTTAAATGCTAATTCCTAGCTATAACGTGCCTGAAACCTATGTTTTTTTCAGTGAATTTCAAAGGTTTTTTAAATGCTAATTTCTAGCTATGCCTACAGAGATAGGACATGTGAAGAAAGAAGGAAAAACGCACAGAAAGAAAAAAAAGATATGCAGAAAGAAGCAACAGAAGTCCTCAAAGACGCAGAAAAGTGCAGGAAGAAGTATAACGTGCAGAAAGAACAAACGGAAGAGCAGAAACAAGCCTTGTTGCAAAATCATCCTGTACCCTCAACTTTTTCAGACGGATACTGGTGGTAACTGAGTCTGACTAACCAGTCCTAGAGCCAGTGCTATGTTAAAAGACACTCAGAATACAGTGAAAACACCTACATACACTAGGGAACACTATGTGTTGGGGTCCCCCTGTTATTAGCATGACCTCCTCTGTAAGCCCCTAGTATATAATAGGGCAGGGGATTAAAACTACCTCTTAAAACGCACCACAGGGTGTGTTTGAACACGTCACCTCAGACCCCGTCCCCTCCCTTCACCACTGTGTAAACGCGCCCTGTGGCCGTTCTGAGTTGAGAGATTAAGTCCCCTTGAATCCTAAGGGTCCCTAGGGTCAAACTAGCCCACTAGGTACCTCCAGTAAGCGCCACAGAGCTGCGTTGCATGGAGGTGTAAAAAGGGGCGTGGCCTCAGAACACCTGTCTGCAACGCAGCTCCCTGGCGCATACTGGAGATACCTGTTGGGCTAGTTGGGCCTCAGGGACCCTCAGTATTGAAGGGGAATTAATTCCTCAACTTACAACTGGCCAGAGGGCGCGTTTGCAGAGTGCTGCAAGGAGGGGGCGTGGCCTCCGGCGCGATGACGGTCTTTTATTTATTTATTTTTAAGAAGGAGGGCTGTGTGGCCCCCTTTCTTTTTCTAATTTATTAGCCCTGGGGACCCCATCCCCCAGGGCCTGCACCCTAATTTTTTTTGTTAAAAAAAATTAATTTGGCCCTCCCAAGGCCTTAATCGGCCCCGGAGACCCCAACCCCCAGGTCATGGCCTTTTATTTATTTTTTATTCTTTAGGAGGGGGGCTGTGTTGCCCCCCTCCTCAGGCCACTTATGGCCCCGGGGACCCCATCCCCCGGGGCCGGCCTTTGTTTTTTATTTTTTTTTAAAATATATATATTTATAGAAACACCTAGGACATGCTGGACAAACCGTATGTACCTATCACCATGACGATTTGCGTGATATTCATTAAAAGGCGACTATGCATACAATGAATCCACGTAGAATGTATTCACACCGCTAGTGAAGCTCTGACATGTCTGACACCCTACCGTGCCTAATCCCGGCGCCCCCGCTGGCGGGTACTCTCCAAGTAGACACCCTTGTCGGTTATTCATACAAACATGGGTAGCTATTGACGGGCACATTTAATACACATGCACACCAAGTCATTCAAAGGGGATTCGACAAAAATTCGACCAAACTATGCAAGAAACCCCCTCACGGTTAATAAAACACACATCCACCGGCGGATGTGTAATACTTTTTATTTTACTCTCTGGAAAGGAGACAAACCTCACTTAAGAGTCACAGCGTGCTCCTGGCTGAGCCCAATGCTGTGTTACATCCACCAGTGCCCGCCGAGTGCCACACACCTCTGTGTTGTATTCCACCAGCTAGTGCGTATGCTATGACACTCTCTAGCCCATGTGCACTGTAACACCACCCCGTGAATATGTCATGCCACACTTGCCTTCGCACGGGTTATATTGCCCCATCTAACGTGCCTTCCTCGATGCCTATGTTAAAAGCACAGCGCTGTGCCATACATATTATAATCTGGGATCCATATCTTCGTCACAGTGCATATGCAATGTTACACTATCCAGCACATATTTTATATTACAACTTTAGAGACTACTTAGGCTACACAACACTGCCCTGTGCATATTACACTCCAAGGCGCATATCACATAGCAAGCGCTAGTGCCTGTGCTATCTTGCGCTCTCCAATGAATCTGTCATTGCGCACAATGTATTGCATATTATATTTCACGCCCGGTTCATCTTATATCACACTTTTTGGTGCATAGTTTATACCATATACTATATGTAGTTTTCAATCGTGCTCTCAGGACTATGTTCTATATAACACTGCGTCCACCTACCCTTTTCACGGGCATTACATTTTATGATGGGGGGTGGAGGGTCAGGGGATGTTTCTGCCAAGTGAGCCCGGAGTCACAGTCCCAAACGTCCTCTTCTTCCTGAATAAAAGTGAGATTATGCTGCATACTTGTTCATATTTTAAGTAGTTCGCACAGACACACATTTTAAAAACAATAAAGTTCCTAATACCCACCTTCTATGAACAGTTAGCTTGCTGCCCCATCCACCTCCTCCCTATACTCTGTTGTCTGAATCCATGGACTAGCCTCCTCCCTTCTGCCATGCATGGTCTGATGCACTGCCACTGCCCTGCATTTAGCATGATGTACCAGTCCACTCATCCTGCCCTCCATTGCCCAATTCTATGGCCCATCATTGACCTCCTGCTTAGCCTCTATGCTTTGCTTGCTGCCCCTATTCTCCTTCCCCCTGCCCTCCGATGTCTTTGTGCATGCCCCTGCTCCAACCTTTTTGACCACCATGTTCCATGGACCTGCCACTCCTATCTACTCTGAGTGTTCTGTTGAGCTGCCACTCCCCTACCACCTGCCTAGCACTGTCATATGACTGTAACCTGTCCCTGCCACCTCCACCCTGCCTGTCCACATGCCATGCCCCTATCCCCTTCCTCCTGTCCTCCATGGTCCATTTTACTGCCACACCCTTCTGTCCTCCCTGGTCTGTTGTGCTGCAGCTGCTCCTCCTGCCTGCCCCGCACGGTCTGTTGTGAGGCCCCTTCCCCTGAACTCTCTTGTCTGTGCCCAGGTCCTGACCCTCCCTTCTATCCTCCATGGTCCTTTGTGCAGGCCCCTGCACCCTCCTTCTTGCCCATCATAGCCATTGTGCTGCCACTAACCCTCCCGCTTGCCATGCATGGTCTTCTGTGCTGCCATGGCCCCTCCCACCTTCCCTGTGTGGTCAGCTAGCTGCTCCTGACCCCCTCCCACCTTCCCTCCATGGTCTGGGTGTATGCCATCATAGTCTCACTGTTGCTCTCCATGGTGTGTCTTGTTTCTAGTGCCCATCCTGCCTGACCTCCATGGTCATCTTGCTGCTCCTGCCCTGCCCCCTTGCCCCCAGCCCTCTGTTTCCATGTGCAGACCCCTATTCCCTCCCTCCTGGCTTGTCGGTTCCATTGTAATGCCCCTGATCCGTCCCTCCTGCCCTTTATGGTCTGTTATGCTGCAGCTTTCTCTCCTGTCTGTCCAATATGGTCAGCTAGCTACCATTGCCTCTTTCCCCTCTGTTGTCTGTTGTCCATGTGCGTGGTCCTGTCCCCTCCCTATTGCTTTCTATGGATTGTTGTGCTGCACTCCCGTCCCGCATGCCCTGTGTGGTGTATTGTGCTGCTGCAAACCCTGATGCCTGCCCTGTAAGGTCAGTTTGGTGCACCTCTCAATGTCCCTCCTGTCCTCTGTTATCCGAGTCCATGTCCCTACCCCAATTCCTCCTGCCTACCATGATCCAATGTACCATACTTGCGAGCATTTTGAACTTGGTAAGAGGGAGATTATGAAATAAAACTGGGGTATTGATTTTCCCCTTTGAGTTACATTGAAAAAGAGAAGATTGTAGACAGGAAACAGATCAAGTAAAGCCCATTTGAGCTTAAAAACATTGGACGTTTCCTGGCTGAAACGGGTCTCTTGGCATGTATGGTTGTATGACCACTGCCTCTTCCTTCTGCCCACAATGGTCTATTATATTGCCACAGCCTCTCTTGCCAGTCCTGTATTGTTGGTTTGTTGCCCCTGCCCCCTTTTCCACTGCCCTCCATAGTCTGTTGTGCTGCCCTAGCCCTTCCTGCCTGCCTAGTGTGGTCAAATTGTTGCCTCTGCACTCTCCTACCTGCCTTCAATTTTCAGAGTCCGTGCCCCTGGCCTCTGCCTCTCAACAGTATCCCAATGAACAACTAGATTGCTAACATTCTATATTTATTACAAAAGTGTGGAATGCCTGACGTCATCTTGATGTAATCAAAACTGTAATGCCTAGAGCATTTCCTTTAGAAATTACATATATGAGATGGTCTTATTTGCATCAAAATTATGGTTACTGCTCTAAAAAACTAAAATGAGGACATATTTTCTGAGTTTTCAAATAGCAACAAAGAACTTTTAAATTATTTGTAATCTTAGTTTTTTTATCCAGTTGACCACTTGATTAAATGTTGCATCCAAGGGGAGAGGGTGTGGTGTTACTTCCAGAGCTTCAGACTTTGCAACTGGGGAACCAGGTTGGAGTTTCTGCTTCAGCTCAACATCCTGTGATTCTGGTCAAATCACTTAATCTCCCCATGTCTACAACCAAAATGAATTTGATCTTGTGTGATGTAACCAATGTTCATGTAAAGCACTCCAATACCTGACAAGTCTGCACTATATAAAACTGCAAATACACAAAAAATAAGTGTTTTGCACACTTCTGTCATTGGGCTACATTTGGGCTACATCTGGGTGATATTTGAGCTACATTTGGGCTCTTTTGTCTCTGGTGGCAATTTTAGGAGATTTATTTGTTATGAAGTTTCCTAATGTCCTCATTTACTGCAGTCTCCTCAGTAGGAAATGCTTTCAGTTTTTTACTTTGATTCCATCAAGAAGGTATTCAGATATGTCACAAATTTGCCATAAATTCTGAATGTTAGCACTCTAGTTTTAATTTAATTTAATTTAATAACGATTTTTAAAGCGCCTGGTGACCCAAGGGCATCCCCGCGCTATAAGAAATGTGATCCTGTAGAGGGGGAGGGAGAGAGGAGAGACACTTATTGAGGGACTCTATTTCGGGAATAAGTGTGTTTTTAATTTTTAGCGGAATACCAGGTAGTTGGGTTCCAGTCTGAGGGAGCGAGGAAGAACGTTCCATCCAGCAGCTGCTTGAACGGAGAATCGTCGACCTCCTGTGCGAGTCCTTTTGAATCTAGGAGTGTTGGCCAGGTTCTCATTCTGGGATCGTAGGGATCTGGGTGCTGTGTAGGGGGTGATCATGTTGCTAAGGATCGCCGGGCCAGATCCGTTGATCAGCTTATGCGTCGTGCACATGGCTTTGAATTGCACCCTTTGGCGCACAGGGAGCCAGTGCAGAGCTTTGAGGGCCGGCTTGGCGGACATTCTGGAGGGGAGGTTGGTTAGCAGGCGTGCTGCAGCGTTCTGTGTCCGCTGGAGTTTCGTCAGGGTGGCCTCAGGGGCTCCCAGGTAGACCAAATTGCTGTAGTCTAGGCGAGACAATACCAGTCCCTGGATAAGCAGTTTCCTGGAAGTAGGTGGCAGTAAGGGGAGAATGTTGCGGGTCGTGCGCATAAGCCCGAAGCAGGTGCCCGAAGTTTTAGCTGCTTGTGTCTTCATAGATAGCTCTGGTTCGAGCCACACCCCGAGTGTCTTAATTTCACGCTTCGGGGGGGGAATTTCCCCGAACACGTCGGGCCAGAGTGTTGGGGGGATGGTCGTCCATTGTTTCCCCAGGAGCATCACGTCCGTCTTTGACCCATTAAGTTTTAATGATGAGTTATTCATCCAATTGTGGATTTCTATGAGACAATTGGTCAGGTTTTCTGGGTGGTCGATCAGTTGGGTTAAGGAGACGACCAGCTGAGTGTCGTCAGCATAGCCTACCATTTTTATGTCAAATGGTGTCACTACGTCCTCAAGGGGGGCCATATAAGCATTAAAAAGCGTCGGGCTCAGGGAAGAGCCCTGAGGGACACCGCTTGTAAGTGGAAGGGTGGACGAGTGGTGATTGTCGTCCCACACTTGGAACGTGCGTCCTGTGAGGAAGGATTCAATCCAACTGAGTGCCGTCCCGGTAAGTCCTGCATCCGCCAGTCGATGTAAAAGGACACGGTGGTTGACTGTGTCGAAGGCTGCGCTCAGATCCAGGAGGATCACTGCCACTGACCCTCCTGAATCCAGTATGCGCCTTGCCTCCTCGATGACGGCAAGAAGGGCGGTATCTGTGCCATGACCCAGGCGGAATCCAGTCTGGGATTGCCTAAGTACGTTGTTGGTCTCAAAGAACTGAGATAATTGTCCGTTGACCAGTTTCTCTGCTACCTTGCTGATACCAGGGAGGAGTGATATAGGTCGGTAATTTGACATGTCTGCTGGGTCGAGCTGGGGTTTTTTTTGAAGTGCCTTTACCACAGCACTCTTCCAGCTGTCCGGGACAGATCCCTGGGCAAGCGAGCTGTTGATAAGTTCCTTGACCGTAGGCACGATGACTGAGGCTACGGTTTTAAGGAACCTGATAGGTGCTGGATCCAGAGGTGATCCGCTTTTCATTTTCGTCAAGGTTCGTTCTACCTCTGAGCAAGTTACTGGTCGGAATGTCGGCAGTGTGGGGCGTAGATTGCTTTTGGCCTGGTCGAGGGATAAGCGGCTATCCATGTGACTAGGGGGGCCGGGGGGTGGGAGGGAGGCCAGGATACGGGTGATTTTGTCGTTGAAGTAAGTAGCTAGTTCATTACTTCGGTCGACTCTAGGGGTGATGGAGGAGGGAGTGTTGGGTACTTTGAGCAGCTCCTTTACAATTAGGAAGGATTCCCTGGCTGAGTTGGATGATTCTTGTATCCGCTTGTCATAATGTGAAGCTTTGGCGAGTCGGATGGCTTCTTTGTAGAGCCTGACTGTGTTCTGGTAAGCTTCTTTGTTGGCGTGCTGCCAGTTTCTCCTCAAAAGCCGTTCGGCTTTTTTGCAGTTTTTGCGAAGTAGTCGGAGGTCCGCGGTATACCACGGGGCCGAACCAGGTTTGCCGTTTTTGTCCTCCCTAGTTCTAAGTGGGAGCACTAAGTCCAGGGAGGAGGTGATCCACTCTCTGAATTTTTTGTCGGCGATGGTCGGATCTTTCGCGTATGCAGGGGTGGTCCTTTTTAGGATCTTGGCCCATTCTTCAGTGGGGAGTCTGGACCAGGTCCTGTCCCTGCTGTAGGTGGGCGGTTTTTGAGGTTTCCTGAAGGTTCCAGGTAGTTGGAAGGAGACTAAGAAGTGGTCTGTCCAAGGAAGGGGAAGAGCCTCCTTCGCTTGCATCGAGGGGGAGCTAGTGAACACTGGGTCCAATAGATGACCCTTGATGTGGGTGGCTCCGGAGTTAAGGAGGCGGATGTCAAGTGCTGCCAGATCTAAGATCAGGTCATTAGCTATCGAGTCTACCGGGTCGTCGAGATGAATGTTCAGGTCACCTGTTATCATGAAGTTCGATAGAGAGTGGGCCTGGGTTGTTACTGAGTCCAGGAGGGAACTAGCGAAGGGACCTGGGGGGCCGGGAGGACGGTACACAAGTATTCCTGTTAGTGAGTTGGTTGGGTTTAGCTTGAAAGTAAACTGAAGACTTTCTGATTCGGGAATCTGCGCATCACTGGTTTTACAGTGAAGATAGTCCCGGTGAATAATGGCAACACCACCACCTCTACCTAGGGGGCGGGGTAGGGACTGAATTAGGTAGCCAGGTGGAGTTGCTAGTGCCATGTCTGATTGTGAGTGTGGAGCAAGCCACGTTTCCGTTAGGAAAAGGATGTCTATCTCCAGGTCTTCTATAAGATGGTTAACTTGTGTCGCGTGTTTAGGAAGTGAATGGAATTACTCCGTAATTGAGAGGGAGGCATTGGCCTGCTACTGGGCCATCAACCATTTCAAGTTTTTCCTGTGGGGCAGTAATTTTACAGTCCGCATGGACCACAAACCCCTAACGCACATTTTTTCAGCCAAGAAATCCCTCTGTGAATCACCCAGGATAGCCAAATGGGTCTTGGGGCTGGAGAAATTCAGTTTCAGAATTGAATACTTGCCGGGGAAGGACAACGTCCTTGCAGACTATTTATCCAGGTCCCCTGTAGAAACAAACATCGAGGAAGACCTTTTGGATACCCCCATTCTCTCGATTCATCTGCCTTCCTTTTCCAAAGAAGAATGGAATAACGAAATGAGTAAAGATCCAATAATGGAGGCACTAAAGGATTTAATCATAAAGGGGTGGCCAGATAAATGTGGGGATGTGGTAGAAGAGTTAAAAGATTTCTGGGAAGTCAGGAATGAGCTTACCATTCAGGAGAACAGAATCTACCACAATTCTAAAATTGTGCCACCCGAGAGACAGAATAGTAGACCTTGCCCATGAAGGCCATTTGGGGAGAAGTATCACTAAAAGCAAAGTAAGGAACAGCTTTTGGTTCCCAAGGATGGATTCTAGAGTGGAGTTAAAGGTAAAAGACTGCTTTAGCTGTGCAAAGAGTGATAAATCCAAGTCCTTACGTAAGGTCCCTCTTTCACCGGTGGAGGTACCAGTTGTTCCATGGACTAAACTGGCCATGGACATAATTGGCCCCATGGATGCACTAGGCCCACTGAGAAGGTTCATGTTTGTACTGGTGGACTACACCTCCCATTGGGTCAATGTCAAATTCACCCCTTCCACCACGACCAAGAATCTTGTGGCATTTTTGGAATCTGTGTTCTCATTTGAAGGAATTCCATCTACTTTAGTAACTGACAATGGGGTGCAGTTGACATCAGATGAAATGATGACCTTCCTAAAGGAACACAACATCAAGCATGAGAAAACGGCCCTCTACTGCCCTAAGGCTAATGGCTTAGTAGAAAGGATGAACCGTATGATCAAGGAACATATTCAACTGGCAATGTCTAACGGATTCAACGTAAATGATTCGCTTAAAAACTGTTTGTGGGCTTACCACACTGCACCCAACCTTGTAACAGGAATCTCTCCCTTTGTAATGTTAAGAGGGAGAGAACCAGGCACCAAGTTGAACCCTCTCTGGCTAGAAGGGGGTAAGAAGGTTGTCTATGACAGGTCTGAAAGTCAGATTAAAGTGCAGCAACATCAATCCCGCTACAAAGGCTGGTATGATAAGAAACATGGTGTGAAGGAGTTGGAACCTTTGGTTAATGATGCTGTGCTGATAAAGAAACCCACAAGGGTTAAAGTGACCTTCCGTCCACCCCCTCCGTCCCTCTTACCTTGGTATCTCCCGAAGCTCACCTTAGAATGTTGACAGCCTGCTCATGTCAGAGAGCGGATGGCTTGTAATAAAGTGACAGTTGTTCTTCACAGCTGGGTGTCATCTCAATTATTACAGCGGGCTTGTGAGATTTTGTGGGGAGTGTGAGCTGGGCTGGCTTACAGAGGGAGCAGCGGGTGAAAGGTCCATTTAGATCATGGACATAGTCACAGGAGGAGGTTGGGGGTCTAAGACTTAGTAGCTCTCTACGTGAGTAGCTTACCTTTGGGTTGGCTGTTTTAGGCAGGGGTTCTGGCCCTGGGCCCGGTCGTGCGCGGACGGGCGCAGACGGGCTTGCCCTAGGCGCGCCTTCGGCGTGCAAACGGCGCTCCCGCTGCGCTCATCCGCTGCGCTGGTGTGGCCGGCACATTTGTAGTCTCTGGGGGTGGGCGTGGCCTCGCAGTGGGCGTGGCTACCGCCTTTGGCGTTTCCTGAGTCAGCGCTGGGGTCGCTGTGTCAGGGGTGGTCGAGGAGGGCTGTGAGAGCGCGTTCAAGTCGGCGCTTCCAAGCAGGTGAGCTCTGAGGTTTTTTTTTAAAATTGAACACAAGTGAAAACAGTGCAGTTTTAAAAACAGTGGAAACACGGTCCTCCGGCTTCCGCCTCAGAGGATACACAAGTCAATATCAAGTCCGCTTGTAATCAGCGTATTTGTAGTCTCTGGGGGTGGGCGTGGCCTCGCAGTGGGCGTGGCTACCGCCTTTGGGCGTTTCCTGAGTCAGCGCTGGGGTCGCTGTGTCAGGGGTGGTCGAGGAGGGCTGTGAGAGCGCGTTCAAGTCGGCGCTTCCAAGCAGGTGAGCTCTGAGGTTTTTTTTTAAAATTGAACACAAATGAAAACAGTGCAGTTTTAAAAACAGTGGAAACACGGTCCTCCGGCTTCCGCCTCAGAGGATACACAAGTTGCTCATTAGATCACTGTAGTAAAGCTACTGCTCACCACGGAAGTCTGCTGCTAGTATTAGAAGTGCATGTTTCAGTCTACATTTCAGAATTTTTTAATGAAATAGAAGAGGATTTGATAAGTCACTCAAAATGTGCCCTAATTTCTCTTTCTTCAGCACTAATCATAATTTCTATGGCAAAATGAACCCCCTCATTGTGTTCCTTTTTAAATTAAATGTTTTAAGGGTTACCAGTTTATTCCAATCAAGATGGCTTCAGGTGTGCCATACTTTTGTCATAAGTAAGACAGTAAGCGCTCTAGTTGTTCTTAAGAACACTCTGGGACATTCTGTCATTGGGCTATACTTGGGCTACATCTGGTTGATATTTGGGCTACATTTGGGCTCTTTTGTCTCTGGTGGCCATCTTGGGAGATTTATTTGTTATGAAGTTTCCTAATTTCCTCATTTACTGCAGTCTCCTCAGTAGGAAATACTTTCAGTTTTTTACTTTGATTCCATCAAAAAGGCATTCAGATGTGTCACACATTTTCCATAAATTTTGAATGTTAGCACTCTAGTTGCTCATTAGATCACTGTAGTAAAGCTACTGCTCACCAGGCAAGTCTGCTGCTGGTATTCAAGTGCATGTTTCAGTCTGCATGTCAGAATGGTTTTATGAAATAAAAGAGGATTTCAGAAGTCAAAATGTGCCCTAGTTTTTCTTTCTGCAGCACTAATCATAATTTATATGGCAAAATAAACCCCCTCATTTTGTTCCTTTGTAAATTAAATGTTTTAAGTGTTACCACTTTATTCCAATCAAGATGGCTTCAGGTGTGCCATACTTTTGTCATAAGTAAGGCTGTTAGCGCTCTAGTTGTTCTTTAGAGCACTCTGGGAAGCTGCAGTAGAACACAAAGGAATCAACTGACAGTCTCTGCCCTTGTTGGATGTACATGTTTTACTGAGAATGTCAGACTTCATTCTTACATGACTGAGAAAGATAATGTGAATTTACAGAAAATATGCTCTCAGTTTAGCTTATAGATCACCTTCCAAACCTCTGTGGGAAAAGTATGAGAAAATAGTTTTCTCTCAAACATGGTTCGTGATATCACAGCAGAAGGCTTTTTCACATGGTAAAATCACCTTAGAACACACCACAATTTCTAAAATGAGTATGGTACCATCAACAAATGATTTATAATGTAACTAAAGTCTTAAAACCTTCTATTAACTGCAATGCTTTTTAATGAGGTGCTATCATGTATATTGGTCCCAAGATGGCTGCCAACACTTCTTGGATGAAGTACTGACAGTCAATCAGATCTCACGATGAGATGTGTGGTTAGGCTCCGCCCAGATATGTATGTGATTTTACTTTTGATTTTCTCAGGAACTACTGAACAGATTGACACCATATATGCAAAAGGCACATGCCTGACCTGAGGACTACCTCTTTGCCAAATTTCAAGTAATTCTGTTCAGCCGTTCGGGCTGTACCTTGGACTAAAGGTCCCTATGGAAAATTGCATGGGGAAAACGCGTTTTGGGACCCCCCTTTTTTCTCAGCCCCCGCTTGACGAATCCCCCCGAGACTTTCAGGGTAGCAGCGGAGCGGAGCGCCCCACCTATTTTGAAAATTTCGCAAGGATTCGTCAACCGGCGCCAAAGTTATTCCAAATAGAATGTTGCGGATTTCCTATGGAAACACGGTCCTAACTATAACTATCTACTGGCGACCGCCAGTAGATAATATATATATATATATATATATATATATATGAAGGTAAACTCGTCTGAGTTGCTGTCTCTGTAGAAAAGACGAGGAACGAACCCAACATCAGTGCCAATCAAAGTTGATTTATTAGAATTACATCGAGCCTGTCCAACATGACGCGTTTCAGCCCCCACTCGGGCCTTGATCACATGACGCGTTGCAAAGGGAAATGGCAGCTTTTAAAGGTGAAGTACATCCGGGTGTGACCTTAGTGCAAAGCAAACATGGACAGTGAAGAGTTACTTAACTGAGAAACTTCTCACAAGTGTGAACTCCTATTTACAATGCTGGTAAATGAAATATATTGCACAATATGGAGCAAAATATATCTCGACTCATTCATACATCTATAAATATATGAATAAATATACACCTATATAAAAATAAATATTTGCATTGAAATAAATATTTCAGATATATAAAAATCTCATAAACGCAGCAAAATCCATAAAATACTAATGGTAAAAAAGTTTAAACCACATGAGTCTAAGAGTTAAGACTAAATTAGAAAATCTAATGTGCAAACATGCTAGATTGTGCCGGCATTGGCCACAGATGATGGCAGGAGTAAATACACAAGCTGTCCTTTTGTTGGCTGATTATATATATATTCAGTGAAAAAAACATGGGTTTCAGGCATGTTATAGTTATAAATTAACATTTAAAAAAACTTAGAAGGGGCGTAGCCAAGAAGGTAGCGAGATAGGATGTGTTTTCCTATCCCTCCAGCGCCGCCAGCCATCAGCTTTGTTCCATCACCCTTCCTGATGTCCATCCGCGCTTACCAGTGAATGGGTTGCTGCCTGCTGCTGTCCTGACACCGTCGACGGGCTCCTTTCTTGCTTTCCCAGTGGCTTTCTCCGTGATTCGGTCTGCCCGGCCCTGGCCTTGCTGCTGCCTGGCGGAGCTCGAGGGGACCCCCTGCAGTGGTGAGCTTGGGAGTTGCCGCAAATTGGAGGCACCTGAGGGAGCATATTCCTGTCAGGCCATCCCTGGTGTGCTGCCTTGTATTCAGAGCTCTGGCCTGTAGTGATTGCTGGCAGGTACGGGCTGAGGAGCAGGGGAGTGGTACGGAGTGCCCGCCATTTTGTGCTCTCGGGGGCGACAAGTCGGCAACCCTCCGTGCAGCTGCGGGCGGCTGAATGAACTGTGGCACTGACATCACCAGAGGGCTGTGGACACCAGGGCGAGACGCTACACTGGTGAAACGAGGGGCCACCCGGATCAGCCCGGCAACTGGAGGTGTCCCGTCGCGCTCTGCCCGGTGAAATGGCCGCCTCCCTGGAGCGGTTGAGGTGAGGAGTGGAGGGGCGGTAAACTGACGCCTGTGGTGGTGCTCAGTCCGCGTGTCGGCTGACGGCGTTGACACTGATTGCGGGTGTGGGGTGGGGGCTGTCTGCTCCTGCAGGTCCCCCCTCCCCTGTTCGTCTAGCGTGTCAGTGCCTGCTGCGGTCAAGATCGAGTGGCGGGAGCAGAGCCTGGAGTGTGGAACTCGCCCTCTAGCCCTGATTGCAGTTGGGGCACTCAAGCCTAGCGATTTCGCCTCAGTGGTGATGGGCGTGAGGATACCCTTGGTGGTGCCTGCACAGAGCATCTGCTGAGGCCTGGTGCCTGTAGCCTACCGCACTTTCATACTGGGGAGGCCTGTTATCGGCCCGTGGTTCGGCGGGTGGAGGTCGGCACAACGGGGCTGTGGGCTGGCTTTTGAACTGTGGTAGTCCTGGCCACCCTTGCAAGACACTGTGGGCACAGCATGGTTGCTGCCAAAGCGTAGTGGATGATTTAGGGGCGCCTCCTACACTCCCCATGCATGCTCCTTGCTCATGGTCGGACATGGATCCAAGTAGTGACTGTACTTGCCCCCCAACTCTGCAGCTCCTCTTCAGGCCTGACTTCTACTTTGACCCATAGCCCGGTGGGGGGTGATATCCGCGACAGCACTGGGCCTAACTTATCTGACCTGGGGTTACTCATATGTACCTAACCCGCACTTCTGTGGCGTGGAGTCATCATCACCACCTAAGGTCGGACTTCTACTTCAGCCCGTAGCCCGGCAGGCGGATATTTAGGCAGTGAGTTTGGGGGCTGGCATAACTGACCAGTGGTAGTCCTGCCCTCCCTGTCAAGGCGCAGTGCCAATAGCGTGATTGCTGCACATGCGTAGTTGCTAACTGAGGGGTACCTCCTGCACTCTCTATACATACCCCTTGCCCGGGTGGGACGCAAATCTAGGGGCTACTTGTGCCTGCCCCCCAGCCCTGCGGCGCACCCCTACCAACCTGAATCTTACACCAGTGGGCTGCACCATCCTCCTGTGCCCAGAAGTCTACAGTGGAGGAGATCTGGTAGTCGGTGCCATACTGGATCCTTGAAGTTGGCTATACGCCACGGTGCAGTGCAGACTTCAATCCTACTCCTCCTTCTGACTAGCTTGTGGATCAGTTCGCCGGGAAGAGACGGTCCTGTGTGGGGCCGGAGCGGCTCCCCCCTTGATTTATTCGGAGGGTGCCTTATAGCAGGCCACCACCGACTTGCAGCAACATGTCATCAACTAAAGGTAGAAGGGACAAGCCCCTGAAGGGCCTTTTGCAAAACACAAATGGCCAATTCGCCTCTCAACCAGACACCAGTACACCACAAGTGGAAGATGAGGATGCGTCAGCGACCAAAGCTTTTATGGTTGAGTTGTTCACAGCCATCAAGGAGGATATACAAGAGCTGCGCTCCCAACTCTCATCGGATCTTAGAGATGTTAGGCGGGATGTCAACGCCATAGGAGAACAAGTTACGACTTTAGAGGAGCATGACCTGGGAAGGGAGGATGACCTGCACCAACTTCAGCAAGAGATGATTCAGCTCAAAGAACAGAATTTGGATCTACAGGCTCCTGCAGAGGACTTGGAGAACCCCTCCAGACGTAATAACATTCGCATACGGGAAGGAAGAGGGAGACAACCTTCGTGCTTACATCAGCGCCCTGTTTCAGCAGATCCTCGGAGATGAAGGGAGTCAGGAGATCCAACTGGACAGCGTCCACCGGGTGGGACTTCCGCGCAGAGCTAAGGCTCCCCCTCCGGATATCCTTGTCTGTGTGCATGATTTCCAACTTAAAGAGGGAATCCTCCGCAAAGCTAGAGACCTCCATCCGGTGCAATTCCGAGGTCAGCAACCCGCTCTCTACCAGGACTTGGCTGCCTCCACGCTGGCTAAACGCAGAGAGTTTAAGCCTATCACCAGTCATCTCCGAGAACAGGGCATCCCTTACTCTTGAGGTCATCCATTCCGCCTCATCTTCAAGCTCAACGGCAAACTCCTGCAGATCCGCTCCGTAGATGACACCTACACCATCCTGGGCCTGGAACAGCCTTCTGCCCTGCCTGAGACTGCTCAAGCTCTCCCTCGGCGACGCCGGCCCTCTTCGGAGTGGCAGCGAGCTGGGAGATCGTCGTCTAGCTCTAAACTGGATGCATCTGCTAGAAAACTGGAGAGAGAGGCGGCCCTTTCATCGGTGTCACAGGTGACCGACAACACTGACGTTCCTTGATTCACATGCTTTGGCATAGTTCTGGGTTCAGTTGCTGGAGGGAGGGAATAGCCCAAAGGGTGGTTTGGAGTCAGGGCATGGATATTCCCTCCTTCACTGTTCCGATGAGTAGGGACCTGAACATTGTTAGCTTGAATGTACGGGGCTGAATAGTCCTGTTAAGCGGTTAGCAATATTGTCCCTTTTAGAAAATGCTGGGGGGGATAGTTGTTTGCTACAAGAAACCCACCTTTTACCCTAAGACACCAAGCGTATGAAGGATAGGCGCTTCCCACAACAGTTTTGGTCCTCGGGGCAGTCCAAACAAAATGGGGTGGCGATCCTCTTTAGTGCATGGTCACAATGCAAGTTAGTTTCTACGATAGCAGACCTGAAGGGACGGTTTTTGGCAGTCACGGTGCAATGGGGGGGATATGAATTTTACGGTTGGGTCCTTATATGCCCCGAATGAGCGACAGGAACCCTTTTTGCGCTTAGCCCTGTCTGAGGCTCTTGCTTCTCCCGATTCAGCACTTCTGATCGGCGGAGACTTAAATGTAGTGATGGATCCGGAGCTGGATAGTTCGGGGCAGCGGTCTAATCAGACTGGGGCATTGTCACGAGCTGGGAAACAATGGATCTCTGACTGGGGACTGTGTGATGTGTGGCGAATACAGCACCCGAAAGAGCGCGACTATACATACTTTTCAGCGGCACACAAAACATATGCGCATCTTGACCACTTTCTAGCCTCTACATCTCTTTTCCCTCACTTGCGCGCTGCGGATATTACTCCTCGGTCCCTCTCAGATCATGCCCTCATTTCAGTCCAACTCCAGCGCGCTGCGCACGTTCTACTCCTCCGGGCTGGCGTCTTTGCGATTCCCTTCCTCTCTCTGACAACGTCACTCAACGGATTCAGGACGTTATAAAACACTATATCTCTGAGAATGCTCAGGGAGACACAACCCTCGCATCGGTTTGGGAAGCCTTGAAACTAGTAGTACGGGGGAATTTATCACGGTTGCTGCATCTTTCGCACAACTCCACAAAGGAAAACGAGCGGAGCTGGAGATGGAGGTTGGTGAACTAGAGGCGGTTCACAAGTGCACGGGGGTGCCGAGATTGTGGAGGGAGTTGGAAACGTGGCGTCGTAGGCTGAAACATCGGGATCTGGATAGGGCTGAGCATGCACTCCTGTGGCTCCGGCACAAATTCTACCTCAGTGGGGATAAATGTGGGAGGATGCTCGCACATAGATTACGTTACAACAAACAAATGATGGACGGAATGCTGACAATGCAGACATTCTCCCCCAGTCAAGAGATCTGGGTTAAATCCATCGTTCTTTTGCCCACTGCGCCACCCCAGTTCCGACATGGCCATATGCAAATCAGTCTTGACCCTGTGCCTCATGGGAACAGTCCAGCCCGAACTGCCAAGCCATGTCTTCCCTGGACCGGAATCAAGCATCCTAGGACCGGTTTCTGGCTATCAGCCGTCATCAGCCAGGATAGCTTGACTCCAGTGGCGTAGTGAGCACGGGTCCCACGTCTGGGAATACCCATCCCACTTAGGGCGAAAAGCGTTACAACAAACAAATGATGGACGGAATGCTGACAATGCAGACATTCTCCCCCAGTCAAGAGATCTGGGTTAAATCCATCGTTCTTTTGCCCACTGCGCCACCCCAGTTCCGACATGGCCATATGCAAATCAGTCTTGACCCTGTGCCTCATGGGAACAGTCCAGCCCGAACTGCCAAGCCATGTCTTCCCTGGACCGGAATCAAGCATCCTAGGACCGGTTTCTGGCTATCAGCCGTCATCAGCCAGGATAGCTTGACTCCAGTGGCGTAGTGAGCACGGGTCCCACGTCTGGGAATACCCATCCCACTTAGGGCGAAAAGCGTTACAACAAACAAATGATGGACGGAATGCTGACAATGCAGACATTCTCCCCCAGTCAAGAGATCTGGGTTAAATCCATCGTTCTTTTGCCCACTGCGCCACCCCAGTTCCGACATGGCCATATGCAAATCAGTCTTGACCCTGTGCCTCATGGGAACAGTCCAGCCCGAACTGCCAAGCCATGTCTTCCCTGGACCGGAATCAAGCATCCTAGGACCGGTTTCTGGCTATCAGCCGTCATCAGCCAGGATAGCTTGACTCCAGTGGCGTAGTGAGCACGGGTCCCACGTCTGGGAATACCCATCCCACTTAGGGCGAAAAGCGTTACAACAAACAAATGATGGACGGAATGCTGACAATGCAGACATTCTCCCCCAGTCAAGAGATCTGGGTTAAATCCATCGTTCTTTTGCCCACTGCGCCACCCCAGTTCCGACATGGCCATATGCAAATCAGTCTTGACCCTGTGCCTCATGGGAACAGTCCAGCCCGAACTGCCAAGCCATGTCTTCCCTGGACCGGAATCAAGCATCCTAGGACCGGTTTCTGGCTATCAGCCGTCATCAGCCAGGATAGCTTGACTCCAGTGGCGTAGTGAGCACGGGTCCCACGTCTGGGAATACCCATCCCACTTAGGGCGAAAAGCGTTACAACAAACAAATGATGGACGGAATGCTGACAATGCAGACATTCTCCCCCAGTCAAGAGATCTGGGTTAAATCCATCGTTCTTTTGCCCACTGCGCCACCCCAGTTCCGACATGGCCATATGCAAATCAGTCTTGACCCTGTGCCTCATGGGAACAGTCCAGCCCGAACTGCCAAGCCATGTCTTCCCTGGACCGGAATCAAGCATCCTAGGACCGGTTTCTGGCTATCAGCCGTCATCAGCCAGGATAGCTTGACTCCAGTGGCGTAGTGAGCACGGGTCCCACGTCTGGGAATACCCATCCCACTTAGGGCGAAAAGCGTTACAACGTTGTAACGCACATAGATTACGGGCACAGGCACAGATAACCGCAATCCCCGTCATATGGGGTCATAATGCAGTAGAGCATTCCACTGATGCCCTGATTGCGATACCTTTTGTCAGTTTTACCAACGCCTTTATTCGAAGGAAGATACTCCTTTGCATGACCCAGGGGAATATTTGGTCTCCTGTAATATCACACCCTTACTCAAAACGTCGGCTGACGATTTGGACTCCCCTATTCGCCTCGAGGAGGTGATATCGGCAATAGCGCGGCTCAAAGTGGCTAAGTCGCAGGGCCCGGATGGCTTTTCAGCCCTGTTCTACAAGCAATTTTGTGTGGAGCTGGCTCCCCTTTTAACAAAGCTTTTTAACTCCTTCCTAGACACTGGGGAGGTGACGCCTTCCATATCCGATGCGGCCAGCTCTGTAATTCTAAGACCCAGGAAAGATCCAGAGGAGTGTGGGTCGTACAGACCGATCTCGCTCCTTAATATTGACGCAAAGTTGTTTTAGGGTGTGCTAGCCTCCCAACTTAATCCCCTCATGGATAACATTGTAGACCTGGATCAGTCCGGCTTTATACCGATGAGGCAAGGAGGGGATAATACTAAGAGACTATTGCACCTCATTGATTTTCTTCACCGATCGCATACTCTGGCCTTTCTGCTCTCGATAGACGCGGAGAAGGCTTTTGAGCGGGTTGACTGGGAGTATTTATTTGCGGTGCTACGTACATTCGGGTTCAGAGATAATTTCATCCGTTGGGTTAGTTGTCTATATGCCTCCCCCAAGGCGGCGGTGCGGGTCAATGGCTGCAAGTCTACCCCATTCCCTATTGCCTGGGGCACGCGGCAGGGCTGCCCCTTGTCCCCCCTCTTATTTGCGCTCTACATGGAGCCTTTCGCTCAACTCACCCGTTTCAACCCTGACATTGTGTGTCTGAAGTTTGGAGCTGATGTTCATAAAATTAGTATATATGCTGATGATGTCATCCTCTCCCTCACACAACCCCGAATGACACTGTGGTACTTGACTAAGGAGCTCTCTACCTTAGGAAATGTAGCGGGGTATAGGGTCAACTTCACAAAATCGCAAATCCTCAATATTTCTATCCCGGAGACTGAGATACAGGATCTCCAACAAGATTTTGATTTCCAGTGGGTGTTCACGGATATTACCTACCTGGGCATTCGTCTGACCTCTTCCATTGCTAGGACGGACGCTCTTAATTACTCCCTGTTGCTGGAGCAGACGACCAAGGCACTGGCGGCCTGGTCGTGTCTCAAATTGGCATGGTATGGCAGGTTGGCGGCAGTGAAGATGGCGGTGCTACCACGCATCCCCTACATCTTCCAAATGCTTTCTTTAAACTCGCCACCAGGTACACTTCGCAAACTCCAGGGACTTCTTAATAAGTTCTTGTGGGACAATAAGAAACCATGTCTCGCATTTGCACATGTGACCTCCCCGAAGGCGCAGGGAGGGCTCGGCTTCCCGATAGTGAGTGACTATTATCAGGCAACATGTCTCCATTTCATCACGGAATGGAACAGGCCTCTATCCAGCAAGCACTGGAATTTTATGGATCAGACGGTGGCCGGTCCGAACATATGGCGGTTACTGTGGCTTCCGCGCCGGCACAGAACGTGGGGGCTATACTCCTCTCTGATTACCTCCCCGACTCTCAAAGTTTGGGATCGATTTGCGGGCCCAAAAGGGTTGACTACTTTCCCTTCCCCTCTGTCCCCCATAGTAGATAACCCCGACTTTCAGCCAGGATGTGCATCCCAGATCTTTCAACGATGGCAGGAGGAGGGTTGCAAAAGGGTGGGTGCCCTGTTCGATCTCGGGGGCGTGATTCCCTTTCCTCAGCTGCGTAGGGATTATGATTTGCCTGAGTCCGATGCCTTTCACTATTCGCAGGTCGTACACTGGGCTACGTGGCCGGAGAATTCCACTCTAATGTCTCACCCCCTGATATCCTTCGAAAAATGGCTGGGGTGTAAAATGGACAATCGTAAACTCATCTCTGAACTTTATGCCATGATCACTACACAAGCGAAGAGACACCGCACAAAAGCGCAAGTCAGATGTGAAACTGACCTAGGGCGGCCCTTGTCGCACAAAGAGTGGGAACACATTTTTTACAGAGCACACCATACTGCCTCCAACACGGCAGGGGCGGAATCTGCCTATAAGGTGGTTACTCACTGGTATTATACTCCAGTGCGCATTAAGAGTTGGGACAGCTCCAAGTCAGACTTCTGCTGGCGGGGGTGTGGTCTTGTTGGCACTCTGGTGCATTTACTTTGGTGCTGCCCCAAACTGGTGCGCTATTGGACAGCAATCATTGATGATATTGATGCAGCATTTCAGATTACTTTGCCACGTACTCCCGAGCACACCTTGTTAGGTCTCTCCCATCCTAAGTTTTTTCCGCTGAAATCACTGAAGGGTAAGCAAATAGCCATGGCATTGCTGGCAGCCCGACAGGTGCTCCTAGCACATTGGGGATCGCTGACGATTCCAGACTCTCGAGATTGGATTCAGAAACTTTGGCAACTCTTAGCAATGGAGCGGTTATCGCTGAGTGTAGATGGGAAAGACAAGGACTTTGCAAAACTGTGGGCTCCTTTTTTGAAGATTCTTACCAAAGATATGAGAGAAGTCGCATGCCCGAAATATCTGCAAATTTTGTATCTCATACCTTTAGAACCGCCTGGTGCATCCATGAATTGACTTACTAGTTGTCTGACCAATGATTGTTTACAAGAATGAAATGGCCAGATTCTAACTGATGTGGAGGGAGGGTGGGGGTGGGTTGAGGGAGGGGGGTTTGTTTCTTTGTTACTGATTCTTATAAAAGTGGCACTCTCACTTGGCACCTTACTGACTCACTATGGCTTGAACTCATTGCGAGGTCGTCCTCAGGGATGTAGACCTACACGCTGTGTCATTCTCAGTAGTTTTCGCTCTGCCAGCGCTATGATGTAGGCAGCTAAGCAGTGTATTTGCTTCCTTGTGGCCACGTAATAAAAATGATTGATTCTAAAAAACCTTAGAAATTCACTGAAAAAACGATAGGTTTTAGGGAAAGTTTTAGTTAATTGGACATTGCACTCGTACAAAACCTGTGAAATTCCCCCGTTATAGTTAGTTCAGCTAACTATAACTCGCGCCCCCGCAATGCACTGCTGATGACGTCACATAGTACATCACTCACGACATGGTCAGTGACATCACTAACGACATCACTGATGACATCTCCAATGACATCACTGATGGCATCACTGATGACATCATCCAGTGACTGTGTGTTTCTGTAAAGTTTAACTATGTTTAATATATATAGGGAAAGGCGTGTTGAAGAATGAGTGGGTGTATAAGTGTCTGAATGGATGATTTATTTAGTGGGTGCGTAACTGAGTCTATAAGTGAGTGATTAAACATATCCTACTGAATGCATGGGTTGGTGAGTAAACTGTGTGAATGTCTCTATCCATCTGTCTGTTGGTGTGTAAGCGGCTGCATGGGTTTGTGAATAGCTACATGAGTGTCTATATGAGTTATTGATTGGTTGTCTGAGTATCTGTATGAGTGGCTGAGTGTTTCTGTGGGTGTGTTAGTGAGTGAATGTATATTTCAGTGGTACATGTGCGAGTAAGTACATATTTAAAAGGCAGTATATATGTGTGTTAGAGTATTTAAATGGCTATAAGTGAGAGTGCGTGATTGTGAGAGCGGCTGTATAGATGAATGTGGGGTTGTATCAGTGATTGTATAAGAGCGTAAGAATCTTCTAGTATTTGTATGAGTAAGTGAGCAGGTGTGTGTGTATAACTATATAGGAGAGTAAATGGGTGTGTGATTATTTATTTGCATAACTGACTAGATGTGTGAGTACCTCTCTGGATGAGTGGCGGTGCGTGAGTATCTATATAGGTGTATGAGTGCATATGATAGTCCTGTACTGCGTCACCATAAGTATGAGTGATTGTACAGATGAGTGAGTGGATGTGTGTGTAGACCTAAGAATCAGTGAGTGGGTATGTAGTTATTGGTGTTGGAGTGTCAATGGTTTTGAGAATGGCTGTCTGTAATTTAGAGTGGGTGTATCAAAGGTTATATTAGGGTGTGAGAAGATGCATCAATTTATCACATGGATGATGTCATCAGTGATGGCATCAGTGATGTCATTTGAGATGTCATCAGTGATGTCATCAGTGATGTCACTGACCATGTCATGAGTGATACAATATGTGATATCATCAGCAGTGCATTGCGGGGGCGTGAGTTATAGTTAGCTGAACTAACTATAACGGGGGAATTTCACGGGTTTTGTACGAGTGCACTGTCCAACTAACTATAACTTTCCCTAAAACCTATGATTTTTTCTGAGATTTTCTAAGGTTTTTTCAATGCTAATTTCTAACTATAACGTGCCTGAAACCTATGGTTTTTTCAGTGAATTTCAAAGGTTTTTTAAATGCTAATTTCTAACTATAATGTGCCTGAAACCTATGGTTTTTTCAGTGAATTTCAAAGGTTCTTTAAATGCTAGTTTCTAACTATGCCTACAGAGGTAGGACATGTACAGAAAGAAGAAAAAAAGCACAGAAAGTAGTAAAAGAAATGCCAAAAGAAGCAAAAGAGTCGACAAACACGAAGAAAGGTGCAGGAAGAAGGAAGACGTGCAGAAAGAACCGACAGAGGAGCAGAAAGAGGACTTGTTGCAAAATCATCCTGTGCCCACAATTTTTTCAGACGGGTACTGGTAGTAACTGACTCTGACTAACCAGGCCTAGAGCCAGTGCTATGCTAAAAGACACTTAGAAAACAGTGAAAACACCTACATACACTTGTGAACACTATGCGTTGGGGTACCCCTGTGATTAGCATGACCTCCTCTGTAAGTCCCTAGTACATAATAGGGCAGGGGGATTAAAATGACCTCTTAAAACGCACCACGGGGCGCTTTTGGACAGTGGTGAAGGGAGGGGGGGGCCTGAGGTGACATGTGTGCAAACACACCCTGTGCCGTTTTAAGTTGGGAGAATAAGTCCCCTTGAATCCTGAGGGACTCTGGGGTCCAACTACCCCACCAGGTACCTCCAGTAAGCTCGAAAGAGCTGCGTTGCACAGAGGTGTAAAAAAGGGCATGGCCTGGACCACCTCTCTGCAACGAAGCCCTGTGGCGCTTACTGGAGGTACCTGGTGGCCTAATTGGCCCCCAGTGGATTGAAGGGGACTTAATTCCCCAACTTAAAACGCGCCACAGGGTGTGTTTGCACACGTCACCTCTGGCCCCGCCCACTCCCTTTTCCACTGTGCAAAGGTGCCCTGTTGCACGTTTTAAGTTGGGGGATTAAGTCTCCTTGAATCCTGAGAGTCCCTGGGTCAAATTAGCGCACCACGTACCTCCAGTAAGCACCACAGATCTGCGTTGCAGAGAGGTGGTCCAAGGCCATGCCCCATTTTACACCTCTCTGCAATGCAACTCTGTGGCACTTATTGGACGTACCTGGTGGGTTAGTTGTCCCCCAGGGACCCTCAGGATTCAAGGGAACTTAATTCTCCAACTTAAAACATGCCACAGGGCGCGTTTGTGCACTTTTGACATCAGGCCACGTCCCCTCCCTGCATCACTGCACAAACACACCCCCTGGTGCGTTGTAAATTGGGGGATTAAGTCCCCTTGAGTCTTAAGGGTCCCTGGGGGCCAACTAGCCCACCACTTACCTCCAGTAAGTGCCACAGAGCTATGTTGCAGAGTGGTGTAAAAAGGGGCATGGCCTGGGCCACCTCTCTGCAACGCAGCGCAGTTGCGCTTACTGGAGGTAAGTGGTGGGCTAGTTTGCCCCCAGGGACCCTAAGTATTGAAGAGGAATTAATTCCCCAACTTAAAATGCACCACAGGGTGTGGTTGAACACATGGCACCCCAGGCCCCGCCCCCTCCCTTCACCACTGAGCAAAAACGCACACTGTGGCACGTTTTGAGTTGGGGGATAAAGTCCCCTTGAATCCTGATGGTCCCAGGGATCCAATTAGCTCACCAGGTACCTCCAGTAAGCGCCCCAGAGCTGTGTTGCAGTGAGGAGTAAAAAGGGGCATGGCCTCTGAACACCTCTCTGCAACGCAGCTCCCTGATGCATACTGGAGGTACCTGGTAGGCTAGTTGGCCCCCAGGGACCCTCAGTATTCAAGGGGAATTAATTCCCCAACTTACAACTTGCCAGGGGGTGCATTTGCACAGTGGTGAAGGAAGGGGGCAGGGCCTGAGGTCACATGAGTGCAAACACACCTTGTGGCGCGTTTTAATTTGAGGAATTAATTTCTCTTCCATCCTGAGGGTCCCTGGGGTCCAACTAGCCTACCAGGAACCTCCAGTATACACCAGGGACCTGTGTTGCAAAGACGTGTGTATAGGCCATGCCCCTTTTACACCTCTCTGCAACACAGCTTTGTGGCGCATACTGGACGTACCTGGTGGGCTAGTTGGCCCCCAGGCACCCTCAGGATTGAAGAGGAATTAATTCCCCAACTTCAAACGTGCCACAGAGCGTGTTTACACAGATATCACCTCAGGCCCTGCCAGACCCTTCACCACTGTGCAAACACGCCCCGTGGCACGTTTTAAGTTGGGGGATAAGTCCCCTTGAATCCTGAGGGTCCCTGGGTTCCAACTAGCTCACCAGGTACCTCCAGTAAGCGCCACAGAGCTGTGTTGCAGAGAGGTTAAAAAATGGTGTGGCCTCTGAACACCTCTGTGCAACGCAGGTCCCTGGCGCATACTGGAGGTTCCTGGTAGGCTAGGTGGCCCCCAGGGACCCCCAGTATTCAAGGGAAATTACTTTCCCATCGTACAACGCGCCAGGGGGTGCGTTTGCAGAGTGCTGCAAGGAGGAGGCAGGGCATCCACGCGATGCCGGTCTTTTTTTATTCATTTTTTTTAAAGAAGGGGGCTGTGTGGCCCCCCTTCCTTTTCTATTTTGTGTGCCCTGGGGACCCCATCCCCCAGGGCCTGACCCCCATTAAAAAAAAATTAAAAAGTTACGGGAAGGGGGCCGTGTGGGCCCCCATCCAATGGCCAATTCCAGCCCCAGGGACCCCATCCCCAGGGCATGGCCAAATTTATGTCATCAGTGATGTCATGAGTGATGTCACTGACTATGTCATGAGTGATGTAATATGTGACGTCATCAGCAGTGCAATGCGGGCGCACGAGTTATAGTTAGCTGAACTAACTATAACAGGGGAATTTCTATGGTTTTGTACGAGTGAAATGTCCAACTAACTATAACGCCCCTGAAACCTATGGTTTTTTCAGTGAATTTCTAAGGTTTTTTAAATGCTAATTTCTAATTATAACGTGCCTGAAACCTATGTTTTTTTCAGTGAATATATATATATATTTATTATACTATGTATAAATGTGAAAATGTCTCGGTCCACCTGTTTGCCTCGATGGCACAGAAGAAATGGGTGGAACTTACGTCAGCACGCCGACGAGGTCCTCTTATGGCTCCGATGACATCATACGGTATCGCGAGCAGAGCCGTGCTATTATGACGTCCTCGTCGACTTGGGAGAGCTAGGAAAGAATTTCCGTGGAATGCTGGTGCAGGGGATATTCACCTAAGTGTTCAGGCTAGTCCTTTGGGAGCAACTGTTTATGTTGCCACTCCAGAAACCGAAACCAGTGATCCGAGGGCAGAGGCCCTGCACATGGCACACGAGGTGGGGTGCCCAGTCATGTGCACCGGCAGGGCATCGAAGTGATAAGCACCACAACCCACAAAAAGGTAACAAGGGCACTGAATAACACAGGATCTTCTCTTTGTATCTGGCAGGAACAACAAAGTTAAAATGCCCTAGTACCAAAATGTAGAATTAGTGCTACAACGGTCTTCAAGAGGACCTGCGATGCCGCTTCTGCCTCCTGTACCCTGGAGGCGGCACATGGGTCTAGCGGTACGGTCATACAGCGGTGGGATGCACACTCGTTGACCTCTCATGGCACTGATGACGTGTCGCGCTGGCCCCGTCCAACAACAGAACTCCTTTAGATCCAAACAGACTCATCCACTTTTTCACCGGAAGTGAAACCAGGCCACGAGGACACTTTCACAATACAACAGCTAGGAATGCACTTTTCGTTAAAAAAAAAACACATTCCTTCCTCCTAATTAATCAAATAAACATCTCAGTGAAGAACAGGGGCCAGCTTCGATCGGTAAACAGCCGTTACAACGACTTTTTTACTTCGCAATACCATTATAACGCATGCATTACCACGCATGCTTTGTACATCGCAAAGTCATTACTACACATTGTTTTAGAACACTTGGTCATTTACCACACATGCCTTTACAACAAATTTTGTTGTAAAGGAATGTATGGTAAATGACCGTGCATTCTAAAAAACATGCAGATGATCCACGTTGTTGTGAGGAAACAGAGGCTGTTCCGTTTCCTCACAACGACGTGCACCGCCCCTCAGAGACAATGTGAAGCAGGAACCACGAGGAGTGAGAGGTAAGGGGGATTGGGCATGGGGTGTTTTTTTTCTAGGGTTTAGGGTAGTGCAGTGATGTTTGGGTAGTGTAGGGGGTCATGCTGGGGGTAGTGTTTTAGGGTTTAGGGTAGTGCAGTGGTGTTTGGGTAGAGTAGGGGGTCGTGCTGGGGTAGTGTTTTATGGTTTAGGGTAGTGCAGTAGTGTAGGGGGTCGTGCTGGGGGTAGTGTTTTAGGGTTTAGGGTAGTGCAGTGGTGTATGGGTAGTGAAGGGGTCATGCTGGGGTAGTGTTTTAGGGTTTAAGGCAGTGCAGTGGTGTTTGTGTAGTGAAGGGGGTCATGCTGGGAGTAGTGTTTTAGGGTTTAGGGTAGTGCAGTGGTATTTGTGTAGTGTAGGGGGCTGTGCTGGGGGTAGATTTAGGGTTTAGGGTAGTGCAGTGGTGTTTGGGTAGTGTAGGGAGTCGTGCTGGTGATAGTGTTTTAGGGTTCAGGGTAGTGCAGTTATGTTTGGGTAGTGTAGGGTGTCGTGCTGGGGATAGTGTTTTAGGGTTTAGGGTAGTGCAGTGGTATTTGGGTAGTGGAGGGGTTACTGTTTTAGGGTTTAGGGTAGTGCGCTCAACCAGCCACAATATCCGTGGACAAAGGGGATCCTGACTCTTTTGAACGCTCCGCCAATTGAATAATTTGGGTCAAGGGCCCTACCACGTCAAAGACCTATCAATTCCTTTCTTGGGATCCCTCATATACTTGGAGAAAAAAGTACATAGTTTCTCATCAATTTCAGGCGTGTGCGCCACCTTCTCCTTCAGTGAGGGCCTGGGGCATTCTCCCCTCATCCTATTCCTGATGTCCCTTTCAAGGGGTTGATGGATTTTCCCCACCATACTCTACCACTTTGGTGCCAGGGGTCCACTCCGCCGACCCAGCATGGTAAATTTGGGTAGGCTTGTACATGTCTGAGTGGACCCCGTCCCCAACCCCGGACTTAGAGGAGTGGGACTCTGGATGTCAGAGATGCCCCGAGTCCTTATCCTCATCGGAGGAGAGATCGTCCTCCGATACACCCTCTGCCTCTAAGGGAAACCCGCCGTCGGGGTCTACAAAAGTCATGACAGCATTGCAATTTTCTCCGGACTCCTCCTCCTCCCCGCAGGGTGCATGTTTTAGTGTTTGCGTATTCTTGAGGAAAGTCTCTGTAAGTTTATCAAATCCTTCCAAGTGCCCCGCGTTATTCTTAATGGCCCTTTTAATCCCCATCTGGGAGCTACTGGGACCCGCCACCACCAGATCTGGGTCACTGAACACGCCAGGGATGCTTTTCCCAAGCTTATCAACCTGATCCTAAGAGGAGCCAGTGCCCTAGAAATAGCCAGAGAGAAGGCTTGGTCCACTGCTGGAGGGAGAAGTTGGGGGGCCATTTCTCCTCCACTTCCTGGTAGGAGGAGTAAAAATGGTCTTCTGGAGAAGACATGATAGCAGAGGGTGTGAGCACAGAACAAATGCCCTTAAAATACTTAAGGCATCCCCCTCGCTGATGTTCCAACAGCTGGGCTTTCCCCGAAGCTGTTATAAGAATAGACTGTGGCGCAATACCAATTACCACCACCAGGTAGCACTTGTCACTAACGTGGCCGTGCGGGGAAATCACCGCCTAGCGGTGTCAAAATTAGACGAGGGTTGGGCGGGAATCAAGCTGACACTAAAGGAGTGACCGGATTCCCAAACGTGCGTAAAGACCAGCGGGAGCGCTCGACGGAGCTGCCTCGCTCGGACCAGATGCGCCTGACAGGATCTCACCCCACACAGAGCACACAGCAGGAGAAACTACGAGGGGGAGAATGCTCTCGGGCAAGAGCCTGCTGCGCAGGGAACATGAAACAATACCATGGCAATAATGCTAATAAAGTGCACAAGAAACCGCTATACAAACAGCAACAACGTCAGATTAAGCCAAGAGTGTAAGGAATGAACTTAACTGACGAGCATTGAAGAAAGAGGAAGCCGAAGGGACGTCACGATATTATATACGATGGACTGTGATATGATTTGACTACAGTTGCCTTGGAGACTACCCCCCTAATGGTTCATGGGTTGTGTAGTCTTTTTTAATGATTGTTGTGTTACATTTTCTTTGAACTGGTGTGCAAATAAAGTGAGGAAAGATATGCATAATCCTCGCCTCTGTCCTGCCATAGAATTCATTAAACTTTATTCGATCTGATTTAGAAACATAGATCATAAAAGTGTACATAAAAACAGTAAACCCTCTTTCCTAATACAATACAGCGAGAATTAATTAAAACCAGTAGGTAAAAATGGGTGTTACAAAAGCCCATAGCAACTTCAGGTTAACAGAATCGTAAAGTTCAATGTTTCGCAAGATCAATCTCATGTACTTTGTGCAAAATACGCAATAAGGGGTCCAAGTAAGATGTAACGCTCCAATACCTGACCAGTCTGCACTATATAAAACTGCAGAAAAACTAAAAATAAAAGTGTTTTGCACACCTCTGTCACTGGGCTATATGTGGGCTACATCTGGGTGATATTTCTGCAACATTTGGGCTCTTTTTTCTCTGGTCGCCATCTTGGGAGACTTATTTGTTATGAAGTTTCCTAATTTCCTCATTTACTGCAGTCTCCTCAGTAGGAAATACTTTCAGTTTTTTACTTTGATTCCATCAAGAAGGCATTCGGATGTGTCACACATTTGCCATAAATTCAGAATGTTAGCACTCTAGTTGTTCATTAGGTCACTGTAGTAAAGCTACTGCTCACCAGGGAGTTAACTGGAAGTCTACTGCTGGTATTGAAAGTGATTGTTTCAGTCTGCATGTCAGAATTTTCAAATAAAATAGTAGAGGATTTGAGATCTCACTTAAAACATGCCCTAAATTTTCTTTCTGTACCACTAACCATCATTTCTATGGCAAAATGAACCCCCTCATTTTGTTCCTTTTTAAATTAGGGGGCAGATCTATATTGGAGATGCGCCACTTTTACGCCGCCGTTGCGTCACTTTTGTGATGCAGCGGCGGTGTAAACCCTGCGCCACGTTGCGCCATATTTACATTGTGACGCATCTATGGAGATGCGTCACGATGTAAAGCCCTGCGCCACGTAAAACCTGCGTCAGGTTTCACATGGGCGTGTCGACAGAGGGGGGGGCGTTCCGTCGCAGGAACGCCCCTGAAAAGTGACTCAGTCAAATCTATAAGATTTGACTGAGTCACTTTCCCAACGCTGATGCGCCAAAACCCTGCGCCTGCTTGAAGCAGGCGTAAGGCTTGACGCACCATGTTAGGGATAGTGTAGGTTGGAACAGTGCTGGAGTTGCGTCGCGCTTACGACGCAACTGAAGCACTGCGCCAACCTTACGCCATCGGATGCGTCACGCATCTGTTTATTCCTGCGCCATGATGCGCCGCATTGTAAATGCGGCGCATCATGTGTGGCGCAAGGGTAAACTTGTGTGACGCATCATTCCTGGCGCATCCTTGCTGATTTGCAGGAATGCGCCAGGAAACATAAATCTGGCCCTAAATGTTTTAAGTGTTACCAGTTTATTCCAATCAAGATGGCTTCACGTGTGCCATAATTTTGTTAGCTCACTAGTTGTTTTTTAGAACATTCTGGGAAGCTGCAGTAGAACACATAGACATCAACTGACAGGCAGCTCCAGTTGAAATATATCAGGAAGATATTTGAGATCACACTTGAAACATGTCCAAATTTTTCTTTCCACAGCACTAACCATAATTTCTATGACAAAATGAACCCCCTTATGGTGTTCCTTTTAAATTAAATATTTTAAGAGTTACCAGTTTATTCCAATCAAGATGGCTTCAGGTGTGCCATAATTTTGTCATAAGTAAGACTGTTAGCGCCCTTGTTGTTCTTTAGAAAACTCTGGGAAGCTGCAGTAGAACACAAAGGCATCAACTGACAGTCTCCGCCCTTGTTGGATGTACATGATTTACTGAGAATGACAGGCTTCATTCTCACATGCCTGAGAAAGATAATGTGAATTTACAGAAAATATACTCTCATTTTAGCTTCAGTTTTCTCTCAAACATGATTCATAATATCCCAGTAGAAGGTTTTTCACAGGGTAAAATCACCTTAGAACACACCACAATTCCTGAATTTAGTATGGTACCATCAACAAATGAATTCTAATGTAACTAAAGTCTGTTGTCACCCTTTATAGTTCTCCTTTTGGTAACCCTCAAAATCTTCGATTCACTACAATGCATTTCAATGGGGTACTATCATGTATATTGGTCCAAAGATGGCTGCCAGCAATTCCAGGATGAAGTGCTGACAGCCAATCAGATCTCACGATGAGATGTGTCGTTAGGCTCTGCCCAGATATTGAAACATTTTCTTTTTCTAATTTCTCATGAACTACTGAACGGATTTACACCATTTAACAAAAAGGGATCTTTCGCAACCAAGGGCTACCTTTCCACTAATTTTTAATGTTGCTTGAAAACTGACCACACAAGGAATTCTGCTGCAGATGTTTTTAAATCGTAAGTTATTGCTAAGCTCAGCACACCCTGACTGAGGGAAGCGCCCTGTCCCCAGGTCAGCACCCAGTGCAGCTGCATCCCCTAAAGCCACCCCTGATATTTTGCAACTTTGAAGCTTTTGAGGCCTTAAAGTACTCCAGTTTAAAGGCTAGTTTTGGGTTATATATGTCTTATTTGCTGAATACCATCTCATTTTTTTACTAGCAGCTCACATGCAATTCCTCAAAATGGTGTAGTTTCGATTAAATCAATGCAATACTTGTTTAGCACCTATGTTGATGCTTCAGCTTACAATACAACCTCCAGTTCCTTGATAACTCATCAAGGTCATAATAACATTATTCCAGTGACCAAATACAATCCCCATTGCACTAGTAGAATGCTTAGTGTTCACAAACTAGCACTGGGTAGTCTGGAAATCACCAGGTGATGTGCAACGCAACATATTTCTGTTGAAATTATTAGGCAACTATAATGGCAAGATGGTTCCACTGAGTTCAGGTAAACATAGAGGTAGTAGAGGAAATGCTTGCAAAGGTCTCATCAACTGGCTGGACTCCAGCACATTTATATCACCTGCTGTGTCACTTCAGACAGATGCTACAAGTCAGCATTGGCTCCGCTTCAATAAGAACAGTTTATTCTGAATTTACAGTTAAGTTCCTCCCCAAACAGGAACATAAGCAACCTTAACCAGATTTGTCTCAAGAGTAAAGTCACAGCACAGATTGCTTCCTGGACCCTGTCCTTTAATAGCTAGTATGACTACCTTTTCTATCTCAGCTTTATCCTAGTTTGATCTTAAAGTATGTTTAGATTGGAGACACTGACAGACTACTACATGCTGGATTATCTGATTACTTCAATGGACAAAAATAAGCGATACACATAAGTGTCTGCCATACAATCATTGACACACGGTTCCTGTACGGACATTGTGAATACTTACAATGGGTCTTGGTTTTTCTTTGGAAGGAGCTGATGGAGAAGCCGACAGAGATCAACAGTGGCAGTAGACATTCCCTCAGAGAAGGTCCTGTTCCAGTGGCAGTAGCCCACAAGCATTTTCATGCAGTAAGACAAGTGTACACCAGAGACAATCATCAGCGTAGCGATTGCAGCATCATAAGGTGCATCTTCCTTTTAAGTGCTCAGCTACCCTCTACTCCAGTCACAGAGTGGCAGCCTGGAGGTGCTGAACCTGCAGTAAAGCAGTGCATACTGAATTCCAAGGATCTGCTATGCTTGTTGAGAAATCAGCACCTCTTTCTGCAAGGCCTGAGAGGGTCCATACCCATGGGCGGCTCCCGCACTTTGGCAGAGGAGGGTTGCCCCACTGCTTTCTCGCTTTGCGAGAAGCAGAAACATAAAATGGTATGGAACAGAGGTGCAGAAAGAAGCAAGAGGAGTGCAAAAACAGAGAAGAGGAGTGTAGAAAGAGGCACAAGGGGTGCATAAAGAAGCAACAGGGATGTAGAAAGGGGAACGTGGGGTGGAGAAAGATGCAAGAACGATACAAAAGAAAGAAAGAGAGTTGCAGAAATAAACAAAAGAACTGCAGAAAGAAAGAACAGAGATGCAGAAAGGGGGGAGTTGGAAGTGGGGTGGAGAAAGATGCAAGATGGATACAGAAGGAAGAAAGAGACTTGCAGAAAGAAACAAAAGAAGTGCAGAAAGAAGGAACAGAGGTGCAGAAAGAGGCAAGAGGGGAGCAGAAAGAAGGGACAGAAGTGCAGAAAGAAGCAAGAGCAGTGGAGAAAGAAGCAACAGAGGTGCAGAAAGAGGGATGAGGTGTGGAGAAAGAGGCAAGAGAAGTGCAGAAAGAAGCAACAGAGATGCAAAACTGGGGAACGGTGGTGAAGAAACTGGCAAGTGAGGTGCAGAAAGTAGCAAGAGTGGTGCAGAAAGAAACAAAAGAAGAGTAGAATGAAGGACCAGAATTGCAGAAAGAGGCAAGAGGTATGCAGAAAGAGGGAAGGTGTGCGGAAAGAAGCGCAAATGGTGCAGAAATAAGCAACAGAGGTGCAGGAAGAAGCAAGAGAAATGCAAAAAGAAGCAACAGATATGCAGAAAGGGGGAATTGAGGTGGAGAAAGAGGCAAAAGAAGTACAGAAAGAAGGAACGGAGATGCAGAAAAAGGCAAGAAAGGTGCAGAATGAGGGAAGTGGAGTGTGAAAGAGGAACCAGGGGTGCAGAAAGAAGCAAGAGGCATGCAGAAAGAAGCAAGAGTTGCCGAAAGAAACAAAAGAAGTGCAGAAAGAAGGAACAGAGGTGTAGAAAGAGGCAAGAGGGGTGCAGAAAGAGGCAAAAGGGGTAGAGAAAGAGACAAAAGTGGTACAGAAAGAGGCAAAAGTGGTACAGAAAGAAAAAGCAGGTTTAGAAAGAAGGAACAGATGTGCAGAAAGAGGCAAGAGGGATGCACAAAGGGAGATGGGGTATGAAAGAGGCACAAGGAGTGCAGAAAGAGGTAAGAGATGTACAGAAAGAAGTAACATAGGTGCAGAAGGAGGGATGAGGGGAGGAGAAAGAGAAAGAGAGGTTCAGAAAGCCAAAAGGTTTGCAGAAAGAAGCAAGTTAAGTGCAGAAAGAAGCAACAGAGATACAGAAAGAAACAAAAGAAGTGCAGAAAGATGGAACAGAGGTGCAGAAAGAGGCAAGAGGGGTGCAGAAAGAGTGAGGAGAGGTGCAGGAAGAAGCACAAGTGGTGCAGATGAAGCAAGAGAAGTGTAGAAAGAAGCAAGGCAAAAGCAGAAAAAAGCAACAGAGGTGCAGAAAGAGGCAAGAGGAGTGGAAAAAGAGAGAAGAGGGGTGCAGAAAGAAGCAAGAGACAAACAGAAAGAAACAAAATATTTACAAAAAGAAGGAACAGAGGTGCAGAAAGAGTCAAGAGGAGTGCAGAAAGAGGGATGGGGTGCAAAAACAGGCACGAGGGGTGCAGAAAGAAGCAACAGAGATGCAAAAAGGGGAAAGTGGGGTGGAGAAGGATGGAAGAGGGATACAGAAGGAAGAAAGAGAGTTGCAGAAAGAAACAAAAGAACTGCAGAAAGAAGGAACAGAGGTGCAGAAAGGGGGAAGTGGGGTGGAGAAAGACGCAAGAGGGATACAGAAGGAAGAAAGAGAGTGGCAGAAAGAAACAAAAAAAAGTACAGAAAGAAGGAACAGAGGTGCAGAAAGAGCCAAGAGGGGAGCAGAAAGAAGGGACAGAGGTGCAGAAAGAAGCAAGAGAAGTGGAGAAAGAAGCAACAGAGGTGCAGAAAGAAGCTCAGAGATGAAAAAACGGGGAACAGGGGTGAAGAAACTGGCAAGCGGGGTGCAGAAAGTAGCAAGAGTGGTGCAGAAAGAAACAAAAGAAGAGCAGAAAATGGAACATAGGTGCAGAAAGAGGCAAGAAGTGTGCAGAAAGAGGGGAGGGGTGCAGAAAGAAGCACAAGTGGTGCAGAAAGAAGCAACAGAGGTGGAGGAAGAAGCAAGAGGGGTGTAAAATGAGGGAAGAGGGGTGCACAAAGAAGTAGAAGGGGTGGACAAAGAAGCAAGAGATGTGCAGCAAGAAACAAAAGAAATGCAGAAAGATGGAATAGAGGTGCAGAAAGAGGCAACAGGGCTGAAGAAAGAGGGAAGAGTGTTGGATAAAGAGGCAAGGGGCTGCAGAAAGAGACAAAAGGGGTACAGAAAGCAGCGAGAGGTGCAAAAGAAAGAAACAGGTGCAGAAAGAAGAAATGGAGGTACAGAAAGAGGCAAGAGGGGTGCAGAAAGAGCAAAGAGGGGTGTGAAAGAGGCACAAGGAGTGCAGAAAGAAGCAAGAGAAGTGCAGAAAGGATCAACAGAGATGCAAAAATGGGGAACAGTGGTGAAGAAACTGGCAAGCGGGGTGCAGAAAGTAGCAAGAGTGGTGCAGAAAGAAACAAAAGAAGAGCAGAAAGAAGGAACAGAGTTGCAGAGAGGCAAGAGGAATGCAGAAAGAGGGAAGGAGGTGCCGAAAGAAGCACGAGTGGTGCAGAAGGAAGCAACAGCGGTGCAGGAAGAAGCAACAGTAGTGCATAAGAAGCAACAGACATGCAAAAAGAAGCAAGAGGGGTGCAAAAAGAGGGAAGAGGGGTGTAGAAAGAGGCACATGTGGTGCAGAAAGAAGCAAGAGATGTGCAGCAAGAAACAAAAGAAATACAGAAAAAAGGAATAGAGATGCAGAAAGAGGCAACAGGGGTGAAGAAAGAGAAAATAGGGGTTGTTAGACTTGGGGGTATCTAGTTGCCACAGGTATGCACTTGTGACAATATAGGGACCCTTGCCTCTAGTCAGGGTAAGGGGGTACACTCCTAAAATAACCCCTGCTCACCCCCTTGGTAGCTAGGCACGAAAAGGACAGGCTTATCTCAGAGGCAGTGTGAAAAGCATTTGTGAACACATACAGTAACCAAGTGACAACACTACAAATGGACACCACACAGGTTTTATATCAAAAATAAGTATTCTTTATATAGATTTACCACAAGACCATTAACGACAAAACCGCAATACTGTTACTTTAGATGGTAGGATTTTGCTTAGTTCTCTTAAGTTCTTAAATGCGACACTTTAAGTCAATGTACCTTTTAGATGCGACACGCAGGGCAACGAAAGTGTTGCAACAATGTTGATGCGATTAAGTTTTTGGATGCAAGACTCTTCTCTTGATGCGGTGCAATGCGTCAGCTACGATGGCTGCGATGGCGACACGCTTCTTCAGCGTTGCGAGACACTTCCTGGATGATGTGAGATGCTTCCGCTCGATGCGATGCTTCAGCGGCGACACACTTTACGAGATGGAGCGACAACAGCTCCGACGGCAGCACGCTTCTCCTTCTTGAGTCGCGCTCCCAGCTCCTTGCGACACGCAGTCCCTCAGAAGGCCCAACAACAGCAGCAGGCACTTCCAAAGAACTCTGGAGAGCTGGGGGGTGAAGTCTTGTTCCTGAGACTTCAGCGGGAGGCAAGCTCTTTTTCAAGCCCTTGGAGATCCTTCACAAGTTGAGCAAAATTACACACAAAGTTTCTTTCTCCTCTCTTTGGCAGTAAGGCAACCACTGCAGGCCAATCCCCCAGGTTCAGGGATAGTTTCCTCCTCTTCTTGTTTTCCCCAAAAGATCTAATTTCTTGGGATCAGGGTCCCAATATTTATACCCAGAAATCCTTTGTTCTCTGAAGGCAGAGGGACCTTTGCCCAGTCCAAACCAGTTCCTGAGCACTCTGTTTACATGACACCTTCTTTCCTTTCACAGGGCAGGGCAGAGACATCAGACGCCCCACAGGAGGTAGAGCCAGCATTGTGGAGGGAAAGCACAGCCCTGGAGCACTTCTGGTGCACAGTACTAGGGTCTGACAAGTAAACCAAACCAACCAATCATGGAACCACAAATTATACATCAATTTACAATAGGGAGCACTTGCACTGTGGCACTGGACAGCAGTGGCACAGTGCACTGAGCAACTAACACCAGCAAAAACATATGAGGCAACAGCGAAAAATGGAAGGGAGACTCACGCCAATGTGCCAGGTCAAACACGGGCGGAGAAAGAGGCAAGGGGGTGCAGAAAGAAGCAAGAGAACTGCAGAAAGAAACAAAAGAAGTGCAGAAAGAAGGAACAGAGGTACAGAAAGAGGCAAGAGGGGTGCAGAAAGCGGCAAAAGTGGTTCAGAAAGAAGCGAGAGGTGTGGAAAGAAAGAAATCAGTGCAGAAAGAAGGTATAGAGGTGCAGAAAGAGGCAAGAGGGGTGCACATAGAGAGAAGAGGGGTGTGAAAGAGCCACGAGGAGTGCAGAAAGAAGGAAGAGGAGTGCAGAAAGAAGCAACAGAGGTGCCGAAAGACGCAAGAGTGGTGCAAAAAGAGGGGAGAAGGGTACAGAAAGAGGCTTGTGGGGTACAGAAAGAATCAAGAGATGTGCAGAAAGAAACAAAAGAAGTACAGAAAGAAAGAACAGAGGTGCAGAAAGAAGGATGGGTTGGAGGAAGAGGCAAGAGAAGTGCAGCAAGAAACAAAATTGATGCAGAAAGGTGGAACAGAGGTGCAGAAAGAGGCAACAGGGCTGAAGAAAGAGGGAAGAGGGTTGGAGAAAGAGGCAAGGTGGTGTACAGAAAGAAGCGAGAGGTGCAGACGAAAGAAACAGGTACAGAAAGAAGGAACAGAGGTACAGAAAGAAGCAAGAGGGGTGCACAAATAGCAAAGAGGGGTGTGAAAGAGGCACGAGGAGTGCAGAAAGAAGCAACAGAGGTGCAGAAAGAGGGATAATGGGTGGAAAAAGAGGCAAGAGAAGGGCAGAAAGAAGCAACAGAGATGCAAAAACGGGGAACAGTGGTGAAGAAACTGGCAAGCGGGGTGCAGAAAGTAGCAAGAGTGGTGCAGAAAGAAACAAAAGAAGAGCCGAAAGAAGGAAAAGAGTTGCAGATAGGCAAGAGGTATGCAGAAAGTGGGAAGGGGGACAGAAAGAAGCACAAGTGCTGCAGAAGGAAGCAACAGCGGTGCAGGAAGAAGCAGCAGTAGTGCAGAAAGAAGCAACAAACATGTAGAAAGAAGCAAGAGATGTACAGCAAGAAACAAAAGAAATACAGAAAAAAGGAATAGAGGTGCATAAAGAGGCAACAGGGCTGAGGAAAGAGGAAAGAGGGGTGGAGAAAGAGGCAAGGGGTGCAGAGAGAAGCAAGAGAGATGCAGAAAGTAACAGAAGAAGTGCAGAAAGAAGGAACAGAGGTGCAGAAAAAGGTAAGAGGGGTGCTGGAAGAGGGGTGTGAAATAGGCACGAGGGGTGGAGAAAAAAGCAATAGAGGTGTAGAAAGAAGCAACAGAGGTGCAGAAAGGGGGAGAGGGGTGGAGAAAGAGGCAAGAGTAGTGCAGAAAGAAGCAAGAGAGGTTCATAAAGAAACAAAAGAAGTGCAGAAAGAAGGAACAGAGGTGCATAAAGAGGCAAGAGGGTTACCAAAAAAAGGAAGAGGGGTGCCAACACTTTTGGAGTGTTGCCAGCCAATCAGAATGAAGCTTGTGCTCATGATGGTTCACAAATCCTCCTCAGTCACCAGATATCAATATATTTTGCATTTGAATTTCTCAGAAACTACTGAATGGATTTACACCATTTAAAAAAGAACGCTTTCTGAACCAAGAGCTACCTTTTTGCAAAATTTGGTGTAATTCCGTTCAGCAGGTTGGGCTGTAGCTTTGTCTAAAGTTTCCTATGGAAATTACCATGGAGAAAATAAGTTTTGGAACCCCCTTTTTTCTTGGCCCCCGCTCAATGAATCACCCCAAACCTTTCAGAACAAATGCTGACCTGAGTGAACCATTAGTTTTGAATATTTCGCAAAAATTCGGGAAAGGGCTCCAAAGATGTTGGCAAATGAAAAAACGCTTTTAAATAGAAACAAGGTCCTAACTATAGCTACTTACTGGCAACCGCCAATAGGTAAGCCAAAAATCACTGTGCACTCTGACAACTAGGCAATTGTCATAACATCATCACAGTTAGTGCAATAAAGTAAGGACTTAAAAGATGCATACTTCATAAAAACACCATCACTTGACATAATATGCAGTTCTTGAAACTATACTTGTTAACTTGTCTGTATGTTATGTTATATTAATTGATTTTTGTATAGCGGCTAATCACTGGCATGTCTCTAAGCGCTTTTGAGAGGGTTGCCAAAGTTCGTAAGCTGATGCATGGCAGCACAGGGAGCTAAGTTAAACAGTATCCAAAGCCTCCCTGAACAGGATCGTTTTGAGCTGTTTCCTGAAAGGGAGAAGTGCCTGTTCCTTGCGCAGGTAATCGGGCAGTTGGTTTCATAGTTGTGGAAGTAAGATGGAGAAGGCCCTGCCCCCTTTAAATGCGGTATTGCACCCTGGAGAGGCCAGGCGGCAGGCCTCAGAAGACCGCAATATGCGGCCCCGAACATAATTCTTCAGGCGTTCTTTAATGTAGGCTGGGTCTTTGCCGAAAATTGCTTTATGGGCAATGCAGAGACCCTTAAATTTTGCTCTTTGTTTAATAGGAAGCCAGTGCAGTTTGCACAGCAGGGGGGTGGCGTGGGACCTTTTTGGCTGCCTAAAGATCCACCTGGCTGTGTCGTTCAGTACCATCTGCAGTTTATTAATACGTTTCTGAGGAAGGCCAATATATAAGGTATTGCCGTGGTCTAGTCTGGAGACAATTGTGGCATTTGTAGAGAAGCAGTTGAAAGGAGGGGGATACGTTTCCATAGCTGTCTCATGAGCCCTATACAAGTTCCAACCACTGTGGTGACTTGGTTGGCCATGGAGAGCTCGGAGTCAATATGTATGCCCAGGCTTTTCATGGCAGATACTGGTGTTGGGGTGGTACCCAGCTCCTGGGGCCAGAAGCGATCGCTCCAGGGGTTGTCTTTTGTGGGGTTGACATGAATTTCCATTTTGTCAGAGTTGATTTTTAGTGAATTGGCTGTCATCCAATGTGAATCTGTGGATGTTTTGAGCCAACTCCTGGGCATGGGTGGAGTTGTCAATCCGGAGGATGAGTTGGGTGTCGTCCGCATAGTTGAAAACTCGGCAATCAATGTGGGCTAGAGCTGTCATCAGGGGCTGTATAGAAAATGTTGTTATGTTATGTTAAAGTTATTTGTAGAGCGGGCCTACACCAGGCGGTTTCATGGCGCTGAGGATGGGATGCGTCAGTAGTGTAGTGACAGACACTTACTCGTACGCCTGAGAAAACAAAAGGGTTTTAAGGAGTGTTCTAAATCGGGTATATGAGGTTACCGATCTGAACTCCGTGGGAAGGGAGTTCCAGACCTGAGGGGCCAGGAGTGAGAATCTAAGACCACCGTGTTTTTTCCGCTTGGAGGAGGGGATGGTGAGCAAGTTCAGGTGGGAGGAGTGAAGTTCACGTGAGGGGGTATAGCGAAGCATCATAGAGGAGATAAATGCCGGGCCTTGACCGGCCAGGGCTTTGACGATGGTGCAGCCCAATTTGAATGCACAGCGTTTGGCCACCGGGAGCCAGTGAAGGCTCTTCATCAAGGGGTGGACAATTGATGTCTGGGTTGATGGAAGATGAGCCTAGCTGCTTGGTTCTGAACCATTTGTAGGCGATGGAGCTGGGATGCCAACATAGAGTGAGTTGGCGTAGTCAATACGGGAGATTTAGAGCCTCGGTGGTTAGGAATCTGCAATTTTTCCGGATTCTTCGTAGGTGGAAGAAGCAGGACGATACCACCGCGCCGATCTGGGATTTCATGGACAGATCTTTGCTTATTATAACCCCTAGGCTTTTTAGGGTGGGTGAGGAGGGTTGCCTAGGAGAGGAGGCCAGAAGTTAAAGTTCCAAGGATTGGAGGTGCCACCAGTCAAGATCAGCTCAGTCATGTCAGGGTTGAGCTTCAATTGATTGGCGTACATCCAGTTACTAATGAGGTTCATGGTGGACTGAAAGTTGGAGGCTGAGGTGGCAGAGGAGTCAATTTTGAACACCAGCTGAAGGTCGTCGGCGTAGTTAAAAGCAGCAACATCACTGTCGCGAAAGGAGCGTATCAGGGGCGACATGTATAGATTAAAAAGAAGGGGTGAAAGCGAAGACACCAGGGGAACCCCACAGGTCAGCCTAACTTTCTCAGCTGAGAAGCTGGCTAGGCCGACTGCCTGGAATCGATTGTTTAGGAAGGAGGAGATCCAACTCAGGGCCAGTCCCTGGATGCCAGCACTACTGACACAGTCGATCAGGAGATTATGATCGACCGTGTCAAAGGCCGCCGACAGGTCCAGAAGTACCAGGGCCTGGGTAATGTTTTGATCGGCCCCCCTCCTAAGCTCGTCCATAACTGCTAGGATGACTAACTCCTTAGAGTGTGCTGGTCTAAATCCTGCTTGCTGGGGGTCGAGGAACTGTGAGTGTTCAATAAAAGAGCTAAGGCAGTTAGCTACATGAGCTTCTAAAATCTTACTGAGGTAGGGGAGTAACGAGATGGGGCGGAAGTTGCTGAGTATCAAGGGATCGGCGTTGGGTTTCTTAAGGATGGGGACAATTTCGGCAATTTTGAAGGAATCGGGGGCCGTGCCTTGTCTGAGAGAGTTATTGAGAAGCGCAAGTGGGGGGGTTTGGGCAGGTAGAAAATGCTTCTTGTAAAATGTGTGGGGGACAGCAATCGTTCGGGGAGCCTGATCTAACATTTTTTAGTAGGACAAGGAATTCCTCTTTAGAGATCAGAGGTATTTGATCCAGCACCTGGGGGTTTTGAACGTAGTCGGGGGGTTGTTGAAAGGGCAGGAGGAGGAATGCTGCTTTTAATGGTGGCAATTTTCTCCATAAAATACGCGTTTAGGGAGTCACATAGTGATTGGGAGTGGACCGGTTTAGCTATTACTCTGTCCGGTTGTGATAGTTCATCGACTATGGAAAAAATGTCCTTGGTCTTAGTAGCTGAGTTGGTGATTTTCAGGGAGAAGTACGTTGATATAGGTGGCTTTTTTTCCGGGACATAGTCCCGTCTCCAACTACGCTCGGCTTGTTGAAGAGGAGGGGGACAATGCAGAGCCCTGAGGGTGCCGCAGGTGAGGGTGCCCCTGTCTGATACCTGCTCCCCCAACTGGATCCCCTGGGCCCGCTCTGACAGGAAGGATTCAAGCCTCTGGTGTGCCGGCCCGTGAAAGCCTAGGTCCGTTATTCGATCCAGCAGCTGAGTATGGTTGACCATATCAAACGCCGCTGATAAGTCTAATAAAATCAGGGCGCTGTATAAGGTATGAGGTATAAGGTATGAGCACAACATATATGATCTATCAGGGCATGACATGCAGCAGTTCGGTCACACATGGCTGCTGGGCATAATGTGCAAGTCCTGGAAATGTGAGGAAACACATGTGTCCCAAATCAGGGCATAAAATGCAGTAGGTTAGGAAAGGAAAACACAGGAATCACCAACTTTCACCCTAGACATGAAGCCACATCACTTCTGTACTTCTCTTACAGATTATACAGTAACTAAACCCAAAACATAGGCCACAGGAACACCTGCATGCCTACTACAGGTATAGGGGTATATATCTGCCGATCCTTAAATGCGTCCGTCTTCTGACCAGGGGGCCTCAGTCGATGACTCGACCCGGGATCATCACCAATGAAAGCAAGTGCCCCCTAGGTATGTGTAGGTATGAGGGGAGGGGCACCCATGCCTTCCACATCAGTGGGGAAGCTTCATTAGGTCCCCCAGATGTGCAATGCTCAAAAAGCAGCTGCCCTGATGTTACAGCCTGTCCGGGATTCTCAGAGGTCTATAGGACCACTGGCAATAATGCCCCTACATGCAGAGCCTCCTGCGTTCTCTCCGCAGTACGGGTCCTCTGTGCTTCTGGCACTGGGGCTCTCTCAACACGCGCTCTCTCTGCAGCTTCAGCTCAGGTCTCCATGCTGCCTGCATTCATTCAGTGCAGCTACAAAACAAGCCTCCGCTCCATCTGCTGAAAGGCAGTTGTCCGCGTAGTGTGACTCACCCTACACCCGTACAAGTCTGAAATCCTCCGGTCTGCCTCAGACCACAGCTGGGTTAAACAGCATGGCCCCTTTGGTAAGCGGCTCTCTGCCTCTCCCTTCCTAGGGAAGGGACCGCGCTGGTGAGTGATTCTCCCGGGGGTGGCAGCAGGAGCGACACAGGACCCTGCACATCCAATGTATTAATTTTGTAAAGTTGCCGACCTCACACAAGCTTCTTTAAAATGCTCCTTTTTGAAAGGGGAGGCACTCACCGCATGTTTGTGCCACAAATAAAAGCAGTCAGCACGTGCTTACTTGGTTAAAAAGGTAAAGAACAGTCCAGTCCTTCTCCTGCTCCAAGTAGGAGCAGCAACTGCAGACCGACCCATTCCACACACATCAGGAGCAGCGTTCCTCACACAGGTATCTTATCTCATCTTTCAGGCAGGTTCCTTTTTGATCCAGCAAGAATCTTTTGAAGTCTTTTATCTCCCTGAGACCTCCAACAGGAGGCAAGCACACACACTTTGAGATCTTCTTAAGCAGGATACCACAACAGGGCAGAAAGAGTCATTTTCCTCTGTCCATAAATTGAAGCAGCAACTACAGACCAACCCCCCCCACACACACACACACAGAAAAGGCAGCACTACTCACACAGCTCTTCGGCTCTTCTTCTTGGCAGGGTCCTCTTGTTTTCATAAGTGTTCTAAAGGCCTGTGGAATCAGCCCCAATATATATGTATACTACATTTCCTCATTGTAGTCTTTGCTTCAGACTTCCTAAGCTCAGTACAAACCAGCCCTGTCCTCTCTGGTCCAACTTGACCACAGGAGGTGGAGACCGCATTGTGTCAAGGAGACACTGCCCTATTCAGGTGCTAGTGAAAACTCCACCCACCATTCTAAATACAGAAAGGTCTATTTAGCCTGGCTATGAATCACCCAGGAAAGGCAGGACCCACCTCAATCCCCCCCCCCCCGTGACTGTCTAGAGAAAATGCACAGCCCCAGCTCCTGTCACTCCAAAACCAGACAGTGCCCATTGTGACATGTAACCTGTCCGCCAAGATTTAAATCATGCCCTTATTTTTTTACAAAATAATTAATGTTTGTAACTATACCATAATTACTGAGTGTGGTAATAGTTCTTTCTACCTACAGTTCTGAACTAGAATAACATAGTGAAACAAGGTAAAAAAACACGTATGTTCTCATTCTCCTAACCCGGTTGCTAGATGTCAGAAATATCTTCCTCGGTTTTGCTCCAACAAGACTTGTACAGTATGCGCTTATTGTCTGCATTTTTCATGTTTTTTTTAAAAGAAACGTTCGTATCTTACCCATCGCACAGTAGAAAGAGGCGACGTGAATTGTTTTCATCTGTGTCTCGACACGACCGATGTGTAGAGATTAGGTCATTTTGCTGCATTTTAATATGTTGTTAACGACTCCTGGACGTCTCATTTGAGTTGTCCATCTGATTATATTGCTAGTCACGTTTTTACTATGTTCCTCTATTCAACACGCAGTAAACGGAAAAGAATTTGACATTAACATGATTTTCTATTATTCATAACGTAAACATTGATGACAATCACTGTAATAACAACAGCCCATACTGTGGGCAGCTATGGTTAAGGCTTTCAACAATTTGAATACAGACTGGACCCTGGCATGATTTCCTTTTCATCATAATTACGGTTTCTCAATTGCCTAATCAAACAATATGCCCTCTAATTACGATGGCACTGCCCTGCGCCGACAATCGCTGCTCGAAACTTCCAGAAACATGATGAAACTGGAAGACGAAGGCTACAAATGCCATTTTGAACCCATTCGTTTTCTCTCAAACAGCAAGCAAACCTTTCTGATTTTCATTATAGATATGCAATTGTTTATTCCAAGGGGGAAGGGGCAATCGTTTTTCTGCATTTTCAATTTTATTGGTTTACATTCATTCGCATCTCATCAATCTGTGAAACTGAGCGCGGCGCCCTCCTGGTTCAAAAGTCTTTTTTTTCTTCTTTCTATCATAGTTCCATTCTGTCACAGAAGACGAAAATCCGCCATTTTCTATTGCTTTTAGCGTTTACCAGTGATTAACTGATTTATATAAGGTCATTCTCACATTAGAGCTGGGAATCATGGCTATCAGAGAAGCATTGGTTGAAAAGCAAACCTATGTAGGCGTTCCACTGCAGTGCAGAAAGGAGTGAATATCATGTTTTAATATAAAAACCATGTTTCTCAGCCTTGCCTAATTTATAAGACACTTTTCACTGAGGCAACAACGTGTTTAGGCTTCATTTATGAGCACTTGATAGCGACTGGCAATATAACAAAGTTTCAGAAATGCAGTTTTTGAGAGTTTGCAATCCAATAGCTCTCGTGATCCAAAGTGCTTATGCGCACAATGCCTGCATAGAAATGACTGACTTGGAAGCAGCCATTGCAAATACTTGGCATCTTCTCCAATCTCTAGGGTTAACATTTGAATTGACCTTATATGCTCTGCAATCACAGTCTTATCTCCAGGCCCTCCTAACAAGTCGGAGATGAAAGTAATATGGTTGATGTGCGATCAAATGTCAGCCTGTGCGTGATGTCCCCAACTGAAAGAGAATGAGCAATGAGTCAACACCAGGCTCATTTTTGGAGAGAGTTGTGAAGTTTCTTCACTGAAGAATAAATATACTACTAAAGAAAAAATAATCGAAAAGTATTAAGTTGAATATCATTACTTCAGTATTGTATTAAATAACTCCTTTGTTTATTATATTGGTACGTCACAAATGTAAATATTAGGAAATGAAACACCCCCATTTGAAATTAGTAAATGGTCGGACACCAGGTAAGTCTAACCCCAGTCATACTATCATCTCCACCACCCAACACATTTCTACAGTAGGCACAAAAATTGCCGTTTTTTTACTTCAGAGTGTTCACGTTTTCACTCCATGCATTACCACTTTCGCTCGGCAGACCAGAACAAATGATGCTTATTTTTAGAGCACGAATTAGATAATTGACCATATGTCTCTTTTTCCTTCCAATGCCCCATTTTTGGGCCTGATCTAAAGGCAGCTTCACTAATGTAATACATTAAAAAATATATGCATAGAAGATTTTCATTCGTTGGTCTGTTCAACTGTCATTCACATTTTGCTTCCACGCACTGCATTGTATCACGAGCCAATTGTTCAGCTACTGAAGCTATTTTCTTTTGTGTGGTTTATTCCTGTGGCTTGTCAAGACCTACTAGCTAGCCAGTGCTTGTTTTCAAAACTTTTCAAAATGGATGTAAAATAGGCACTCTCTCTGCCCCCTTCAAAAGAATCAATCCTCTCAACATGCTAATATTGTAATTTAAGTGGCGCTACATGGATTTAGTCTAAATCATATATAGTGCAAGTCTCAGACGTTTCCTATCAATGCTACTTTCACCCTCAAAACTCATGACGCACCCAAGACCATGACTGCTGGGCAACAATAGTCCCAGCTACGCAAAGTGAAGACATTAGTCCCAGAAGAAGAAATCCGAAAATGTTTTTGATCTCAATGGAGGAAAGCTCTATCAGAAGGCATCCAGGATGCTCACTTGACACCCCTGAGGAGCATTCCGCATGTGGTACCAAGACTCATCAAAGACAAAGACGTCTGCTATCTGCATTTACTTGCAAATATTACTTTCGTGATCTGCTTCTAAGTCCAAGAATTTATCACCAACTTCACCCCATCATAAGTGGCTCGATGCTCATGACTACAAGAGACGAGTGCAACACATGTAGCATCTGCTTTCTAGACTACTTCCTGAATCCATAAAAATGAAAACACCAGACACAAGGCCTTGCAATGTTAGATGTCAAAGATACGAAATACCATCTAAATTAAAATTCCTTTCTCCATCACTTCAGGAAAGATAATGCCATACTCTTCAAATAGCATCTGGTCGCCAAATAACATCATAACTACAGGGGAAGGCTCCTTAATCCCCCCTTCTCTTTTCCCTTGTCATGCATATACACCTACACCTCTTTTACCACTACCCCAACACCTCATGTTTACTCGTCCCTTTCTCCTCCCACACACCTCTCCACCCAAGAAGGCATTGCAAGAAGACGGTTGCTTAAGAGGATGTGAGTATTAATACGGAGCACTATGTTGCGGTACTTTTTGCAATCTGTATTTGAATTTGCGGTAATTGCGTAGGATTAGCTTGTGGTTGCGGTGATTGCATTTGCGACAATTGCCTTGGATTAGATCGTGGTATGTGGTAATTATGTTTGCAGTAATTGCGATTGTGGTAATTGCACAGAGTGGGCTAGATTACGGGAATGATTTGATTGTTGGATGGCTTGCAGAGTTGGAGTGAGATTCAAGAGAATGTGGTTTCGGGTCAGACATGGCCCAAGGACTGAGATTTGAGTTGCAGGTCCTAAAGTGGCCTAAGATCCAGGGATATTTAAGGGTGTAGAAGACACCGAGATTGTAATTGTCTGACCGGAGAATTGAGTTGTCAAACGCTCCACTTAAGACTAGGGGACTTTGTGTGAATGGGACGAATGCGAATCGTGTAGTAGACCTTGTGCACAAATGGTAAACTATACTGATTCAGGTGATTCCTTGCTGGTTGAGGTTTTACAGTGAATGTGCATTCTTTGAGTGATTGAATTCTATCGATCTTTGGGAAAGGTAGACAGTTACAGATGATTGTGTAAGTGAATGTGTATGGAGAAATTGTGAAGGAGGCTGAGCTGCTGTGAGGAGCGTGATGATGTAAGAGTGTGCTGCGCTGTGATAGGTGCCTTGTGTGATTATCATATTGAGATTGGTTGAAAGTCTTCAAGAATTCAAATTGTATTAGGATTGGAGGAAAAAATCTGACATTTACGGAATTGAGTAAAAACATTGCATTAAATAATTGCAAAAATGAAATGGGTTAAAGGCTTTAAGAACATTTTGGGAGGCAATGTGACAAATTTGATTTGGGTTGGTGATGAGGCACCACTTGAGGGAAAGCCTGCACATTTTATGTTAACAAATTTGGGACTATTTTTATGTTTGTGGATACGCCAATGGTGCAAGGTTACAGAGAAAGAGTCGCGTTTGAGTTTCCCTAAATATGGTACTTTTCAACTGTAAATTGTTGACAGTCTAGGAGGAATGTTATCTAAAATAAAGTCACCATCTAGAGCCTCACAATTTGCAGCCTTAAACATGTGGGAAAAGACAGCAAGAGATATGGAAAGAGAGGATGAAAGGGTAAAGGATCAGAGTCAGAAGAAGGAAATTAAGACTGACAAAAAGCCCCAAACCTCTAGTGATTTTGGGGATGAAATATTGGATGCATTGTTAACTGATTGTCCACTACCTTATGTTGTCCCCACTACAAATATTGATCATAGTGTACCAGCAAGTACCTCCGTGGCTACTGCTTCTGTTGAACCTAGAGAAATACAGATTGAGAGAACTTAACAGACATTTCAGATTGCCCCACCTCCTGTTGACGCGATACCAACAGTGATACATCCAGGTATTACTCTTCCAATTGTGACTGATTCCTGTACAAATACTACAAACTGTAGCTGCACAAACAGTTCCTAGATCAATTGTGACTGTCAAAATTAACATGGTCCTAACTCAAGAAGCTCAAAGAACTGTAGAAGAAGTAGTTACATAAAGGTTTACCTCGACATCTCAGAATTCACAGATTATAGAACGAAACCTGCACAAGACAGTTCAAGCATTTAAAGATAGAGGAGAGATTGTCTTTACAACACCAATAGCCCTGAGAGAAACACATTTATTTGAAGATGGGATTTTCAGCCATGGTTTGAGAAAGCAGCAGGGACTGAAAAGATAGAGAGCATGGTGAAACAAATTGACCCAGAACCCGAAAAAGAGAGACCACTTAATGTTTCAAATTTAAAAATTTAACTTGAAGAAATTATAAGGGAATATTTAGATCTTGAGAATTTGAACCAATATCAGGAAAAAGACTTAATTTACCTGAGTAAGGAAATATTTTTTTTGCAGTGACTGCATATGATAGACTGACTGATTCAGCCCAAAAATATGAAATTGATGTTTCAGGAAGTTTTCCATTTTAGAAAAGTCACAGGGTACAGATGGATGATGAAGCAATGGAGACAAGGCGTTCTTCAGGAATACGATTACACATTGCAGAATTGGTGAAATGCATTTGTAAATGGAATGGTTTTGAGAACTTAGGAAACAAGTGGGCAAGGAAATATAAGAAAAAGAAACCACCAGATCTATTTGAGGAAAATAATAAACAGGATGAGGGAGAAGCTTCAACTTATCCATTGAGAGAAATAGTGGGAGAAGTGCATGTTGATGTACCATGGAACGAAGGTGAACTTGCAGCATTTGTGAACACACTTTCAAAATTGAGAGACAAGCCTGTACTGTTGTAACCACAAGTTGATGGATTTATTGAAATCTCAAAGGTGTTGTAGATTAGTTTCAAAATGTTTTTTGACACTGTAAAGCCAATTGAGTTGTGATCTGAAGGTGAAGTTGTTGTTCAGTGGCCAAGTGAGGAGAAAACAAGACATTCTTACACTTCGGTAGTTGTGGATAAAATTGAAACAGTGATTACTTTTCTGAAGGGCTGAGTGCCACCAAAAGATCTTGATTGGGTAAAGATGAAAAGATCCTCACAAGAACTGAAGAATCTTTTCATGATTTTTGTGAAAGAGTGTTTCAGGAGTTTCAACCACACAGCGGGAGAGAATGAACTGATGTCAGTGACATGAGATTCTTCGGGGCCGATTCACAGAACTAACTTAAGACAAAATCCTAAACTTACTACTTTTGGTATTCACAGAAGTTAGGATTTTGTCTTAAGTTTGTCTTAAGACAAACTTAAGACAGACTTAGGACAGTCTTAAGACAGACTTAAGACAGTCTTAAGACAGACTTAGGACAAACTTAAGACAGACTTAAGACAGACTTAAGACAAACTTAAGGCAAAATCCTAACTTAAGTCTGTCTTAAGAGTTAGAGATATCATTTTTAGAAGAACACTGAGTAGGTTTAGAGATTGTCTATTTAGAAATCTGAACTGTTGAAAACTAACCATTCTAAGAAGCTACTTACAGAACTCTGCACTGAACTGTTGAGCTTGGCTATGTATAATCATCTGAATGCACACAAAACTTGTTTTGCCTTAGAAATAGATGTCAAATTTTTGTGTGCTCACTTTTTGTAATAACACTGACACTGATCATACTACTTTTAGTAGCATTCTTTTACATAACCAATTGCTAATTGGGCTGCTAATGAGATGACCACATCTCCACACACCACAGATGAGTAGCAATATTTTATGTAGAGAAAAATATATATTGATTCAACTAATGATAAGAGCGCTTTTTAAAGAAACTCACATGAGAAATGAAGTTGGTATGATGAGTTACAAATCATAAGAAGTGTGATGATTTAAAAATCATCAGAGGGAGGACTGCCAGAGTGTAAACATTACCTATAGAATTAAACATTACTAATGGCAAACCTGCCTTGGGCTTTAGATATACAACTGCATTTAAAAAGTGACACACAGACATTTGGTGCTGCAAAATGAAAACATGAGGCATTGATATTCACAGGCTTTAGTTAGACACTTTGGGCCCGATTCACAGAACTAACTTACGACAAAATCCTAAACTTACTACCATTTTGGTATTCACAGAAGGCACTTACTCATTTTGGTATTCACAGAAGGCACTTACTCATTTCGGTATTCACAGAAGTTAGGAGTCCTAACTTTAGGACTCCTAAATGCCTTCTGTGAATACCGAAAGTCTTAAAATTAGGATTTTTCTCAATTTAGTAGTAGTATAGTTAGGACTCCTAACTTTAGGACTCCTAAATGCCTTCTGTGAATACCGAAAGTCTTAAAATTACGCAAGTCATCATTTGCATTATTCTTCAATACAAAATGGATTGTGCTTTGGGTCTGCATAAAAAAAAGTGACGCAAACCAGGTTCAAAACCTTTGTAAATGTAGGCCATAGCACTTTATGACATTGGTCTGGGCACTTTGTGGTGATGTTTACAACAATGTCTAATGCAAGGACACCATTTTGTACTCAGTGACTATCCAAAATATACTTTTTGTGTCAAGTGGTTCATGCAAATATCAGATCAATGCTGACATTGACTGCCTCCCATGCACAATTGCTAGCCAGCAGTGTAAAACTGCTGTCACTAGTGCAATTTGCATGATCAGGCCAAATATGTGAGCTTGTTTAATATATGACTTCTAAGCTTTGTTGTAATGCTGCAAAGTACTTGGGGAAATATAAATGATCATGAAACATCGACGGTGCTAAATATAATAATCATGTTTCAGTTATTGCTCTACAACAATAAATCTGCAATAAACTGTGACATTAATATCTACTCTTTCCATATAAAATATAGCTCTGTTTTTATTCCAACAGAGTTATTATGATAATATAATATGGCAATAAACAGCTGATTAATTATCAACAGGGCTCTGGGAGTGAAATACCTCATTCAATATGGCACATTTCCAGTCAACTATTAAACACATGCAGTGCTTTTAACAAGACAGGCGAGCAGCTTTCTTTTTATGTGTGTTGCATGATCTATACTGTGTTTTATAGCATTAAAAAGAACGTATTTTGATAGATGTGTGCATCTTAAGCACATAACATATAAAAAAATATTACAATGCAATTTCATGGAGCATTACTCTAGGTGATAGGGTCATTATCTTCTATTACCCTTTAAACTTCGATCATCTTAATGCCAGCGTGAAAATACACATTGATTTTAATACACAGCACAGGGACATAAGAATTTTCATTGCTAGACTGGTTGTGCTCTTACCCTAAATGTTGTAGTGTTGTATGTGGTCTGTAGGAAAGGGGGTTATTAGTAGGTGAGGGTATTCACTTTCAGCTAGTATTAATTCCAAAATCACTAATAGATTAAATCAAGTCTCAGTAAATTAATCCTGGCTCAACCCTTGATAGCTTGGCAAACGAGCTAACTTAGGAGACAGGTACATGTAAAGTAATTAATACCACCAAAACAGGTAATAAGTAAAAGACACAATCAAATGAAAATTCAACACCAGTTTATAAAGATAGAGAATATTTTTTATCTTCAAAATGACACCAAAATGAATTTTTAAAAATTAAATAAAAAATTGTTCATTCGTTTGCCCAGAAACTTAAAATGTCACTTCCTGTCATGCTGGACTGGGACAAAGTCAATATTTTGGGCCGACAGTGATGAAGCACGGGTCAGATAGTCTGAGAGCTAGGTCCAGGTCAAAAGTTTACTTTTGGAGTTAGTCTTTTTCTTGAAGGTTTCTCTCAACGACTAGTCCTCGGGTTTCTTGGACCCGGCATCCAATTTGATGATGGTGCAATGCCTCCTCGAGCCTCTTGAAGTCTCTGTCCTCAATTTCCACAGTGAGGGGCTTCGGAGCTTTCAGCAATACAAACCAGTGTGGTCATGCCAATTCATGAGTAGATGACGGTGGCTTGACTCTCGAAGTCGAGCTGGTCTCCTCCTGAAGCTTCTCTGCAAAACTTTGCAGAAAGTTTCCAAACTTTGAGTTCTTGTTGTTACTTTGGGGAAAATATGGGTCCCGCAGTACTAGCCAAGGGTTCAGAGACTCTGTATTGCCTATTGAGGGATAGGACTCAGTTTCCCACAATCAACCTCCACAGTCCAGGAAAAATCCAGTTGAAACTGGTCAGCTGTGGAATCCTCACTTTGACTTGCATGGTGCATTCTTCTTGCTCTGTTGTACCTGTTGCTGATCAGGGAGTCCACTTATTTACCTCTGGGTCAGGCACAGTCCTTTCTTTGTGCAGCCTTGTGAGTGCAACAGGTGCAGTCCCCCAGAGTGAAAATATTTTGTGGTGCAGTCTAAGGGTCCAGAAGGTCAGTCCTTCTTCTTCCAATGCTCCAAGTAGTGCTCTGAGGAGGTTCTTCAGCTCTGCTATATTTAGCCTCCATTCTGGGTTAGCATGGGGGGGGGGGGTGGAAGCACCCCAACCAATGGGAATATAGCTGCCTTCCTGTGAAGTGTAGCATATTTTTGACTCTGACTGCACTGTTCTTCTAAAACTAAAAATGAAGAAAACTGTCCTCACTGTGTGTGTCTGTGTAACCAAACCTAGAGGTGTGGCTAGAAACTGACTAAACACCCTCTGCAAATCCAATTACGGGGGCTCCCATCTGGCTGGAGTTCTAGGAAGTGGGGGTGGTATCGGTCCTCTGAAATCTGTTTGCTGCAGAGGTTCCTGCCTTTGAAGTTCAGCTTATCTACCCTGCCCTCTTCCTCTCACTGGCTTCAAATGGAAGCAAATCTCCTCCCACAATTTGGCTGTAGAGTTACAGTCCCAAGCATCCTTCACACCGACTCAGGGAGCAGCTTGGCTCAGGCTATCAAAGGCTGGCAAATCAGGAGAGGCTGCCTCAGGGCTGCTTTTGGAAACTTCAGGATAGCAAGTTCCTAAGCTACTTTCCTGTAATAGTTATAATAAAGTCAACGTTGACAAGTTATGGTATTTATTGTACCCACCATTTTGATACCTTGAATGATATTTCTAACTAACTTCAATTAAAAGTGAGACTTTATTAAGTTGAATAAAGCCGTCCCATGTTAGCCTATCGGGCTAGCACCACTACAGTAGGAAAAACGACTTTGGCAGTGTTTTCTTACCAGGGCATATAAAACATATTTTGTATTGTCCCTGCTTTTTAGAACCATGCACTGTACCCTTGAGGCACCTAAGGCAGCCCTTAGGGGTGACATATAAGTTACACAAAGTTAATTTTGGACTTTGGAAGTACTTTTAATTCCAAAGTTAAATTTGAACATAGGTTTATTTTAAAACCAGCCTGCATTGCAGGTCTAGCTTTAAAATAACATCACACACCACACAGTGCACACGTATGTGCATTAAGTCAACTAGGGTTCCTGCACCTACATGCTCTACCATATACTGAGGACTTACAGATAGGTTATCTTTGTCAATTAGAATGAAAAATTACCATATGCTTTAGAGTACAGAGCACAGGCGCTGGGCCCAATAAGCAGTGCTCAAGGCACTTTCAGAGTCAGTAACCATAAGCATCAGTCAAAAAATGGGAGTGATCAGGGCAAAAAGGATGACTTTCCTACATGGCCCATCAAATATCACTGCATTGTTTTTTTGTGTGTACATGTTTCAGCATGAGCTTCTCTCTACAGGGATCTGATACGCCCAGGCCTAGCTCACTCTAAACAGAATGACACCTGGGTTACTTCTGAAATCAGGAGTAACACAAGGGTAAGTCACAGCAAAATATATGTGATTCAGCCATAAGGACCCTATGTGAAGTGCAAGCTAGAAGGCATGGAGGGCTATGACATTTATGTTTTTTAGGATGTGTCAAAGACCTCACTCATGTATCCCAGTTATTTCAGAGTATACAAAGTTGTGCCATGTTCTCCATTTACATAAATTGACCAGCCCTATAACTGGGAGTTAAGACATTATGGCCCATTGTAATGCCCTTAACTATTTGTTTTGCACAATTGGTATGATGGCATGCTACACATTACCAGCACTTTCACTATAAACCAATTTCTTTCCTGTAATTGCTTAATAGTTAAAGTCAAGGCACTGTGAAGTTACTGCAAGTTTGTTTGTAGTGATTTATAAAAGCTCTTAATAAGTACAATATAGAAGCCTAAGGTTAGGGATAGCTGTGAGCAAAATTTGCGATGTACTTAACAGCAACAATTTTAATAGTAGTAAAAATTGTACGTTGTATTGTGAACAAATATATAACCATGTTGTAGTCATTTTCTTCTCACAAAACATTTGTACTTATTCATACTCTCCAGATGTAGGTTACCACCATATTCTGCACAGTGATGTGGCTAATAGAGATGCTCAGGCATAAGGCTGCCTTTTTTACCCTCATAAGCTAAAACATCAGTACTAGCTTTCAACTAACTGTAAAATCAATCACCAGCTTAATAAAAACAGAAATATGTAATAATAAAAAAATGTGACATTAAAACCGATAAGGATTGTGCCATCTCACAACAACAATGGACTATTACAAACACTGCAAAGACGTTTGAAGATCCACTGGCATGAATCCATGCACTATACAGTCTTTACACTAAAGCCCCAGCTCCAGAGTGCTTGAAATACTGCAAAACCTAATATGTGGTGATAACTCCGACCACCTGAGAGACTTAGGTTCACTTTCCTTAAATTTTTGGGTGCCCTCCTCTGGGGGTTACTGTGTTCCTGGCAGTCCACAGGCCATATCACAATATACTGCTGGTGCCACTTCCCTCTCTGGGACACCACCCAAGAAAATACACTAATGTTGCTGAGTGCCCCTGAGAGTTTTAAGTGCTCTTTTGGTCTGAGCCCATTGATATCTAATTGCCTGCCTCACACTCCAAACGTGCTTCTCCCTTTTTGTAATTTTCGGGTTTGTTTTCCTAATGCTTTTTTGCCCCTTCTTTCTGACTGTGAACTCCTGATCCAGTGTACCCACATCCTTCGACTCAGGCGCAGAGAGGTCATTTTTTGTCTGTCACATTTTCTGCCTCTTCTGGGGCCCCAGTATGTTTCCAAACCAGAGTGTGGTGGTGCCCAGTTTCTTTGCTTGCTGTTCATCTTGTCTTGCATCAGTCCCCAGTGGAGAAATGAGGCGGGGATGCACTGCATGCTCTCCTGCCCATATTTTCTCTCCTGGGTGTTGGTTTTTCCCAGTGAGTTTTCAAAGCTTAGGGAGTGGAACTTCACCCAAACTTGAGCCTTGCCAGCCCACTGGGAAGCAACGTTTTCTCCTCCAATTTCTCAGGTTGTGTTGGCTGTTCTACTGGTCTTGGGGTCAAGTTGCTCCCCGTTTTGACCTGTATCCAGCAGATGAGTTCATTTTTGGACTTATGGCTTCTGACTTTCACTTATGGAGCTATTCTTCTTCTTTGACCCCACGTATGAGAGAAAACTTGGGCCATCCCTCCTTTACCTTAGCTCTTACACCAGCACCAGTCCTATGTCCAGTGCATGGTGTTCTTCTTAGACTTGAGTCACCTCCAGTGGCAGCCTGCACCCTTAAGGCAGAATACCCTCTATGGATGCACTCTTCAGGACCTATGAACTAATTTGGCCAATTTCAGGGCAGCGGTGTGATAGCAAAAGTCAGGGGTTCACCCCCTAATGAAGGTTACTCCTCCACAGGTCTAAACCTCAGAAGTTCCAAGAGAATCCTTCTTCAGGGTCCATCAACAGGTTCATCTTTCTACTGTCCCTCAGAGGGTGAAAGAGGGCCACCACCACTGGCTTTGATGAGGTAAATCTATAGGGTCCTAGCCAGTGTACATCCAGGGTGCTTTACCAAACTAGTCAGAGGTCTGGTCTTCTTGACAGTCCTGCATAGGTCCATCTTATCACCTGTGTGCAGAGGGTTTTTAATGAGATGGAAAGTTTCACAAGGTAGCCACCTCTACCCAACCTTGGAATGACACATCATCACTCTGTCAACACCCATCCTCTCTTTTATATCATTTTGGAACATTCCAAGGTGGTGATATGAATCTGTCTATTGAAAGAATGCAAAAAGAGGCTATAACCATGACCCTAAATACCACGAATGCCTGGTCCCTTCCATCAAAAAAATTCCAAGGGGCGCACCCTCTCTGAATCCTCCGCAGACCCATTCTGATTCACGGATCCACAAGCCAACAGCAATGCCATGATTAGCTGGCTGCAACCAGCAAGGAAATTTGCAGCTGCCATTTTGGGCATCGGGACACAGTTCCCAGGAGGGAAAATACATTTAAAATGTATAGAGGTGGTCAGAGTAGAGGTACCCTGACCCCATGGGACTGATAAAGAGGTCTGTGTGGGACCACTGATGGTCAAGAAATTCTGTAAATGTTCTTTTTGATCACGGAAGGATACACTAATCCACCAGGATCCTCACAGATTTGAGTGGATCCATGGATCAAGAACACAATTAAAAAAACACATACACCCATTCACAAACCAACACACCTACTCATACACCCACTCACACACCTCTCATTGACCTAAACCACCACTCATTCACTCACTTATAGAAAATCTACATGAGTTATCTTACCTTAATTTGAAATATATTGAGTTTTAAAATATTAAATAAGAATGAATGTATGAATACACTTGTGAACATGTATATAATTAAGTTAAACTTATGGGGCAAATTGTAGTACAATTTATATAAAAAAGTGAAATTCACACAAAAAACAAACGTTAAACAGGCTTTAAATTTAGGATATAGCATTAAAAATCAGAGAAATTTACCCAAAACTACCAAACGTTGCAGGGATGATATAGTTAGGAAAAGATTTTTTTTTTTAAAACCTTAGAAATTCACTGAGAAGACCAAAGGTTACTCTTACCCTACCCATGCACTGCTTAATAAAAGAGCATATATTTGTATCTTTTTAATAAAAGACCTCCCAGGGTGAGCGAGGGCCCAGAGAATTAGTGAAATTGTTTTTGGTGTAGAAGGCATTCTGCCCCCCTTCCCTGAGCCATTTGGAGGCCCTGGGGACCCCATCCCCGGGGAAATTTAATTTTTATCAGGAGGTGGCCATGTGGCCCCTTAGCTGAGCTATTTAAAGGCCCTGTGACTCCCATCCAATTTTTCTTTTTCCTTAAGGTGAAGGTAGGCTTTTGGCCCCCACTCCCACCCATTTGAAGGCACAGGGAACCCCACTCGCCAGGGCCCATCATTTTATTTTTGGGGAGGGGGAGTTATCCCACCTCCCAAAGCCATGTTGTGTATCCCAAGGGATCCCATCCTGTGGCACCCGCTGTTTCATATTTTGAGGAGTGTATGGGGCTCCTCTCCTTGGGCCATAGTACAGCCCCAGGGACCCCATCCACCTGGGCTGATTGGCTGTTGGTGTCCCACTGAACTCATCCCTCCAGTGAGAGCATGGGCAAAGATGGCTCCAATGCTACCACCTACTGGGGGCAAAAAGGCTTGTGAGGGCGGGAGCTGAAATGCTTCTCCTTGCCCCTTGACTTATCAGCAGGAAACATATGATTGCTCCTGCCCAATGGGATCAGAAAGAAAAGCAGCTGCATACCTGTTAGGAGCAATGTCTGCTCCCGCTGTATCCAGGATGGGTGCTGGCAGGAGAGCCTTGGGATCGCAGGAGCCACTGGCCTCCCACCATGGCCCCAAACATTAACATTTTTGACCCGGGTGGGATCAGGAGTTGTCCTAACGGCTAGGGCAGTCGATCTCAAATTTGGGGTACTGGGTTTGAGTCTCTGCAGTGAAGCTAAACATCCTGTGAGTCTGGGCAAATCACTTAATCTCCGCTTGTCTAACAACAAAATCAATGTGTCCTCATGTAATGCAACTGATGCTATGTAAAGCGCTCTGATACTCGATTCGGGACAAGTTTGGGCTATAGAAATCTCGGAAAAGAAAAGAAAGATCACGAACACCAAAAACACCAACAAAGTGTGGCTGGCTCTCACATGGCCCCACAGAATGTGGCTGCCTGCGAGAACTGGCAGGGTCATAAAGGTCCTATAGCTCTCCCCGTAGCCTCCAACTGGTGGGACTGGCACAACTACCAATAAAAAAATTACAGATTAAAATAAAAGGGGGCGGAATAAATGAGGGGCCAGAGCTGCTCATTTATTATTCACTGCTCCTGGCACGGAGCGCCTCATAATGCCCTTCATGGGCTAATTTATATTATTTTGCAGCCTGGTGGTGCCCTATCCTTCGCTGGTGCATCACCAACATGTTTTTAAGTGTTGCGAGGACTGCAAGGAGTGTAGCACTCCTCCCAAAATACTTTAAAAAAATCAACACTATGTTTTCTGAGGTTTAGAGAACATGACCCAGGACAAGCTTTTGATAATTTCAAGCATCCCCAAAGCTAGAGTTTTTGCTCTCCAGTTTGGCACTGCAGAGATCTCTTGTCATTGGTCTTACAGTTGCATTATATGCCCAGAGGAATGTTTAATGTTGTTTTAATTACTGATACTTTGTTTAACCGTTTAAATATAGCAATGTTTCCTACATAAATATCTTTAAATACAGAATGGGGATGTGTTGGTTTAAATGACTAAGTCGATGATGTTAAAGACTATTAACCCCTTCAGTGCCCATGACGAGCTGGACTCGTCATGGGCCGCGGTGGCGCTGTGCCCATGACGAGTCCAGCTCGTCATAGACCCCGCCCGCCAATGCAACGGCCGGCACTGGGCGGGGAAAGGGGCGGGCACTGAAGGGGTTAAGGTGGTAACCTTTTAATTAAACCAGTAGGCTTGTCTTTATATAGTGATGTGGTTATCACTTAAGAAATCAGATTGGTTTGTCTTGTATATTCATGTAGGTACCCCTTCACAAAGCCCAAAGACCTGCCTTTTATACATTGACACCAACTTACATTAAATCCACTGATAAACCAAAGCTAAAAGTGAAAGCTACAGTTAGATAAAGTCATAAAGAATTAGTAGAGTAAAAATAAAAACTTTAGAAATTAACTGGAAAAATCACCAAAGTTCAAAGTGGCATTATATTTAGGTGAAAACTTCACTTACAACATAGCATTTTAAACAAAAAAAACCCACTGAAATTCAAAAGTTTCTGTTAACTGAAGTAACTATAACTTGCACCGTGAAGCAACTATGACTTGTACCCTCGCCATGCACAGCTTACACCCTCACATATTAAACCGCTCAGAACATGTTCAATGACATCAATTATAACATCACTATTACATCTGAAATTATAATATTGATGACAACACTGTTCATTGCAGGGGTGCAAGTTATAGGGATTTCATTTAACTACAACTGGTGAATTTCAGTGTTTTTTTTGTTTACATTTTTTGTTGTACGTGACATGTTCACCTTACTCTAACGTCACATTATTCTTCATTTTTTTAGAAAATATACCAGTAGGTAATATATATATATATTATATATATATATATGCATATGTATATATAAATATATATATATATATATATATATATATATATTTTTTTTTTTTTTCACTGAAAAAACATAGGTTTCAGGGCTGCTATAGATAGATGGACATTTCACTCATACAAAGCCATTGAAATTCCTTTGTTATAGTTAGTTCTGCTAACTATAACTTGCGCTGTCATTTGAGATGTCATCAGTGATGTCACTGACCATGTCATGAATGATGTAATATGTGACATCATCAGCAGTGGATTGCGGGCGTGCGAGTTATAGTTAGCAGAACTAACTATAATGGAGGAATTTAAATGGTTTTGTATGAGTGAAATGTCCAGCTAACTATAACAGCCCTGAAACCTATGGTTTTTTCAGTAAGTTTCTAAGGTTTTTTACATGCTAATTCCTAACTATAACATGTCTGAAACCTATAGTTTTTTCAGTGAATATATATATATACATACATATATAAACATATATATTATATGCATATCTTTATAAATACAAATATAAATGCATGCATACATATACATATACATATATGCATACATATGCATGTTATGTACATGAAAGTTTGAAAAACACTAATAAAAGCAAAGCTAAAAAGCCACCTAATTACAAACAGAATTGCTTTAACTTAAACCAGGGCAAGACATATTGCATTTTCAATGCTTGTTAACTGTGGTTCCATCAAGAAGGCATTCAGATGTGTCACACATTTGCCATAAATTCTGAATGTTAGCACTCTAGTTGCTCATTAGATCACTGTAGGAAAGCTACTGCTCACCAGGGAAGTCTGCTGCTAGTATTCAAAGTGCATGTTTCAGTCTGCATGTCAGAATGTTTTAATGAAATAGAAGAGGATTTGAGAAGTCAAAATGTGCCCTTTTTTTCCGTTCTGCAGCACTAATCATAATTTCTATGGCAAAATGAACCCCCTCATTTTGTTCCTTTGCAAATTAATTGTTTTAAGTGTTACCACTTTATTCTAATCCAGATGACTTCAGGTGTGCCATACTTTTATCATAAGTAAGACTGTTAGCGCTCTAGTTGTTCTTTAGAACAATCTGGGACATTCTGTCATTGGGCTATACTTGGGCAACATCTGGGTGATATATGTGCTACATTTGGGCTCTTTTGTCTCTGGTGGCCATCTTGGTAGACTTATTTGTTATGAAGTTTCCTAATTTCCTCATTTACTACAGTCTCCTCAGTAGGAAATACTTTCAGTTTTTTACTTTGATTCCATCAAGAAGGCATTCACATGTGTCACACATTTGCCATGAATTCAGAATGTTAGCACTCTAGTTGCTTATTAGATCACTGTAGTAAAGCTACTGCTCACCAGGGAAGTCTTCTGCTAGTATTGAAAGTGCATGTTTCAGTCTGCATGTCAGAATTTTCTAATGAAATAGAAGAGGATTTGAGAAGTCACTCAAAATGTGCCCTAATTTCTCTTTCTGCAGCACTAATCATACTTTCTATGGAAAAATGAACCCCCTCATTTTGTTCCTTTTTAAAGTAAATGTTTTAAGAGTTACCACTTTATTCCAATCAAGATGGCTTCAGGCGTGCCATACGTTTGCCATAAGTAGGACTGTTAGCGCTCTAGTTGTTCTTTGGAACACTCTGGGAAGCTGCAGTAGAACACAAAGGAATCAATTGACAGTCTCTGCCCTTGTTGGATGTACATGTTTTACTGAGAATATCACACTTCATTCTCACATGACTGAGAAAGATAATGTGAATTTACAGAAAATATGCTCTCAGTTTAGCTTATAGATCACCTTCCAAACCTCTGTGGGAAAAGCACGAGAAAATAGTTTTCTCTCAAACATGATTCATGATATCCCAGCAGAAGGCTTTTTCACATGGTAAAATCACCTTAGAACACACCTCAATTCCTAAAATGAGTATGGTACCATCAACAAATGATTTATAATGTAACTAAAGTCTTAAAAACTTCTATTAACTGCAATGCTTTTTCATGAGGTGCTATCATGTATATTGGTCCCAAGATGGCTGCCAACACTTCTTGGATGAAGTGCTGGCAGCCAATCAGATCTCACGATGAGATGTGTGGTTAGGCTCCGCCCAGATATATATATATTTTTTTTCCTTTAATATCTAAAAAACTACTGAACAGATTTACACGATTTAACAAAAAGGCATGAGTCTGAAACAAGGTCTACCTCTTGGCCAAATTTAGTGTAATTCCGTTCAGCAGTTCAGGCTGTAGCTGCGACTAAAGGTTCCTATGGAAAATTGCATGGGGAAAACACGTTTTGGGACCCTCTTTTTTCATGGCCCCCGGTTGACGAATCACCCCCAAACTGTCAGGATAGGAGCAGACCGAAGCTGGCCAAACGTTTTGAAAATTTCACAAAGATTCATCAATGGGCGCCAAAGTTATTGGGAATAGAATGTTGCGGATTTCCTATGGAAACTAGGTCCTAACTATAACTACCGCCAGTAGGATATATATATATATATATATATAAATATATATATATATATATATATATATATATATATATATATATATATGCAGACAAAATCCCTTCAAAGAAAAGATCAGAGGACACAGCGTGGATTCTCTTGGCAGTCCTTTATTCACGGTGATGGGCATGATGCATTTCGGCGCATTCGCCTTCCTCAGATGCCTGGTTTCACCTGATTACACTACCTCCCTCCTTTGTATGTTCCACCGCACTCCCATTGGCTGGAGAGCGGCAGGCTCCAATTGCTTGCAGCTGCAGTTCGATGCTGAAGAACACCAAATCCCAGCATGCATTTCTCCGGCAAGTATCGGATATGGAGCTATGTTGTACTTCTGTGAGTGCTGTTATATCCATCAAGGGAGGGAGAAAACTAATGTTTATCGAGTGTATCTTGCAATGTCGGTGTTCAAGGCTGCCTAGAATCCGCAACGCCTCAACCCCAAGCGCAAAGTCCAAACCAGGCCGTGGCAAGCAGGTACAATGATCCTGTGTCCCCGTACAATGACGGACTGCAATCCGCAGCAGCCTCTTGTTCGGCAAGTTTTCAGGGTGTGCCCGCACAGTCCAATACCTTGGAAATGAAAAGCCACGTTGCCAATATTTTGTGCAGGCCACTTGATAAGGCGGTTCCTCTGTACACGCGCTACTGGCCAGCGCGCGATAATATGCAGACAAAATCCCTTCAAAGAAAAGATCAGAGGACACAGCGTGGATTCTCTTGGCAGTCCTTTATTCACGGTGATGGGCATGATGCATTTCGGCGCATTCGCCTTCCTCAGATGCCTGGTTTCACCTGATTACACTACCTCCCTCCTTTGTATGTTCCACCGCACTCCCATTGGCTGGAGAGCGGCAGGCTCCAATTGCTTGCAGCTGCAGTTCGATGCTGAAGAACACCAAATCCCAGCATGCATTTCTCCGGCAAGTATCGGATATGGAGCTATGTTGTACTTCTGTGAGTGCTGTTATATCCATCAAGGGAGGGAGAAAACTAATGTTTATCGAGTGTATCTTGCAATGTCGGTGTTCAAGGCTGCCTAGAATCCGCAACGCCTCAACCCCAAGCGCAAAGTCCAAACCAGGCCGTGGCAAGCAGGTACAATGATCCTGTGTCCCCGTACAATGACGGACTGCAATCCGCAGCAGCCTCTTGTTCGGCAAGTTTTCAGGGTGTGCCCGCACAGTCCAATACCTTGGAAATGAAAAGCCACGTTGCCAATATTTTGTGCAGGCCACTTGATAAGGCGGTTCCTCTGTACACGCGCTACTGGCCAGCGCGCGATAATATGCAGACAAAATCCCTTCAAAGAAAAGATCAGAGGACACAGCGTGGATTCTCTTGGCAGTCCTTTATTCACGGTGATGGGCATGATGCATTTCGGCGCATTCGCCTTCCTCAGATGCCTGGTTTCACCTGATTACACTACCTCCCTCCTTTGTATGTTCCACCGCACTCCCATTGGCTGGAGAGCGGCAGGCTCCAATTGCTTGCAGCTGCAGTTCGATGCTGAAGAACACCAAATCCCAGCATGCATTTCTCCGGCAAGTATCGGATATGGAGCTATGTTGTACTTCTGTGAGTGCTGTTATATCCATCAAGGGAGGGAGAAAACTAATGTTTATCGAGTGTATCTTGCAATGTCGGTGTTCAAGGCTGCCTAGAATCCGCAACGCCTCAACCCCAAGCGCAAAGTCCAAACCAGGCCGTGGCAAGCAGGTACAATGATCCTGTGTCCCCGTACAATGACGGACTGCAATCCGCAGCAGCCTCTTGTTCGGCAAGTTTTCAGGGTGTGCCCGCACAGTCCAATACCTTGGAAATGAAAAGCCACGTTGCCAATATTTTGTGCAGGCCACTTGATAAGGCGGTTCCTCTGTACACGCGCTACTGGCCAGCGCGCGATAATATGCAGACAAAATCCCTTCAAAGAAAAGATCAGAGGACACAGCGTGGATTCTCTTGGCAGTCCTTTATTCACGGTGATGGGCATGATGCATTTCGGCGCATTCGCCTTCCTCAGATGCCTGGTTTCACCTGATTACACTACCTCCCTCCTTTGTATGTTCCACCGCACTCCCATTGGCTGGAGAGCGGCAGGCTCCAATTGCTTGCAGCTGCAGTTCGATGCTGAAGAACACCAAATCCCAGCATGCATTTCTCCGGCAAGTATCGGATATGGAGCTATGTTGTACTTCTGTGAGTGCTGTTATATCCATCAAGGGAGGGAGAAAACTAATGTTTATCGAGTGTATCTTGCAATGTCGGTGTTCAAGGCTGCCTAGAATCCGCAACGCCTCAACCCCAAGCGCAAAGTCCAAACCAGGCCGTGGCAAGCAGGTACAATGATCCTGTGTCCCCGTACAATGACGGACTGCAATCCGCAGCAGCCTCTTGTTCGGCAAGTTTTCAGGGTGTGCCCGCACAGTCCAATACCTTGGAAATGAAAAGCCACGTTGCCAATATTTTGTGCAGGCCACTTGATAAGGCGGTTCCTCTGTACACGCGCTACTGGCCAGCGCGCGATAATATGCAGACAAAATCCCTTCAAAGAAAAGATCAGAGGACACAGCGTGGATTCTCTTGGCAGTCCTTTATTCACGGTGATGGGCATGATGCATTTCGGCGCATTCGCCTTCCTCAGATGCCTGGTTTCACCTGATTACACTACCTCCCTCCTTTGTATGTTCCACCGCACTCCCATTGGCTGGAGAGCGGCAGGCTCCAATTGCTTGCAGCTGCAGTTCGATGCTGAAGAACACCAAATCCCAGCATGCATTTCTCCGGCAAGTATCGGATATGGAGCTATGTTGTACTTCTGTGAGTGCTGTTATATCCATCAAGGGAGGGAGAAAACTAATGTTTATCGAGTGTATCTTGCAATGTCGGTGTTCAAGGCTGCCTAGAATCCGCAACGCCTCAACCCCAAGCGCAAAGTCCAAACCAGGCCGTGGCAAGCAGGTACAATGATCCTGTGTCCCCGTACAATGACGGACTGCAATCCGCAGCAGCCTCTTGTTCGGCAAGTTTTCAGGGTGTGCCCGCACAGTCCAATACCTTGGAAATGAAAAGCCACGTTGCCAATATTTTGTGCAGGCCACTTGATAAGGCGGTTCCTCTGTACACGCGCTACTGGCCAGCGCGCGATAATATGCAGACAAAATCCCTTCAAAGAAAAGATCAGAGGACACAGCGTGGATTCTCTTGGCAGTCCTTTATTCACGGTGATGGGCATGATGCATTTCGGCGCATTCGCCTTCCTCAGATGCCTGGTTTCACCTGATTACACTACCTCCCTCCTTTGTATGTTCCACCGCACTCCCATTGGCTGGAGAGCGGCAGGCTCCAATTGCTTGCAGCTGCAGTTCGATGCTGAAGAACACCAAATCCCAGCATGCATTTCTCCGGCAAGTATCGGATATGGAGCTATGTTGTACTTCTGTGAGTGCTGTTATATCCATCAAGGGAGGGAGAAAACTAATGTTTATCGAGTGTATCTTGCAATGTCGGTGTTCAAGGCTGCCTAGAATCCGCAACGCCTCAACCCCAAGCGCAAAGTCCAAACCAGGCCGTGGCAAGCAGGTACAATGATCCTGTGTCCCCGTACAATGACGGACTGCAATCCGCAGCAGCCTCTTGTTCGGCAAGTTTTCAGGGTGTGCCCGCACAGTCCAATACCTTGGAAATACATATATCCACGTTACATCAGCTCCTTCTGGACAGCTAGCCCCTTGGAAAGTGGCGTACACGCCAGCGAAGCGACTGGCAATCCAATATCCAATATACCAAAGCACTCTCAGGCCAGTAAACGACTGATCCAACAAGTGAAGGCGCCCAGGTTTATTTTATAACGCGTTTCGACTGCGTCCGCAGCCTTGCTCACATGAAACCGTGCAAAACAAAACATCATACGACTATATACACCGGACACGGCACTTGTTGGATCAGTCGTTTACTGGCCTGAGAGCGCACGTAACTTTGGTATATTGTATAAATATATATATATATATATATATATATATATATATATATATATATATATATATATATATATATAAATATATATATATATATAGATCACCAATTGCCCATAAGCTTTAGGAGCGCACACAACAGAAGACGAACCATCCGGTTTTCTCTTTGAAGGCACCTTGCTTTATTTTTCCTGGGTTAACAGTAATGAGACCTGACGCGTTTCAAGATTCGCTCTCCTTTTCAAAGGTCAAACTGCCAGGATGTCAAACAGGAAGTTCTGCACGCAATTAATATCCGCTGAGTGCGATTTCATCTCGAGCGTGCTGGGACTTGTAGTCCCGTTAAGAACAGTCATCTCCCTTAGTAGGTTCTGCATGTCCATGCCTGTATTGCAGATTAAAATGCCCTAGTGGACCCCAGTATTGTAAGGCAAGTACGTCGCCTCGTTTTCGTGCTGCTTACACAAGTACAGACTCTGTTCCAACTTTGCAGCCTCCTTGACTTCCATGGATGGTGCCGCTCCCCACGGCAAGGGCTGCCATGCACGTATGTAGATCACTAATTGCCCATGAGCTTTAGGAGCGCACACAACAGAAGACGAACCATCCAGTTTTCTCTTTGAAGGCACCTTGCTTTATTTTTCCTGGGTTAATAGTAATGAGACCTGATGCGTTTTGAGATTTGCTCTCCTTTTCAAAGGTCACACTGCCAGGATGTCAAACAGGAAGTTCTGCACGCAATTAATATCCGCTGAGTACGATTTCATCTCGAGCGTGCTGGGACTTGCAGCCCCGTTAAGAACAGTCATCTCCCTTAGTAGGTTCTGCATGTCCATTCCTGTATTGCAGATTAAAATGCCCTAGTGGACCCCAGTATTGTAAGGCAAGTACGTCGCCTCGTTTTCTGTGCTGCTTACACAAGTACCGACTCTGTTCCAACTCAGCAGCCTCCTTGACTTCCATGGATGGTGCCGCTCCCCACGGCAAGGGCTGCCGTGCACGTATGTAGATCACCAATTGCCCATAAGCTTTAGGAGCGCACACAACAGAAGACGAACCATCCGGTTTTCTCTTTGAAGGCACCTTGCTTTATTTTTCCCGGGTTATTAGTAATGAGACCTGACGCGTTTTGAGATTCGCTCTCCTTTTCAAAGGTCACACTGCCAGGATGTCAAACAGGAAGTTCTGCACGCAATTAATATCCGCTGAGTGCGATTTCATCTCGAGCGTGCTGGGACTTGGAGTCCCGTTGAGAACAGTCATCTCCCTTAGAAGGTTCTGCATGTTCATTCTTGTATTGCAGATTAAAATGCACTAGTTGACCCCGGGATTGTAAGGCAAGTACGTCGCCTCATTTCTGTGCTGCTTACACGAGTACGGACTCTGTTCCAACTCTGCAGCCTCCTTGACTTCCATGGATGGTGCCGCTCCCCACAGCAAGGGCTGCCGTGCACGAATGTAGATCACCAATTGTCCATAAGCTTTAGGAGCGCACACAACAGAGGACAAACCATCCGGTTTTCTCTTTGAAGGCACCTAGCTTTATTTTTCCTGGGTTAATAGTAATGAGACCTGACGCGTTTCGAGATTCGCTCTCCTTTTCAAAGGTCACACTGCCAGGATGTCAAATAGGAAGTTCTGCACGCAATTAATATCCGCTGAGTGTGATTTCATGTCGAGCGTGCTGGGACTTGTAGTTCCGTTAAGAACAGTCATCTCCCTTAGTAGGTTCTGCATTTCCATTCCTGTATTGCAGATTAAAATGCCCTAGTGGACCCCAGTATTGTAAGGCAAGTACGTCGCCTCGTTTTCTGTGCTGCTTACACAAGTACCGACTCTGTTCCAACTCTGCAGCCTCCTTGACTTCCATGGAAGGTGCCGCTCTCCATGGCAAGGGCTGTCGTGCACGTATGTAGATCACCAATTGCCCAAAAGCTTTCGGAGCGCACACAACAGAAGACGAACCATCCGGTTTTCTCTTTGAAGACACCTTGCTTTATTTTTCCTGGGTTAATAGTAATGAGACCTGACTTGTTTCGAGATTCGCTCTCCTTCTCAAAGGTCATACTGCCAGGATGTCAAACAGGAAGTTCGCAAATAAAAGCGGGGTCCCAAAACTTGTTTTCTCCATGTTAAATTCCATAGGAAACTTCTGTTGTAGCTACAGCCCGAACTGCTGAACAGAATTATACCAAATTTAGAGGAGCTTGGGAGTTCTTGGTCCAGAGTGCACTCTTTGCTTTAAATGGTGTAAATCCATTCAGTAGTTCCTGGGAAATTAATATTTAAAAAAATATTTATATCTGGTGATCGCAGTGAATCCGCGAATCCTCCCGAGTACGAGCTTGACTCTGAATGGCTGTCAACACTTGAAACCAGGAGGTGTTGGCAGCCATCTTATGATTTGGTTGAACTGAGTCACAAGAAAAAAGGTGAAACAAACTATAAAAAATAAGAAAAGAGGGCAGGGTAGAAACACCCTGACCCCCTAGGCCTGCTCAGGGGGTCTCAAAAACAGCTTTTTTTGGTTTTATTTTATTTTTAAAAACAAAGCATGGTCTTCTGCGCTTGGGTTTTTTTAAGCCCCCAGGTGGGCCAGGTCTCCGGGGCGATGGTTAATTATTATGAAGGGGCCTGCGCAACATCCCTGGGGCTTTTTATTAAAAATGCCTGGTGGGGCTCCTGCCCCCCCATGCTACCCCGGAGACTACCACCTCTCTGGGGCATTCCTTTATTATGTGTGGGGACCTCGCAGGCCCCCCAAGCCCTGGGGACTGCAACCTCCCCAGTGCTTTACTTTTTATAAACTAGTGTAGGGGGACTCCTACCTCTCCCACACTGCCCCAGGACCACCACCTCCCCGGGGATTCAAACTTGATGGGACAGGGACGCATGGCCCCCTCCAGGAGCTATCCTTGGTCTTGGCGACTGCCACCCCCCAGGGCTGGCTCCAGCAATGTCCTGGGGTGCCCACCTGAGACATTGTAGTTTGCTGTGGCAGGGCGGGAGCACTGCTCCAGGCCTCCCATAGAAAACATCTGCTTCACATTGCTGTGGGGATTCTGCTCATGCACAGAACTATGTGCAGGAAACCAGGACCTCAGTGAATTGTGGTGTACCAAAAAACTCACCTCAGTACCCAGAAACCTTATCCGACTAGCATGAGTGTCTCATTCATTCTCCGTATCCTCTAGAAGCTACCAATGATTAGACAACCCAGAACAAGCGAATTAAAATACTTTCAGGAATGGTGGGAATCAGAAACACCTTTTCCTTCTTATTCTCACATCAGTCCACAACAAGAGTAATCAGAGACACGGAAAAGTTTAAAATGTTTATTTTTAACTGCGTGCTCTAAGGTGCAGTACTTTGGTAACATAAGCAGACAAATGATTAGAAATAAAACCATCAGCATTGTTACAATTCCATAGAAAATGAAGGGAGAAATCATATTATAATGATAGTGGAAACAGGTCCTATAATACCTTGTGTACCACCCTCCCCTGGCTAGTAAGCTAGTTTTATAAACTAATAGAAGGTCTTTAGGTTTGAATGGGGAACCCCATACCTCAAAGATCAGCTTAGATGAATCACATCACAGGATCAGCTCTGCTCTTTGTGTCTGGAAAGTTTCCTCCAAGTGCCTGAATCATGCATGCAAATGCAATATTAAAGGCACCCGAGTTTCAGATATTTGCAGCTGTGTGCTTGTTGTGTCTAGAGTGTGGGCCGATCAACCTGAATTCAACAGCGTACATTGTTATTTGACCTTGACGGTTTCTGCACACAGTGTTCAGACTAAGGTCGCGGTGCACGTCTAGGGATATGAACAACAGACCGTTCTCATGTGAAGAAAAAGCAAGCAAGCAGTTTTACTTATAATAACAACTACCTGTAGTGTTGTGTGCAAAAGCAGCAAAGGGGCAAGATGGCATTTAACTTCTAAAGCGCTTATGCTAACATAGCAATGTGTGCACACAAAACCCTGTCTTCACTACAACATCATGGAAGCAAGAGTAGAAAAACTGCTCTTGCTTCCATGAATCAAAGCAGATTTGCTTTTGGCCAAAGGAAGCTGCATTTTAGCAGCTACCCTTGTCGAAAAGCAATGCCGGATCCCGCAGGAGGCAGGGAGCCAGCAGGGACCAATAGGAGCCAGCAGGGACCAATAGGACCCCCCCCTTTTTTATTTAATTTTTTTGTTAAAAAAAAAATAAGGCCCGCCCAAGGGATGGGGTCTCTAGGGCCATAATTGGTCTCAGGTAAAGGGCCCCACTTCCATAAATACATTTTTTCCAGGCCCCTGGGGATGGAGACCCAGGGGCCAAAAAAGGGTAATGGAACAGGGGGGCATAATTTTTTTTCCTCTCGTCATAGAATTCGCTACCCCATCACGGCTCTAAGCGCGGCCCCCCAGTGTAACATGGCGGTGGATTCGCGTATCTATCATGAATAAATAATTTAATAGTATATCAATTAGAAGGTAGAGTTTATGAGATTGAAGTTAATAATCACATTAAATTTGATAGCAATAATATTTAAAAAAGTTAAACTTGAAATTGTATTGTGTTGTAGTGCTTCGAAATTGTGCGTTTTTTGCGGATTTGTGATGGGTACGCGAATCCATAAAAGATATAGAAAGAGTATGTATGTTTTAAAAAAAATAAGATTGACTGTTGGGTTATAGGGTGGCTCTAAAAAGAGCCCTTGCTTTCCTCATGACTTTGTTGGAGCTACATGTAAGTGCGGACACACAGCTTAAGGTTGTTGAGAAATACTCTGTTTCCTTCATCTGTGAAGTGAACGCCATCAGTTCTGTAGATGTAATCCATATCAAACAGTAGATTGTTGTTATAGATGGAGCCCATGCTATGGTCTCCGAGGTAAGCAGAAACAGCTTTATTGACATTCTTCCTAGCTTTCTCAAACTGGGGATAGAATTGATTTGACCCCTTTGGCATATATTAGAGTATACAAATACAGTTTGAGGCAAAAGCAACAGCAATTCTGGAAAAGGTGTTCTTCATTAGCATTTCCGGACCTACCACAGTCAATGTGCCTAGGTCATTGCCACCACAGTGTACAATCATCAGGTAAGGATGTTGGAGATGCAAAAGGGTTTTAACCAAAAGCATCAATTGGTGCCACTTTAATCCTCTCTGTGCAATCCATTTAATATCCACATTTTGCAAACCTAGGTCTTTGTCAATACCTCTGTGTTCTGCATACTGTTTGCACCAGAAAACATAGCTGTGCCCTACAATCCATACTGTAAGCATCTTGAAGGGATTTCTGGAAGGAATGAAAAGATGTCTGTAGCTTAAGTAGTCAGTTGGTAGAATGAGAGGTATCTAAAATGGAAGAAAGAATGCTGTTTTAGAAAAAGCTGATAAGTGATTTGTTGTTCATTAACATTGTGCATTCAAAAATAGGCTGCATGTTATTTTCCTGAAGAAGCATGTTTCTTATTGGTTATTAAAACATGTTTGAAAAGTACAGTAGATAGGATAAGGGAATATTTTTCAGAAGTCAACCACACCTGCTATTTGCATTTGTAAGCGACTGTGCTGAACTTGAAAATAAGGTTAACTTGTGACCTGCCAGTACAGCTGAATGTTTCAGAAGCTGTTACTATGGAAATTGAGACTAAGCAGAATGGGGGAAGTGTTGAAAGTTAACTGTGGATTTAAAAAGTGAAATGGTAACTTATACATAAGTGATGTGTTACTAAATTAAGTTTTTCTAAGTCAGTAGTATGTGTAAAAGTAGTCTGTTGTTTTAAAAAAAAACTAGTATTATTAGAAATAGGTTTTTGAAATCCTGTATGGATTTGCGGCTTCTTCACAACGCTACACTGCGGCACTGTGGTGGAGTAGAGACTCCAAAAAATTACAGAACCAGTTGGGGCACTTTTAGAAGACGGTTAGAAAGGGTTAATATGTCTAACCAATAGAAATGTGTTTCACAGTTTGAAATGATGTGGAAAGCAATTTGATTTGTTACTTACATTTATCTGTGTGCAGAAAGAGAGGGAAAGTTTGTCATTACTGGTTGTTCCTTGTTGAGAGTGCTGCATTACATTTAATGTGTGCAAATGAACATCTTGTGTTAGTTTCTGATATTTCATAATCTGCAATACAATTTGAAAGGTGAGTTACAAATTTGTAAGTTGTGTTATATATTATGTAATAGTGCTTCACTCTTTGTATTGATATTTTTATATTTGAAGAGCATTATTTTCAAAGTTTTGAAATTATTAGAGAAGTGTGATGTTTGAAATATGTTACAAAATGTACAGATGTGTATTGTACTTTGTTTTATTGTACTGAAATGATGATTGAAATAGTTTGTGCATAGTGATATGTGTACATTGGTAGATGGATTAGTGATTATGGTAGTTAGCATGTGCCTATAGAAAGGTACAGTTGTAGTACGCCACATCATTTTAGGTGTCTCTTTGAAATTGGAAGTGCAGTCTGTCACGTTTTAAGGTCTGCATGGACTTGTGACTGAGGTATGTGTGTTCTTGCACATGCATTCTCATACGGGTTATGCATCTGAAGATGCTACATGTATAAAACACAGGTAGACATCTATTTGTAAGTTTCTTTTACATATGATGCCACTAGGAAAAGGTGCAGGCACATACATGCTTGCTTTCAGGAAAATTATGAGACTTACAACAGAGATATGGAAAAGGTTACTGCTTTATATTTGGTAGGCCCAACACCTTGAGTACTTGCAGAATAGTGAAGCTGAAACACAAAGGTGAGGTTTAAGACATGTTGGCAGAGGGATTAGTGATTAGGCTACTTTGTATGAGTCTGTGGAAAGGTACACTTGAAATACACCGCAAAGTTTTAGGTGTCTGCTTGAAATGGGAAATGTATCCTGTGAAGTTTCAAGGTCTGCAAGGTGTTGTGACTGAGGTATTTCTCTACTTGCACATGTATTCTCATACGTGTTATGTATCTGAAAATGCTAGATGTATTAAACACAGGTAGACATCTATTTGTATGTTTCTTTTATATATGATCCCACTAGGAAAAGATGCAGACACATGCATGTATGTTTACAGGAATATGGTGAGGCTTACAACAGACACAAGCAAAGGGTTACTGCTCTGTATTTGGCTAGGCCCAACGCCCTAAGTAGTTGCAGAATGGTGAAAGTGAAGCTCAAAAGTGAGGTTTAAGACATGCTTGTTGCAGGATTATTGATTAGACTACTCTGTATGATTCTGTGGAAAGGTAGACTTGAAATATGCTGCTTAATTTAGCTGTCTGCTTGAAATGGGAAGTGCATTCTGTGAAGTTGTAAGGTCTGCATGGTCTTGTGACTGAGGAATGTCTCTACTTGCACATGTAATCTCATATGTGTTATGTATCTGAAGATTCTAGCCGTATAAAACACAGGTATACATCTATTTGTATGTTTCTTTTATAAATGATGCCACTAGGAAAAGGTGCAGACACATGCATGTCTGCTTTCTGGAATATGATGAGCCTTACAAGAGAGACATGCGAAGGTTTGCTGCTTTATATTTGGCTAGGCCCAACACTCTAAGTAGTTGCAGAATGGTGAAGCTGCAGCTCAAAGGTGAGGTTTAAGACATGTTGGTAGAGGGATTAGTCATTAGTGTACTTTGTATGAGTGTGTGGAAAGGTACACTTGAAATACGCCACATAATTTTAGCTGTGTGCTTGAAATGAGAACTGCATTCTGAGATGTTTTAAGTTCTGCAAGGTGTTGTGACTGAGGTATGTCTGTATTTCCTCATGTATTCTCATACGTGTTATGCATCTGAAGATGCGAGACATATAAAACACAGGTATACGTCTATTTGTATGTTTCTTTTATATATGATGCCACTGGGAAAAGGTGCAGACACATGCATGCATGCTTTCTGGAATATGATGAGACTTACAAGAGACACATGCAAAGGATAACTGCTCTGTATTTGGCTAGGCCCAACACTCTAAGTAGTTGCAGGATGGTGAAGCTGCAGCTCAAAAGTGAGGTTTAAGACATGTTGGTAGAGGGTTTAGTGATTAGGGTACTTTGTATGAGTGTGTGGAAAGGTACAGTTGAAATAGGCCACATAATTTTAGGTGTGTGCTTGAAATGGGAACTGCAGTCTGTCATAATTTAAGGTCTGCATGGACTTGTGACTGAGGTATGTGTGTACTTGCACATGCATTCTCATACGTGTTATGCATCTGAAGATGCTACATGAAAAAAACACAGGTAGGCGTCTATTTGTATGTTTCATTTACATATAATGCCACTAGGAAAAGGTACAGACACATACATGCATGCTTTCAGGAAAATGATGAGACTTACAACAGAGATATTCGAAGGGTTACTGCTTTATATTTGGTAGGCCCAACACCTTGAGTACTTGCAGAATAGTGAAGCTGAAACTCAAAAATGAGGTTTAAGACATGTAGGCAGAGGGATTAGTGATTAGGCTACTTTGTATGAGTCTGTGGAAAGGTAAACTTGAAACACCACAAAGTTTTAGGTGTCTGCTTGAAATGGTAAATGCACCCTGTGAAGTTTCAAGGTCTTGCACATGTATTCTCATACGTGTTATATATCTGAAGATGCTAGATGTATAAAACACAGGTATACATCTATTTGTATGTTTCTTTTATATATGATGCCACTAGGAAAAGATGCAGACACATGTATGTATGTTTACATGAATATGGTTAGACTTACAACAGACACATGCAAAGTGTTACCGCTCTGTATTTGGCTTGGCCCAACACCCTAAGTAGTTGCAGAATGGTGGAAGTACAGCTCAAAAGTGAGTTTTAAGACATGTGTGTCGAGGGATTAGTGATTAGGCTACTTTGTATGATTCTGTGGAAAGGTATACTTGAAATATACTGCTTAATTTAGGTGTCTGCTTGTATTGTGAAGTGCATTCTGTGAAGTTGTAAGGTCTGCGTGGTCTTGTGACTGAGGAATGTCTCTACTTGCACATGTAATCTCATATGTGTTATGCATCTGAAGATTCTAGACATATAAAACACAGGTATACATCTATTTGTATGTTTCTTTTATATAAGATGCCACTAGGAAAAAGTGCAGACACATGCATTTATGCTTTCTGGAATATGATGAGCCTTACAAGAGATACATTCGAAGGCTTGCTGCTTTATATTTGGCTAGGCCCAACACTCTAAGTAGTTGCAGAATGCTGACGATGCAGCTCAAAGGTGAGGTTTAAGACATGTTGGTAGAGGGATTAGTGGTTAGGGTACTTTGTATGAGTGTGTGGAAAGGTACACTTGAAAGACGTCACATAATTTCAGGTGTGTGCTTGAAATGGGAAATGCATTCTGTGATGTTTTAAGGTCTGCAAGGTGTTGTGACTTCGGTATGTCTGTATTTCCTCATGTATTCTCATACGTGCTATGCATCTGAAGATGCTAGACATATAAAACACAGGTATACGTCTATTTGTATGTTTCTTTTATATATGATGCCACTGGGAAAAGGTGCAGACACATGCATGGATGCTTTCTGGAATATGATGAGACTTACAAGAGACACATGCAAAGGGTAACTACTCTGTATTTGGCTAGGCCCAACACCCTAAGTAGTTGCAGAATAATGAAAGTGCAGCTCAAAATTAAGGTTTAAGGCATGTTGGTAGAGGGATTAATGATTAGGCTACATTGTATGAGTCTGTGGAAAGGTATACTTGAAATATGCTGCTTAAATTTAGGTGTCTGCTTGAAATGGGAAGTGCATTGTGTGAAGTTTTAAGGTTTGCTTTGTCTTGTGACTGAGGTATGTCTCTACTTGCACATGTAATGTCATACGTGTTATGCATAGGAAGATTGTAGATGTATACAACATAGGCATACGTCTATGTGTATGTTTCTTCTTTATATGATGCCACTAGGAAAAGATGCAGACACATGCATGTATGCTTTCTGGAATATGATGAGACTTACAAGAGATACATGCAAAGGGTTAATCCTTTATATTTGGTTAGGCCCAACACCCTAAGTAGTTGCAGAATGGTGAAGCTGCAGCTCAAAAGTGAGGTTTCAGACATTTTTGTAGAGGAATTAGTGATCAGGGTACTTTGTAGGAGTGTGTGGAAAGGTGCACTTGAAATGCGTCACATAATTTTAGGAGTCTGCTTCAAATGGGAACTGAATTCTGTGAAGTTTTGAGGTCTGCATGGTCTTGTGACTGAGGTATGTCTGTTCTTCCACATGTATTCTCATACGTGTTATGCATCTGAAGATGCTATAAAACACAGGTATACGTCTATTTGTATGTTTCTTTTCTATATGATGCCACTAGGAAAAGGTGCAGACACATGCATGTATGCTTTCTGGATTATGATGAGACTTACAAGAGACACTTACAAGGGTTACTGCTTTATATTTGGCTAGGCCCAACACCCTAAGTAGTTGTAGTATGGTGAAAGTGCAGCTCAAAAGTGAGGTTAAAGACATGTTGGTATAGGGATAACTGATTAGGCTACTTTGCATGAGTTTGTGGGAAAGTGCAGTCTGTGGAGTTTTAAGTTCTGCATAGTTTTGTGACTGAGGTATGTCTTTACTTCCATATGTATTTTGATTTCTGGTATGCATTTGAAGATGCTAGAAGTATTAAATACAGGTATACATCTATTTGTATGTTTCTTTTACATGCCACTAGGAAAAGGTGCAGACACATGCATACATGCTTTCAGAAATATAGTGAGAGTTCCAACAGATAGATGCGAAGGGTTGCTGCTTCATATTTGGCTAAGCCCAACACCCTCAGTAGTCGCAGAATGGTGACGCTGCAGCTCAAAACTGAGGTTTAAGACATTTTGGTAGAGGGATTACTGATAAGGCTACTTTGTTTGAGTCTGTGGGAAGGTACACATAAAATACGCCGCATAATTTTATGTGTCTGCTTGAAATGGATCGTGCAGTCAGTGAAGTTTTAAGGTCTGCATGGTCTTGTGACTGAGACATATATTCTCAAATGTGTTGTGCTTCTGGAGATGCTAGATGTGTGTATCACAGGTATAGAACTATTTGTATCTTCCTCTCATGTGTGATACCAGCAGCAAAAGGTCGAGATGCATGTATGCATATATTTAGGAACATGATGGCAGATTTATAAGAAAGTGCCGTAGGGCGGCACCGCAATCCCTTTAAATGTGCTACACTGGGGCACTTTCACAACGCTGGAATGCAACATATTTACAATGATATGTCGCATTCCTGTGCTCTTCCCTGCGTTGGCGCACAAACAGCTGCCATGTGCCGGCACAGGCACCCTTGCACTGTGGTGCAGGGATGCCTGCGTCATGGGGAGTTTGTTTTTGGGCATGAAGGGGAACCTGAAGGCTCCCCTGGAACCACTACCTGTCGTTGGCACCCCCTTTGAAAGGGTGGGCATCGACATTGTTGGGCCATTGGATCCACCAATGTCTGCCGGTCACAGGTTTATCTTGGTTCTGGTGGATCATGCCACCCGGTACCCAGAGGCAATCCCTCTGAGGACCATTACTGCACCTGCGGTGGCATGGCCCATGATGGGGATTTTCACCCGGATGGGGTTCCCCAAGGAAGTTGTGTCGGACAGAGGTACCAACTTCATGTGGGCTATGTGGAAGGAGTGTGGAGTCACTTACCGGTTCTCCACCCCTTATCACCCCCAGACCAATGGTCTGGTGGAAAGGTTTAACAAAACCTTGAAGGGCATGATCAGGAGTCTGCCCGAGAGCCTGCAGAGGAAATGGGACGTCCTCCTACCTTGTTTACTGTTTTCCTACCGGGAAGTACCACAGAAGGGAGTGGGCTTCAGCCCCTTCGAGCTGTTGTATGGACACCCTGTTTGTGGACCCCTCAGCCTGGTGAAGGATGGATGGGAAAAGACTCCCAGAAAACTTACCCCGGATGTAGTGAGCTACATGCTGGCCTTTCGTAGCCAAATGGCTAGGTTGTGGAAGCAAGCTTCCGAAAACCTAGAAGCCAGCCAGATGGTCATGAAGGAGTGGTATGACCGCAATGCTCACCCGGTGGAGCTGGAGCCTGGCCAGAAGGTGTGGGTTATGAAACCTGGAGAGCTTAGCGCCCTCCAGGATCGCTGGTCAGGCCCCTTTGAGGTGGTTGAGAAGAAGGGGAAGGTCACCTATGTGGTGGATCTCAAAACCCCCAGGCAGCCCCATCGGGTGCTCCATGTCAACCGCCTCAAGCCCAACCAAGAGAGATCAGAGGTCACTTTGATGATGGTGACTGATGGGTCGGAGGAAGAGGAAAGTGAACCTCTCCCTGATCTTTTTGCGTCCCAAGAAAAGGATGGGTCGGTAGAGGGAGTAATCCTCTCACCATCTCTAACTCCCGAACAGCGGAGAGACTGCCGCCAGGTTTTGGAGCAGTACGCTTCACTGTTCTCGCTTATCCCAGGAAGGACTCACCTGTGTACCCATGATGTGGACACAGGGGACAGCCCACCTGTGAAGTCCAAGTCCTACCGCTTGTCGGATAAGGTGAAGGCTAGCATCCATGGTGAAGTCACCAAGATGCTGGAGCTGGGAGTGATTGAACCTTCAATCAGTCCCTGGTCCAGTCCGGTGGTACTGGTACCGAAAGTTGCCCCGCCGGGCACTACCCCAGAACTCAGGTTCTGTGTGGATTACAGGAGACTGAACTCTGTGACAAAGACCGATGCTCATCCTATCCCGAGGGCGGATGAGCTCATTGACCGGTTGGGAGCTGCCCAATATCTGAGTACCTTTGACCTTACATCTGGGTACTGGCAGATCTCCCTGACAGATGGAGCAAAGGAAAGGTCAGCCTTCTCCACACCTGAGGGTCTCAACCAGTTCTGCGTGATGCCCTTTGGGCTCAAGAATGCCCCTGCCACTTTTCAGCGGCTGGTGAACCAGGTCCTCGCCGGGATGGAGGCTTTCTCGGCTGCTTACCTGGATGACATTGCCGTCTTCAGCAGCAGCTGGGAGGACCATTTGTGTCACCTTCAGGCTGTCCTTCAGGCCCTGCAGCAGGCGGGTCTGACGATTAAGGCCAGCAAGTGCCAGATCGGGCAGGGGTCGGTAGTGTACCTCGGTCACTTGGTGGGGCGGGGCAAGGTGCAACCCCTCCAGGCCAAGATCAAAACCATCATGGCCTGGGAACCCCCCAAGACTCAGACGGAGGAACGAGCCTTTCTGGGCCTCACCGGTTACTACCGATGCTTCGTCAAGGGGTATGGAACCATCGTGGCTCCCTTGACTGAGCTTACATCTAAGAAGCACCCTCGACGGGTAATCTGGACCGAGGTGTGTCAATGAGCCTTTGACACCTTGAAACAAGCAATGTGTGCGGCACCTGTCCTTAGGGCCCCTGATTTTTCCAAAGAGTTCATCGTCCAGACGGATGCGTCGGAGCATGGCATCGGGGCAGTGCTGTCACAACTCAATGAAGAGGGTCTGGACCAACCCGTGGTTTTCCTATCTAGGAGACTACTCCCCCGGGAACAGAGGTGGAGTGAGATTGAGAGGGAGGCTTTTGCGGTGGTGTGGGCCCTGAAGAAGTTGCGGCCATACCTATTTGGCTCGCACTTCCTGGTTCAGACCGACCTTCGGCCCCTCAGATGGCTGATGCAAATGAGGGGCGAGAAGCCTAAGTTGTTGAGATGGTCCATCTCCCTACAGGGAATGGACTTTAGGGTGGAACATCGCCCAGGAGTGGACCACGCCAATGCTGACGATCTCTCTAGGTATTTCCGCCTTAGTGAGGAGAACTCCCAGGGGATTGGGTAGCTCACCCCACTTTCAGCTGGGGGGGACGCGTGTTAGACCTGCCAGCCCTTTGGCTGTTCCCTCCTCATTTTTTTCCTTTTTTCCCTTTACCCTCCAATTTTTCTGTCCACTAGTTTTGTTTTTGGTGTTGACGTAGAGGCTCTGGGTGCCCCATTTTCACTGATTGAGGGTGAGGCGCAAGGTGCTTCTCTAAAATGGAGGGAGGTAGAGAGCTCTTACACAAAATGGTGGCCTAAACTGTCACCTAAGGGCCTGGGCCATAGACTGTCATGAGGGATTCCAGAACCTTCTGGCCCACTCTGGCCAGTCAGGGCCCAGGCTATATATAGAGGTGAGGGGTGGTGGCCATTTTGTAGGAGAAGAGGTAGTCAGGAGTAAGGCATCTGAGTGGGGGAGGTGGGTGCGCTAGAGAAGGAAACTGACAGATCCTAGGGCCTGCTTTTCTTCCTCCTCGGCTGACAGTACCCCCTACCTCTTGACCTGACCCTGCCCTCAGCCACTGACCCTGGGAACACCTCAAGCTCTGGAGCTCCCCACCTTGCCAGGACTCCTGAGGAGAATGGGGAAATAGAGTGATTATCTCTGGCTCTCCTGACTTTGCCTGGGACTCTTCTATCCTTTGACGCCACTGGCGTGTGGCCTGCCACTTCCCAGCCTGCCTGCCCTGAGCTGGGGCAACACTGAGGGAGAAAGGGGGTGCTTGGCGCGTAAGAAATCGCCACCCCCTAGCCTGCAGATGACCACCTTATCTTTGGCCACCCCCACTGAAAGACCCCATAAGGAATCACTCACCGTTGCGGCCCAAGGCCCGTAAGGTCAACCCTCCTGTCACCTGGGGCTGGTGAGGAAGACTGGGACCCCTCCGCTGCCGTCACAACTTTTGAAACGCGGCCCTTCATGTGGAGAGAGAGCCGCTGGAGTTCCCCGTAGGCCGCATTAGGCCTGAGGCCCAGAAACTCGGATTACGTGACGGGGCGGACTGCGAGACGCCACCCCCGCCGATGCACGATTTGCTGGCAATGCCACGCCCCCGCAGGTCGCGCTGCCAAGGGCGACTGCAGGCGCGAACCCTGGACGAGTGAAGGGAGCCGAGAGCCCTCTTGCCAGAAAGAGACCATCGCCAGGGTCTAACTGAGGCCAAAGAACAAGGTAACCCCCCCGGGGAAGAGAGCGGGAGGCCTATGTAAGGTCCGGAGCACGCCCCTCCCCCGGGGTGATTCCCTGTCAGTTCGTTGGCCCCAAATCACCCGAGTGAGCCCTCCACCGGCCGAGTCTACTTGCAAGTGCCCACAAGTGAGGAAACCCCTGGGGGAGGAGGGCGAAAGGCCGGAGTGGCCCTGGATTCGCCCCTCCCCTGGGAAAAGTCTCTCCCCGAGCCCGGTGGCCTTCCATGGTTACAGCGGAAGAAGTAACTCAGCTCCTGGCCCCTGCTCTCTCGAGTGAGGGAAGTAACAACTGCAGAGTAAAAGGAGCATTTTGGGGGCAAAGGCAGAACCAGCCATGTGTAATAAGCCTATGTAAGGCTAGATTTGATGCATGGTATGACCAAATCTGAAGTGTTAATGAGCTAATATGAACAGTTCTACAATTAGTAACTCAATTTCAAGAGCATAGTGATCACTGTGAACTGTCCTATAATTACTGACCTGATAATCAGAGCATTGTGGTTGTCATGTGTGGCGCTATATTTATTGACTCTATTTAAAGCGCTACATCAATGCTATGTGCGGCGCTGTATTTATTGATTCTATTTAAAGCGCTATGTCAATGCTATGTGCGGCGCTATATTTATTGACTCTATTTAAAGCGCTACATCAATGCTATGTGCGGCGCTGTATTAATTGACTCTATTTAAAGTGCTATGTCAATGCTATGTGCGGCGCTATATTTATTGACTCGATTTACAGTGCTAAGTAATTGCTAAGTGCATCATGATTATTGATGACTTTATTTAAAGCGCTAGTGAATTTGCTGTACTGTCAATCTAGTAACGATGAAATGTTTGGACCCTAATGTGTTCTAGACAGACACTGATTGATTTGATTTGAAAGAAAAGAGAAGCAAGATAAAAGAAAGATAAACCTTTTCTACCTTTTCTAATTACCTGGTGTAGCGTCCTTTTTAAGTGGTGGTAAGCTGGAGTGTGAAGTGAGTGTGATGCAAGCACAACATGTTTCTCGGGCATAGGCCTTTCCACTTGAGCCAAGCTACCCTAGGACGATAGGTCCAACAAGTTGGTGTTCAGCGGTGGGATCCTGAGCTTGTGTTTGCATCCACTCATTAGCAGTTTAGCGTGCGCTACGCACCCTACACCTAGTTTTTGTTTTTATTGGAGTTTTCTCCAGGTTGTCTCCCTGATTGGAAATTTTTGAAATTATCTCTGACCTGTGGTGGGTTCTTGTTAAGGTTCATCTCATCCTCTGAGTCCTGTTCCGCATTGTTTAGGGCCCCACCTGGCGGGATGGAGTTTGAGTTGGGTAGGCTAGAAGAGTATACTGTAACCCAGTTAAAGGACTTCTGCCAGGAGAGGGGGATATTTTTCAAGCAGGGAGCAAAGAAAGTGGAGCTCCAGACTAGCTTGAGAGCCTGGGTGATGGCCCACCCTAGTGGAGAACGGGGGGAGCAGGGGAAGGGACAGAAGCACTTTTCCCCCCTGAGACCGGCAATATGGATATAGGACCCAGGGCACCTTCAAGGGCCGGTAGTAGCGCTTCAGGGGGAAGCCTGTCTTCAGCTGATTTAGCCGACAGGAGGGAGGAAAGGCAATTCAGGATGGAATTAGCCCACTTGGAGAAAGAGAGGGAAGAGCGGAGGTTCCTTGGGTTCCTTGGGTTTCATGGGAAATGGTGAAAAAAGATTCTGTTCTGCACTGCATCATGTATGTCAACAGTTGGTAACTGACAGAACTAAAAGCCATACTGCTTCTGGTATTCAGCATATTTTGGATACATCTACTGGTTCATTGACATTTACTCACAATATACAACAAGATGCACTAAAATGTCTAATGCTTATGAGTGGAGAACTAGAACATGAAGGAATACAGATTGATAACTTTTTTGGACTAAGTTACAGATGGGATCATAAATGTGAAGAGTGTTCATTTACTTCTACCACTGAAATACAAACAGAACGATTCATATACTTGACAATACCAGACTGCAAATCAGTACCTTTTAACAACTTGATAAAAACAGCTTATCAGGACATGAGATGTCCGCATTGTAGATCAGGGATGTTGTCTACATTACATATAGAAAAAATTGGAAAATATCTAATTTTAATGCTACAACGATGTGGAGCAAATGGAAAGAAATTGCAAACTAAAATTTCAAATTTTAAAGGGAGTCAAATATATATTTCAGGAAGAACTTTTACAGCAGTGGCTATTATTATCCATTATGGACCTACTACATCTGGACACTATATTTTTTATCTAAAATGTAATGGATGGACACATTGCAATGATGCCAACTTGGAATTCAAACCTAGATTGCCTTATGAATTATCAAATTCATATTTGTTATTTTTGAAGCCATAGTTTTGACTACATCATTCGGCCTATTGGAAAGATGTGAACAGATAGTAGACAGGAATGGAAACTATTAGTATTCATTATTAGTGTTTGGAATAGTATTTGAGCTAATTGATGTTGTATTTGGGAAATTGTGCTTAAAGGAAATACTTTATATATTTGTTGTCTATATTGTACCAGATGTAAACGAGACTACATTTCGCAAAAATGTATTTTAAATAAATAATAGAGTTAATGTAGATGAAAGAAGTAAGTAAGAAAGTATTGAAAGGAAAACACATAGCTACACATATTGATGATGATGCTCTACGCTGATTTGGGCTCTTTTCTATAATCAATTTGATTGTTTTTTTCCTATTGTTCAATGATGATACTACATTAAACTCATTCTGTATGGTGAAGTTAAGTGGAATCTGAGAACACTAAAAAGGGAATCCGAAAATTTTATCTAATTCTAAATTTATGTTGAGTTCTGAAAAATATAATATTATAATTTCTGTAATATATTATCATTAAATAACAGTTTTGCTTCTTCTTTGCAGTAGGTACTGTTGAAGTTTGAAAAGAGTTTTAATGCTGTTTAGGAGAACACTATTCGAAAATAGTTCTACTGAGTAAAGCATCTTAATACTTAAAAGGTATGAATACATAATATAATATGCATGATAACATGAAAAAATGTGTTAAAGTTTCATTATTTGATATTTGTTTCTAATATAAATAGTGCTGATTCTTTACACTATTTGCAAACTATCATCATGTTGCTGATGTAATCCGCCAGACTGTCATCCTTTCATGCAAACACTACCTGTGCTCTCATCTATTATCTCTAGCACAACTCTTTCACTAATGGGATAACCCAGGCATTATCCTTATATTCTTCCTTTCACACAAGGACAACCCATGCACTTATCTAATCACCCAGGTAGTACCCCTGTACTCATACAATCACTCAGGCACTACTCTTGCACTCAATCATTCACTCAGGCACAACTCATGCACTCATCCATTCTCTCAGTTACTACACATGTACTCATGTAATCACCCAGGGATTACTCTTGCACTCATCCTTTTAAACAGACACTACCCAAGCACTGATAGAAGCACCCACACATTACTCTTGAAGTTATGCAATCACCCAGGCAGTACGTCTGCACTTATAAAATCACCCCGGCACTGCTCATGTACTCATGCAATCACCATGGAACTATTCTTGCACTCAAGCATTCACAGAGGCAGTTTCATGCACTTATGCAATCAAGGAGGCTCGACCCATACACACATTGATTGCTCAGGCCTTAACCATACATTCATGCACTCACCCATGCATACTCTTCCACGCAAACATTCACTCAGGCACTACTCATCCACTCATCCATTCTCTCAAGCAGTACCCATGCACTCATCCAATCAGGCAGGCACTAGAGATGGACTAATCCATTCACTCAGGTACTACCCATGCACTCATCCATTCACTCAAGCACTACCCATACACTCATGCAATGGCCTAGGGATTTGCCTTGCACTCATACCTTCTTTTAGGTTTTTTCCATACATTCAGGCAATCACCCAGGCACTACCTGTGCACACATGTAATTACCCAGGCACTACTCTTGCACTGAACTATTCTCTCAGGCACTACCCATGCACTCATCCATTCTCTCAGGCACTGCCCATGCACTCATCCAATCACCCAGCCATTACTCTTACAGTCATCCTTTTCCTCAGGTACTACCCATGCACTCATGCAGTTAAGGAGGATCTATCTATACACACATCCAATCAATCAGGCATTACCTATGCAACTGTACAATCACCCAGGCACTAGTTTTGCACTCAACAATTTACTCAGGCAATACACATGCACTCATCCATTCCCTCAGGTACTACCAAGGCACTTGTACAATGAAACACGGATCACTCTTGCAGTCATCCTTGTACTCAAGCACTAGCCATGCACTGATCTAAGCAGGCAGATATTACTCCTGAATTTACTGAGGCACTACCAATGCACTTATCCAATGAGTACTCTTGCACTTTTGCAATCACCCAGGCACTGCCCTTGCACTCATGCAGTTAAGGAGGCCCTACCTATACACATATCCAATTAATCAGGCATTACCTAAGGAGTCACACAATTACCCAGGCACTACTCTTGCACTCAACCATTCACTCAAGGACTATCTATCCACTCATTCATTCACTCAGGCACTATATGTGCACTCATCCAATCATGCAGGCACTAGTGTTGGACTAATCCATTCACTCAAGTACTTCCCATGCACTCATCTATTCCCATGCACTCATCTATTCCCTCAAGCACTACCCACGCATGAGATGCAATGACACAAGCATTAGCTTGCACTCATACTTTCACTCAGGTATTTCCGATGCACTCATACAATCACCCAGACACTATCACTGCACTCATGCAATCACCCAGGCACTACCCCTATACTCATGCAATCACATATATACTACCCATATACTCATACATCACTCAGGCACTATTCTAGCATTCAACCATTCTCTCAGGCAGTACCCATGCACTCATCCAATGACCCAGGCATTACTCTTACAGTCATCCTTTTACTCAGGCACTACCCATGCTCTCATAAAGTTAAGGAGGAACCACCTATACACACATCCAATCAATCAGAAATTACCTACCCAATTGTACAATCACCCAGGCACTACTTTTGCACTTAACGATTCACTCAGGCAATACCCATGCACTCATCCATTCCCTCAGGTACTACTGATGCACTCATACAATGACCCATGGATCACTCTTGCATTCATCCTTGTACTCGAGCACTAGCCATGCACTGATCTAAGCAGGAAGAAATTACTCTTGCACTCATTAATTCACTCAGGCACTGCCAATGCACTTTATCCAATCAGCCACGCAGTACTCTTGCACTTATGCAATCACCCAGGCACTACCAAATGCACTCATGCAATTAAGGAAGCACTACCTATACACACATCCAATTAATAAGGCATTACCTATGGAGTCATGCAATCAGCCAGCCACTGCTCGTGTACTCAGCCATTCACTCAAGCACTATGTATGCACTCATCCATTCGCTCAGGCACTGCATATGCACTCATCCAGTCATGCAGGCACTAGATTTGGACTAATCCATTCACTCAAGTACTACCCGTGCACTCATCTATTCCCTCAAGCACTGCCCATTCACTCATACAATGACCCCAGCATTAGCCTTGCACTCATACTTTCACTCAGGTATTCCCCAAGCACTCATGCAATCACCCTGGCACTACCCCTGCACTCATGCAATCACCTGGCACTATTCATGTATGCATGCAATCACCGACATACTACCCATATACTCACACAGTAACTTATTTACTATTCTTGCACTCAACCATTGTGTCAGGCAGTACCCATACACTGATCCAATGACCCAGGCATTACCATTGCACTCATCCTTTCACTCAAGTTCTACCCATGCACTCATCCAATTACCCAGGCACTATCCCTGCATTCATGCAATGACCCAGGCAGCATGCATGCACTCATGCAATCAATCAAGCACTTTTCTTGCACTCAACCATTGACTCAGGAACTACCCATGCACTCATCCATTCTCTCAGGCACTACCCATGCACTCATCCAATCACCCAGGCATTACCCTTGTACTCATGCTTTTACTCAGGCAGTACCCATGCACTCATCCAATCACTCAGGCACTACCCATGCACTCATTCATTCACCCAGGCACTGCCCTTGCACTCATCCATTCACTCAGGCATTACCCATGCACTCATGCAATCACTCAGACACTACCCATGCACTCATCCATTCAACAAAGTACAACCCATGCGCTCATCCAAGGACCCAGGCAGTACTCTTGCACTCATCCTTTCACTCAGGCACTACCCATGCATTGATACAATCACCCAGGCAGTATCCCTGCACTCATGCAATCACTCAGGCCCTACTCTTGCACTCAACCATTCACTCACACACTAACCATGTACTCATACATTCTTCAGATACTATCCATGCACTCATCCAATGACCCAGGCATTACCCTTGCACTCATCCGTTCACTCAGGTACTACTCATGCACAGAGCCAATCACCCAGGCACTACCCCTATACTCATGCAATCCCCCATGCACTCATGCAATCACACAAGCACTATTCTTACACTTAACCATTGACTCCGGGACTACCCATACACTCATCCGTTCTCTCAGGCACTTCCCATGCACTCATTCAATGACCCAGGCATTACCCTTGCACTCATCCTTTCACCCAGGCACTACCTATGCACTGAAGTAAGAACTCAGGCATTACCCTTGCACTCATGAAGTCACCCAGGCACTACCCAAGCACTCATCCAATCACCCAGGCAGTACCACTATACTCATGCAATCACTCAGGCAGTACCCCTGCACTCATGCAATCACCCAGGAACTATCCATACACTCATCCAATAACCCAGGCATTACCCTTGCACTCATTCATACAACACATACAAGTTTGTCTATCTTTAACCAAATAAGTGGTTCTAAAAAGAACCATTTTGGGGTGTTTAAAAAAATCATATTTAAAAAACAAATCAGCCGAACAGCAGTCAAGTACTGAAAATGTTTTGCAATTGAAACGTCATTGCAAAAACAACAAAAAACTAACATTTGTGATTTTTTGCAACTAAAAAAACAGCTGCAATAGACTGCTACCCAGCACAAAGTAGTTTTGTAGAAGCCATCTTTCTTATGTGATACCAAATGCAGTAAGCTTCTAGCTCTAGGCCATGTTAAGTTGATGTGAAAATCACTGCACAAGATGCTTGCACTTTTCCTTCGCTTCAGAGAAACAGCTTTAGTAACGCAAGGCTTGCTCAAGACAAGATACGTGACAAAGGAAGATGCCCACTTAGGCACAAACGTTTCAGCATTTCGCAATATGGCTGACCATTACTATTATGTTGCAATTATTAGCTGGAAAGGTACCAAACTGATATCTTACAGTACAGTGGAAAGTCCCAGAAACTGCCTACTTGGGGCACGTGGTCAGCAATAGTACATGCCAGACCTTAAAAGGTATAGCACAGCTTAGGCCCTTGCTAATTGTTCAAATGAACTATGCTTAATTTGTACTACATATGTTATGATGCTGCATCCTTTGTGGTTTGGGCCTATAAAGACTGTCAGAAACGCCACATCTTTGGACATTCAGTGACTTTGCTGATGTCTCCATGCCACACGTTAATCCATTGTTTGTTGGTCTCCAATAAACCTTGCTATCTCTTGTGCTGACAGAGAGTCGTGTGGGTGGCATTATTTCTTATTTTTTATTCCAGCTACTACATTTGGTGTGAGAATGCAGCTCCTAGATCACTGACGACTTCGCAGGCTGGCTGGTGGACTCCGGCTTCCATCGGGATTCGGAGACCTGAGGTTTGATAACTTTTGAATTTATCTTTTCTCTCCTCCGCCTCCCTTGGATGCTGGGGGACTGTCTGCCCGTAAGTTGACTTCGTCATATCTCTGGCTCCTGCTCCTTCTCTCTTTCTCTGAGTACATTTGCATGGTCTCTGGTTCACGGCTCTTTGTTGCTCTTCTCTCTCCCTCTCCATCTGCCATTTCTTTTCTCATGCCAGGGTCGGTTTGTCTGTGCCCTGGTGACATTTACATCTTATATTTCCACAGTTTATGGGAAATTCCGATGACTGTCGTTGCGGCTGTCCTTATCACTTTTTTCTGTGCCCTTTTTGTGGCTCTCATAATTTATTTTACAGTCTGTCATCATTCTGCTGAAGACTGTACTCCTGTCTAACGTCAGCACATGTTACGTGGTGCCGACAGGCTTTCTCCGTTTGCTCCGTGCGTGGATCTTGACCTCTGACATTGATGCCACTCTCTGCCAGAATTCTTTACATGTGCATTTTTGCTCTACGTTTTAGTTCCTGGTCCCACCTGGCCAGTGATGGCGTCCATCTGCAAAGTTCCCTGCACGCAGTGACTCCCTGGTACCTAGCTGATGGTGTACCAAGGAGGGCGACCTACTGCACCCCTCTGTCTTGCCAGCAGAAAGTCCCCGGCCGATGGGGGTGGAGGACCGTCACAGCTACTTCCCATTGATTGGAGCAGAGGTTGGTACGCTTTACCAGATTCAACATCTACCGGTGAGTTTTTTATTGAGGATTTCCATTCTCCAGGTTGGGTTGTAGCAGGTAGCCACCCGTTTTAGGGTGTTGGCGGTTATGCTCCCCAGGTACAGGTGGTTGCGGTAGAAGCACCCCTGTGGTTGCACGCAGTTTATGTACAGGAACATTATCGTACATGTTGTAGCCAGCTAGGCTGCTCTTTTGTTGCTTCAACAAACTTTATTAAGGTCAACAGATAATAACTTTTAATGATTCTGGTCCAGCTAACTCCCCTCCTGATAAGGGCTGGCCACATATATCGGCTTTCATGAACCCACAGTTGGGTCGTGTTCGCTCACGGAAGCGCCACTGGCAGCCTTCTGCTGAATGCCAGAAGCGGTCTCCAGTTGTGTCTAGGAATGCTCCTTGCCACAAAGAGGAGGGTGTGTCAGTTGTTCTATTATCTATAACAGTGGATTTCACTGCATTTTTCTATTGTGTCATTGTCATATGCCTCTCATATATTGTGGTTAAATACTGTTAGGATTGTAGGGTATTCTCAGTACTTGTCAGATTATCATTTTATTTGGGTATTGTGACGCTACGTGACTGACATTTGATGCTGCTACCTCTCTGACAACAAACTTAACACCCCTCAGATACCTATTACCACCATAACCAATGCTGCTTAATATTACCGCCCACTTACAATGGACTGGCTGGCAGACTTATTAATATTTGCCCTATACAGTACAATACCTCCTAGTTGTGTTTTGCTCCTTATTCCTTTAAAATACCATTAATATTGTTCCTCTTACCCCTGTTACTCTTCTGGGATTAGAGTAATTACACTGCACATATTCACAGCACACAGACACAGACAGTAATGAAGGGACGCCTTAGTTTGCTTTATATTTCATGTGTTTGCCTGAACTGCACGAGGAGTTCACTACTTCTGCACTGTTTATTTGATTGACTGGATCTCCCACCAACTTACGGGATACTGGGAGATTACAAGGAGACGGAACCACTAATCATTCTTCTAAATACTTTCCTGTCACCCTTCATTCTGTTCATGGTACACCAGTAACAAGCACCCAGAACACTCTCTCATTCCTACTTGTGAAAGCTTTGGTGAACTTGTGTCAATTGACCTGTCTGTTAGCCTGATGAATGGCTTCCTCTGCTATCAACACAGCTGAGCACGGCTGAGAAGCACATGATAGCGTTCGTTTACCCACTGTGTTGTCTGTTCATAGTATAGCGCGAGAACCCACCCATCTGTCTGGTGTATCTGAACTGTCATTGAACAGCAAGGAAGGTTAGCACATGCACTCCACACACATCCTCACTCTCATCTCTCACAATGGGAAACACTCTCTGTAAAACTAATTTAGACAGCAGTCAGCCAGCTCTCCAAAATACTCCCCGACATACAATGTGGCCCTAAGCCAAGGGCTGCTTTCCATACTATTTATACATAAATACCATGACCTGACAGCTAGGAGATCGGACTTACAATTTCCGTGTCATGGGACATACGACATAAACAAATTGTCATATTTGAGACAAATGCTGAAGTTTACCCCTTTGGTGCTCATGACGAGCTGAACTTGTCATGGCACACAGTGGGCGTGTGCTCATGACGAGTCCAGCTCATCATGGCACATAGCACCGGAAATCCCTCTGGTGCGGGCACCAGAGGGATTCCCTTTTCTCCCCTAAAGCCTCAGGAGCTTCCCCAGCTCCCGAGGCCCCCCCTGGTTTCCCTGAAAATGACGATCGGCGTGCACATCGCACTGATGTAATTTCAATGCGTGGGTCCCCTAAAGTTTTCCTACCCAGAATCCCCTGCAAACCTCAAATTTTGCTGGGAAAATCACTTTTTTCTCAAATTTCGGTGTGGGAAAGTTCTGGAATCTACGTGGATCCACAAATGTCCTCCCATCCAGCGTTCCCCCAGGTCTCCGAATAAAAATTATACCTCACTCGCGTGGGTGGGTCAAGTACCCGCGACAGGCAAGGGCCCAAAACCTATTGAGGCGACATCAAAATTACCTGGTTTTGCAAGGGGGGTCCCATGAGTTTTTGGCCCTGGGCTCAGTGGCCATCTAGGAAAACCTACCAAACCCATCCATTTTTGAAAACTAGACACCCGGGGGAGTCCAGCGAGATATGGCTTGCATGGGTCCCCTAATGTCCCCTAATGTTTTCCTACCCAGAATGCCCTGCAAACCTCAAATTTAGCGTTGAAGCGACATCAAAATGACCTATCACAAAACGACCTGGTTTTGCAAGGAGGGTCCCATGAGTTTTTGGCCCTGGGCTCAGCGGCCATCTAGGGAAACCTACACAAACCCACACATTTCTGAAAACTATAAACACTGGGGAGTCCAATGAGGTATGGCTTGCGCTGATACCAAAATTTCCACCACAGAAATGTGAGGAAAATATGTTTTTTGGACATATTTTTTGGTTTGTAAGGGATTCTGGGTAGCAGAACCTGGTGAGAGCCAGTCAAGTCACCCCATCCTGGATTTCTCTGGGTGTCTAGTTTTCAGAAATGTATAGGTTTGCTAGGATTCTCTAGGTGCCGGCAGAGCTAGGGTTCAAAATCTACAGCTAGGCACTTTGGAAAAAAAGGGTCAGTTTTCACTCTGAAAAATGTGGTGTGTCCTTGTTGCGTTTTGGGCTGTTTCCTGTCGCGGGCAGTAGGCCTACTCACACAAGTGGGGTACCATTTTTCTCAAAAGACTTTGGGGAATGCGGGGTGGGTGGAAATGTGTGGATCCACGCAGATTCCAGAACTTGTCACCATAGAAATATGAGGAAATTGTGTTTTTTTGACAAAAACTTTTAGTTTTGCAAGGGATTCTGGGTAACAGAACCTGGTGAGACCCAGTCAAGTCACCTCATCCTGCATTCCCCTGGGTGTCTAGTATTCAAAAATGTATAGGTTTGCTATATTTCCCTAGGTGCCGGCAGAGCTAGGGTTCAAAATCTACAGCTAGGCACTTTGGAAAAAAAGGTTCAGTTCTCACTGTGAAAATGTGCTGTGTCCACGTTACGTTTTGGGCCGTTTCCTGTCGCGGGCACTAGGCCTACCCACACAGGTGAGGTACCATTTTTCTTGGAAGACTTTGGGAAACGTGGGGTGGGTGGAAATTTGTGGATCCACGCAGATTCCAGAAATTTACGCCACAGAAATGTGAGGAAAATGTGCTTTTTGGATACATTTTTAGATTCGCAAGGGATTCTGGGTAACAGATCCTGGTGAGAGCCAGTCAAGTCACCCCATCCTGGATTTCCCTGGGTGTCTAGTTTTCAGAAATGTATAGGTTTGCTAGGATTCTCTAGGTGCCGGCAGAGCTAGGGTTCAAAATCTACAGCTAGGCACTTTGGAAAAAAAGGGTCAGTTTTCACTCTGAAAAATGTGGTGTGTCCTTGTTGCGTTTTGGGCTGTTTCCTGTCGCGGGCAGTAGGCCTACTCACACAAGTGGGGTACCATTTTTCTCAAAAGACTTTGGGGAATGCGGGGTGGGTGGAAATGTGTGGATCCACGCAGATTCCAGAACTTGTCACCATAGAAATATGAGGAAATTGTGTTTTTTTGACAAAAACTTTTAGTTTTGCAAGGGATTCTGGGTAACAGAACCTGGTGAGACCCAGTCAAGTCACCTCATCCTGCATTCCCCTGGGTGTCTAGTATTCAAAAATGTATAGGTTTGCTATATTTCCCTAGGTGCCGGCAGAGCTAGGGTTCAAAATCTACAGCTAGGCACTTTGGAAAAAAAGGTTCAGTTCTCACTGTGAAAATGTGCTGTGTCCACGTTACGTTTTGGGCCGTTTCCTGTCGCGGGCACTAGGCCTACCCACACAGGTGAGGTACCATTTTTCTTGGAAGACTTTGGGAAACGTGGGGTGGGTGGAAATTTGTGGATCCACGCAGATTCCAGAAATTTACGCCACAGAAATGTGAGGAAAATGTGCTTTTTGGACACATTTTTAGATTCGCAAGGGATTCTGGGTAACAGATCCTGGTGAGAGCCAGTCAAGTCACCCCATCCTGGATTTCCCTGGGTGTCTAGTTTTCAGAAATGTATAGGTTTGCTAGGATTCTCTAGGTGCCGGCAGAGCTAGGGTTCAAAATCTACAGCTAGGCACTTTGGAAAAAAAGGGTCAGTTTTCACTCTGAAAAATGTGGTGTGTCCTTGTTGCGTTTTGGGCTGTTTCCTGTCGCGGGCAGTAGGCCTACTCACACAAGTGGGGTACCATTTTTCTCAAAAGACTTTGGGGAATGCGGGGTGGGTGGAAATGTGTGGATCCATGCAGATTCCAGAACTTGTCACCATAGAAATATGAGGAAATTGTGTTTTTTTGACAAAAACTTTTAGTTTTGCAAGGGATTCTGGGTAACAGAACCTGGTGAGACCCAGTCAAGTCACCTCATCCTGCATTCCCCTGGGTGTCTAGTATTCAAAAATGTATAGGTTTGCTATATTTCCCTAGGTGCCGGCAGAGCTAGGGTTCAAAATCTACAGCTAGGCACTTTGGAAAAAAAGGTTCAGTTCTCACTGTGAAAATGTGCTGTGTCCACGTTACGTTTTGGGCCGTTTCCTGTCGCAGGCACTAGGCCTACCCACACAGGTGAGGTACCATTTTTCTTGGAAGACTTTGGGAAACGTGGGGTGGGTGGAAATTTGTGGATCCACGCAGATTCCAGAAATTTACGCCACAGAAATGTGAGGAAAATGTGCTTTTTGGACACATTTTTAGGTTCGCAAGGGATTCTGGGTAACAGATCCTGGTGAGAGCTAGTCAAGTCACCCCATCCTGGATTCCCCTGGTTATCTAGGGGCATATTACCAAGGGCTGGGGATAAATATCACAAAGCGCGCTTAGCGCTTGCATATTTATCGCCGGCTATCTCTAGAATTTATCACCCGGTTAGCGCGTTATCAACAACGCGCATCGCCGACGCGATACAAATTCCAGAGATAGTGTGGATATCACCGCTTTCCATGGTGGAAAATGGTGATATCCTAGATGATAGGGCCTGTGGTCTTAGCCACAGAATCCACTCCCCATGTTAAGTATGCCTTAGTCAGGAATTTAACAGACATTAAATTCCTGCGTTAAGGCATACTTAACGCGATTTAAATAATCGCTACCCTTCCTAGTTAATATCACAAAGCTGCCTTCGCGATATTTTCCCTGGTTGGTTTCGCAGCCACACCTACTTTGCATCTCATTAGCGATGCAAAGTTAGGCGTGCTGGAAACGGGCGCTAAATCAGCAAAACACGCGATAGCGTGTCTTTGCTGATTAGGCGATAAAATTATCACCGCTTTTCGGTGGCAAAAGCGGCAATAATTTTTCAGCGCCACCTTGTTAATATGCCCCCAAGTTTTAAAAAATGTATAGGTTTGCTAGGTTTCCCTAGGTGCCGGCAGAGCTAGGGTTCAGAATCCACAGCTAGGCACTTTGCAAAAAAAGTGTCAGTTTTCACTGTAGAAATGAAAGTGTGTCCACGTTGTGTTTTGAGCCATTTTCGGTCGCGGGCATTTGGCCTACCCACACAAGTGAGGTACCATTTTTATCGGGAGGCTCTAGGGGAACACAGAATTGTAGAGCAACTTTTATTACCTTTTGACTTTTGATGCATTTCTGCCTTCCAAATGAAAGACAACATGTAAAAAAGAAGTCATTTTGAAAAATGACCTATAATTCTCATGCTAGTATGGGTACTCACAAATTCGGAAATGTGCAAATATCTACTGTTTCTAAACTCTATATTTTGTTCCTATTTCAGAAATACATATGTGACTTTCATACCTATTTTTCCATGTATATATGTACCCAAATTAATTGCTCTATACCCGGTACATAATAAAAAAACATTGCAAGATGCTGCTCAGTTATTGGCTCAGGGTACGTCGGGGTCTTGGTGAACCTACAAGTCCTATATATCCCCACAACCAGAAAGGTCCAGCGGATGTAACGGTATATTGCTTTCAAACAGCACTCATAATTTGAAGAAGTTACAGGTGAAAACGTTGGCACAAATGGCTGTTTTTTTCAACTAATTAAACTAGTAGAAACCTTGAAGGATCTACACAAATGACCCCTTGCTGAATTCAGAAATGTATCTACTTTCAAAACGTTATGGCTTTCCAGGATCCATTATTGCTTTCATACCCATTTCTACCATTAACTGGAAGAAGGTTAAAAGCACAAAAAATAGCAAAAATAGGCTATGTCCCAGAAAAATGCCCAAACTGTCTAAAACGTTTTAGTTTTCTGACAAAAGTCTGCTTGTCCCTGAAAGCTGGGAAGATGGTAATTTTAGCACCACAACCTCTTCTTTCATACCATTTGCAGGGAAAAAAAACAGACACTTTCATCTGTGGCCCTTTTTCCCATTTTCCCCCTAAAAAATAAAAGATCTCTGTATGTTGGCTAATTTCTGAGTCCCCTCCGGGGAATCCACAAACCCTGGGTACCTTTAGAATCCTCATGATGGTGAAGAAAAGGACGCAAATTTGGCGTGGATACCTTATGCGGTCAAAAAGCTACAGGGGCCTAAGCGCGAACTACCCCAAATAGCCAAAAAAGGGATTAGCACAGGTGGGGAAAAGGCCTAGCAGCGAAGGAGTTAAAAGGCAAAAAGATAAGGCCGGCCGAGTAGGAATCATTTTTTCAGTGGGACCTGGTGCTGCAGGCATGCGCGCAACTAATGATGTGAAGTCGAAAGTTCACGGGGAATTATTAGAGGTTAAAAATAAGGTGTTAAATGAAATAATCAGAAAATAAATGAGAATTTTGCGAAAAGTGCAAATGGATGTATCAGGGTTATATCCATGCATCCCTGTTGAGAAAGAAAAGCAGGGAGGTAAGGAAGACAAGAGAGAAGAGGACTCAGTACTAGAGGACCTTCTAATGGGGCGAATAACAGCCAAAACAGCCTCACATTCCGCTCCCATGGAGAAACCCCCTGAGCTCACGCAACAACAAAAGACTGTTGCTTTAACACGCAAGCTTCTCAACGAAGAGGCAACCAAGATAGACTTGGACACCATCCAAGACATCGCTGTTCTGCAGCTAATGAGGACAGAGGCAGTACAGGCTGCCAGCAAATATAGTGATAAGAAAAAACAGCTGCAGGCTCAATGCGCACAAAGAAAAATAAAGTAACCGATACTAATAGACTACAACAATTCAACGACACGTCAGCAGACAACCTTTAGTCATTAACACAGTGGCAGTACCTGGTTTGGGACATTTGTATGTACATACTGCAGACAGTCCACGACATTGGACTACTAGAGCAGACTCTAGAAGAGACTACACAGCCTCCACCATTAGCTAGACGTGACAGTTTCAGTAAACCAAATAATGCTACTTCCTCCCCACTCGGCTCGCCCAGGCTACTGGAAAAAGACACAGCCAAATGCCAGGATTTACTACAACAGATGGTGGAAGGAACACTAGCAGTAGAGGCCTTCACACAACATCACAACAGATCATACTTAGAGAAAGTCCTGTCACAAGCGTGAGCACAGTTAATGGAAAAGTGTCCCCGAGCTCACAATGCTTACATCCAGCGAACAAAGAGCACATGCCCAGAGACTGCAGGTGTAGCTCCACCACTACCTGCACAATATAACTGGGACATAGCAAAGTTCAGCTTCATAGACCAGGACCTGCAAACATACAAAGAGGAAGACATGAAAGACAGACTGCAATATGCGGTAGAAAAACTGCAACAGTGGAAACAGTCAGTGAACACATTTGCAGTGTTGGAAGTAGTCCAGACCCTCAACCCCCACACGGGGACAACACCAGCACCATCAACGGCTGCTGCCCCACCAGCACTAAAAATGCCCCTTCGAGAAATACCACCTCCACCAGATAGTAAATGTTAGACCTGGCACATTGGCGTGAGACTTCACCCCCCAGCTCCCCAGAGTTCTTTGAAAGTGCCTGCTGCTGTTGTTGGGCCTTCTGAGGGACTGCGTGTCGCAAGGAGCTGGAAGCGCGACTCAAGAAGGAGAAGTGTGCCGCCGTCGGAGCTGTTGTCGTCGCATCTCGTAAAGTGTGTCGCCGCTGCAGCATCGCATCGAGCGGCAGCGTCTCGCATCATCCAGGAAGTGTCTCACAACGCCGAAGAAGCGTGTCGCCATCGCAGCCATCGTGGCTGACGCATTGCACCACATCAAGAAAAGTGCCTCGCATCCATGAAGAAGCGTGCCGCCGTCAGAGCTGCTGTCGTCGCATCGCGTAAAGGGGTGTCGCCGCTGCAGCATCGCATCGAGCGGAAGCGTCTCGCAACGTCGGAGAAGAGTGTTGCTGCCAAGGCCGCTGTCGTCGCATCGCGTAAAGGGTGTCGCCGCTGCAGCCGACGCATCGAGTCGAGTCTTCTTGCAACATCGGAGAAGCGTATCGCATCTGGAAGATCTTCACATCTTTATTTCTTTGCACCAAAAACTTAATCGCATCAACATCGTTGCAACACTTTCGTTGCCCTGCGTGTTGCATCTAAAAGGTACATTGACTTAAAGTGTCGCATTCAAGAACTTGAGAGAACTAAGCAAAATCCTACCATCTAAAGTAACAGTATTGTGTGTTTTTGTCGTTTAATGGTCTTGTGGTAAATCTATATAAAGAATACTTATTTTTTATATAAAACCTGTGTGGTGTCCATTTGTAGTGTTGTCACTTGGTTACTGTATGTGTTCACAAATGCTTTACACACTGCCTCTGAGATAAGCCTGTCTGCTCATGCCAAGCTACCAAAGGGGTGAGCAGGGGTTATTTTAGGAGTGTACTCCCCTTACCCTAGAGGAGGAGGTCCCTATTTGTCACAAGTGCATACCTGTGCCAACTAGAGACCCCCAAGTCTACCATTGGTGATCAGCGGTGAGGATTCTGGATTTGCATTTGTGACTCATGTACACTACTTAGTGAGTGCAGACCTTAATGCAACGAATAGTTGTTGGTAGATTTCTTTTTGGGACTTTCTATTTTTGAGTACTGCCAAGTTTAACCACCATGGAGAAAGCAGCATCCATAGTCTCTGTTGATAATGAATGGGAATGGGAAGAAGAGAAACTGGAAAGCTACAAAGTACAACAGCTGAAATTCTTTTGCAAAAAATGTAATGTTTGCACTACTGGATGCAAAAACAAGGCAGAGTTCTACAAGGCGCTGAGGGCCTGGGTAGAAGCAAGGAATGCCACTGATGATGATAATGCAGAGGAGCAGCTGGATGGGCCAGTGGGTCAAAGAGAAGGAGAACCCCTTCCCCTGCCGGTAGCAGTGTTTCTGGTAAAAGTCTATCTCCAGAGGAGTTGGCAGATAGAAAAGAGTGTAGGATGCATGAATTGGATCTGACCAAGCTCATGTTAAGTGGGCAGTTAGAATTTGAAATGCAAAGTAGAAAGTTAGCCCTAGAAGAGAAAAAGCTACAGTATGAACATGAAAAAGTTTTGAGGGAGTTGGAGTTAAAAGCCCAGAGTTTAGAAATTGCTTCCTCTGGCGGTAGCACACCGTCAATGCCTGTAGAATCTAGAGTTTATATCCCTAAAGATGTGGTGAAGGAATTTTTTTTAAATGATGATATTGGGCAGTGGTTCAAGGCCTGTGAGGTAGCCATGTCTTCCCACCGGGTCCCTGAGAAGGATTGGGGAGTGGGGTTGTGGGGACGGTTCCTTAGTGAGGGGCTGGGCACACTGCTAGACTTGCCTTCTGAAGTCTATAATTCCTATCCCCACATGAAAGATGCATTGATGTCTAGATATGGTTGGACCCCTGAGATGTATAGACAGAGGTTCAGGGGTTGCACAAAGATAGCCGACAGTACCTATGTTGAATATGTTACCTTTTTCTGCAGAGCATTGGATGGTTGGGTGAAGGGTAGCAAAGTCCATGATTTTCAGGGATTGCTTGATTTGATTGCATGGGAGCACTTGTCAATAACTGTTTTCCTGAGCTACACCAGCACCTGATTGATAGTAGGCTGACTAATCCTAGGAAGCTTGCTGAGGAGGCGGACCGCTGGGTCAGTACCAGGGTCCACAAGGGTCACGTGGGAGACTCAGCCAAGAGTAGGCAGGGTCCCCAGCAGAAAAGTGGGAGGGACAGGGTTAAACAGAGGGAGTTCCATAAGAGGCCCCGAAGTAATCCCCAAGGGAACCAAGGGAAAGGTTCTCGGCCTCCCCCCCAGAAACCGTCAGGGGACTCAAGACAGATCCACCTGTTCAAAGAGGGCTCCCGAGATGCTACAAATGTGGTGAACTGGGTCATTTTGCCAATGATACCAAGTGTCGCCTTTATGGAAAACCAGCACCCACTGGTGCAGCCCCCCGGCAGATGGCTAGTGTAGCCCTGGGTGAGGAGAGGGGTGCCCAAGGTGGGTGGGGTCCTGCAGAGATGTCCCTTGTCTCATTAGGAGACTGCGAGGTGGTCCCTAGGACCCAGCTGCCTGATAACACTAAAAAATACAGGCATGGGACCATTAATGGCTATAGAGTGGAGGCTCTGAGATACACAGGGGCCAGTATGACAGCTGTCAAGTGTCACCTGGTGTCTCAAGAGCAGGTTGTCCCTGGAGCATTCTACCCAGTTGTTGCCGCTGACAACACAGAGAGTCACTGCAAGGTGGCTCAGGTTCCCTTTGAGTGGGGGGGGGGGGTCTCTGGTACTCTTCAGGTAGCTGTGAGGCCCGCCATGCCTGTTGACTGTTTGTTAGGGAATGACTTGGAGAGCTCACCTTGGGCGAAGGTGGAGCAGAATGCACATTTAGAAATGTTGGGTATGCCAGACTGGGCGTGTGTGACCACCCGGTCAATGGCAGCGAGTAAAGGTGCTCAAGAGGACCTGGAGCCTGAGAGGAAACCCAGGTACCTGCCAGCAAAAGGAAAGGCAGGGGGGGCGTGGGAAACCGGCCCAAAGTTCCCACGGTCCAGGAGGGAGCAGACCCTGAGGGGGATGCCCTGGAGCCTACAGGGGAACAGGTAGCCGAACTGGGGGACCTGCCTGAGCTGACCCATTGGCAGCAAGAAGGAGGACCCTCCAGGGAGGAATTCTGCAAGGAGCAGAAAGAATGCCCTTCTCTTGTGGGTCTGCGGCAACAGGCTGCAGACCAGGCAGTCTGGATCACATTGGATCTACTGGGAGAGTGACCTCCTGTATACAGAGCCTAAGGTTGCTGAGCCTGGGTCAGCCCGTGTGCTGGTGGAACCCCAGCGCTTCAGAGCCTTCCTACTGGGGCTGGCTCATTATGTTCCATTGGCAGGACATTTGGGGCAGGACAAGACCTTTGACTGGCTTGTCACCCATTTTTATTGGCCCCAAATGCGCAGGAGTTCAGACACTCACTGCAGGACATGGCAGACTTGCCAGGCAAGTGGTAAGAGTGGGAGGAAGTGCAAGGCTCCTCTCCAGCCCTTCCCTGTAGTCAGCACCCCCTTTGAACGGGTGGGTATTGACATTGTTGGGCCACTGGACCCCAAGACAGCCATGGGCAACAGGTTCATCCTGGTCTTGGTGGACCATGCCACACGGTACCCGGAAGCCATACCTCTGAGGACAGTGACGGCCCCCGTGGTGGGACGAGCACTGATGGGAATTTTCTACCGAGTGGGATTCCCTCGTGAGGTAGTGTCTAACCGGGGAACCAACTTCATTTCCAAGTATATGAAGTCCCTGTGGCAACAGTGTGGTGTAACCTACAAGTTTACCACACCTTACCACTCCCAAGGAAACGGGTTGGTTGACAGATTCAACCGAACCCTTAAAGGAATGATAATGGGTCTTGAGGAACCTATGAGGCATAAGTGGGATGTCCTCTTACCATGCCTGCTCTTTGCTTACTGTGAGGTGCCACATAAATCTCTAGGGTTTAGTCCCTTTGAGCTTCTCTATGGACACCCCGTAAGAGGACCACTAAGTCTGGTCAAAGAAGGCTGCGAAAATTCTCCCAGGAAACCTCCCCAGGATGAATATAGCTACATGCTGGCCTTCAGGAACCAGACTAGATGTTTCAGACAACTCGCTGAGGCGAATCTGGAAGCCAGCCAGGAGGAGATGAAGCGGTGGTACAACCAGAATGACACTCTGGTTGAGCTTCAGCCTGGACAGGATGTGTGGGTCATGGCCCCAGTGGAGCCCTGTGCGCTCCAGGATAAGTGGACCAGCCCCTTTGAGGTTGTGGAGCGCAAGAGTCCGGTTACCTACTTGGTGGACTTGTGGTCTCCCAGGAACCCCTTGAGGGTCCTGCATGTCCACCGCCTGAAGCCCCACTTGGAGAAGTCCCAAGTGGGCATGCTCTTGGCAACAGATGCTGGGATGGAGGAGGAGACCAAGCCTCTTCCTGACCTCCTGTCAGCCCGAGAGCAAGATGGGTCAGTGGATGGTGCGCCCATGAGGTGGACACTGGGGATAGTACACCTGTGAGGCACAAGGCCTACAGAGTGACTGACAGGGTAAGGGCTTGCATCAAAGAGGAGGTCTCAAAGATGCTTGCGCTAGGGGTGATTGAGTCCTCTAGCAGTCCTTGGGCCAGCCCAGTGGTCTTGGTCCCAAAGGCTGCCGCGCCGGGTGCCACACCCGAACTCCGGTTCTGTGTGGACTACAGAGGGCTCAATGCAGTCACCAGGACTGATGCACACCCCATCCCCAGAGCTGATGAGCTCATAGATCGGCTAGGGGCTGCACGGTACCTCAGAACCTTTGACTTAACGTCTGGATACTGGCAGATCGCCTTGACCGATGGGGCAAAGGAGAGGTCAGCATTCTCCACACCAGATGGGCACTACCAGTTCTGGGTTATGCCCTTTGGGATGAAGAATGCCCCTGCCACCTTTCAGAGGTTGGTCAACCAGGTGTTGGCTGGACTGGACTCGTTCAGTGCCGCCTACCTGGATGACATCGCAGTGTTCAGCGCCAGTTGGGAAGAACACCTGCGCCACCTCTGGGAAGTGTTGATGGCGCTGCGGAGGGCAGGCCTCGCGATCAAGGCGAGTAAGTGCCAGATCGGGCCGGGTTCCGTGGTGTACTTGGGATACCAGGTAGGGAGCGGCCAGGTGGCGCCCCTACAGCCCAAGATTGAAACCATCCTGGCTTGGGAGCCGTCCAAAACCCAAACAGAGGTGAGAGCCTTCTTAGGACTCACGGGTTACTACAGGAGGTTTGTCAAGGGGTATGGCAACATTGTTGCACCCTTGACAGCGCTGACTTCCAGGAAGCAGCCATGGAAAGTGATTTGGAGTGACACCTGACAGGAAGGTGTTAAGGTGGTCCATTTTCCTACAGGGGATGGATTTCACGGTGGAACATCGTCCCGGTACAGACCACGCCAATGCTGATAGTCTGTCAAGATTTTTCCGCCTTAGTGATGAGAACTCCCAAGAGGTAGGGTAGTTCTCCCCACATTTCAGCTGGAGGGGACACGTGTTAGACCTGGCGCATTGGCGTGAGTCTCCCTTCCATTTTTCGCTGTGCCTCATGTATTTTTTGCTGGTGTTAGTTGCTCAGGGCACTGTGCCACTGCTGTCCAGTGCCACAGTGCAAGTGCTCCCTATTGTAAATTGATGTATGATTTGTGATTCCATGATTGGTTGGTTTGGTTTACCTGTCAGACCCTAGTACAGTGCACCAGGAGTGCCCAGGGCTTGTAATCCAAATACTGCTGGTGGGCTTGCAGCGCTGGTTGTGCCACCCACAGATGCAGCCTGTAAACATGTGTCTAAGGTCTACCATTGCAGAGCCTGCGTGCAGTCTGGTACTGTCATGCTGACTGGGCAAGTGCACCCACTTGCCAGTCCCTAAACCTTCCCTTTTCTTCATATCAGACACCTCTATGGTAGGCCCAAGGGCAGGGTGAATTGTAAAGGATAAGGCAGGACATGCCCTGGTGTGTGTGGCATGTTCTAATAGTGAGTTACAGCCATTTTCGTTTTTCACTATTGCAAGGCTACCTGTTCTCCATAGGCCAGAATGGGCAGTTTGGTTATTACATCTCATAATCCTAACTGACTCAGAGAACATGGTAGAAATTCGTATTTAGTATGCCTGCACTCAGGATGATAAAATACATCTTTTAGTGAAGTTGGTTTTAACATTCTGGGTTTGAAAATGCCACTTTTAGAAAGTAGGCATTTTCTTGTCTAACCATTCAAACCTGCCTCTGCTAGGCTGTGTGTTATTCCTTTGTCTGGAGTTTGAGTGACAGGGCTGGGGAATTCCAGGAGACAGGGTGAGGTGTCCCGGTGGTGAATAGAGAGATCTGCATCCAGATGGGTGTGAGGAGTTGCACCTGGGACCTGAATAGGGCTGTGCCTGCCTTCCACAATGCTGGCTCCACCTCCTGGGGAGCGGCTGATGTCTCTGCCCTGCACAGTGAATGAAGAGAAGGAATCCTGTCAACAAAGTGCTCCAGAGCTGTACTTGCCTTCCACAATGCTGGCTCCACCTCCTGTGGGTCATCTAATGTTTCTGCCCTTCACTGTGAAAGGAAAGGAGAAGTCTGGTAAACAGAGTGCTCAGGAACTGGTTTGGACTGGGCAAAGGCCCCTCTGCCTTCGGAGGGCAAAGGATTTCTGGGTATAAATATTGGGACCCTGATCCCAAGAATTTAGATCACTTTGGGAAAACAAGAAGAACCTCTGCTGAGGGAGGAACCAGAAGAAGCTGAGGAGGAAACTATCCCTGAACTATCCCTGAAACTGGGGGATTGGCCTACAGTGGTTGCCTTACTGCCAAAGAGAGGAGAAAGGAACTTTGTGTGTACTTTTGCTCAACTTGTGAAGGATCTCCAAGGGCTTGGAAAAGAGCTTGCCTCCTGCTGAAGTCTCCGGAACAACAGACTTCACCCCCCACCTCCCCAGAGTTCTCTGGAAGTGCCTGCTGCTGTTGTTGGGCCTTCTGAGGGACTGCGTGTCGCAAGGAGCTGGAAGCGCGACTTAAGAAGGAGAAGCGTGCCGCCGTCATCGCATCTCATAAAGTGTGTCGCTGCTGCAGCATCGCTTCGAGCGGAAGCGTCTCACATCATCCAGGAAGTGTCTCGCAACACCGAAGAAGCGTGTCGCCATCGCAGCCACGTAGCTGACGCATTGCACCGCATCAAGAGAAGAGTCTCGCATCGAGGAAGAAGTGTGTCGCCATCACAGCCATCGTAGTTGTCGCATTGTACCGCATCAAGAAAAGCACCTCGCATCCACGGAGAAGCGTGCCGCCTTCGGAGCTGCTGTCGTCGCATCGTGTAAAGGGGTGTCGCCGCTGCAGCATCGCTTCGAGCTGAAGCGTCTCGCAACGTCGGAGAAGAGTGTCGCTGCCAAGGCCGCTGTCATCGCATCGCGTAAAGGGTGTTGCCGCTGCAGCCGACGCATCGAGTCGAGTCTTCTCGCAACATCGGAGAAGCGTATCGCATCTGGAAGATCTTCACGTCCTTATTTCTTTGCACCAAAAACTTCATCGCATCAACATCGTTGCAACACTTTCGTTGCCCTGCATGTAGCATCTAAAAGGTACATTGACTTAAAGTGTCGCATTTAAGAACTTGAGAGAACTAACAAAATCCTACCATCTAAAGTAACAGTATTGTGTGTTTTTGTCGTTTAATGGTCTTGTGGTAAATCTATATAAAGAATACTTATTTTTGATATAAAACCTGTGTGGTGTCCATTTGTAGTGTTGTCATTTGGTTACTGTATGTGATCACAAATGCTTTACACACTGCCTCTGAGATAAGCCTGTCTGCTCGTGTCAGGCTACCAAGGGGTTGAGCAGGGGTTATTTTAGGAGTGTACCCCCCTTACCCTGACTAGAGGAGGAGGTCCCTATTTGTCACAAGTGCATACCTGTGCCAACTAGAGACCCCCAAGTCTAACAGTAAAGAAAACGAATTAGCATATGTCCATGTCCCTTTGTCCAGACAAGACATTATGTGCTTTACCAAAGACTTCCCAAAGCTAAGAGAAGAACCAAGGAAGTGGTACGCTGAGCTAGAAAGAATGGCTGTTTTGGGAGGACTGTTATGGAGAGATTTTGATACTTTATTTAATATAATAGTGGCAAAGGATCTGTGGGAAGATTGTAAAGTGGCCAAAAGGGGAGCCAAAAAGAAGGAAGGGAGGAGTGCCAGGAGATGAAGTTGATGAGAAATATAGAGAAGTAGTGAAACCTTTAAAAGAGAAGATACCTGAAGATAAGGTTGAATGGAATAAGATTACACATACCAAACAGGAAAAAGAGGAGAGTATGAACTCTTATTTTGACCGCCTTCTGCAAGTGTATCAACAGAACTGCGGGCTAAAAAAACCAATGGGAGAGGCCATGCTAGCCTTTGTCACCACTTTTGTCTGAACTGAGACCAACCATTAAAGCACATCTACAAACATCATATGTTTGCTGGAAACAAGAAACCATAGAAAAGGTGCTGGCAGCATCAAGAGACTGCTCTGATTAGCAGTCCAATGTGCAGACAATGGAAGCAGAGAAAATAAATAAAGAAAAAGTAAGACTGATGGTAGCACAAGAAAGGTTCTAAACAAGTCAGCAAGGAAGGGGCCGGGGTAGGGAGAGGGGTACAGAAAGACCACAGAATGGCAGGTCAGCTTCCCTACCTCCACCAGATACCGCATGCTTCTACTGTCAGGACTCCAACCACTGGAAGGCAGACGGCCCAATATTAAAAAAGAAAAATGCGGAAAGCAGGCACACACAGAAAAGGGGACAGGACTAACAACAATACCAGCATAATACCCAGAGTACAGAGTATAGACATAATGAACAGTAAGGACATATGTCAAATGACATGCCTCCAGCACATAAGGACTGGATGGGGAAAGACGGGTGGGGGCAACAAGACAATGGCTTCCCACCACCACCCCAAGATCTATTCTAGGGATGCCTGAAAGTGGAAGACTGAATTGCAGTGGATCAATCAGATCTATATGTAGAGGGAACAGGTTTGGGCAAAACTGTACCATTCTTGATAGACACAGGAGCTCAAAGATCAATGCTAAAGGCGCCAGTGACGCCTGAGGCACCACTTTCGGGAACACAGGTTACGGCAGTCGGAATGACAGGACAACCAATAGATGAATATCTCACACAGCCATTGCAATTAAGGGTAGGCACCATAACTGTCAACCATTAGTTTATCCTCAGCAGATTCTGCCCAGTGAACTTGCTAGGTAGGGACTTGCTTTGTAAATTGCAATGCACCATACACTGCTCACCAACAGGAGTCTTTCTAGAAAGCAGACCCAATGGTATGATGTTACAAGCTTTCATGACCTGCACTGACCCCGTCATAACCACAGAGCTGCACAACTGTGTGCCACCCCAAGTCGGGCTACCAGTGCAAATGACGTAAAACAAGTGTTGAACTATCCACCAGTACAGATTAAATTGAAGCCAGTAGTCCCCCTCTCAAGAGTGCCACAGTACACAATTTCAAAGGAAGGGGAGGAGGGGATAGCACCAGTAATACAGGACCTCCTGAAGCAGGGAATAATAAGGGAGATACGCTCTAGCCAATGCAATACACCAATACTCCCTGTCAAGAAAGCATCTAAGGGCCCGGATGGGGCCCCCGTATACTGTTTTACACAAGATCTGAGAGAATTGAACAAAATAGTGATACCTTCCTTCCCAGTAGTTCCAAACCCTGCAACAATATTGTCCAATATCCCAGTCGCAGTCACACACTTCACATTGCTGGATCTGAACTCCGCCTTCTTTACCATCCCCTTGCACCCAGACAGCCAGTACCTTTTTAGTTTCAGTTATAAAGGGAGGAGACTAACATGGTTAAGGCTCCCACAAGGCTTTACAGAATCACGCTCCATCTTTACAAATGCACTAAAGACAGATCTAGACTCCCTGGTACTGAAGGGAGGCTCAAAATGTATCCGGTACATAGACAATTTGCTACTGGCCCCACCTTGAAGGGATGCTTGCTTATAGGACACTATTGCCGTCCTGCGCCACCTAGCAATGAAAGGTTACAAGGTTTCTTCAAAGAAAATACAGTTCTGCCTCACTGCTGTGACATATTTAGACCACAAACTGTCCGAAGGGGCCAGGAGATTACTACCTGACAGGATATCAACCATCACCCATTTTCCCCGACCACACACACAAAAGAGGTTCGGGCATTTTTGGGTGTGGCAGGATACTGTCCTAACTGGATCTCAAACTTCTCCCTCATTGCCAAGCTATTACAAGCCCTAACACACAAAGAGATCCCAGATGTGGTAACCTGGACACCGGATTGTGACAAGGCATTCAACAAACTCAAAAGTGAACTGAGTGGAGCACCAGCGCTAGGCCTCTCAGATTACAGCAAAGACTTCCACATGTTCTGCCATGTGAAGGGAGGGTGCTCACTAGGGGTGTTAAGTCAAAAGCACGGATCCTACTACCGCCCAGTGGTACTACTCAACCACACTAGACCCAGTGGCGTCCGTGCTCCCCCCTTGCCTCCGAGCAGTGGCGGCAGCACTGGCGGTAGAACAGTCTGAAAATATAGTGCTGGCACACGCCATGGTTTTGCACGTTCCCCATGCAGTGGACACACTGCTCACAACTACTAAAACTCAGCACCTAACAAATGCCCAATTTACTAGGTATGAGCTGATACTATTAGCACCACACATCGCCATCAAGTGATGCACCACTTTGAACCCAGCATGCCTTTTGCCAACAGAACACGAGCTGTATGATCTAGAGTCAGATGATGCCTTTCACAATTGTGCATTAGCTATTGACAGACACACAATGGTGCGCACAGACTTGAAAGACACACCACTACCAGGTGCCCAAGGGGACTTGTTTGTAGATGGGTCCTGCCTTAGGGACGACCAAGGGACATTGCAGGCTTCCTATGCAGTGGGCACTGCTAATAAACTACTGGAAGGGGGAAGGTTGACAGCTGCCAAAAGTGCACAAGCAGCCCAACTCGTGGCACTGTGGAAATATGGATTTTTCTGGTCAGTTATGTCCCCTATCTTGGACCCCAACGGTTCTATGTACATGTCACAAGTACATGTATGTTCCCTCCAGTTTCAGTTATAAAGACGCAAACATATGTGCGTCCACCGTCAACATGCCCTCTGTCAGATCCGCCATGAATAGGCCGGATATTCTATTCCTAAGTATGAAAGGCCACCGACTTTATATGGCTCAGTTACTCCATTTTACAGTCCAGGCAAGTAGGCCCTGATTCTGTCATCGAACTCTTCTTGCCTTCTGCCTCTGAAAGCTCCAGTCTGAGCCTGCATCTGTGACCATGAACTCTGTCTCATTCCCTGCGCGGCTCCCGAAGCCTGACATCAGCCTATTCTCTGCCAAGAACTGTATTTCACCTTCGAATTATCTGCTTCCCCCTCAGCCGATGCATTCCTGCCTAGTAGTTTAAGTAAACATTCTTCCAGTTACCGAGCAAAGGGCCCGGCTTCTCTGCCCTTATGCAAGTAATTCATAGTCCTGTTACCATGGAATATTTCTACCCCCTCGCATTCAGTGTAGACACTTAGACGCTTGTACACGCACGCACAGTCAGTATAGAATAGATTCTGTCCGAGAGTCCTCCTTTTGTGGATAACATAGTTCTTTAAACATAGGATGTTAGATATGATTTGGGATTAGGTTGACTTGACCCCCCAGACTTTTTGTCTCCACATGTAGAGCTAAATATCAAGTCCCCTTCACCCCCTAGTTGCACGTCAATTACACGTCATACTGCTGCGCGCGCATCTATGCCAAGTATTATCTTATAGATCCACCTATATATGACATCATAACCAATTATGTTCCTCTTTACTCTTTATTACACCCATTTTTGGTTACGTAGGTGAATCGTCATTTTCCTTATCAATTGTTACGCCTACTGCATTCGCTTCATTGTAATGTATGATCTATAAAAGTCATTTCATGTCAATAATGTATGTACTTCACTTCCTGAACCTCCGTGGTGATGGAACTTGGAGCAACCGATTATAATCGATTATTGGAATAAAGCCCATTCCGAACCTCTAATACCACGGATTCTGCCTCTCATTTTACTGAGCTATTTTATTATGTTTCCGTATCAAATTAAGTCCCGGTAAAGGAATTTTATTTACCACATGATGGCGCCCGAACAGGGACACTTTCTCATCTCACGCGCCGGCGGTGAGTTGCAGGCCCGGTCTCCTGCCACAGCTGGACGGACAATTACGCGTACCAGCAGGATTTCCTGTATCTCCCTCCGGTCAAGCGGGGGCGACTGAGGCTGCGATCAACACCCAGACGAGGCGGTGGGAAGTGCGAAGTATCCCGACCAGAGCCTAGCTGAGAGAGCAAGATCCGAGGTATACAGAGGCCCACCAGTTCCCGAAGTCCCGAGTCAAGTCCAGTTTCCGACGAGTCGAGTCGAGTCCAGTCCGGTTCAAGTTCAGTTTCCGAGGCCTTCCGTTTCCGAAGCTACCCGGTGAGTACCATTACTGGGGAGGCATTTCTGACGTGCACATAGGTTGTGCCGGTCAAGACGGGTTTGGGTACACAAATCCGGTCTGCACTGTTTTAGCAGTGTATCTGTACTGTTTAGCAGTATATCAAGTATTCCGAAGTATCTAGTTATTGTCAAGAATTAAGCTTGGTGATTAGTTATGCAGACGATCATCATTGTTGGTTATTCTTAAAAATGTTTAATGTTTAATGTTTAATGTGTTAAACGTCCTGCATATTGTGGTATGAATGACTGTTCATTATCGTGTTTACTGTATTAAGTCTGTTCAAAATCAAGTATCAGGTCAGTTGGTCAAAATCAAGTATAAGGTCAGTTCTCAATATGCCGCTCTTTTCGAAATTAAGACAGATCACAACAAGAAAAGGGGTACTCGAAGAAGCCGTCCCTATTCCTCCTAGGGACACTCCAGGGCACTTCATGTATCACAAACATGGCTTAGACGCTATATTATTTCTTGATTTATGGGTAGATTACACCAAGGGATTACCAGAAAGTCAGAGGTGGCCCGCAGCGGGGACCTGGGATGCAGAGTGCATCATGAAAGTCGAGGAAGAGTTATGGAAAAGGAAAGTCAGACAGTCACAGAAAGATGCCGTTGAGTTATGGCGTAAAGAATCTCATAGACGTATGGAAAAAGCACATAGACAGGAAGAAAAGAATAAAGAGAGTTCAAATAAAGTTCGAGAAAATCTATTAATTGAGGAAGGTATCCGAGTGAAATCAGAACAAGTGGACCGACAAAGAAATGCCCTTATGAATGGTATGTATCCCCTTCTAGCCGAAGGATTGCCTAAGGCTACTCCAGAGATACCGAAAGACTTGCCACCCCCATTATTCCCAATAAAGGCACACCCTAAGGGGCATCCTAGAACCGCAGAAGATGTTTTTCTTTCTTCATATTTAGATGACGCAGCTCCCGAGTATGCTAATTCCGCCCCACATAGACCGCATACCAGGGAGGTTCAACGCCAAGATCCAGTACCCGTATCTCTACAGCAACAAGTCCTGACACAAGTTCCGGCAAGCACATCTGTTTCTGCATCCGTTCCTACAGCTACTTCTATAGCTGTGTCCGCACCTGTAGTTGCTGTGTCACGTTCAACGAATCCTTTCACACCCGACACCCCAGATGGGGCTACGGGAGGTGCTACCAACATTTTTTCTACGCCACCCAGAATAAATAAACTTACTTTTCAGGAGTCAGCACATTCACGTACCCCCAAACTCATAAACGCCCGTACGCTTAAGGAACTTCTTGTAGATTGTAGATATGACCCTGTGCCCGGCAAAGAGGACGAAATGATCATGGCATCATTACGTATCAGACGAGCCGCGGTGTATTTAGGGAAGTTACCAGGAATGACTACGCATCTAGACAATATATATCATTTTGTTCAAACAGGGCGAGATCCAGAATGTATTAACAGAGCTATGGAATACCAGAAAGTAGAGATACAGGGGGGACTGTTACGTTTCCTCATAAATTGTGTTATCAGAAATCAAGACCGACCAGGGGTAGACCCGGAAGCAATGCAAATTCTTACCAGATGGAGCCAGAATATATCAGAAGGGAGACATGATAAGCAAAATTGTATAATAGCCATGTGCCGAAAGATCCGTAAAGAAATAGAACGCCTACACGAAGAGAGATTAGAGGTAGACGAGTTCGAACAAAGCGAGGAAGAAGGGTCAGGACTGCCCGCGGGACAGTCGGACACCATAGCCTATGTAGGTAGAGGAAGATCTTGTAATAGTAATAGATGTCTTACTGACTCGATACGTCCGATATGTCCAGATAATAACAGGAATTTCCAAATACCTATAATTAATATAAGGTCTAACGAGCATTCGTTCCAAACCGCCGACAAACTACTCCGAGAACGAAGGGGTTATCATTTTCTCGATTCTATGGACGAACAAGATTTAGCCAGGGCAGCTGTCCATTGGGTGGACAGTCCCGGAAAATATAGTGATGATACAGTAGCACGCACATTTTTGAATCTCACCCCAGATGAACAGAGGTTAGCTGGGATTTATATGATTCAACAACTCATTATACTATATCGGAGTCAGCATTCGGACCCTGGTCCCTTACCTGACATATTGACTGAATTGCTTATGAATAGATGGAGAGGTTCAGGTACTAAACTAATTAAAGAAATTCTAGAATCAAGAAAGCAGTATATTCTTTCTGTATGTCCAGAACACGTCTCATTACCCGTCAAGGAAAGAACCACGTATCACATGGATAGACAGAATCCCTTACGAGAAGTGCACCCAATAAAAGGCGAGGACAACGAGTTTAAGCGCGTATTTGTATATACGCCCATATCGAAAATAGAATTGTTAGAAATGAAGAAAGTGGTACCCAGTCATGACAAAGACCCAGCGGGTTTTCACCGAGAAATTAAAGACATGTTACTCATGGGAGAGTATACCTATCCCGACATTATGACAATACTGAAGGTATTGATGCCTGCTGGCATTTACGAAAAACTCAGGGAGAAAGAGTGGGAGGTAGGAGACCAAAAGATAGAATGGTCAGTATTAGAAGCAGAAGAAAAGGCCCGAACTGCAGGAGCAGGACTTGGGGATAAAACTAAAGCACTACCAGGTTTACTAGTACAGGTACTGCCACGTTTATTAACTACGAAAAAGGAAGATTGGGGTACTATTTCAGCCTGTAAACAGAAGCAAGATGAAGACACTAGCGATTACTATGCCCGATTTGAAAAATGTTTTTGTATAAATAGTGGCATAAAAGCAAGTAGCGAATCATACCCACATCTGTTTGTAACAAAATTAGTAGAAAATGCCCTGCCTCAAGTAAAGAATAGAGTATTAAAATTCGAGAGTACCTGGCAAGGTAACACTCCATCACAAATGTTACAAATGTTACAGTACCATCACAATAGAATTAGAGAGGAACAAGAACATGAACACAGACGCATCAAAGACACGAAAATGAAAATGCTAGTTTCCCAGACAGTTCCAGCTGAAGGACATAAAAAGGGTATGACACATTCCGATTCAACAGGACCTGTAAAAGGGACATGCAATTATTGTAAAAAGCCAGGTCATTACGTACACGATTGTCCAGTTTTAAAACATAATATCGCCATAGGTAAAACACAAGAAAGATCACGGCCACTCAGACAGGATCAGAATGAACAAGGAGCTCTGCAGCATGCCCAGGCCATGCCAGCCGAACAACAGCCAATACAGTTTGTGCCAGCTGCACCACCGTTGCCTGTTGCTGCCACACAGACAACAACACGACAAATGTATCAGACCGCACAGTATGAATATCCTGAGTATCAGCGTTACGCATGAACTAGCCTAGAGAGGGAAGTTGACTTACCCCTTATTGAGATTCCTGTAGATCAAGAAGGACCTTATGTACATAGTGAATTATTAGGTCAAGACAGAAAATTTTTACTCGATACAGGGGCAAGTCGAACAACTATAAAACGTAGTGAAGTTCCAGGGGCACCCCTCTCAGGCTCTCAGAATATTTCCCTTGGTTTTTCAGGAAAACCTATTGTTAATGAAGTGTCACAACCTCTGCCACTTACGATAGGACCTTTGACCCGAACTACAGATTTATTGCTTACTAAATCATGTCCAGAAAACTTGTTAGGAATAAAAACACTGAAAGCTCTAGGAGCCATAATATGTTGTTCTCCGGAAGGAGTAAGGTTGTTTTTACGTGATTTTGAAGGTCACTATGTGTCTAGAGACATGGATCCCCGACTGCAGACTTTACCTACACATCTATGGGCACAAGGCCCTACTGATGTTGGTTGCATGAATATTACACCATATCGAGTCACATTAAAGGCAGGAGTGGTGCTACCACGAATGCGACAATACAAGTTACCACCAGATGCTGTAGTGGCTTTACTACAAATCATTGACGAGCTCATTGCCCAAGGAGTAGTTGTGGAAACAGACTCCAATGTATGTAATTCACCGATAATTCCGATTCTTAAACGAACAGATCCAAAGGCCCCGCCAGTATATCGATTGGTTATTGATCTGCGCGAATTAAACAAGTGCATTGTGCCACAATTCCCTGTGGTCCCAGATATCTCGTCATTACTGACAGCTATTGATTCCGAAGCAACATTCTTTACTGTAATTGATCTCAAGAATGCTTTTTTCAGCGTCCCAATAGATCCGGAAAGCCAATATTTGTTCGGATTTAGTTTAAATGGACGTAGCTTTAAATTCTCACGCGCACCTCAAGGATTTACAGAAAGCCCCAGCATCTATAGCCAAGCACTGAAACGAGAACTAGATAGTATCCACATGCCAGTTAACACTGCTCTGCTCCAATACGTCGATGATCTGCTGATCACCGCGAGAAGCGAACCCGAATGTGAAAAAGTATCACTGACAGTTTTACAATTTCTAGCCGAAAAGGGGCACAAGGTGTCCCCTTCTAAGCTGCAATTCTGTGTCCAGCGAGTTGTTTATCTTGGACACTCGCTGTCCAAGGAGGGAAGGCAGCTTACACCCGACCGCATTCAGTTAATAGCTAACATGCCAATACCCAAGACACAAAAGGAAGTACGAGCTTTCATAGGTCTCACTTCATACTGTAGGCAGTGGATCCCTCAATATGCATTTTTAGCAAAATCACTCATTCAGTTGACAACACAGGAGGCAACCACATCGACTGTTCTCCCTTGGACTCAGGAACATACACAAGTTTTTGAAAGCCTAAAGAAAGCTTTATGTCAAGCACCTGTCTTAGCAACACCATGTTACAGAAGACAGTTTACACTCTTTGTTACAGAACGCGAAGGTACTGCCTTGTCGGTACTCACACAGGAACAAGCAGGGGCACACAAACCATGTGCTTATTTTTCTAGTACATTAGATCCCGTAGCTCAGGCTTTGCCTGCATGCCTAAAATCAGTAGCAGCGACAGCTTTAGCAATCAGACAAAGCGATGCCATAGTGTTAGGACATCCATTGACAGTTCAAGTACCACATGCAGTAGAGGTTCTTGTAAATAGAACGCAAACACAACACTTGACTATAGCGCGACTTACAGGGTACGAACTTACATTGTTTCAGCCACATATAGAAATCAGACGCTGTAACACATTGAATCCTGCCACACTTTTGCCAGTAACCGGAACAGACCCACTAGCTCATGACTGTATTGAAGTTATTACTATAACGACAAAACCCAGACAAGACTTAACCGATGTCCCATTGTCAGATCCAGACCTGACGTTGTATGTAGATGGTTCATGTATGAGAACAAGTACAGGAGAATTAGTGGCCGCTTATGCAGTCACAACAGATACTGAAATCATTGAAACAAATCGCATAAATACCTTGTCAGCTCAAGCCGCAGAGCTCATCGCTCTGACACAAGCCTGTATTCAAGCCACAAATAAAAAAGTCAACATATACACTGATTCACGTTATGCATTCGGAGTTGTACATGACTTCGGCGTGCTGTGGCGAGAGAGAGGTTATTTAACTTCCCACGGTGCCCACATTCAGCACGGACCCCTCATTCATGCCTTATTAGATGCGATACATTTACCCACTGCAATATCAATTATGAAATGTAAAGCTCATACGAAAGTTACTGATATCATTTCTCAAGGCAATGATCTAGCCGATAGAACAGCTAAACAGACTGCTCAAACACAAACATCTGACATGACAAAGACAATAGTCCCGACACCGACACATTGTATGACAGTTAAAGATCCTACTCTTGACGTAATTGACATACAGACACATGCTACACCAGACGAAATAAAGAAATGGACTGAATTAGGAGGGATCCAAACGGACCAAGGATGGATGATGAAGGAAAAGTCTGTATGGTTCCTTCCTGATTCAATGGTCCAAGTTATAATTAACACTATACATAGTCCAGCGCATCTAGGAGAAAAAGCTATGCTAGACAGCATTCAACACATTTGGTTCAATAAACATTTACGAGCAGCAGCCAAACAAAAGGTCCGTACCTGTATGATCTGTTGTCAGTTTAATCCAGGAAAAAGCGTTCCCGTAGAACAGGGTGGATTTCAGCCTCCTGATCACCCTTTTGAAGTACTCCAAATGGACTATATCCAGATGGAACGATGTCGAGGATTCAAATATGTTCTCGTAGTTGTCTGCGCTCTGTCCCGTTGGACAGAGGCATACCCGGTTTCAGATTACACTGCCCCGACTACTGCCAAACAGTTGGTTCGAGAATTCTTCCCACGATACGGTTTACCACGTGTTGTTCACTCAGATAACGGCCAGCCGTTCTCATCCGAATTAATGAAACACGTTTCACTTCTGTTAGGATATCAGTGGAAATTCCACTGTGTCAGACACCCCGAGGCAGCAGGTCTCGTAGAAAGACATAACCAGATACTGAAAATCAGATTGTCTAAAATATGCAGAGAGAAAGGTGTCGACTGGGTAGTAGCGTTACCAGTTGCACTCTTTTACATGAGAATGGTAGCACACTCTCGAACAGGGCTATCCCCGTATGAGGTGATCTTCGGCAGACCACCAAATATGTGGGGGACGCCCATACCACGCAAAATAACTGATATTGACTGTAATATGCTGACAGATTACTTGGCTTCCTTGATGTCTGCACTACAATCTTGTCGTTCACAGGTAGCTGCAGCCTTTCCCGACAACACTGAGGTGAAACCCCATGACGTAGTTCCGGGGGACCTCATACTTGTGAGGAATTTCGACCGAAAGACTCAGCTGGAGCCCAGGTGGAAGTCGCCCAAGTTGGTCCTGCTGACCACAAGAACAGCCGTGAAGATCGAGGGCAGGAAAGGCTGGATTCATTCAAGTCATATCAAGAAATTTCATGGACTTCCTGCAGATGTAAACAGCCCACCTCGTGTGACTTCACCCATTGACTCAAAACTTCCTTTTGTTGAAAAAAGTGACTCTGAACACTATAAACTAAAGCTTAGGCCCAACCAGTCGAGCAATTTGATCGTTTAAGTCCTCTCCAAGGTGAAGCGGTTGAATTGTCTCTGACATGTATCCCTTGGACCTGAGTAGAGAAAATACCCGGAAAATATTGAAACGACAGGCGTATTGTAAATCCCTGCGTAGCCACTGCATAGTGACATTATTAATCTTGTTTTTCTTGAGTCTTTTAATAATTACTGCAAGTATATTGTTGCACATATATTATCCTATTTCTAGACATGTTTACAATGTTACTACTGAACATTCTTTTAGTGACTTACCTCCGCATGAATTGTCTTATAGACTTGCGCTGCGCAATAACACTTTCATTAGTATGTTACATCATTCCCATCAGACTAGTAATGCAACTAATTGCTGGGTGTGTGGCCGACTCCCTCCCTATCAGAATTATGAAGGAGTCCTGCCTTTCTTTCCACATCCGTTTACACATAATGGATCCTGTGGAGCATGGTTTAGTTTAATCAATTCCATAGATTCAGACACAGCAGTTTACCAAGATCATTGGGTATGGGGAAACCTGAACCTAGTTTTACTCAAGATCTGCTACCCTGACAAGGAGGGTCGTCCCAAAAGAACAGGAACTGATCTAGAAAATGAAGTATATGGATTAGGTAATTTTATACCTAATCTCATGATTCTAAATGTCGAATCCGAAGTTGAACTAGTCTTACCCACCATGTCAGTATTCCCAGCAAAGGGTGAATTGTGTGTAAGAAAGGTTGGTTCCATACATATGGGCCATAGTAAATGTACTACTACAGTAGAATTCAGTGATCAAGGCAAATCCACATTTAGAGCTTCCCGCCATTCCTATTTCATATGTGGTCAGACTGCATATATGCGTCTACCTCTAGATTGGGATGGTACCTGCTACATTGCATTCCTTTTGCCACCTGTTTTCCTAGCTCCTCCTGATTATTACAGAAATATTCATTTAGTACACAATAGAGAGCGGAGAGATCTCCCAATTGTCGATTATACTGAGACGGCATGGGACAAGTATGTAGATTTCAATAAAGGCATCTTTCCCTATATAGGTACTGTTACTAGTAAGCTGATACGTAGATTAACTAGAACCCTTGAAGCAGTAGTGAATGAAACTATTTCCGCCTTAGGCAATTTAACAGAAGAACAGTCTGCTATGCGGATTGTTGTGCTTCAAAATCGTCTTGTCCTTGACGTCATCCTGGCTGATAGGGGCGGAGCTTGTAGGGTCATCGGATCAAGCTGCTGCGTATTCATACCAGAAAATTCGCCATCTGTATATAAAGCCATCACTCGCCTTCATAAAATTGTAAGCCAGATACACCAGAATCCAGGCACTTGGACTTGGTCCAGTTGGTTTTGGAGTGTGATATCAGCCTGGGGATGGAGAGTTCTATCCTTCCTAGGTATTGGCTTTCTCATACTATTCAGTTGCTGTCTATGTCTACAATGTGGACCAGCGATTTGTGGTCTGTGTGCCACATCGTGTATTCCACCACCAAGATTTCATTCGTCACGGAAGAAGAAAGAAGAACAAATGATGTTATATGAACAGATCAATGGATTGATGAAGATTGATATCTCTTAACGGGCAAGTAGGGGACAAGGAGGGAATGTGGAAATATGGATTTTTCTGGTCAGTTATGTCCCCTATCTTGGACCCCAACGGTTCTATGTACATGTCACAAGTACATGTATGTTCCCTCCAGTTTCAGTTATAAAGACGCAAACATATGTGCGTCCACCGTCAACATGCCCTCTGTCAGATCCGCCATGAATAGGCCGGATATTCTATTCCTAAGTATGAAAGGCCACCGACTTTATATGGCTCAGTTACTCCATTTTACAGTCCAGGCAAGTAGGCCCTGATTCTGTCATCGAACTCTTCTTGCCTTCTGCCTCTGAAAGCTCCAGTCTGAGCCTGCATCTGTGACCATGAACTCTGTCTCATTCCCTGCGCGGCTCCCGAAGCCTGACATCAGCCTATTCTCTGCCAAGAACTGTATTTCACCTTCGAATTATCTGCTTCCCCCTCAGCCGATGCATTCCTGCCTAGTAGTTTAAGTAAACATTCTTCCAGTTACCGAGCAAAGGGCCCGGCTTCTCTGCCCTTATGCAAGTAATTCATAGTCCTGTTACCATGGAATATTTCTACCCCCTCGCATTCAGTGTAGACACTTAGACGCTTGTACACGCACGCACAGTCAGTATAGAATAGATTCTGTCCGAGAGTCCTCCTTTTGTGGATAACATAGTTCTTTAAACATAGGATGTTAGATATGATTTGGGATTAGGTTGACTTGACCCCCCAGACTTTTTGTCTCCACATGTAGAGCTAAATATCAAGTCCCCTTCACCCCCTAGTTGCACGTCAATTACACGTCATACTGCTGCGCGCGCATCTATGCCAAGTATTATCTTATAGATCCACCTATATATGACATCATAACCAATTATGTTCCTCTTTACTCTTTATTACACCCATTTTTGGTTACGTAGGTGAATCGTCATTTTCCTTATCAATTGTTACGCCTACTGCATTCGCTTCATTGTAATGTATGATCTATAAAAGTCATTTCATGTCAATAATGTATGTACTTCACTTCCTGAACCTCCGTGGTGATGGAACTTGGAGCAACCGATTATAATCGATTATTGGAATAAAGCCCATTCCGAACCTCTAATACCACGGATTCTGCCTCTCATTTTACTGAGCTATTTTATTATGTTTCCGTATCAAATTAAGTCCCGGTAAAGGAATTTTATTTACCACAGCACTAACAAGGGCATGCACATTGGCTGAAGAAGAAAGAGCAAACATATACACAGACGGCCAGTATGCCTTCGGGCTGCTCCATGACTTTGGCCAGCTGTGATCAATAAGAGGCTTCCTCACATCAGCGGGCCAACAAATACAACACGCACAATTGATCAGTGACTTCCTCGATACCTTGTTATTGCTATCAAAAGTGGCTATCATCAAATGTGCAGCACACACTTCAGCAAAAGACTATGTGTCATAAGGAAATGCATTAATTGATGGGGAGGCAAAGAGAATAGCACTGACAGGCTGTCAGCTAGCTATGGTACAGATAATAAGCCCCCACAATAACACAGATACTACCAATGATTCATTACATTTTGATCCTATACACATTTAGAGCAAAGTGGGAGAAAGTCCAAAGGAGGAGTGGGTAAAAGGTGGGTGTGTGTTAACAAAGCAAGGATTATGAACAGGGCCTAATGGAAAAATATGCCTACCTTCATCCATGCTTCCCTCCAAGGAATGCCTTTTTCATGGTCCCTCACATGTTGGCTGGGACGGCATGATCAGGTTATTTTCCCAATGTTGGTACAGCTGCAAGAAAAACCTTTCAGACAATTCACTGTCTGTGCACATTATAATACTGGGAAGGTTACACCAACTGTACCTTGCCACTTCCCACTGCCCCACGAACCCTTCGAAAGTCTCCAGTTAGACTTCATTGACATGCCCCCCACCCAAAAGTACAAACAGGTTTTGGTAATAGTATGCATGTTCAGCAATTGGACCGAGGCCTATCCAACAAAGGACTGTGATGCACATACTGTTGCTAAATGCCTACTGAAAGACCTAATGCCACGCTTTGGAATTCCTTCCCTTCTAAGCTCCGACAGTGTACCTGCGTTCATTTCCCTTGTCATAGGGGGTATATGTAAGGGGCTTGGAGTCACACAAAAGTTACACTGTGCCTATCACCCAACAGCAGCAGGTGCCCTGGAGAGGAAGAATGGGGTGTTGAAAAATAAGATTGGAAAAATGTGTGCATCAACTGAACTTTCATGGGTGGATGCACTACCACTAGCCCTGCTGGCAATGAGAAGCACACCAGATAGGTCAACAAAGCTCAGCCCCCACAAAATAGTCTTTGGCCGCCCCATGAACATTGCAGGCCATATGTCCACAGCTCCACTGTCGATAACAGACGATTTGCTTTTATGTTACTGTAAGAAATTAGCAGAGACCCTATGTTATCTTCATCGCCAGGTTCTGCAGGCTTTTCCAGAAGAAGCAACTCCACCACCACATGACCTGCAGCCTGGTGATTGGATTTGGGTAAAAGCCCACACCCGACGACACTGCCGCCAGCCAAGGTGGAAGGAACCACACCAGGTCCTCCTAACGACAGCAACAGCTGTCAAGTGCGATGGGCTGACATCCTGGATCCACAGCTCCCACGCCAAAAAAGCAGCAGGGCCAGACAGCAGAGAGCAAGCTCTGCTACCACCTCCAGTTGCATCTGAGGTGCCCTGCAGGTACAACCTTCGCTGCACCAGACAAGCAAGAACAGAGAATTAGTGAAGAAGAGGTAGTTCCCTGCTTGCTGCACGCCAGGCCTCCAACAGAAGGAACAACATACCAGAGGCAGTCCCCTGCTGCGCACGGCAGGTCAGGCCCCGGGTATCATCCTTCCAAATAAAGTGCCAACTGTCACGTGCTAGTAACCTCTGACGGTACACAACACAGGCACCAACGATTCCTTTCAAGTGTTGCTGGGTCTGCGCCAATTGAATTCCAATAGCGGTGAAGAACCTAGTAGTTAGTGGTGCTGGAGTCTATACAAATAGCACCTGTAGCGATACAGACCCTGCTAGGTAGATACCGAAGACAAAGCTATCAAGGACACGCCTATAACATGAATAGCATCATCTACTTGCAAATGCCAATAATAAGGTCTGGAAGGCTCCGATCTCTCCGGATACAAGTGGAAGAGTTAGAACTAATAATTTGCATAAAACTGCTGTCCCCTGGAATAGAGATAAACGCAGTACTGCAATTGACTGTGCCAAACCCTCCCCTATTGAGTGGACTAAGAAGCCTAATTTTACATGACATTTCATTCCCCATTTTCGGATATCAGGTACCAGCACAAGATATTGCAGCAACGCGTCTTGACATTTTAGATTGCGTGATTCATGCAATAGAGGACACTGGTTCTGGCCTTATAAGAGACGTTGATTAAAAGCACTGGTCGAAGTGAAGAGAAGCAATATAATAGACTATTACAGGACACCTCTACAAACACCTACGAACATGCCAAAACCAAGGGCAAAGGAAAGGAAATGGCCATCAGTGCTACTGGCAATACTATCGCCAGTCCCAGGGATAATAGTGACTGCACTGATAATAATATATGCAAATGATATGGAAATACCGTTCCTTAATTTCGAGGTGGGGGATGGAGATGGTTCGAATGTAACATATGAAGGAAGGAAAATTAATATGACAGAGCAAGACATTCTGGGGAGGTTGATATTAAAGGAGAAAAAGAACAGGAATTATGTGACGAGTACCAAGGAAATAAATATGTTGAGATGTAAAAATGTATGTACGCATTATGATCATATCGGGATGCTATGTTTGCACACATCTACCAACAAACACAGAAAACAGCATGAGCTACAATGTCCTACCTGTCTCTAAATATGTGGGGTGTGTCCTAAGATATGAGGATATGCTCTTCAGACAGCATAACATGTCCATAACTGCTCCAGTTTCCATGAAGGGAATAGCAGTAGGACCAGCAACTGCAAGGTCTAAGATACAGAGTGTGCCATGCATGAACATGCAACCAAAAAAAAGAGACCAAGCAATGCTCAAAACATTTGACAAGACTGCTAGGAATGAGGACTGGAAAGACAGGGATGGTTGGGACAAAGAGGCTGCGGTAAAAATGCCAAGATTTAGGGTAAGACAACAGCTCATTGCACCTTCATGCATTCAGAATGATAAATGGATGGCACCTAAAATGCCAGATGTGCCGGTGCGCCCCTTCAAGCAACTATGCACAATATCACAACTAGAGCTGGGAAAGGAAGAATGGAAGAAATGCAGTTTTGGGTGTAGCATTTCAGAATTAGCAAAGGGTGAGCAAGAGATTAAGGGAATGCGAGGAAAGGAATGATTTAGCCCTAGGAATTTCAGAAGGTGAATATACAGTAACACCATCAATTTTCGTTGGTGAAAGTAACTGCACACACACAACAAAGCTATCATGAATTAGGAAGAATGATCAGCGATCTTCACCTGGACTAGTGGGTTTCAAGGGACTGTTCTTTGTCTGTGGCCAATGGGCATTCTTCTCTTTGCCCCCGGGATGGTATGGTAGTTGCTACCTTGCCTCCATCCTGCCTCAAATTACACACTTCACTGACCTAGCACAGGTTGAACACCAACATCACCGGACAGAAAGGGTTAGGAGGACACCAGAATGGCAGGATGATCTACTGACAGGGTTGGGGGCAATAATGCCTGGTGTAGGGGTAGTATATACCTCCATACGGATACACCAGTTAGCAAGGATGATTGAAGATCTTGCAGATCCAACAGTAGCAGCTTTGGAAAATATCACTTATGAACTCACTACCATGGGACCAGTAGTAATACAGAACAGGGTTGGATTAGACATCATCCTGGCGAAGGAAGGTGGAGTATGCCACGCTATCCACCAGGCGTGCTGTTCCTGGATACCTAACAACAGCCGCAATATAGACAAGGCAATACATAACATAAAAGATATACAGGACGAAGCACACGGCATACACACTGGAGGGATGTGGAAACGGCTAATGATATGATTAGGAGACTGGGGATCGTGGATATTGGAGATGATTATTGTAATAATAACAGTGCTAATCACCCTCTGCATAATGATCCATGTTTGTCCAGCATACTGCACAGCCTTTATATCCTGCTGTTCACAATGTATGCCCCACAACAAATGGCACGGACCTCATGAACATCACACCAATCCTGATGATGAAGGAGAGGAGATGGTGGTGAAGCATTAGGAATTAGTGATTTGGTATCAGATGGGGCAATGTAGAAGCCATCTTTCATATGTGATACCAAATGCAGTAAACTTCTAGCTCTAGGCCCTGTTAAGTTGACGTGAAAATCACTGCACAAGATGCTTGCACTTTTCCTTCGCTTCAGAGAAACGGCTTTAGTAACGCAAGGCTTGCTCAAGACAAGATACGTGACAAAGGAAGATGCTCGCTAGGGCACAAATATTTCAGCACATCCCATTTTGCATTATGAATGGTCATTACTATTATGCTGCAATTATTAGCTGGAAAGGTACCAAACTGTTATCTTATATTACAGTGGCAAGCCCCAGAAACTGCCTACTTGGGGCACGTGGTCAGCAACAGTACATGTCGGACCTCAAAAGGTAAGCACAGCTTCAGCCCTTGCTAATTGGTCAAATGAACTATGCTTAATTTGTACTATGTATGTTATGATGCTGCATCCTTTGTGGTTTGGGCCTATAAAGACTATCAGAAACATCACATCTTTGGACATTCAGTGACTTTGCTGATGTCTCCGTGCCGCATGTTAATCCATTGTTTGTTGGTCTCCAATAAACCTTGCTATCTCTTGTGCTGACAGAGAGTCGGATGTGTGGCATTATTTCTTGTTTCAGCTACTACAGTTTTTTGCACGTTATGCAGTGTTGCTCTTAACCAGCAAACTCAGGAATAAGCAATGATGTATCTGCTGTTGGTGTGGATCCCGCAGATGTGCAGGTTCCTGGATCTTCATCATCCTGTGCTACTTGTAGTTGTTCTCGTTGGTGCTGTTCTCGAGCGAGACAGTTGAGGTGTATTGTTTGCTGATGCTTCATCATTGATGAAGTTCCACAGGAGTATTTTTTCTCAAGGCCCCGAGATAAAACTTTTTCGCACACATTGCAAGTCACCTTGCGGGCATTCACTTTTTCTCCCCAGGTGGAATGGAGAAATAAGGCAAGACAACATTTTCCTTTCTTTTTTTGATGGGTTCTTCCAGCTGCTCTTAATCCTTCAAATACATCTGGGAGTGGATTTCCTGATGCCATTTCCAATGTTGAGTCAAAACACCAAACAAATGAACGGAGAGTGAGAGAAAACACAAGAGGTGTTTACTCTAAAGATGCTCCTGGAAGAAATAAAAAATTGGGTGGGGTCCTCCAAGTTGTTGGATTGAAAGCTTCTTAACCAATAAAATCCTTTCTTTTGAAGTCACATGGGATTCGCGAACTGATCGCGTATTCACCATGCACCGAACGCAATTCTGGAAAAGATGTGTAAACAATATTATATATTTATTCCAGTTACCATATAGAAGATTTACAAATTTGAATGTAAATCTGTTGGTATAATATATATTATAAAATTATATATGTATATTTTTTAGAACTACATCATTTGCGCTGGAGTCGCTAACCTAAGACACACCCAGAAATCCATGCAAGAGGATACACGGGAGCGTCACGGCTTCCGTAACTTTATTATAGGAACTCAAATATTCAAAATATTGATATCAATATCACTTTCATAACGCTTTCAATAAAACACATATGATTGATTTCAAAATTATATAGTATATAACATGAATTTAATTTTAAAAAGAATGAAATTTTAGGAACCACTCACCCATCACGCACCCTAAGTGCATCCTACGCGAACAAACAAATATGGCGGCACGATGATTGGATTTGCGCACCCACCACGACCGGTACACGATCGGGATGCGATTCTCGCAATTCTTTTTTAAATATATTTAGAACTTTGCAAATATATATTAAAAAGGGTTAAAGAATTACGTTACCTTTATGAATGCAAGCATATTTTGAACAAGCCTTCTTAACATGTACTGTAACTTGTACACACTGCAATTCTTCAGAAATGGTTGAACATTTAGCGCCATTTCTGTTCCACAATATTTGAGCACTAGTTGCAAAACCTTAGATATTCTCTGAAAAAAACACAGGTTTCAGGGATGTTATAGTTAGGAAATAGCATTTTTTTTTCTAAAACTACAGGTTTCAGGTACATTAAAGTTACGAATTAGCATTTTAAAATCCTTAGATATTCACAGAAAAACCACAGGTTTCAGGGACATTATAGTTAGACTGACATTTTGCTCATACAAAAGCAGAGAAATTCAGCTGTTATAGTTAGCTCAGCTAACTGTAACGCGTGCCCCCGCAATGCACTGTTGAAGACGTCACATATTACATCACTTATGGCATGGTCAGTGACATCTAAGCCTTGGCGGAGTTTGCGTAGCCACGCTACGCGACCCTAAGCGAAGCGGTCAAAAAACACTGCAATGCTAAGCAGAATTCTGAGAGCATGCGGAATTGGTTGTCCCGCATGCTCTCAAGATGTTTACTGAAGTTTGGCAACCTGAACTGCATGTTCGGGGGAAATATCATGCAAACTTCACCACGCAGTCACCAATGGGCGCGATCATCTTATTTTTCTACTATTTGAATGGTTGTGGGGCCTGTTTTTCATCCCTCACCAATCTTTTCAATAATTTGTTTCTTACACAGTTTTTCTGACTCACCGGTGGTCCGACATCTTGGACCGGGAGCAGGCCCTGCTAGACCTGCTAGGTGTTGAGGTCGTGGGCTTGGTGAGTAGCTAATTATAGTAGTATTGTTTGTTCTGTTCTGTGTTATTGCAAATATTTTTTTATCCCAAATAGGAAGAATGCTGCTGCTTACATGCAGGTAAGTTTCGGTTACATTTTTTTGTGATTGTTATTCTTCTTGACACTAGACAGGTGCTCGGCGCTACTAATCTTACTTGTTTGTAAGTTTGCGCTCACTGGGGCTGTTATGTAAGAGAGTTTACAGAACTTAAATTAGGTAATCCTAGAGAGACTCCTTTCCTTTGTCATGTCACTAAGATAGTACTGGTAGGTAGGTAGTTTTAGTTACTTAGTATTAGTTGGTAATTTTTTTAGCAGCCCATGGCGTGACACGTCCTCCGTCACATGCTGCTGACTCTAGTCCTTAGTAGAACCTTTTGTAATTTGTTAGTGAGTGAGTAATATAGCAACTCATCAGTACATCAGCAACAGCCAACCAACAATTTGGTTAATGCAATATGCTTTCATCCATGTATGCATTATTGAGGACTAAAATAAATGGAAATGCAGACTTAGTGAACAATTAGCCCATCAAAGGGGGTTGATTCATTGATGATTTTGAATGAGATTGAAACTTCCAACTTCCATTTCCAATGTCTCTGGAATAGGCGGGCTAGGCTAGGTGGTACTTACAGGTTTAGGATTCTAGAATTTGGAATGGAACACTGGATTAATAAACAATAAATAGACGGTCCGCAATACTACTACTAGTCGATCAGATTACATAGGTCAATTTTATTGCAATTGTTGTTTCCTGTCCAAAAATGTTTTTAGAGTGTTTTTTAAAATATTTTATATGTTTCACACCAATCAATTTATGTCCCTTTATTATATCTTACATGATCAGCATCCAGGGGCAAGCAGACGACAGGGGTCATCTGAGGCGGGACTAGGAGCTGGAGATGCCTCCAATGGCCAGGATCGCTCCTCTACTGAGGGCTCTGCTGCTGGCCCCAGTAAGTCCTCCTGTTGTTAATATTAATAAATACATTCCCCTAACTATTAATGCACCTTATTTTCCCAAACTATTATTGCCGTTTCCTAATTTTTTTTACCAAATCCTCTTCGATCTATATGTTTCTAAATTCTTGTTATCCCTAATTAACCTACCTACTTAGTTACATTTTTTCTAGTGTCTGTTTTTTTTTTTTACATCAATCTAGCTGCCTCTGACTCTGTACTACCATTAGTCTGCCCATAGCTTACCCAGTTGGCCGCTCTTTATTTTTAAAAGTTTTAAAACTCAGATTCACCAATAGCTCTAGCCACTGAGTCTAGTTCTTTGGGTTGTCCTCTTCTTACTCTTGAGAGGCTCTTCAACAATTGCAACCAACAAAATGCCCAACCAGATATTTTACTATTTTTGATAGGATAGGACATATTACTGTCTACTCTACTCTAGTACCTGATTTGTAGTGATGTATGTGGTATATGTATGTATGTATTGTATTTTCTCAATCTTGCTAGTAAAATAATAAAAAAGGGGGAGACGTATATGGCATCTAAAAAATGTATAATGTTTTTTCTAGGCATACCGACCACCAGTGCCAGGGCCAGCGGCGGGGCAGGCGACACCAGCCAAGAGGGAGCAGATGCAACAGCTTCTGCAGGGGTGGGTGAGCCAGCAGCAGTGGTGGGCAGTGGTAATTTGTACTTATATTCCTTATTTATTGACAATAGTTACACATTCGCTGCAAGGGTGTACTGTACTGTTGAGAGAGACTAAGTTGTTGTGGACAACGGTTGAAGAAGACACCCTTTACTTAGCATTAGCAATAGCATTTGCGGTGGGAGTTGAGTAATTAATGACCTCTTCCATCTGAATCCAACTCAGCTGGGAAAGTTCATTCGACCTTGATGGATGGGTTAAACGAAAAGGCAAAGAAAGATGGAAGGAGAAGGATGGGTAACATGTAATATTATATATATGACTGGCAGAAAAGGATGTGTGGGATGCATAGGTGGCTGATAGGAATCGGATGCATGGGTGGTTAAAGGATGGGTGGAAGGTGAAATAAAGGATGCCTGCCTGGGTGGGTGAAACTGTATGGGTGATAGAAAGAATCAACTGGGGGATTTTATGGATCAAACTCAAAGGCAAGCAAGGAAGGACGCATGGGTGGGGGTTAAAACAAAAATTAAAAATTTATGTTGTTGGTGAAAGGTTTGTTGAGAGATTATTTAAGAAGAATGATAGCTATTTTTACTTTAAATGGCTGGATGCCTGGATGGTACAATCATCATAGCATAGGTGAAGATTGTCACTGTATGAAGACAAGGTAAAAGTAAAATAAACCATGTCAGAGTAGCAAAGCCAAGGAGAATATAATGGGAGATTCAAATTAAAAAATATAGTGCTAGAAGAGCAATGCAATGATAAATTGAATAATTGCTGGTGAGAGAAATAAGGACTGTTTTTTTTCAAGGTTTTCGATTCAAGGTTGTATTTCAGAATACTTACTTGACTCACAGTAGTTTGCAAGCACAGCATATATATTGTGTATGTATGTACCATACCCACCCACCATTATCAAGCCCATCCCTCCAACTCCGAGGCCCACTCCCTAATCCCTACCTATGTCATTCTCGACTGTATCAGCCTGCCATGGGTGGCCTATCGGCTGCCATCGTCCCATATATAATCAATGATCATTTGTATCAGATATCATCTGCCTTGTTATAGTAGCCAGGGGGAAAGTGAAATTGAGCAGTTGCCATTGATGTAACAGAGTATGGCCATAATAGAAAAATAAGATAATTGTGTAGTTGTAGACTGCAGGTGCCCCAACTCCAGACAGTAGTAAATAAAATAACATGAGTCTGCAACACGAGTATGTCTGTCTAGGGTGCAAGCTGACTGAGTTGGCATACCTAAAAGGTTAATTTAGCTAAACAAGAGAGAGAGAAGAGAAAGACTTGTCTACTGCATAGTGCCTAGTAGAAGTAATACCTGAAACTCCCACTAATGTTAGAGGCAGATGAAGTGAGAGGATACCACAAATGTTATGTACTGTGCTTGCTAGCGCTGCTGTGCGACTATGTGTATAAATAATTTTGTGCTACAGTTTTGCTAAGAATATTGGTTGCAGTTGTCTTTTTTTCTTTCCTGATATAGCCACTCCTTCCAGACCAAACAGGACTTACTTTACATACAATGTAATTGTTTTGTGGGGGGGTATTCTTTTACTTTACATGGTTTCCTTTTCTGCTGCAGGGCCGCAGCCAGTTTTTGATTGAAATAAAAATCTGCAATAGTGTAACACACCAACAGATAGATGCAGTACCCTCACTTGTGACTTGTCCTACTAGTACTGTCGGTCTCTGCTCCTAGTTTATGCAGTCTGCAACTGCATAAACTACAACTTGGAAGGGTGTGGGTGTGTGAATTAATGAATTATTTCCATATTAATTATGCCTCCCCCAAACTTCTTCTCTTACCTGTGATTGATGTTTATTCTTACTTAGGCAAAGCGATTGCTGATGGTGATGATAGTTTGGTTTCCCAAGATGCCTTGGTGGTGGTGGTAGTAGTAGTAGACACTGGCAGTGACAGTAGCATTTGCAAAACAAAAAATGAGACAGTCAGTCGCCTGAGGGAGACTCTGGGTTGAACAGTAGAAGTACTGTCAAACAAGAAACCATGATGGTGATAAGCAATGCTAAAGTAAAATAAAAAATAATGGTGGCTAGGATAGCCTAGTACAAGTTACAAACTGAAGTTGGCTCGACCTATGAAGTGGACAAGAATAGCTTTTATTGCTGAAAGGATGATAAATCAATGCCGGCAGTTAAAATTATGATGGATTATGTTCCTCTGGCAAAAAATTTGCTCGTGAATACTGAGCATGGGTGGGCAAGCAGAAGAAGATCCTTGCCCTGTCTTGTGTAAGTGATGCTTTCACCACTTCCACCCCAGCAAGTGTGCGATCAATTATTGGTGTAAATGTAATTTAGTCTCACCTCAATATAAATCATACAACCCGGGGGAAGAGGGTTAGGGTTTGGTGGATGGTTGGGAAGGTGTATTTTAGGGAAAGGTTTGACAAAGACAAACAGTACACATGGACAACACACACAATCTTGGCAGACGACCATCATAAATCTGTTAAGGAAGAAAAAGGAAATGCATGCATGATGATGACTTGATAAGCAGTACTAGACTAGTAGTAGCACAGGGCAGCAGTATATATTATGAGTTATTATTATGCAATTCACTTGCCTGCCTGCCCCCAGAGGGACCCAAGTTACATACATTTTACATTCTGTTTTACCAGGCTTGCTTTTAAAGTTAGAAAATACTTTTTAAAAATATCTGTAGGTGTCAAATATAAGAAAACAGAATAACAACACACACAGTCGTAATAATTGAAGAGAAAAAATGAAACAAATGAAAAGAATATGATACTATAATTATGTTATGGTCAAATTGGAGTTGCATCTCGGCAGTCAGCATTCCTCTTGGTACTTTCTTCCATGGATGCTCCCTCCATCAATCTTGGGGTGCCTGCCTGGAAGATCGAGATTGGTAAGGAAGTCTGAGTTGTTTTTCCCGGTATAGCAAAGGGACAGAAGGGCTCATTTATGAGTCCTTGCGTCACTTTTGCGCCGCCGGTGCGTCACTTTTTGTGACGCATTAGCGGCGTAAAAACTGGACCTTGTTGCACCATATTTACAAAGTGACGCATCTAGGTAGATGCGTCACTTTGTAAACCCCTGCGCTACATTATACCTGTGTCAGGTATAATGTATGCAGGGTGGGCGTTCCCACGTAAGTACGCATCGTAAAAGTAACGCAGTGAAATCTACGAGATTTCACTGCGCCACTTCTAGGGTGCAAATGTGTCAATATCTTGCGCCTACTTCACAGCAGGCGTAAGACTGACGTAGGACCTTTCACATGGGGCTTGCCCCATGTGAAAGGACACATTGCTGGAGTTGCATCACTTTTGTGACACACTCCAGCAATGCGTTACTTTTGCGCCTACAGATACGTCAGAAATACTGACGTATCTGTGACTCCTTGCGACATGATGCGTCATACTGTAAATATGACGCATCATTGGAGTCGCAGGGAGGGCGCAGTGAAAAGTGACGCATCACTGATTTCACGCAGTGATGCGTCACTTTTCATAAATGAGGGCCAGAGGGTATAGACCAGCCTGTAAATGTAGATGGAAAAACAAAAGGGAAATTTGAAAAATCAAGGAGAAAAGTGAAGTTAAACTGCATAAATTGGTGTTGCTGGGGGTTTTGACTGCTGTGTGCAAATCACACTGCCCTCAGGTTCTGAAGTTGAACTTGACGCTGGCTGCCCTGCAGTACTTTTTGTGGCCTAAAGTAGCAGGCCTCTAATTCCCAGCTGTTCTTTTTCTAAGCGACTGGCTTCTGCAGCTATCCAAGTTTTGTACTTGGCAACATCCCTTTCTAAAAAAGGAATCAATGTGTTCAGTACTTGTTTATACCATGGATCCAGAATTGTGCCACAAATATAATGATTGGATGACACAGTGCCTCTTTTCACCCTTGTATTTTCAGATTAGTGAAGGGTTAAGCTCTCCACCAACTTGAATGCTTCTTTTTTTCCTTCCCACCTGCATACATTGCAGATACCCCCTTCATCTGTTCCTGTAGCATGTGCAACAATGGGATAGCTTGGCCCACAGTACCGTCCTCCTTGCTGACTTCACGTTTGAAGAGCTCTGAGTCAGCTGGGGGGGTGTTCCCATGCATTTCCATCTATTGATCTTCAATTCACACATCAGGAGGTTATTGGGGCGATAAATGCACGTAAGAGTGGAAAGGCCCCCGGTCCAGGCGGGGTGCCAATTGATTTGTTTAAATCTAATCTTCCACTCTGGACTTCGCTAGCAACAGGGCTCCTTCAAGCCTGTTGTGTGAAGGGCTTTATTAAAACGTGGTCGGAGTCAATATTTGTACCCATCTTTAAGAAGGGGGATCAGGAAAATCCAGCCTGCTACCGCCCAATATCTCTACTAGATTCTTTGACGAAGGTAGCAGGAAGGATTGTTTTAAACCAACTTCAAACTTGGGCAGTGGAAATCAATATTTTAACGGACGTGCAATATGGTTTCAGTCAGAGGCTGGGAACTACGGAGCAGGTTCTTAATCTCAGCATTTTAATAGAAAAATATACCCAGGCTAAAGTAGGGAAATTTTATTTACCATTTTTAGACCTCACAGCCTTTTTTGACTGTGTTATACACAGCAAATTATGGGACATTCTGGTGGAATTGAAGGTGGATCCACTACTAGTTCAGTTTCTGCGACAATTGTATAGCGGGCGACCGCTAAGGTTCGATATGGAACTAAAGGGGAATGTACTGCGTCATTTAAAGTAGAGAAGGGGGTTAGACAGGGCTGTGTCCTGGCGCCATTCATGTTTACCTACATACAAACACCTTGGAACAAGAATTGGTGGAAAAGGCGAGGGACCCACCGTATATTAACAAACGCCCGATAGTCTCCCTTCTCTACGCAGACAATGCAGTACTGATGGCCTGCACTCAGATGGGCTTAAAAAAAGCCCTCACTTCTTAAACCATATTTATGGATAATTTGGGCCTAAAACTGAACGTAAGAAAAAAAAGTCATGATTTGTGGCAAAGGTAGACAGAGATGTAGGAGCCTGCCCCTTGGGAGCAGTAGGGTAGAATCCACTAAAATGTTCACGTATTTAGGTATTTTATTTGATTGCACTGGTTCTTGGTGCCAGGCCCTCAAAACTAGGGGCCCGATTCACAGAACTAACTTAAGACAAAATCCTAAACTTACTACCATTTTTGTATTCACAGAAGGCACTTACTCATTTTGGCATTCACAGAAGACACTTACTCACTTCGGTATTCACAGAAGTTAGGAGTCCTAACTTTAGGACTCCTAAATGCCTTCTGTGAGTACCGAAAGTCTTAAAATTAGGATTTTTCTCAATTTAGGAGTCCTAAAGTTAGGACTCCTAACTTTACTACTATTAAACTGAGAAAAATCCTAATTTTAAGGCTTTCAGTATTCACAGAAGGCATTTAGGAGCCCTAAAGTTAGGAGTCCTAACTTTACTACTACTAAATTGAGAAAAATCCTAATTTTAAGACTTTCGGTAGTCACAGAAGGCATTTAGGAGTCCTAAAGTTAGGAGTCCTAACTATACTACTACTAAACTGAGAAAAATCCTAATTTTAAGGCTCTCGGTGTTCACAGAAGGCATTTAGGAGTCCTAAAGTTAGGACTCCTAACTTCTGTGAATACCGAAATTAGTAAGTGCCTTCTGTGAATACCAAAATGAGTAAGTGCCTTCTGTGAATACCAAAATGGTAGTAAGTTTAGGATTTTGTCTTAAGTTAGTTCTGTGAATCGGGCCCTAGGAGTCTTCTTTTTATGATGTCGACTGCTGTAGTGGCCAATTTTGCAAAAAAGTTGGGAAAAAGGGCCCCTGAGATACTCCTTAAGATCTACCAGGCAAAATGTGTGAGTATTGCTACCTTTGGTGTGGGTGTGTGGGGTTTTTATGATTAATATCCCATTCAGTCTGTTGAGAATGCTTTTTACAAGTATGTTTTAGCAGTACCCGGCAGCACTTCTGTTTATAACTGTCACAGTGAGTTGGGCATTCCATATATTGCGGATGTTATTAAAGCTCAGCCAGTGTCACTTTGGCAAAGGATTTGGACTTCTAGCAGCACAGGTTTGAATCAGGAAATAATTAAAGTTTCAATGAAGCTGGGCACTGCTTCCAAGATTTTCTGGCTGAAACATATAAAAAATGTTATGTATGACCTTGGGCACCCTGATTATTATAATCGCCCTGAGTCAATGAACTCTATTTCCAGGAAGGAGTTTAAAGAAACCTATATGGTCATCTAGAGGCAAACAGATTTGCTCTGGAAATAAATACACCAACAGTTGTACAGCATCAATTGATTTTAACAACATATGACATTCAACCTTATCTATTATGTAGCTTAAGTGGATATGACAGATATGTTTTAACTCGTTTTAGGGAACTTCCATTGATTAATTAGTTACCCAGAAGTGAATAACTGGTCTAGAGAATTATGCTGCCGTCCCTGTAATGACTTATCTCCACAATCAATGATACATGTGGTTCTTTTTTGCAAATTTTATACAAAGGAAAGATCGAGATGGATTTTGCCTCTACTAAGTTCAGGGGGTTGGAGGCAATGTCGACCAGCTTTCTTATATTCGCAGATCTTAGACAGTGATTGTTGATTTGGAGCTATTGCCAGTTTTTTCAAAAGCGTACTCAGAGCCAGAAAAAGTATAAATGTTTAACCACTATTAAGACCTGAAATTAGCTAAAATATGTGAAATTAAATTGTTTGTGGTACATGTTTTGCACAACAATCTCTGATTTTAACTTTATGAGCTATGTGAATTTTTTTAAATTTGACATTTTATGGAAAATTAATTTTTTAGATATATTGTATGTTTATATCCAGAATTAATAATGTCTAAACTGTCTTTTACTTCTATCTGTTATGTCTGCTTTTGTGATTTTATATGACTAAAATCGAATAAAGCTCATTCTGATTCTGATTCTGACTTCACTGATGACATCTCAAATGACATCAATGATTGCATCACTGATTATATCATCCACTTAATATCTGAAGCACCTCCTCACACCCTAATATAAACTTTCATACACCCACTCTAAAATACATACTACCATTCTCGAACTCATAGACACACCAATACCAGTTAGTACATATCCACTCACTGATTCATAGGTCTATAGACACATCCACTCACCCATACAGTTACTCAGTCACTCATCAATACAGCCACTGATATATACACTCATACACCCATACAGAAACTCACACACCGCCACTCACCCATAGAATTACTCACACACCTAGTCAGTCACCTAAAAAATCAATCACACTGCCATTTACTCATCTATACAGTTATACACACACCACGTCACTTATTCATACAAATAGTAATACATACTTACTCTCTTCTACAATCTTTGACACAAGCACACACTCACCCATACAGTTACTCTCACGATCACTAACTATCACATACAGTCACTTATATACTCCAACACTCAAATATGTTGCCTTTCAAATATGCAGTTACTCACCCATATACCACTGAGACATCCATACACTTACCAACAAAACCATACGTACACTCACTCGACCATACCGTCCCTCAAAGATGCAATCATAAACTCATACGCACAGGGATTTACCCACTCATACATCCATGCAGGGAGTCACACAGCCCCCCAACCACTCACACAGACACTCAGGCACCCATACAGGTACTCAGACAACTAATCAATAACCCATATAAACATTCATATACCTACTCACCAACCTGTGCATCTACTTGCATGCCAACTGACACACTGATACACACATTTACACAGATTATTCACTCACACATACATTCACTAAGACACGTTTAATCACTCACTTATACAGCCAGTCATGCACCCTCTCATTCTTCGAATGTACCTTGGTGTATATATATGACATTCTTAAACTTTTTCGAAACAGTCACAGGATGATGTCATTTGAGATGTCATCAGTGATGTCATCACTGACCATGTCATGAATGATGTAATATGTGACGTCATCAGCAGTGCATTGCAGGGGCGCGAGTTATAGTTAGCTCAACTAACTATAACAGGGGAATTTCTATGGTTTTCTATGAGTGAAATGTCCATCTAACTATAATATCCCCGAAACCTATGTTTTTTTCAGTGAATTTCAAAGGTTTTTCAAATGCTAATTGCTAACTATAATGTGCCTGAAACCTATGGTTTTTTCAGTGAATTTCTATGGTTTTTTAAATGCTAATTTCTAACTATAACGTGCCTGAAACCTATGGTTTTTTCAGTGAATTTCTAATTATAATGTTCATTAAACCTATCTTTTTTTCTGTGTTTTTTAATTATCATCCCATTCCCAACTTGGTGAAAACTGCAAATCTCACCACTCTTCCATCGATACCTTACGCCAACAAAATCGCCACAAACGAGAGCCACAACTAACTCTAATGAAATGCAAAGTAGGCGTTCCCGTGCAAAAAAATCACGAAAACACCACTTCCCCATATTTTCAACGACCAGCCAAATCTGCAATGCGATCCAAAAAGCAGGCGATAAGCCGAGTTAGCAGTAACAAATTAATATCAACCTTTAACTGGTGTAAGGAGGTCGACTATCTACTCTGAGAATTGGACCCAACTCACAGCCAGATCTAAAGACCAACACGGGATAGAGCTAGTGATCATGCAGCTCCGACACCCAACAAGGCCACAACACCCAGCGCCACCACCACCAGAACCTCCCCCCGCACCACCCCCCTACTACCACGAGGCACCGCCAAACAGGACAACGGACCTTCCCAAAACGCCATGCCCCTCAGCCACACAATGGCTGAATGTTGGGAGATGTGGCAACCAACTATATATGAAGGAGGCAAGTCACCCATCAACAATAAAGCACACAATGCCAAGTGTAACGCCGATGTGCTGCACAGACCTCACTATGCAAAGCATAAACCTCTCCATGTGGAGATATACTATTGATACTTGTAGTGTAGTGCATAGTGGACACAACCATGTTACCTAAGGCAGTAGGGAAGATCTTGGTCATGTAGCTGTGTTGTCCCCCCCTGGAAGCGGAAGCGGAGTGGGCTGCTCCAACGTACGCCACTCCAGCGTAGGAGTATGAATAAATAGGCCAGGCCCTAGGCGTGGTTAACTTGTGGGAAGACCAACGAGACTGTCACAGCGGCAGCCCTCACCATGGCACGTGCCTGCCACCATAACCGCGGGCCTCCTAGACACAGGCCCCCTGCGAACCCAGCGGCACAGCACCGCAGACTTATGTCTGGGATGACTACTGCCTTCGATCTACACTGCGGACAGCAGGGCTCACAATTCAGATGCAGTGGCAATTGCAGATGTCGCAGTCCAGTTCGCAAGACACATTGCTGCCAGTGCGGCCCACACGGACCACACATGATCACAGGCTACGCTGTGTGTTTCAGGTGCTACTAACTCACTGTACCATAAGTCATCGCCACGTGGCCTCATCAAGGCAGAATTAATTAGACAAAACACATTGCTCCCAGTGCGGGCCGCCGGGACCACATATCATCGCAGGATGTGCACACGCTGAGTACTCCAGGTGCCACTAACTGTGCAGCTCAACGCAACGCTAAGTGGCTGTGCGCCCATCCTGACCGCTGCCTCCGCCCTACACTGGGGTAACACGGTTAAAAATTCAAGATTAGTAGCGAAACAAATTGTGTTAGAGACTATAATGGGTTAAGAAGACCAAATGCTCCCAATCTGTGCAGCTCAAGTCAACGTCACCTGCCTGTGGGCCTTTGCTCACCGCTGCCTCCGGCCTACACTGTGGAAGACCGGCAACACGTGGTGCCAACTAACCCTATTCAACACAAGCCGACCCCACATATGTAACTCTGTCCTGAGTCCTGAATGGCAGCGACCACAGCACCAGACTCCCTTCGATCAGTGAGGGGTATTTCCATATGGAAGGCCGGCGACACGTGGTGCCACTGAACCTGCACTATGCAGGCCGGTGGGGCCACCAACGTATGCACGTGGCTGTGGGCCCTTGCTCACCGCTACCTGTGGCCTACACTGTGGAACACCAGCGACAAATGGTGCCACTAACCGTCTTCAACACAAGCTGATCCCACATGTGGAACTGTGTCCTGAGTCCTGAATGGCAGTGACCCCAACTCCGTGAGACAACCACAGCACCAGACTCCCTTCGATCAGTGAGGCATAATTCCATATGCAACAGCGGCAACATGTGGTGCCAATAACTCTGTTCAACACAAGCCGAACAATCCCACATGTGGAACTGTGTACTGAGTCCTGAATGGCAGTGACCACAAGTCCATGGCAGCGACCACAGCAACATACTCCCTCTGATTAGTTAGGCAGATTTCCATATGCAACGGCGGCAACACGTGGTGCCAATAACCCTCTTTAACACAAGCCGATCCCACATGTGTAACTGTGTCCTGAGTCGTGAATAGCAGTCACCCCAAGTTCGTGGCAGCAACCACAGCACCAGACTCCCTCTGATTAGTGAGGCATATTTCCATATGCAAGGCCAACAGCACGTGGTGCCACTATCCCTGTTCAACACAAGCCAATCCCACATGTGTAACTGTGTCCTGAGTCCTGAACGTCAGTGACAGCGACCACAGCACCACACTCCCTTTGATTAGTGAGGGGTATTTGCATATGGAACGCCAGCGACACGTGGTGCCACTGAACCTGCACTACGCAGGCCAGTGGGGCCACCAACGTATGCACGTGGCTGTGGGCCCTTGCTCACCGCTACCTCTGGCCTACACTACGGTCAGCAGGCCTCACAATTCAGATAGAGTCCTGATTCCACATGACACAGTCCAATAGCCAAGACACATTGCTCCCAGTGCGGCCCGTCCACACCAAGCATCATCACAGGCTCATACAGTCTCAATGCTTCTGGTGCCACTAACCCTCTTTAACACAAGCTGATCCCACATGTGTAACTGTGTCCTGAGTCCTGAATGGTAGTAACCCCAAGTCCGTGGCACCGACCACAGCACCACACTCCCTTCGATCAGTGAGGCATATTTCGATATGCAAGGCCGGCAACATGTAGTCCCACTAACCCTCTTTAACACAAGCCGATCCCACATGTGTAACTGTGTCCTGAGTCCTGAATGGCACTGACCCCAACTTCGTGGCAGCGACCACAGCACCAGACTCCCTTCAGTCTTATTTGTTGTTCTTTTCTTTAAAAAAAATGTTTTATATGTAAGTCTATACATGACTAAGATTTGTCTTTGTCCAACCGCACAGGGACACTTCCAGGCCCAAGAAGGTTGTTGGGTGTATGATGGTAATGTGGGAAGAGAGTGCGTTACCTGCTGATGTGGGGAGAGGCAGCGTCCAAGGGGTATCTATCACAGAAAGAACTCCGGTATGTTTTCACAAATGCCAGCTCACGGACTGAATCACAAAATGGTTTTTCAATGCTTATGTAGTGTGAGTTATGAACAATTCGCACCCTGGCTTGCAGAGGGACAGCTGTGGCTCGTCCGCTCGACTCACAGAGGCAGTACTACGAGCCATCTGCGTCATTGTAGCTATCCCTGCCCTGTTCCGTCGTACGCCACACCACTCCGATTACGTTCCGACGTTGGCCCCACATAGCTACCTGTGGCAGGCATACTCGCAGTTGGTGTGCAGGTCAGTGGTCTAGTTCTCAACATCTCACAGCCACTCCCTGAGGGCAGGTTTGCACACACAACACACCCATCCGGCACATGCATCACAGGCCATGTGACCACGCAAATATAATAGATCGACAACGTCACATCCTTTATTGCCAGTGCTGACTAGATGGTGGATGCTCCACGTGTCCCAAGAGTAGGCCTGGGCTAAATTTCCGCTCGCGGAAATTGCGATAATTTGACATTTTCGCGTTCTGCGGAGAGCGCAAAAATATCAAAATTTCCGCATTCCGCAGCTTAGCGATAATTTGTTTCTTGCTCGCGCTGTAAAATAATACATTCTTGCGTGCACGCAATCGCCTTACCTGAATCCCCGCGTTCGCCGACAAGTTTTCGCGATCCGGTCGCGTTCTCCACGAGATGTTGGATTGTTGGTAGCCATTTGCGCTGTCTCGCGACAGTTTGCGCCTGCAGTAATGTCATTGGTCGCGCGATCACGTCTTTCTTCTCGCGATCATGCACCGCGAGAAGAGTGAAAACAAGATGGCCGCGCCCGCAAGCAACAGCATGGGTAAGTTGGCGAGCCGCAACCACGCAGAAAATACCACGAACGGGCGGGAAAAAAACTTCCGCATCTTTGCGATATTTCCACGTGTTTGCGGAGATTTTTAACATTTTCGCGATAATTTGCGAAAGTCACTTTCGCAAATTCCGCCCATCCCTACCCAAGATTCTTTGAAAAGTTGCGCAAAAGGTTAGTCGCACCCTGATCTGTATAGCCATCAGGGGCCTACCACCCCTTGGCGCGGACTTCAGATGCACAGGGTTAGTGCAATCCGAAGCTCATGTGGCCATCAGGGGCCTACCACCACGTGGCACGGACTTGAGTTCCACAGGCTTAGCGGCCCCAAAAGCTGATGTGGTCTCCACCATTGATGACTCAGGACTCAGCGACATGTGTAAGATCTGCCGGGCCATGGAGAAGATGATGTGGTCTCGGCCATTCATGACTCAGGACTCAGCGACATATCTGGGATGCGCGGAGTTTTGACGGGCATGTGGAGTGCCCACTGCTGCACACTCCAGTGGCACCAGGTAATTATTTGCTCGTGGATGCGCTCTCTCTCTCTCTCTCTCTCTCTCTCTCTCTCTCTTCCTTCTTTTCCTTCTATCTCTCTAACTCACTCTCTTCCTTCTCACTTTCTCACTCCCTTTCTTTCCTTCCCTCTCTTTTTCTCTCTGGCTTTTTTTTCCTTCTCTGATTCTCTGTGTCTCTCTTCTTTGATATGCCCATTACACACGTCCTTATTTTGTGCTTTATTTTCCAGGCTCTGTCATCGACATCCATGGTCCCCACAGGAGTGTTCCTCCTTGTCGCCTATATCTATTATAAATACCACTGTGCGAAACGTTAATTCCTCCTTGTTTTGTATTAGTTTATCGTTCATATATATATGTTAATAAAAAAAGAATGTTTGAAAATAGTTTATCGTTTACATATTGTTAGAAATGGGACCTCTGGTTGGCTAAGGCTTGCACCAAAGTCAGGCAGAGACCACCACTCTAAGTCAGGGCTGGGGAGTTACACGCCAAAGATAACCCCTGCTCACCCCCTTGGTAGCTTGGCACGAGCAGTCAGGCTTATCCCGGAGGCAATGGGTAAAGCGTTTGCGCGCGCACCCAGCAACAACACCCTAGGCCCACCACAAAAGAAACTGCACACAAGGTTATATATGAAAAATAGCATTTGTATTATAATAAACACATTAGATGATACTCAAATAATTTACACGGTGCCAACTGGCACTGGGCAGAATTTTACAGGGGACTATTTACACAAGACAGGGCCACTTGGACCACTGTCAGAATTAGCACAAGTCACCAATGGTAAATGTAGAACATATACCAACTGTAACACAAATTATAACGGTAGAGCACAACCAGTAACTACTGGCGCAATAATGACCTCAGCATTCAGGTATAAAACCTATCCTGTATACATCACAGGGGCATAAACACATTATGCAATCTCTCACAAGTCTAACGCATTAGACCCTACTTCCTAAGTATAATTACACTAGGGGCGTATATCACACAGGGAAGTATAATCTCCCTAACATAAACCTAAACCGGTAAAACAACCTCCTATGCAGAAATCATATCTAGAGGTATAAAGCACAGGGTGCGCAAAACATACTACACACGGTACGTTTCCTAACACCCAACGCATTAATATATAAAAAACACAGGGTGCGCAAAACATACTACACACGGTACGTTTCCTAACACCCAACGCATTAATATATAAAAAACACAGGGTGCGCAAAACATACTACACACGGTACATTTCCTAACACCCAACACATTAATATATGAAAAAAACACAGGGTGCGCAAAACATACTACACACGGTACATTTCCTAACACCCAACGTATTAATATATAAAAAAACACAGGGTGCGCAAAATATACTACACACAGTACATTTCCTAACACCCAAAGCATTAAACCACAATAGTACTTCAATCACATTAGAGTCCAGGTTGCGCCAGAACCTAAACGTAGCAGCTGCCCACTACTTGCTGGGCAGCTGGGGACAAGAACAGGCCCTAAACAGGCCCTTGTGGCAGGCCACACCAGAACACAGAGACACACTTACTGCACTTTCTGTACACAGACATGTCCGAGACAACCCGTTCCCCTTGCCGAATAGGCACACCCCTGCGCTGACCTGTGTACCCCGGACCAACACACACCGGTTGTATATGCAGGAGGATGCGTGCGTAGCTACATGTCCAGGCTCACTGCCAAAGCTGAGGTGACAGCACACTGTGATATTGCAGAGTTCGTGCCTATCATGCTAAGACAATGACCACAGGGACACACTTGCTCAGATGCGAGTTTGGGGGGCATTGGCGGTCCTGAAGTTGTTGCGATGAGTCTTGTGGCCCTCATGGGTATCCCTGTATCATGCTCATTGACTCTATGGCACCTGTGGGTGTTTTGGTGTACCTCTTGGCTGTGTTCCCTTTCATGGTGCAGGTAGTTGTCGTGCTTAACACCAACAAAAAGCAGGTGTAAAATCCCTGGAGCTAACGTGTCTTATCTCCGGAATTTGTTTCGCATTGCAATTGGTGTGAAAGTTGTGATGTGATTTTTTTCGTGTGCAGAACAATATACGAACTTAGCAGTGTATCTCATCAAGATCCAGCACCTGACGCACTATTCCCAATCAATATGAATACAATGAGATTTTTAATAGATTTTGTGTGTACACTGTAAGTGCAGCCAATACCTCAGTGCAATTCAATACAGGATTTTAGTATTTAGAATAAATCGGAAAGGTGCACCTCGTGTCTTTTTGCACGGGAACGGCTACTCTCCATTTCATTATCAGCACTTTAACGGAAGTAAAGTTGAGATAAATCTAACACACTATTCAGAAGTTGGTGCAAACTGCAGATATCACCAGTATTCCAACGATAAGTGCCCCAAGATTTAACACCATGGTGGACTCCATCAAATAACAGTAATAGGAACAAGAAAGAGTCACACAGCAGTTAAGAGAACAACCAAAAACGTTATAAATTTTTCTTTCAAACTTTGTTTTTTATAATAATAAATATATAAACAATAAACTATTTTCAAACTTTATTTTTTTATTAACATATATATGAACAATAAACTAATAAACAAAATGTAACAACAATAAAACAAAACAACAAGGCGGAACACTCCTGTGGGAATCATGGATGTCGACAACAGACCTGGAAAATCAGAAAGATTGTTAAAAAAAAACAACATGGTATTCTCAACAAAATACCACAAGAAACAAATCACAGATATATAAAATGCATACAGCTAACAAAATGTTATAAGTTTCACTTACAAAAACTGTAAATATTGCCGCTTTAAATATTTACCGAATCTGAGGATTTTTTTTTGCAGAAGGCACCACGCCCACAACATTTTTCTTCAGTGGTGAGGAAATTTTTTACTTTTCCCAAGGGGCAAACAAAGACCAATGCCACCTTCATCACTCGCAAGATTTGCCAAAGAGTTCTGTTACGAGGGGATCCTAACAAAAAATACTCGTGCGGCACAGCAAGTATGATGAAACACCTAAGGACCCTTCATCCAAACAATCTTGCACGAGAAGAGTGCAAACAGATGAGAAACACTCCTATTCTGTATCTGTAAAAAAGAATCACAAATAAATGTATATTAATAACTTTCAAATTTATACTATTCCATTACTGTACAAACACATTTTATATAAAAACTGACTAAGAAACTATAGCCCTGAACCACAAGTGTGACGATCGTTAAAACATTATATGCATAGTGCATACTACTTTGAAGCAGTTCATGCCCTAAAACTACCTCACTAAAAGACTACATGCTAACTGACTAAATGATTACAGTACTATAAGGATACACACTGGGTGAGTGACAGGGTGTTTGCTAGAAGAGTATGAATACTAAATAGGGAATTGAAGATGTGAAACACAACTGTGTAGGTTATTAGAGGACTGCATCCATACTGCATAGGCATTTAAAGAAGTCCATGTGCTAAGGCCTGGCTCACTGCGTCCCTACTTGGGTACTGACTGAATGGTTAGAGTACAGCAAGGAGAGTGCCTAGCTGAATTTATAAGTGCTAGGCTTTTCGCACAGGGAATGGATTAGTACTTGGTACTGAATGGGTCACTAGAGGAGTGCAAAGGCAGTGACAAGTGCTGGACTGTATGGATACTGACTAGGAAATTGAAAGTGTGAAAGACAAGTGTCTAGGTGGTTAGAAGACTGTATGCATAGTGCAGAGGGGTTTGAAGCCGTCCATGTGCTAAGGCCTGGCTCAGTGTATGAATACTTAGGCACTGACTGAATGATTAGAGTACTGCAAATATAGTATCTTGCTGAATTTATAAGTGTTTGGGTTTTAGCACAGTGAATGGATTAGTACATGGTGCTGAATGGGTCACTAGAGGACTGCAAAGGGAGTGACAGGGTATTTCGTGGAAGTGTATGGATACTGACTAGGGAATTGAAGGTGTGAAAGACAATTGTGTACGTGGTTAGAGGACTGCATGCATAGTGGATAAGGGTTTGAAGCAGTCCATATACTAAGGCCTGGGTCACTGGATGAGTACTTGGGGACCGACTGAATAATTAAAGTACAGCAAAGGGAGTGCCTGGGTGAATTTATTAGGGTTTGTCAAAGTGAATGGATTAGTACATGATGCTGAATGTGTCACTAGAGGAGTGCAACGGCAGTGATAGAGTGTTTGCTGGAAGTGAACGGATACTGACTGGGGAATTGAAGGTGTGAAAGACAAGTGTGTAGATGGTTAGAGGACTGCATGCATAGTGGATAGGGGTTTGAAGAAGTCCATGTGCTAAGACCTGGCTCAGTGCATGAATACTTAGGCAGTGACTGGATCATTAGACTACTGGAAAGAGAGTGCCTTGGTGAATTTATAAGTGTTTGGGTTTTAGCAAAGTGAATGGATTAGTACATGCTGTTGAATGGGTCTCTAGAATACTGCAAAGGAAGTGACAGGATGTTTCCTGGAAGTGTATGGATACTGACTAGGGAATTGAAGGTGTAAAAGACAAGTGTATAGTATGTTAGAACACTACATGCATACTGCATAGACATTTGAAGCAATCTATTTGGTACTTAGAAACTGACTAAATCGTCAGACTACTTCTAGGACAGTGCATAGGTAAAACTTTTAAATTTTCAGTTCTGCCACAGTGAACAGAATAGAACATGGTACTGCACCTTAGTGTCAAACCCTGACTCATTTTATCAATGCATAAGCAAAGACTAGCTTCCAATGCTAATAAAACGTGACAACATGAGAGGTTTTAAATTAATTATCTGTCAGCAAATACAAGATGTTACCAAATGCTTCTCTCACAGTGGTTCCCAAATGCACACAGACTCTCAGTTTGATTCTAGACAACAACCACTATACCTAGCAGTTTACCAAAAATCATTCACTACTGTGGAAGTGGTAAAGGAACTGCACACAATCTTCATATTTCAGGACTGCACTTTTATGTCAAAGCCTAACTCATTTAATCAACGCATAAGCAAAGACTGGATTCTAATGCTACTAGAACTTCACAACATGACCGGTTTTAAAGCAGGTATCTGTCAGCAAATACACGATGTTACCAAATCTTTCTCTCACAATCCTTACCCAAATGCACACAGACTCACAGTGTGATATTAAACAAGCAACACTATCCTAGTAGTTTACCAAAACTCATTCACTAGTCTGGAAGTTAATGGTTAATGGTTAATGGTACTGCACACAATCTACATATTTAAGTACACCACATCAATGTCAAAGCATGACTCATTTAATCAACGCATAAGCAAAGACTGGATTCTAATGCTACTAAAACTTCACAACATGACAGGTTTTAAAACATTTATCTGTCAGCAAATACATGATGTTACCAAATGCTTCTCTCACAGTGATCCCAAATACAAACTAACTCAAACTGTGATTCTAGACAAGCACCACTATCCCTATGAGTTTACCAAAACTCATTCACTACAGTGCAGGTGGTAAGGGAACGGCAAACAATCTACATATTTCACAACTGCAATTTACTGTCAATGCCTGACTCATATAATGAAAGCATAAGCCATAACTGTCTTCTAATGCTACTAAAACTTGACAACATGACATGTTTTAAAACAGTTATCTGTCAGCAAATACACGATGTTACCAAACACTTCTCTCACAGTGGTTCCCAAATGCACACAGATTCACAGTGTGATTCTAAACAAACAACACTATCCCTAGCAGATTACCAAACTCATTCACTACAGTGGAAGTGGTAAGGCAACTGCACACAATCTACATATTTCACGACTGCACTTTTTTGTCAATGCCTGACTCATTTAATCAAAGCATAAGCAAAGACTGGCTTCTAATGCTACTAAAACTTGACAATATGAGAGGTTTTAAAACAGTTATCTGTCAGTAAGTACACGATGTTACCAAATGCTTCTCTCACAGTGGTTCCCAAATGCACACAGACTCACAGTGTGATTCTAGACAATCAACACTATCCTAGGAGTTTACCAAAACTCATTCACTAGTCTAGAAGAGTTAATGGCACTGAACACAATCTACATATTTAAGTACAGCACATCAGTGTCAAAGCATGACTCATTTAATCAACGCATAAGCAAAGACTGGATTCTAATGCTACTAAAACTTCACAACATGACAGGTTTTAAAACAGTTATCTGTCAGCAAATACATGATGTTACCAAATGCTTGTCTCGCACTGATCCCAAATACACAATAACTCACAGTGTGATTCTAGACAAGCACCACTATCCCCAGGAGTTTACTAAAACTCATTCACTACAGTGCAAGTGATAAGGGAACTCCACACAATCTACATATTTCACGACTGCAATTTACTGTCAATGCCTGACTCATTTAATGAAAGCATAAGCCATAACTGTCTTCTAATGCTACTAAAACTTGACAACATGACCGGTTTTAAAACAGTTATCTGTCAGCAAATACACAATGTTACCAAATGCTTCTCTCAGAATCCTTACCCAAATGCACACAGACTCACAGTGTGATTCTAGACAATCAACACTATCCTAGGAGTTTACCAAAACTCATTCACTAGTCTAGAAGAGTTAATAGTACTGAACACAATCTACATATTTAAGTACAGCACATCAGTGTCAAAGCATGACTCATTTAATCAACGCATAAGCAAAGACTGGATTCTAATGCTACTAAAACTTCACAACATGACAGGTTTTAAAACAGTTATCTGTCAGCAAATACATGATGTCACCAAATGCTGCTCTCACTCTGATCCCAAATACACACTAACTCACAGTGTGATTCTAGACAAGCACCACTATCCCTAGGAGTTTACCAAAACTCATTCACTACAGTGCAAGTGGTAAGGGAACTGCACACAATCTACATATTTCAGGACTGCACTTTTCTGTCAAAGCCTGACTCATTTAATCAAATCATAAGCCATAACTGTCTTCTAATGCTACTAAAACTTCACAACATGACAAGTTAAAACAGTTAACTGTCAGCAAATACACAATGTTACCAAAAGCTTCTCTCACAGTGGTTCCCAAATGCACACAGACTCACTGTGTGATTCTAGACAAACAACACTATCCCTTGCACTATACCAAAACACATTTCTTTATCTAGAAGTAGTACTACATTTTACTATAGAAACATAACATAACTAATTTCACAAATTCATAAACAATGACTGGTTTCTAATTCTACCAAAATATAAAAACAGCACAGTTATCTGTCTACAAACACATGAAAAACACAAATGCTTATCACAGAATGGTTTCTACATACACACACATTGTAGAGAAAAAAAGTACTCCCTACACTTTAGCAGGAGAAATACATTAGTCTGATTAAAATCAAAGTAGTCTACATTCATCCCCTCACAATTAAATAACTCATCTTGCAAGTTCTTTTGTAGATTAAGAAGTATATCAATCACTCAACATATTTTCTTTTACACAATCTCTGCACTGTGCACCTCTCAGCAAAAACAAAGAATGGAAAAATGTTCCCTTTCATTTTCCACACATATACATGTGAACATCAAAACACAATCCTTCACACATAAACTCAAAAGCAAATACACATTTCTATTGGTTAAACATTTCAACCCTTTCCAACTCAAATACATTTCAACCCTTCCCCCAATCTGCCTTCTGCCTGTTACCATAGAAACAGGTCATGGAACACTGCACTGAGCTCACAGGTCACAAGTTCAGCACACAATGTTCCTACACAAGACAGGAAGTGTGCTTGACTTTTCAACATATCAGCTTATCATATATAATGTTCCTTACAATCTGTTTTTGTTAACCAATAAGAATCATACCTTTAAAAAACAGAAATATACACCCTATCTTTCAGTGTAGAAAGTAGTCATACAACCAATGATTTCTTGTCTTTTTTCAAGAAACATTGCTGTGGATCCGCGCAGCCAACGTGTGAGAATCTGTGCACCCAATGTGTTAGGATGCGCGCACCGTGCGCGTATTTCGCTGTTTTTTTTTTCAAAAAAGGAGGGCCCCAGGGGGTCCTTCTGGGACCCCCTAAGCACCTCTAGAGGGTCAGAGTATTTCCACTCAGCCCCCTTTATATGTTTTACACACTTATTCCCCTTGCTTCTTCAGCCTCGCTTCTACCGAGGCAGAAAATGGCCGCCAATAGTTCCTGGTTTCGAATGTAGAGAGACACTCGACAGCCAATTAGCATTCAGCGCACGATCGGAGGGTGCGTGCTTGGTTCGGGGAGGGTGCGCTTATGGTGCGGGTACGGTCCGCGGATCCTCCACGGCCATAGATATCACTAACGTTTTTACCCTAATTTTCTCAGGAACTACTGAAAGGATTCACACCATATATGCAAAAGGCACGAGTCCGAACTGAGGACTACCTCTTTGCCAAATTTGGTGTCATTCCGTTCAGCGGTTCGGGCTGTAGCTGCGACAACAGAACCTATGGGAAATCGCATGGGGAAAACGTCTTTTGGGACCCCCCTTTTTTCTCGGCCCCCGCTTGACGGATCATGGCAAAACTTTCAGGGTAGGAGCGGAGCAGAGCTGGCCAAAAGTTTGGAAAATTTCGCGAGGATTCATCAACAGGCGCCAACGTTATTCCAAATAGAATGTTGCGGATTTCCTATGGAAAATAGGTCCTAACTATAACTATCTACTGGCGACCGCCAGTAGATAATATGTGAATTTGTGAAACGAGTTATGTTATGTTTCTATAGTAAAATGTAGTACTACTTCTAGATGAAGAAATGGGTTTTGGTATAGTGCAAGAAATAGTGTTGTTTGTCTAGAATCACACAGTGAGTCTGTGTACATTTGGGAACCACTGTGAGAGAAGCTTTTGGTAACATCGTGTATTTGCTGACAGATAACTGTTTTAACTTGTCATGTTGTGAAGTTTTAGTAGCATTAAAAGACAGTTATGGCTTACGATTTGATTAAATGAGTCAGGCTTTGACAGAAAAGTGCAGTCCTGAAATGTGTAGATTGTGTGCAGTTCCCTTACCACTTGCACTGTAGTGAATGAGTTTTGGTAAACTCCTAGGGATAGTGGCGCTTGTCTAGAATCACACTGTGAGTTAGTGTTTATTTGGGATCAGTGTGAGAGAAGCATTTGGTGATATCATGTATTTGCTGTCAGATAACTGTTTTAAAACCTGTCATGTTGTGAAGTTTTAGTAGCATTAGAATCCAGTCTTTGCTTATGCGTTGATTAAATGAGTCATGCTTTGACACTGATGTGCTGTACTTAAATATGTAGATTGTGTGCAGTACCATTAACTCTTCCAGACTAGTGAATGAGTTTTGGTAAACTCCTAGGATAGTGTTGCTTGTCTAAAATCACACTGTGAGTCTGTGTGCATTTGGGTAAGGATTCTGGGAGAAGCATTTGGTAACATCGTGTATTTGCTGACAGATAACTGTTTTAAAACTGGTCATGTTGTCAATTTTTAGTAGCATTAGAAGACAGTTATGGCTTATGCTTTCATTAAATGAGTCAGGCATTGACAGTAAATTGCAGTCGTGAAATATGTAGATTGTGTGGAGTTCCCTTACCACTTGCACTGTGGTGAATGAGTTTTGGTAAACTCCTATGGATAGTGGTGCTTGTCTAGAATCACACTGTGAGTTATTGTGTATTTGGGATCAGTGTGAGACAAACATTTGGTAACATCATGTATTTGCTGACAGATAACTGTTTTAAAACATGTCATGTTGTGAAGTTTTAGTAGCATTAGAATCCAGTCTTTGCTTATGCGTTGATTAAATGAGTCATGCTTTGACACTGATGTGCTGTACTTAAATATGTAGATTGTGTGCAGTACCATTAACTCTTCTGGACCAGTGAATGAGTTTTGGTAAACTCCTAGGATAGTGTTGATTGTCTAGAATCACACTGTGAGTCTGTGTGCATTTGTGTGAGAGAAGCATTTGGTAACATCGTGTATTTACTGACAAATAACTGTTTTAAAACCGGTCATGTTGTCAAGTTTTAGTAGCATTAGAAGCCAGTCTTTGCTTATGCTTTGATTAAATGAGTCAGGCATTGACACTAAAGTTCAGTCGTGAAAGATGTAGATTGTGTGCAGTTCCCTTACCACTTCCACTGTAGTGAATGAGTTTTGGTAATCTGCTAGGGATAGTGTTGTTTGTCTAGAATCACACTGTGAGTCTGTGTGCATTTGGGTAAGGATTGTGAGAGAAACATTTGGTAACATCGTGTATTTGCTGACAGATACCTGCTTTAAAACCGGTCATGTTGTGAAGTTTTAGTAGCATTAGAATCCAGTCTTTGCTTATGCGTTGATTAAATGAGTTAGGCTTTGACAAAAAAGTGCAGTCCTGAAATATGAAGATTGTGTGCAGTTCCTTTACCACTTCCACAGTAGTGAATGATTTTTGGTAAACTCCTAGGTATAGTGGTTGTTGTCTAGAATCAAACCGTGAGTCTGTGTGCATTTGGGAACCACTGTGAGAGAAGCATTTGGTAACATCTTGTATTTGCTGACAGATAACTAATTTAAAACCTCTCATGTTGTCACGTTTTAGTAGCATTGGAAGCTAGTCTTTGCTTATGCATTGATAAAATGAGTTAGGGTTTGACACTAAGTTGCAGTACCATGTACTATTCTGTTCACTGTGGCAGAACTGAAAATTTAAAAGTTTTACTTAAGCACTGTCCTAGAAGTAGTCTGATTATTTAGTCAGTTTCTAAGTACCAAATAGATTGCTTCAAATGTCTATGCAGTATGCATGTAGTGTTCTAACATACTATACACTTGTCTTTTACACCTTCAATTCCCTAGTCAGTATCCATACACTTCCAGGAAACATCCTGTCACTTCCTTTGCCGTCCTCTAGAGACCCATTCAACAGCATGTACTAATCCATTCACTTTGCTAAAACCCAAACACTTACAAATTCACCAAGACACTCTCTTTCCAGTAGTCTAATGATTCAGTCACTGCCTAATTATTCATGCACTGAGCCAGGTCTTAGCACATGGACTTCTTCAAACTCCTATCCACTATGCAAGCAGTCCTACACACTTGTCTTTCACACCTTCAATTCCCCAGTCAGTATCCGTTCACTTCCAGCAAACACTCTGTCACTGCCGTTGCACTCCTCTAGTGGCCCATTCAGTATCATATACTAATCCATTCACTTCGCCAAACCCTTATAAATTCACCCAGGCACTCTCCTTGCTGTACTCTAATCATTCAGTCAGTACCCAATTACTCATCCAGTGACCCAGGCCTTAGTATATGGACTGCTTCAAACCCTTATCCACTATGCATGCAGTCCTCTAACCACGTACACAACTGTCTTTCACACCTTCAATTCCCTAGTCATTATCCATACACTTCGAGGAAATACCCTGTCACTCCCTTTGCAGTCCTCTAGTGACCCATTCAGCACCATGTACTAATCCATTCACTGTGCTAAAACCCAAACACTTATAAATTCAGCAAGATACTATCTTTGCAGTACTCTAATCATTCAGTCAGTGCCTAAGTATTCACACACTGAGCCAGGCCTTAGCACATGGACTGCTTCAAACCCCTATGCACTATGCATGCAGTCTTCTAACCACCTAGACACTTGTCTTTCACACTTTCAATTTCCTAGTCAGTATCCATACAGCCCAGCACTTGTCACTGCCTTTGCACTCCTCTAGTGACCCATTCAGTACCAAGTACTAATTCATTCCCTGTGTGAAAAGCCTAGCACTTATAAATTCAGCTAGGCATTCTCCTTGCTGTACTCTAATCATTCAGTCAGTACCCAAGTAGTGATGCAGTGAGCCAGGCCTTAGCACATGGACTGCTTTAAATGCCTATGCAGTATGGATGCAGTCCTCTAATCACCTACACAGTTGTGTTTCACATCTTCAATTCCCTAGTTAGTATTCATACTATTCTAGCAAAAACCCTGTCACTCACCCAGTGTGTCTCCTTATAGTACTGTAATCATTTAGTCAGTTAGCATGTAGTCTTTTAGTGAGGTAGGCTTTAGGGCATGAACTGCTTCAAAGTAGTATCCACTATGCATGTAGTGTTTTAACGATCGTCACACTTGTGGTTCAGGGCTATAGTTTCTTAGTCAGTTTTGATATAAAATGTGTTTGTACAGTAATGGAATAGTATAAATTTGAAAGTTATTAATATACATTTATTTGTGATTCTTTTTCACAGATACAGAACAGGAGTGTTTCTCATCTGTTTGCACTCTTCTCGTGCAAGATTGTTTGGATGAAGGGTCATTAGGTGTTTCATCATACTTGCTGTGCCGCATGAGTATTTTTTGTTAGGATCCCCTCGTAACAGAACTCTTTGGCAAATCTTGCGAATGAAGAAGATGGCATTGGTCTTTGTTTGCCCCTTGGAAAAAGTTAAAAATGTCTTCACCACTGAAGAAAAATGTTGTGGGCGTGGTGCCTTCTGCAAAAAAAATTCCTCAGATTCTGTAAATATTTTAAAGCAGCAATATTTACAGTTTTTGTAAGTTAAACTTATAAAATGTTGTTAGCTGTATGCTTTCATATATCTGTGATTTGGTTCTTGTGGTATTTTGTTGAGAATACCATGTTGTTGTTTTTTTAACAATTTCTCTGATTTTCCAGGTCTGTCGTCGACATCCATGATTCCCACAGGAGTGTTCCGCCTTGTTTTGTATTATTGTTGTTACATTTTGTTTATTAGTTTATTGTTCATATATATGTTTATAAAAAATAAAGTTTGAAAAAAATAAACTTTTTGGTTGTTCTCTTAACTCCTGTGTGACTCTTTCTTGTTCTTATTACTGTTATTTGATGGAGTCCACCATGGTGTTAAATTTTGGGGCACTTATCGCTGGAATACTGGTGATATCTGCAGTTTGCACCAACTTCTGAATAGTGTGTTAGATTTATCTCAACTTTACTTCCGTTAAAGTGCTGATAATGAAATGGAGAGTATCGTTCCCGTGCAAAAAGACACGCGGTGAACCTTTCCAATTTATTCGAAATACTAAAATCCTGTATTGAATTGCACTGAGGTATTGGCTGCACTTACAGTGTACACACAAAATCTATTAAGAAATCTCATTGTATTTATATTGATTGGGAATAGGGCGTCAGGTGCTGGATCTTGACGAGATACACTGCTCAGTTCGTATATTGTTCTGCACACGAAAAAAATCACATCACAACTTTCACACCAATTGCAATGCAAAACAAAGTCCGGTGATAAGACACGTTAGCACCAGGGATTTTACACCTGCTTTCTGCTGGTGTTAAGCAGGACAACTACCTGCACCATGAAAGGGAACACAGCCAAGAGGCACACCAGAACACCCACAGGTGCCATAGAGTCAATGAGCATGATACAGGGAGACCCATGAGGGCCACAAGACTCATCGCAACAACTTCAGGACCGCCAATGCCCCCCAAACCCGCATCTGAGCAAGTGTGTCCCTGTAGTCATTGTGTTAGCATGATAGACACGAGCCCTGCAATATCACAGTGTGCTGTCACCTCAGCTTTGGCAGTGAGCCTGGACATGTAGCTACGCACGCATCCTCCTGCATGTACAACCGGCGTGTTTTGGTCCGGGGTACACAGGTCAGCGCAGGGGTGTGCCTATTCGGCAAGGGGAACGGGGTGTCTTAGACATGTCCGTGTACAGAAAGTGCGGTAAGTGTGTCTCTGTGTTCTGGTGTGGCCTGCCACAAGGGCCTCAGCAGTCGATGTTGTAAAGTGGCATGCACCACCTCCAAACGGCACTGTGATGGTGCAGTTGGAATGCAGCAGGACATGCGCGAATAGGCATTACAATGGTGTGCAGTACGAGTGCACGAGATACAACAGCGCACCGTACATAAGTATGGGGGCTCGTGTGAGGGTGGAGCAGCTGTTTGGCAACGTAACAGACAGTGAACTCGCCCATGTGCCACGTGCTGGGCATCTCATCCATGATGACCACGGTCGCAGACATCCCACAACACCAACGACTGGCCTTTGTACACATCCTGTATGAATGCAGCGTTGTTTTCACTTCTATGCTCGTTCAGTGGTGTGATGTTGGCGGGGTGTGTGACTTGTGGTCCTTGTTGGTGTGTTTCATTTTGGCCATTGTTAGTCTATATGTGTGTTGTACTGAATTGTGCATGTGTGCCATTCTGCCCATCTCCCCTCCTCCCCCCACTCTCTGCTTCTTCCTCTTGCTAGTGCTCTTGTGTCTATAATTTTGTTGCTGCACACATAAATACATGTACAGAATAAATTAGAATAGTTCCTTGATTCTTTTAGGTTTCAAAACTTCTCTGTTGGTTTCTTTTTAATTTTTCATATGAACCGTTTTTTTAATATTCAACAACACATAGAAGTCAGAAGTGCAACGTATTCTATCAACACACTTTCTAGAACATTCTACAATACGTGCAGGTTAAAAGTTCATCAATTTTTTTAAACTTTACGATATTTTTTTGTAACATTTTCTTGAACATTTAATGACACGTGCAGGTTAAATTTTGACGATTGTTTTAAGTTCAAACAGTGCCTTCCAAATGCAAGTAGCAGGTATGGTTGAGCTGAGCAAATTTTAGCCTATGATATGTACTCCACGTTGAAACTGCTTTTTTTTAACCAATCACAAAGATGCTTTTCCACAAAACTAATGTGCACCCTACTTTTAAAAAAGAATGTTTTTCATGATATCTTTAGAGATAAGTTATAGATAGGAATTCGCATTTAAAAAATCTTTGAAATTCACATTTAAAATTTACAGAAACACACAGTCACTGGATGATGTCATCAGTGATGTCATCAGTGATGTCATTTGAGATGTCATCAGTGATGTCATCAGTGATATCACTGACCATGTCATGAGTGATGTAATATGTGACGTCATCAGCAGTGCATTGCGGGGGCGCGAGTTATAGTTAGCTGAACTAACTATAACAGGGGAATTTCTAGGGTTTTGTACGAGGGAAATGTCCAGCTAACTATAACACCCCTGAAACCTATGGTTTTTTCAGTGAATATATATATATATATGCTTCAATTCATTCCATGTTGGCTTGAATTGCTTTTTATCAATCAAAAACACGCAATACTGTTTCCGCAGTGCCAAACAGTTTTTGCCATTTCTCTCCCAGGCGTGGATGGCACTACCTAATCCTATACTTAAAGACTTCGCTGAATAAATGGCAAGACACTTTTATTACTTTCTAGCTCGGCATGAATAGCACAGCACTAATCCTATGCCTAAAAAAGATAATTGCTAGAAAAACAGATATTTGAGATGAGCAGATTCAGAGTGTCTCTCATATTTGAGCTGTTCTCCACCCAAACTTGAAAACAACCCAAAGTTTCTTCCTTCTTTATTGAATAATTTAGGAAGCACTCTAAGCCTGAAAGGGTATAGTTTTGACTAATACTGAGTACTCCCTTGTGCCTGGACAAAGCTATACCACACTGAAGAACTTGTAATGAGAGCAACACACTGGTATGCTGCGGGTTGCTCAAGATCCAACAGCATCCTCCTCCACACCGTCATGGGCTGCTATGCAACCTGTGGTATCCTATTTTATACCACCAGGACCTGTTGTTCAGCCCCTGGTGTCTTCCTCCACACTGCCCGCAGTGCCTCCATTCCTGCTCGGGTGAGTCGCTGTCTATTGCGACGGTCCCCTTTAGATATTGGGGCGTTGCAGCTATGTCCAATAACACCGTCACTGCATTTTCCCCTTCAAGCATGCCGCAGAGTAATACGGTGGCCTGAAATATACAGGGGACATTGTGGTTCCATCCCTGGAGCCGCAACCTCTTTAATAATAATGATTAACTTTGTCATTTTTACCGGGTCTGGGGAGCAGTAGTGATATTCATGTAGCCATATATCTGCATGGGGGGCATGGGGGGCATATTCTTCTGCTTTGGGAGGGGGTTAGTTGCACCATACTTAGATGGCGACCTTTCCTATCTTTTTCACTACCTTTTCACTATCCAAGATGACTGCATCACTCCCTTCCTGTAGGTATATAAAGGGCCAAATCTTTAATTTATTTGCATTGCAACACTCCTTGATCTGCCAGTTTGTCCTCACTTCTGTAGGGTGTATCTTCGCTTCCTGTTGGCGCTTTCTGTTCCTGTTGGAAGTCTTGGAGCTCTCTGCTCTTGACTGGAGTTTCATGTCTTCAGATCTGCGTTTCCTTGATGGGGTCTTCTGGCTTTTTTCTTGGGCTTCTTTTTGCTTCCTTTCCATTTCTGGAGTCTCCACCTTCAGTAAGAGGTTTTTTTTCTTCTGAGTTTTTCCTCTTTGGAACTCCTTCTGGAAGGCACAGTCTGCTCTGCTGTTACATTGTCGGCACCACCATAGCTAGTGGAAAGGGTCACCTGTACCTCGGACAGACCAGAACTTTCAAGTACCGAAGTTGGGGACCATCTCAATGAACCAAAGATGGTAAGGGAAGTTCTGACCATGATACACATGTGTCAGGGGTTATTTTTTTATTAATTTCAGGTTTGCTTGGTGCTATTTTATCAATCCAAAACTTTTTTTTGAAAATGTCAGGAACATGTACCATATCTATCATTGTTTGTAAAAGACACTGGTGATTTTCTTAAAGTAATTTATGATATTCCCTGGAAGGAGTATTATTTGCTTATGTCTTTAGATGTTGCTGTTTTGTAAACTAGCTTTCACCATAGCGATGGTCTGCATGCAGTGGATCACTTTCTTAGAGAAAGACCCTTAAAATGTGATATACATACTCAAACACTTTTGTCCATGATTAAATGGTGCTTGAAAAATAATTTTTTCCTATTCAACATAGAAGTGTTTCACCAAGTTAGGGGTACAGCGATGGGTACCTTCTTTGCCACCAGCTATGCTTGTTTGCATATGGGCTGGTGCAAGGAGCAGGTGCTCTTAAGTGATCATGCAACATTGTAGAATTAACATGTAATCTTATCAGTTTGTTTTATACATGACAATTTTGTTATTTTGGAAAGGTTAATTTGAAAGTGCAAATGCCTTTTTACAAGACATTAATGATAACACCTTTTATTTACCTAAAGAGTTTTTTTAATAGCCCTTGCAAGACCGAGGGTATCGGAGCTCTTTACAGATATAATTTAGGCAGTGTTAGAAAATACTAATTACACAATAAAAACTAGTTGAAAGTTGGATCAGAGCAATTCTTAGAGAGGAACAAACATACAAGATACCATAGAGTATATGTCTACATAGAGTATATGTCTACATTGATAAGCAGCTAAAAATCTTAGGGGCCTTTCATTAAAAAACTGATTTTGTAGTTTATGTGTTGCCGTGTCTGTGTAATCTCAAATTTGTAGGTAGCACCATTTTGCAAGTACACAAAATAATTCTACAACATATCAGAGCCATCAAGACTAATGACCATACTTACCTAGTATTATAAGAAAACAGTGGTTCTGTCGGGTATAGGTAAAACAATTGCTTTGTCAAAAAGGACGAGTCAAGGATAAAAGGGAAATCAATCAAGCTGACCACACAATCTTAGAATATAAATCAAAGATCAGGCTTGTTTTGAAGAATATAATGTCATTTTTAAATATAAATTACATCATTTATATAGCAGAGCACAAATGACATTGGAAATGCAGGATTACCAAGCTGATAAACTGTAAAGTGAGTCAGTGAATTTGTGACAGAGTGACATAGGTGACCAAATTGTGCATAATATATACAGTGAACAATTGCAGAACTTTGTTATATGTACAGTATGTGAGGGAAGGGCCAGTATCGAGGGCAAACAATGACACTGTTTCATGGATAAATCAGAAATTATATGAAAAGCAGGTCTCGCACTGGTCCTAGCATTTTCCGTCGACGTTTCAACCCAAAAAGTGCGACTTTGAATCGTCACGCAGGGTCTTCATCAGGACATTAAAATACAGATAGGTAACCTGCAAGAGCAAGTAAAGCGTGTGTCAGATATGTGTTATTATCGTGTGGTTATGTGATCCCGAAAAATACGGGACACCACTCACCTAGCCAGCAGTCTAGGAGGGCCTGGTAAGGAATTGTTCAAAGGCGCAGAGCTCCTCATCAAATGTGGTCTCTGTAAGGCAAAGTACGTGGTGCTATAACTGAACAACATAAGGTCTAGGCCTGTATCGTCGTGAGGCAAAAAGACAATGTATTTGAACAATTATAGAAATTGGGTGAGGGCTGAGAATTAAGGGTAGTGGCTTGTAAGTTGGCCGGTTACAGAGGACATGTAATTCAAACATGTGCATAAGTGGTTGAAAAGGCGGTCAAAAAGGACCAGTTCAAGAATTATCGCTAGATAATCGACCATGTGGGGAGGGGAAAAAACAGAATTTAATTGTTAGTTTTAACCGCTCACCTTAGGGGGCTTAAATCAAATGAGTGAGGACGAATCCGGTGAAAAATCGCGTCGGAGCCGTCTTCTATTTGATTCTGAAAGGACAAATGATGAATCAGAATGGTTCGTAGCCGGGCGGGACCGTGGGCACTTGTTACAGGGACGAAATCTTACTAGGGAATGAGAGCGGTAACAATTCACGCTGCAGCAGCTCCTGTCAGAGTCGGGAGAAGCTGCGAATGACAGGCAGGCCGCTACATGAAGGAGAGCCGCGCTGTCCCGTCTGACGTCAACATGATGACGCGTAGGGGGCGTTGCATAGCAACCAACGGTGCGTCTTGGAATTCCGACCAATGGTGCGCGAAGAGCGCTGCACTCCAGCTGAATCCGAAAAACATCCCACTTTCCTGAGGACGATCATGTGTTACGGGGGCGTGGTCTGGCAAACGAGGCCATCTCCGGGAGAGGCGGCCCAGTGGGCGCGGTGTGTGCTATGCCCAGGATGAATCACAAAACTGTCAATCTGTATGATAGTGTAGAGACAGAATGGATCGTATCATGAGCAATTGCAACAGAGGTTCGAAATGAGCGTTTTGCAATTGCTACGGATCATAAGCGAGTCTATCGCTAATCGAAGTCAGCAGAGTGGTGTACGAGTGGGGTTGCGTGGCAACCACAGTAACATCAGTGAGGCGGGTCAGCTGAAATCAAGTGCGCGTTAACGGCTGTGGGCTGCCAGTACATGTGTTCAACAACAGGGTTGACAGATCAAGTGCTAATGGGCATAGGATCATGCGTAGTCAATTTAACCCTTGTGTAGAGAAGCATGAGTGGATCGAAATGTAATAAACACAACAGTCATTATTTACAAAGCATATGCCTTAGGAAGCAGATAAGAAGACATAAATCGAGTTCAAATTAAATAACAATTTGAGATCTGTCTTGGAGTGACAGCAGATCACAGGGTAAGATACAGGATGAAAAGTAAGCAAATTAAGTATACAAAATGCAGATTGGCCTGGGGATTGTGGAACAAGGAGTGCAAGATGGAGTATCATAGTTGCCCCATTTCCCTGGATGTTTCCTCGAGGCTGTTCAGTCCTTGCTGGACAGTATTGAGGAAGTGAATCCATCTACACTCTTTTCTCTTCAGATTCACAGTTATTGATCCCCCTCTTGGCGCGAGACTGACCTTCTCTAGCACCCACCATTTCAAATCTTCAGGTCGATGGCTCAGTGCCAGAAAATGGTCCACCATAGGGGCCCCTTGAGTTCCGCATCTGATGCGGCTCATGTGCTGTAGTATCCTTACTTTTATTTTTTGCGTTGTTTGCCCCACGTATAAGAGATCACAAGGACATCTTATCACGTATATCAAACTTGAGCTGTTACAATTCGTGAATGTAGTTGAGTTATAAGTTCTGTCTTTATGGAGGAAGGAGGAGCCCTCTATTGACAAAGGACAGGCTTTGCACTGTCCGCACTTGTAATGGCCCACGATGGATGGTAGCCCCAACTGTTCTCTGAGACCACGAGGTTTTGGTGGTTCAAGGTATGCCTTAACAACACTGTCTTTTACATTCTTGGCACGTTTAAACGCGAAGATGGGTTCCTCGATGGTCGGCAGTTCGCTCACAACAAGATTCCAGTACTTCTTGATAATTTTCTTCATCCCATTGCTCTTTGTGTTGAAAGATGTGACACACACAATGTTTTCACTCTGAGATCTTTTCTCTTTGACCTGTAATAGTTCATCTCTCGGACAATACCATGCGCGTTTGCGTGCGCGTTTCAGGAGACCCAGTGGATACCCCCGTTCCTTTAGTCGAGTGGTGAGGATCTCGGTTTCTTTAAAGAAATCAGCTCTGCGCGTGCAGTTCCTCCGCAGCCTAAGGTATTGGCCATAGGGAAGGTTATCCCTTAGGCTGCGTGGGTGGTGAGAGTCATATTTCAGGAGGGTGTTCCGTTCTGTAGGTTTACGGTAGAGGTCACAAATCAGTTGTCCATCATCCACTTCAAAGGTAAGGTCCAGGAAATCGATGGTGTTGTTGTCATTTGACATGGTGAACTGGATATCGTTGGATCTGGCATTCAGCCAGTCAAAGAACTGGTTGAGTTCGTCCTTAGTACCAGTCCATATCATTATAACATCGTCTATATAGCGTTTCCAGATGGTAATGTTGTCAATGAAAGGATTCCGGTGGTCGTATAGGTGTTCCTCCTCATACGCGTCCATGAAGATATTGGCCAGGCTCGGCGCATAGGTAGCCCCCATCGCCACGCCTTTACATTGATAATAAAACTGTTTCAAGAAAACAAAATAGTTATATCTCATGGCAATCTCCAAAAGGCCTAGCAGGCTATCGGTAGGTATCCAGTGCGGTCGCATTCTTTTGTCAAGGAGTTCTTTGATAACTTCCAAGGCCCTCGTCTGAGGAATGGAGGTATAGAGCGAGGATACATCTAACGTGACCAACAGTTGGGTTCGTGTATCAAATGGTTGTCCCTCCAACAATTGGATGATATGCATTGTATCACGAACATATGATTTGGTCTGTGGTATCCATGGCTGTAAAAAGTAGTCTATGAATTGGTTAAGCGGCTCGAGTATGGAACCGCAACCCGAGACAATTGGTCTACCAGGAGGCTTGTCGAGGCGTTTATGGATCTTGGGAAGGGTATATATGGTCGGAATCCTAGCCTCACGCTTGTTCAGGAAATCATATTCCGATTGACTGAGGAAGCCTTGTGATACTCCATCCGTCGTGATGTTTTCGATCAGCGATTTGATTTCAGATGTGGGATCCCTCGGCACCCGGCGATAACTGTCTATGCACGCCAGTTGAAGCTCTATTTCAGCAACATAGTCTTGTGTTTTCTGCAGCACTACTGCTCCCCCTTTGTCTGCGGCTTTTATAACAATGGACTCATTAGTTCCCAAGGTCGCGAGGGCCAATTTTTCAGGTTTACTGATGTTGTATCTGATGTATTCCTTTTTACGAAGTAGGTCCATGGTCTCCTCGAGTACAATTTTTTCGTAGGCAAGTATTTTATCGCTCATCATGTACGCACTTGGTGTGAATGTTGAGATTGGTCGGAAAGGCGTTGCTGTGGTTGCTGGGGTATAGATGTTTTTCGAAAAATAATACTTCAGCCTGATTTTCCTGAAGAAACGTTGTAATTCAACCTTGACATTGAAAGAATCAGGAACAGCTGTGGGTACAAATGACAACCCTTTGGATAGGACCATCTTTTCTTCATTTGTTAATGCATAATCAGAGAGATTGATTATGGGATCTAGAGTTTCCAAGGGTCTGGAATTAGCGTTAATTTGAGTTGATGCCAGAGTTTCCAAGAGTCTGGAATTAGCGTTAATTTGAGTTGATGCCAGATCGATATTCGCTTGTTGCAGTGGTACTTGCTGGGAAATGTCAATTATGGTGGCAGTGGTCATCGGTCGCTCTATCCGTCCAGTTGATATCAGTATCTCATCGGGATGCTCAGATGGTATTCCATTTGTGACAGTTGCATGAGAGTTTGGATCAACTAGTAGGGTTGAGGTGTCCTGTTGTGAGGGTAGTGGCAACCCTAGTGGAGGTGATATTGGTGATTATACATTCATGCTGTGGATTCACCAACGATATGTCTGCCTGCGGGTTGAGATTTCTCCATGGGCTTCCGGCTGGAAGAAACGGACACGTGAGTTGGTGCGCCGGCTGTTCCCTCCTCTTCGGTTGTTCCATCTTCTTGGGCGACCCCAGAACTGATCCTGGCCCCCACCCCTGATTGGTTGTCGGGGGCCCTCCTCTAAAAAAAGGGACAATTGGTTATCCTGGTGGCTCGTGGAAGGTCTATCCAAATCCGAATCTGAACCACTTCCAAATGTAGAGTCAGAGAAGGTCTTAAATCTTCTAGGTCCTTGTCTGCTTTTGTTGGAAAAGAAACCTTGACTATCTTGTTGATAGTAATCCTCTGCTAGGTAAGGATAAGTGGATTTCTTGTCGTAACTTCTAATGTCCTTAGACAACTTATCTAGCTTTTTGTTCAAAGTTGTCGTATTAAACTCCACTAGGGTTTTTTCGGCCCTTTCCAGAGCCTCCTTTGCATTTGTTAGGGCACTGTCTCCCAAAATTTCCCTCTTAAGTTCCGTAATTTCCTGTGTGAGTTTTTTTACGTATTCTATTGCAGTCTCTATTCCAAGCACCATCCAGTGCCTGGAACAATTGTTTGCCACAAAGCTAAATCCTTCCCTGAATTTAGGTACGTCTATGAATATCGCTGGTTCATTGCGAACCTGTAAGCCCTTGGGAATTATATTAGATTCAAGGTACTTGGTCAATACATGGCCATGTAGTCTAGAGCGCACTAATTTCTTTTCCAACCGCTCTAGTCTAGCCAATTTCTCATTAAGGCCCACATCTACTGATAATCTGTCTGGGCCTAAAAGGAAGCCGGAGCTCCCTTGTTCTTTTATTAAGTTGGCTATATATTCCTCAGTGTAGGACAGTGTCTCTTTTTCAGACATAATATACAAACAAATAATGTTCAAACACAGAATTCAATATTCAAGTCTTTTTGACACATTCATGAAAAACAAATAAATGAGAGAGCAAAAACCCTCGCAGATCAGCATCTGCACGTATAGTATATAAACAATGGGGTGACCCTGTGTCCCTCAGAACCTGGGTAGGATTATTATAAGAAAACAGTGGTTCTGTCGGGTATAGGTAAAACAATTGCTTTGTCAAAAAGGACGAGTCAAGGATAAAAGGGAAATCAATCAAGCTGACCACACAATCTTAGAATATAAATCAAAGATCAGGCTTGTTTTGAAGAATATAATGTCATTTTTAAATATAAATTACATCATTTATATAGCAGAGCACAAATGACATTGGAAATGCAGGATTACCAAGCTGATAAACTGTAAAGTGAGTCAGTGAATTTGTGACAGAGTGACATAGGTGACCAAATTGTGCATAATATATACAGTGAACAATTGCAGAACTTTGTTATATGTACAGTATGTGAGGGAAGGGCCAGTATCGAGGGCAAACAATGACACTGTTTCATGGATAAATCAGAAATTATATGAAAAGCAGGTCTCGCACTGGTCCTAGCATTTTCCGTCGACGTTTCAACCCAAAAAGTGCGACTTTGAATCGTCACGCAGGGTCTTCATCAGGACATTAAAATACAGATAGGTAACCTGCAAGAGCAAGTAAAGCGTGTGTCAGATATGTGTTATTATCGTGTGGTTATGTGATCCCGAAAAATACGGGACACCACTCACCTAGCCAGCGGTCTAGGAGGGCCTGGTAAGGAATTGTTCAAAGGCGCAGAGCTCCTCATCAAATGTGGTCTCTGTAAGGCAAAGTACGTGGTGCTATAACTGAACAACATAAGGTCTAGGCCTGTATCGTCGTGAGGCAAAAAGACAATGTATTTGAACAATTATAGAAATTGGGTGAGGGCTGAGAATTAAGGGTAGTGGCTTGTAAGTTGGCCGGTTACAGAGGACATGTAATTCAAACATGTGCATAAGTGGTTGAAAAGGCGGTCAAAAAGGACCAGTTCAAGAATTATCGCTAGATAATCGACCATGTGGGGAGGGGAAAAAACAGAATTTAATTGTTAGTTTTAACCGCTCACCTTAGGGGGCTTAAATCAAATGAGTGAGGACGAATCCGGTGAAAAATCGCGTCGGAGCCGTCTTCTATTTGATTCTGAAAGGACAAATGATGAATCAGAATGGTTCGTAGCCGGGCGGGACCGTGGGCACTTGTTACAGGGACGAAATCTTACTAGGGAATGAGAGCGGTAACAATTCACGCTGCAGCAGCTCCTGTCAGAGTCGGGAGAAGCTGCGAATGACAGGCAGGCCGCTACATGAAGGAGAGCCGCGCTGTCCCGTCTGACGTCAACATGATGACGCGTAGGGGGCGTTGCATAGCAACCAACGGTGCGTCTTGGAATTCCGACCAATGGTGCGCGAAGAGCGCTGCACTCCAGCTGAATCCGAAAAACATCCCACTTTCCTGAGGACGATCATGTGTTATGGGGGCGTGGTCTGGCAAACGAGGCCATCTCCGGGAGAGGCGGCCCAGTGGGCGCGGTGTGTGCTATGCCCAGGATGAATCACAAAACTGTCAATCTGTATGATAGTGTAGAGACAGAATGGATCGTATCATGAGCAATTGCAACAGAGGTTCGAAATGAGCGTTTTGCAATTGCTACGGATCATAAGCGAGTCTATCGCTAATCGAAGTCAGCAGAGTGGTGTACGAGTGGGGTTGCGTGGCAACCACAGTAACATCAGTGAGGCGGGTCAGCTGAAATCAAGTGCGCGTTAACGGCTGTGGGCTGCCAGTACATGTGTTCAACAACAGGGTTGACAGATCAAGTGCTAATGGGCATAGGATCATGCGTAGTCAATTTAACCCTTGTGTAGAGAAGCATGAGTGGATCGAAATGTAATAAACACAACAGTCATTATTTACAAAGCATATGCCTTAGGAAGCAGATAAGAAGACATAAATCGAGTTCAAATTAAATAACAATTTGAGATCTGTCTTGGAGTGACAGCAGATCACAGGGTAAGATACAGGATGAAAAGTAAGCAAATTAAGTATACAAAATGCAGATTGGCCTGGGGATTGTGGAACAAGGAGTGCAAGATGTGGAGAGCTGATTTCTTTAAAGAAACCGAGATCCTCACCACTCGACTAAAGGAACGGGGGTATCCACTGGGTCTCCTGAAACGCGCACGCAAACGCGCATGGTATTGTCCGAGAGATGAACTATTACAGGTCAAAGAGAAAAGATCTCAGAGTGAAAACATTGTGTGTGTCACATCTTTCAACACAAAGAGCAATGGGATGAAGAAAATTATCAAGAAGTACTGGAATCTTGTTGTGAGCGAACTGCCGACCATCGAGGAACCCATCTTCGCGTTTAAACGTGCCAAGAATGTAAAAGACAGTGTTGTTAAGGCATACCTTGAACCACCAAAACCTCGTGGTCTCAGAGAACAGTTGGGGCTACCATCCATCGTGGGCCATTACAAGTGCGGACAGTGCAAAGCCTGTCCTTTGTCAATAGAGGGCTCCTCCTTCCTCCATAAAGACAGAACTTATAACTCAACTACATTCACGAATTGTAACAGCTCAAGTTTGATATACGTGATAAGATGTCCTTGTGATCTCTTATACGTGGGGCAAACAACGCAAAAAATAAAAGTAAGGATACTACAGCACATGAGCCGCATCAGATGCGGAACTCAAGGGGCCCCTATGGTGGACCATTTTCTGGCACTGAGCCATCGACCTGAAGATTTGAAATGGTGGGTGCTAGAGAAGGTCAGTCTCGCGCCAAGAGGGGGATCAATAACTGTGAATCTGAAGAGAAAAGAGTGTAGATGGATTCACTTCCTCAATACTGTCCAGCAAGGACTGAACAGCCTCGAGGAAACATCCAGGGAAATGGGGCAACTATGATACTCCATCTTGCACTCCTTGTTCCACAATCCCCAGGCCAATCTGCATTTTGTATACTTAATTTGCTTACTTTTCATCCTGTATCTTACCCTGTGATCTGCTGTCACTCCAAGACAGATCTCAAATTGTTATTTAATTTGAACTCGATTTATGTCTTCTTATCTGCTTCCTAAGGCATATGCTTTGTAAATAATGACTGTTGTGTTTATTACATTTCGATCCACTCATGCTTCTCTACACAAGGGTTAAATTGACTACGCATGATCCTATGCCCATTAGCACTTGATCTGTCAACCCTGTTGTTGAACACATGTACTGGCAGCCCACAGCCGTTAACGCGCACTTGATTTCAGCTGACCCGCCTCACTGATGTTACTGTGGTTGCCACGCAACCCCACTCGTACACCACTCTGCTGACTTCGATTAGCGATAGACTCGCTTATGATCCGTAGCAATTGCAAAACGCTCATTTCGAACCTCTGTTGCAATTGCTCATGATACGATCCATTCTGTCTCTACACTATCATACAGATTGACAGTTTTGTGATTCATCCTGGGCATAGCACACACCGCGCCCACTGGGCCGCCTCTCCCGGAGATGGCCTCGTTTGCCAGACCACGCCCCCATAACACATGATCGTCCTCAGGAAAGTGGGATGTTTTTCGGATTCAGCTGGAGTGCAGCGCTCTTCGCGCACCATTGGTCGGAATTCCAAGACGCACCGTTGGTTGCTATGCAACGCCCCCTACGCGTCATCATGTTGACGTCAGACGGGACAGCGCGGCTCTCCTTCATGTAGCGGCCTGCCTGTCATTCGCAGCTTCTCCCGACTCTGACAGGAGCTGCTGCAGCGTGAATTGTTACCGCTCTCATTCCCTAGTAAGATTTCGTCCCTGTAACAAGTGCCCACGGTCCCGCCCGGCTACGAACCATTCTGATTCATCATTTGTCCTTTCAGAATCAAATAGAAGACGGCTCCGACGCGATTTTTCACCGGATTCGTCCTCACTCATTTGATTTAAGCCCCCTAAGGTGAGCGGTTAAAACTAACAATTAAATTCTGTTTTTTCCCCTCCCCACATGGTCGATTATCTAGCGATAATTCTTGAACTGGTCCTTTTTGACCGCCTTTTCAACCACTTATGCACATGTTTGAATTACATGTCCTCTGTAACCGGCCAACTTACAAGCCACTACCCTTAATTCTCAGCCCTCACCCAATTTCTATAATTGTTCAAATACATTGTCTTTTTGCCTCACGACGATACAGGCCTAGACCTTATGTTGTTCAGTTATAGCACCACGTACTTTGCCTTACAGAGACCACATTTGATGAGGAGCTCTGCGCCTTTGAACAATTCCTTACCAGGCCCTCCTAGACCGCTGGCTAGGTGAGTGGTGTCCCGTATTTTTCGGGATCACATAACCACACGATAATAACACATATCTGACACACGCTTTACTTGCTCTTGCAGGTTACCTATCTGTATTTTAATGTCCTGATGAAGACCCTGCGTGACGATTCAAAGTCGCACTTTTTGGGTTGAAACGTCGACGGAAAATGCTAGGACCAGTGCGAGACCTGCTTTTCATATAATTTCTGATTTATCCATGAAACAGTGTCATTGTTTGCCCTCGATACTGGCCCTTCCCTCACATACTGTACATATAACAAAGTTCTGCAATTGTTCACTGTATATATTATGCACAATTTGGTCACCTATGTCACTCTGTCACAAATTCACTGACTCACTTTACAGTTTATCAGCTTGGTAATCCTGCATTTCCAATGTCATTTGTGCTCTGCTATATAAATGATGTAATTTATATTTAAAAATGACATTATATTCTTCAAAACAAGCCTGATCTTTGATTTATATTCTAAGATTGTGTGGTCAGCTTGATTGATTTCCCTTTTATCCTTGACTCGTCCTTTTTGACAAAGCAATTGTTTTACCTATACCCGACAGAACCACTGTTTTCTTATAATAATCCTACCCAGGTTCTGAGGGACACAGGGTCACCCCATTGTTTATATACCATACTTACCTAGTAGCCAGGCTCTTTAAAGTTTTGTTAACTAGTTTGAAAAGCACTCGATTACCCAGAGGTATCTTGGCGCTAGCTTGGATAGCGGTGCAAGGATTCCTGAGGAAAACCAGATCATTATTCCATGTTAGTATATACAAATGTTGCCTTGATGTTCACAAAGAACCTAGTTCTTTATAAATAGCCACATTTTCAGGGCTTTCCTAAATGCTAGTAGATTGGGAGATGATTTGATATATATTAGTAAGGTGTTCCAGGCAATTGTTGCTCCTCGCGCAACGCTTTTGCTTCCCCAGGCAGAGCGCTTAAACCTAGGAACCACAGCAGATTTAGCAGAAGGTGGCCTTATGGTCCTGCATGGTGCGCACCATTTAAAGACATCTTTAAGAAAAGCTGGACCCAGGTTGTTTAGTGCTTTTTAGGCAATCCAAAGTGCCTTGAAAGCAATTCTCTGTCTTATAGGAAGCCAGTGTAATTTCTTAATGTGATTAGAGACTGAATGATATTTTGGAATATTTAGTACCAGTCAGGCTGCAGCATAATGCAGAGTCTGCAGTATGTTCAGTACGTACTGGTGAGTACTAAGAAGTAGGCCATTACAATAGTTTAACTCAGACATCACTTGCAAAGAGACTAGCATTTTCTGATAATTTCTTGAGTATAAGGGAAAATCGTCTTTAGTGATCTGAGTGTGAAAAATGTTGAAGAAGTCACTGTATCGAGATAGTCAATGAAACACAGTCTTTCATCCATGAGCACTCCAAGATCACGTGTTCTTTTACTGGTACAGATAGCAAGCCCATTTCCTGCCACCAGCAAGGAGGAGACCAGACTAAGATCTGTGCTCCAAACAATTAAGGGGCATATTATCAAGAACGGCGTTAAAATTATCGCCGCTTTAGCGGCAGAAAACTGCAGCTAAAGCAGCGATAATGGGCTTGATAATATGCCGCAAAGAATTCCAATAGAAGCCCATGTTGACACCTGAACACGGGCTTCTATGGGAATTCTCAAGGGCATATTATCAAGGCCATTATCGCTGCTTTAGCAGCAGTTTTCTGCCGCTAAAGCTGCGATAATTTTAACGCCGTTTCTTGATAATATGCCCCTCAGACTTTAGTCTTGACCGTGTTCAATTTTAGGCAATTCTTGCTCATCCAGAAATTGACTGCCAGCATACAGTCATAAAAACGAGACCTGGTGTTCATATCTTCGCTAGCAAACGAGACGACAATCTGAGCAATTTCTGCATAAGACTAAAGAGAAAAGACAAAGGATCTAATTACATCAGCCAGTGAGGTAGCATAGATGTTAAAAAAGAGTTGGACTGAGTGAGGACCCTGCAAGGAAGAGAGAAAGGTGGAGAGTCAAAATTGCCTAAGTGACCCACCTGTTCGCAACCAGACAGGAAGGGGTTTAGCAACTTCCAAGCCACTCTGGTGACCCCGTTGTTAGGTAGGCGGTCCATCAACAGCCCATGAATAACAGTGTCAAAGTGCACTGATAGATTGAGTAGGAGATGCCCCTCCACCCTGATCTAGAGACAGCCGGATCACCTCCATAGCTTTAATTAGCAGTCTCCATAATATGACCTCTGCGAAAGCCAAACTGAGTGGCATCAAAAGAGTTGCTGGAATCAATATGGTCTACAAGTTGTTTTTTATAGATTTTTTCAACAATTTTTGCCAGTAGCCTTAAGCGCGATATGGGTGGTAACTGTTGGGATCTTTGGGATGAATGTTAGCTTTCAATGAGGGGGAGCACTGAAGCTTTGTCCCAGATTGCAGTAAAGACCCCAGGCATGAACATATGTTTAAATATGTCCAAAAGCTTTGGGGCAATGGTATCAACCAAATGCTTGATAATTCTAGGGGGACAGGGTTCCAATGGGGACCCAGATTTAGGAGCGTTAATTGTTTGTAAAACTTTCTCCAGTGAGGGAGAGGTGATCTCCCTCAGAATCGAGCCCTTGTATGAAGTTTTTGAGCTGTCCACGTTGATTGGTGTAGAGGGGATTGTGGAGGAGAAATTACTATAAACAGTTTCAACTTTCTGTAGAAAGTAATTATCTAATAAATTGCAAAATGATTGACTTATATTGTTACTGTTATTTGGTGTAATCGTTGTCAAGTTGATAACTGTTTGAAACAATTCCTACGTAGAATTCTCAGCTGCATCTAATTTTTTGCTAAATTAAGCGTCTTTTTCCTTAGATATCATGGCTTTATAGGCTGCCAGACAGTTCTTATATTTGGCTTCCTCTGCTTCTCTGTAATCTAGTCTCCATCTTCTCTCCTGTCTTCTGCAGCATTGTTTAAGTGATGTGAGCTGCTCTGAAAATCAAGGAGTGGAAGTGTTGCTCCTGTTGCATTTAACAAATTTGGCCAGTGCCAGAGAGCTAAAAGCAGCATTTAGCCAATTTGTATATTCAGTTACAGCTGTGTCAATGTCTTCAGAAATGGCAGGTGATGAATCTGTTTGCATATTACTAAAAAGGTTAGTTGGGTTTTAGCAGCCTGCTCAGGATAATTAGAATTGGCATCGAATCGCTTTGCACTATGGTCTGTCCAGGTTAGTGGAGAAATCCTTAAATTGTTTAGGGAGGTGTTATTAGAGAAGATGCCATCTTGGATATGACCTGCTAGGTGTGTGGAACCTAGTATAATTTGTGAGAGGGCTAATCCTGACATAGTCTGCGAGAGAGCTGAAGGGTCCTTGTCGGAGTGTGCCTCTAGATGAAAGTTTAAGTCTTCATGTACTGTGTAGTCAGTAGATAAAATGAGGGCTTCAAGGAAACTGCCAATCTCAGAGAAGAAAATTAATCTAGGACCTGGTGGGCTATAGCTGACCATCCCACTGAAAGTAACATTTAAATGGTAAAAGAAGCTGCCTCACCGATGAGTGAGGGGACATGTGTACAACAGATCACTAAGTCTTACCTGCAAATAATAGATATTTCTCCTCCTCATTTATTTGGTCTGTCCTGTCTATAAATGCCAAAGCTGTTGGGAAGGGCTGCCATAATGTCTGGGTTGGATGAAGGATCAGCCCATTTTTCCATAAGAAAAGCAACGGAGGGTCTGTAGGTTTCTAAAACAGTCAAAATTCAATGCCATGCTTAACAAATTGTCTTGCATTAATTAGCATGCAAGGCAATTTATTTTTACATGAGTTCATTTTGGCCTGAGGGCTGGGCAGATTTGTTGGTGCTGTGGTTGCAATGGTAGTGCCGTAATATCTAAATGTGTAACACATGTGTGGCAAATATTGTTCAGAGAGGCCGGGATAACACCGGATTCTAACTTTAGGCAGCTCATAGTCTTACCTGAGCAAGGCAGGACTGGGAACCAAAACCGTCCCTGGCAAAGTGCTCGGCCACCCCCCCCCCCCCCCAGGGCCGGTCTTCGGCCAATTTAGTTACAGGGCCGATTTTGCAGCTATGCTATGCTATGCTGCAAAAACGGCCCCGTAACAAAAGCGTCCCCCAGGGGCCCAAAACCGGCACCCACCCTTGCGGGATTGCCCGGTGCCCGCTACGGCCAGTCCGGCCCTGTACCTGAGTCTAGTGTAAACAGCTCCTTGCATGTATAAAATACACATGGCGGCCCATCTGGGATCAAATGGACAGAGGGACTGGCGCTCAGTGTGATTTGGGCATGATCAGGTGCCGACGGGCATGCTTTTCGTGTGCCTTTGGCACGCCAGCAGCACACTCACTGTGCTCATCTGCTGTGCGGGCACGCTATCCTGCTCTTGAAATAACCTGCATAGATGGGGTGCATGGCAGAGTGGAATGCCGTGAGCTCGCTACAGCAGGTCCCTGCTAGATATGAGTGTGCGAAGCAAAGAGATAAAAATGGATATCCAGCATCCCCTGAAACCTCCGTTAGCTGGTAACTACTGGTAACTAAAACCGGTCAAATAAAACGTGAGGAAGCAAAGTCATAAAAGGAATAAAATGACTTGATTGGAGTTTGATTTTGTAATGCACGGTGTTTGCTCTAGGGCATCTTGGTGCTGCCTGTACTATGAAGGAAGAAACTGGCACCTGAGGTCTACAAAGAAAAGGTGCCATGTTTTAGTGACTTTCTAAAAGCCAGGAAGTTAGAGATATTCCTTAAGTGTTCTAGTATTTGGTTCCTAAGGGAAGGGGTGACATGAATGTGAGGAAGAAGCACTTTTTTGGCTGTAGATGAGCACAGTAATCTGTTAGGAATATACCAAGTTAAAATGTGTTTTTAAGAAAGTCAGGCCCTTGAAGAAGCAGTGCTTTGTGGGCAATGCAGCGTGCATTAAATGCAACTCTATTTTTAAAAGGCAGCCAGTGGAGTTCTTCCCTGAAATTTTACAGTCTCTGGAGTCTTCCCAAAACATACTGCTGGCTTCCAGCATGAAGGGCGTTACAATAATATAGCTTTGATATCGCTAGAGAAGTGATCACTGTCTTCTGTAGATCAAATGGTAAGAATGAGAGAATATTGCCTAGAATTTTTTGAATGTGGAAGCATGAGAAAGTCAGCTGATTAGTTTGGTCCCTGAAAGAAAGTTTGGTGTCAAAAAAAATTCAGAGATTCCTTGTTCTAACTACTGAGACTGGAAGAGAGCAAAGGGTTTGAGGCCACCAACAGTTGTTCCAGAAAGAGTTATCCCGCCCAAAGAGGAGAACCTCTGTCTTTCCAGAGTTTAATTTTAAGCAGTGGGAGCTCATCTAGTTGAAAATGGCACTTGTTCATTCATTAAAACATGAGGCCACCTCTTCGATATTTTTATTTATGGGATTGACAATTTGAGTGTCATCCACGTAAGACACTGTGTAAAAGCCATACAACCTTATCAGTACCATTAGAGGGGCAACATATATATTGAATAAGGTGGAACTTAATGACGAAACTTGCTGAACAGTGCACAAGGTAAGGAGAATGGCTTTGAGCTAAAATCTCCCATATTAACCATTTGTTCCCTTCCATCCAGAAAGGAGCAAAGCAGTTTGAAAGCTGAGATTTGGACCCCCTATCTCCAACAAGCGTTTCAAAATGTTGTGGCTTACTATGTCAAAGACTGCGGATATGTCCGAGAGGATGACCGCAGCCTTAATTCCCCGGTCAAGGATTGCCCTAACCTCCTTTAAGACTATGATCAATGCTGTCTCCATACTGTGGGCTTTTCTAAAGCCGAACTGAGAGTTATCTAGGATTCCATTCTGATCCCAAAAAATTGAGAGAGAGTTATTGAGATGTCTTTCTAGTACTTTCGCTAGAATGAGAAGTCTTGATATAGGGCAGTAGCTCTTTTCTTCCCGGGTAGAGAGGTGACTTTTTTAAGAGTGGCAAAATGGAGGCCTTTTCCGATTCCATTTGAAAACTTCCAAACTTTAAGATATCATTAAGCAGCAGGGATAGTGGAGGTGCAATAAAGTCCACTATTGTATGCAGCACACTGGTAGGGCATGGGTCGGCGGCGACTCCAGACTTGGTTAGTTTATTAGTTTGACCATTTGTTCCAAAGAGATGGATGGAAATTCACTAAAAGCTGGTTGAATTGGTTCTAATCTAGTGATAACTTGAGTTTAGAGATCACTCGTGTTGTTGAGTATAAGTTCATTGAAAACCTCCTCGACTTTATTTTTGCAAAAGTTGCTAGGTTGTCACTCAACTGCTGAGTGAGAGTCATAGTAGGAGGAACAGAGGGGCATATCATCGATGGCCAGCGATAATTATCGCTGGCCGATCTTAGTGATAATAATATTATCGCAGGCTATCTCTGGAATTTATCGCCGTTGTAGCGCGTTATTAACAATGCGTTTCTCCAGAGATAGCGAGGTTATCCCCTTTTGCAGGGAATATCGCTGGTTTTCCAGCGATGTTCCCTGCAAAATGGTAATAACCTTGCTGATACGACCCACAGGGTCGTATCAGCATAATCCACCCCTTATGTTAGGGATGGCTAAGTCAGGATTTTAGCAGACGTCAGATTTTGGCGAAAACTGCAGTTTTCGCCAAAATCTAATGTCTGCTAAAATCATGTGGGCTGCCTTGTAAATATTGCGATGTAAACATCAGCGATATTTGCAAGGTGGTCCATCTGGGGTACGCCCAGTAACGCCCACTTTGCATCTCATTGGAGATGCAAAGGGAGGCGTTGTGAAAAGGGTGCTAACATGCGATTATGCATGTTAGCACCCTCTTGTAAATAGGGTGCTGGTTTTGACTTTGTAAGCCAAAAAAGCGGAGATAAAGTCCGTGTAAATATGCCCAAGTGAGAGTAGAGGGATTAGATACTGTTTGGAACAACTCCCAAGAATAGTTGGCTGCAGATCTGATTTTCTCAGTTTAAAAACTGGTTTTCTCAGCAATAATCAAACTTTTATATTCCTGGATATGTAACATAAATGTATGTTTTTCTTCTGGAGGGTAATTACTTCTACGGATCCTTTCCAGATGACAACAGTTTTTTATCAAGGGGCGGATGTACGCAATCTGCGATTAATAACTTTATTAGGCGGGGCCAATTTTTTTGCTGTTTTTTGTATCAGTTAAAGTAACTGGAGGCTGCAATATAAAGGGTACTTATAAGGGAAGGTTAGGTGGACTCAAGTATCCTTATAAGGTCCGAATTGTTGACTTTATTTAAAGACCTGCCCTATATGGCCTGGTTGGTTGAATTCAGGACTATTGACATTAGATTGAGACAAAGACTGAAATGAACTGCCATGTGGTCAGACCAAGTGACTGGGAGAATGTCAAGTACTTGCAGTTGCGGAGAGTTTGTAAAATACAATCAAGCGTATGTCCCGTGCAAAGCATTGGGACATGAACCAGCTGTTTCAAATTGAAGGACATCAAGTTATCAATAAAAGTATTAGTGTCAGCATTACTGGAGTCATCCAAATGGAAATTGAAATCTCTTAGTACTGTGTAATTGTCAAATTGTACACTCTCCTTGAGGAAGTCGCTAAGGGATTCTAAAAAAACTAGTCCTAGGCCCTGGAGGTTTATAGACCAGAAGACCATGACATTTGAATTAATTTGTTATTTTGCAGCTTAAATAGAGGAATTCACTGTCAGTCACTATGACCGGGTAGCATGATACTTCTAATGACATTTTGTATTTTATGGCTAGCCCACAGCCTCCTTTTCTTTCTCTATCAAGTCAAATGATCAGATAACCTAGAGGTAAAGCAGCAATAATATCTGGGGCAGTGGACGCATCAACCCAGGTTTCCATAATAAACATGATATATCGGCTGGGAGATTCTAAATATTCATGCAATTTGAACTAATGTGTTATCATTGACTGAGCATTCAGTAGTGTACATTTTACACTGTATGGTGAGGTGGAGGAACAGTTTTATGAGCTCTTTCAGAGATATTACAAAAGAACTGACAACTGTCACAGATATAAGATTCTTGCAGAGTATCAAAGTTGAAGTGTTTACAGTCTGGATGAAACCCCATATCTCTGTATTTTTTAGGGGAATCACTAGCGTACTTACTAAAACGGGCAGGTTTTGCAAAATGAAGGGATCTCCAACAAGGATAGCAATGAACAACATAACAATGACGTAAAACATCTGCCATTTTGTTTGATCATGCACATGACGTAAGTAAACCACTGCATATTATTAGACTGGTAAGTCAGAAAGATAATCAAATGGTGTGCAACTTAAACATGTGATATAAACTATTAAAGCAAGTTGATTATATTTGAGTGGTTTTGAGTGAACCCACTTGGACTTTATTGGATGAGCAATGTGTATGGAACCCAAAAGGCATATACCTGGATAAACCTGGATGGCCATAGAGAGGCATCAAAAGTATAGTTCCAATATTACTTCCATATGAAGATATGTCAGATGGCTTTGACACAATAGTGCAGTCCTGAAATATGTAGATTGTGTGCAGCTGCCTTATCAGTTCCACAGTAGTGAATGATTTTTGGTAAACTCCTAGGTATAGTGGTTGTTGTCTACAATCACACTGTGAGTCTGTGTGCATTTGGGAACCACTGTGAGAGAAGCATTTGGTAACATCGTGTATTTTTTGGCAGATAACTCTTTTAAAACCTGTCATGTTGTCAAGTTTTAGTAGCATTAGAAGCAAGTCTTTGCTTATGCGTTGATTGAATGAGTCATTCTTTGACACTAATGTGCTGTACTTAAATATGTAGATTGTGTGCAGTACCATTACCTTTTCTAGACTAGTGAATGAGTTTTGGTAAACTGCTAGGGATAGTGTTGCTTGTCTAAAGTCACACTGTGAGTCTGTGTACATTTGGGTAAGGACTGTGAGAGAAGCATTTGGTAACATAGTGTATTTGCTGACAGATAACTGTTTTAAAATCGGTCATGTTGTCAAGTTTTAGTAGCTTTAGAAGCTATTCTTTGCTTATGCATTGATAAAATGAGTCAGGGTTTGACACTAAAGTGCAGTACCATGTACTATTCTCTTCACTGTGCCAGAACTGAAAATTTAAAAGTTTTACCCAGGCACTAACCTAGCAGTAGTCTGATGATTTAGTTTCCAAGTACTCATGTTGTGAACCATACATTACCACATAGATTGCTTCAAATGTCTATGCAGTATGCATGCAGTCTTCTAACATACTATACACTTGTCTTTCACATTTTCAATTCCCTAGTCAGTATCCATACAGTCCAGCAAACATCCTGTCACTCCCTTTGCACTCCTCTAGTGACCCATTCAGTACCAAGTACTAATCCATTCACTGTGTCAAAAGCCAACCACTTATAAATTCACTCAGGCACTTTTTTTGCTGTACTCTAATGATTCCGTCAGTTCCCAAGTACTCATGCAGTGAGCCAGGCCTTAGCACATAGACTGCTTCAAATGCATATTCACTATGCATGCAGGCCTCTAATCACCTACACAGTTGTCTTGCACACCTTCAATTCCCCAATCAGTATTCATACACTTCTAGCAAGCACCCTGTCACTCACCCAGTGTGTCTCCTTATAGTACTGTAATCATTCAGTCAAGTAGCATGTAGTCTTTTAGTGAGGTAGGCTTTAGGGCATGAACTGCTTCAAAGTAGTATGCACTATGCATGTAGTGTTTTAACGATCGTCACACTTGTGGTTCAGGGCTATAGTGTTTTAGTCAGTTTTTATATAAAATGTGTTTGTACAGTAATGGAATAGTATAAATGTGAAAGTTATTAATATACATTTATTTGTGATTCTTTTTTACAGATACAGAACAGGAGTGTTTCTCATCTGTTTGCACTCTTCTCGTGCAAGATTGTTTGGATGAAGGGTCCTTCGGTGTTTCATCATACTTGCCGTGCCGTACGAGTATTTCTTATTAGAATAGCAGGTTGAGTTTTTTTTAATAATCTTTGTGATTGTTTTTTTTTTGCCCGCTGTTAAGTGATGAGTACGATTAAAATAACTATTTTTAGTGAAATTTAATATATTGCCGAGAACAGCAATAAAGGCAAACAAATTACTTTGTGGAAATTATGCTGTGTTGTAAAAAATGTATTATTACATGTTATAATTTTTTTTTTCCTTTTCTTTCACAGATCCAAATTTTAAAATAAGCAACTTATATGAATTTAGATTGGAATGAAAATCTGAAAAAAATGTATACCATTTTTTATTCCTATTACTGTGAAGGTAAGTTTAACTAAGTCTCAATATGCAGAATGAGGAGGTCTGCAAGAAGCTACAAAGTTGAAACACGTTCCTAAAAACACTCTGTTTATACCTATGTAGTTTTAAAATCTGACCATAATCAGATATTATGTGACCTGCAAAAAAAGAGATTTGAGGGATTCATAATATTTCCCATGTTAGCTATTGAAGGACCGCAATTATTTCAATCATTCTTCTTTGAACATCTTTGCAGACAAAACTCTGTGCTTACCTTCTATCATTCGCAAGGAATTTTAAAAACAGAAATAGATCACTTTTTGTAACATAGTTATTGTGCAAGATACCATTTCATATTTACAAAGAGAGGAAAAGGCACTCTGTGCACTATTTATATTCCATGTAAATACAACCTCATCATGCACACCACTTTGTGTTCTAAGGGTGTTCTATAAGTGTTGTTGTGCATGTCTAGATTTCTCAGAAATCATAAACCTCAATATGTGTGTGAATGCTTCACCATTCTAAAATTGGTGTAGGAAAGCACAACAAGGAGAATTGTTTTAATTTCTCCACATTTTCATATCTTCAATGCATGCTGAAATGTTCAGCATACATTTAAGGAGAAAAATGCATTTTCTCATTGTTTTTGTGCAGGAAGGTGTGTCTTCCTGTAGAAAAACAAAGAGCTATGACACAGATATCCTTGCACTATGGTGCAAGGGTACCTGTGTCACCACATGGCTGCAGTTTAAGCAGCCGTGAAGAGAGAAGCATAGATTTGCAACATATTTATGTACATATGCTGCATCCCTGTGCTTCGGAAGTACTACAGCACACTGCAGTTAAAGGGGTTACTGTGTGATGCTGCAGCACATCCTCATAGTTCTGCACTTATACATTCACCATACGCTACTAATGCATTCATTCAGTCAATTACGTACTACACATACATTGATCTAAACTTTCAAACACTAACAAAGAAATTTAGCTCTTTTTTTAAACAAGGAAAGTTAGTTCTTACAAGAACTTTTTTTTTCTGCTTTCTTCTTTTATATTTTTGGGGGGGGGTTTCTGAACAATTTTTAATTTTGGGAGGTTTTTCTGCAGAAAAAAAACAAAATACAAAACAGGAGGAACCAAACAATGAATTTCAGGGAACAATAAAAAAAACAAAAAAAAAACTAGCAAATGTGACTTTATTGCCGGCGGCAGATCAGATCGATCGACTGCTCACCGTAGCACAAAGTCGCATTGCACTTAGTGCCGAGTATTTTTAAATATTGAAATTGAGGACGGATGTCCAAATTTTGGGCTGATGGATGCACTCTTGAGGTGCTCGGCTGCGATGAGGTGGATGGCACAGGAGCAGGAGTATTTCTCATCCGTTTGCACTCTTGTCATGCATGATTGTTTAAATGAAGGGTCCTCAGGTGCTTCATCATACTTGCCGTGCCGCACGAGTATTTCTTGTTAGAATCCCCTCATGACAGCACTCTTTTGCAAATCTTGCACGTGACCAAGGTGGCATTGGTCTTATTCTGCCCCTCGGGAAAAGTAAAAAATTTCCACACCACTGAAGAAAAACTTTTTTGGGTGGTGCCTCCACCAAAAATTCATCCTCAGATGTATGAGGAGATGGAGGTGATGCCTGCTGCCCTGAAGCCATTTTTAGGTGAAAAAAGTTAGAGCTAAGTGTAAACTTAGTCTAAAAAATCTTCTTCTCTCCAAAGAGATGGTGCTCTAAAGAAGGTCAAAGAAGAATGATTGAATTGGGTGGGGTCTTTCAATAGTTAGAAGAGGAAGTGTAATGAACCAATCAAATCTCTTTTTTTGCAGGTCACAGGGGATCCGCGCACCCTGCGCTTACGCAGCATGCACCCAGCGCGCATCCGCGAAATTGAATTAAAAAAAATTATAGGATTAGATGTAAAAATATATTAGTTTTAAAACTACTTTAGAGTTTGTCTTCAATTAATATTCACATGAAATACATATATATATGTTTTTTTAAATGTTAAATATTTCGCGGGATCCGCGCACCTACCGCGTCATAGACGCAGATGACGCATTGCGTAAGCGCGTAAACGTCGCATTACGTACATCGAACGTGTCGCGTATAGGCTGGGAGTCGCGTACCGGTCGCATTGCAATCGCGCACTAAACACGTAGGGATCGGGAGCGGTGCGCTTAGGGTGCGCAGATCCAAAAACATGGTAAAAAATATATAAAATAAAGTTTTGAACATATAGTTAAAAAAATGTTGGGAAAAATATTAAAAAATATGTTTGAAAAACCCATTAAATTCAAATAAGATTTTTAATTTTTAAAAGAATTAATTGAAAAAATAAGTTAAAAAAATGGTGATAAAAAGTATTTAAAAAAAAAAAATCATGCAATTGACACACTGAATTTGAAAAATATAGAAATCCAATCAAAATCATTAAACATGATATCTTCAGAGATAAATTAAAGATAGGAATTAGCATTTAAAAAACCTGTGAAATTCACTGAAAAAACCATAGGTTTCATGCACGTTTTAGTTAGGAATTGGCATTTAAAAAACCTTTGAAATTCAATGAAAAAAGCAAAGGTTTCAGGGGCGTTATAGTTAGGAATTGGCATTTAAAAAACCTTAGAAATTCACTGAAAAAACCTTAGGTTTCAGGGGCGTTATAGTTAGCTGGACATTTCCCTCGTACAAAACCCTAGAAATTCCCCCATTATAGTTAGTTCAGCTAACTATAACTCGCGCCCCCGCAATGCACTGCTGATGACGTCACATATTACATCACTCATGACATGGTCAGTGACATCACTGATGACATCACTGATGACATGTCAAATGACATCATTGATGACATCACTGATGACGTCATCCATGTGATAAATTAGTGCATCTTCTCACACCCTAATATAACCTTTGATACACCGACTCAAAATTTCAGACGGTCATTTTGAAAACCATATATACTCCAATACCAATAACTACATACCCACTCATTGACTCTTAGGTCTACATACATCTCCCCACACTCACCTGTACAGTCACTCATACTTACAGTCACTCCGTACAGGACTATCATATGTATTTATACACCTATATAGACACTCACACACCGCCAATCATCCATTGACGTACTGACACACCTAGTCAGTCATGCAAATAAATAATCACAGTCCAATTTACTCACCTATACAGTTAAACACACTCAAGTTCACTTAATCATAAAAATACTAACAAATTCTGACGCTCTTATACAATTACTGATACAAGTACAAACTCATCCATACAGCCACTCCCGCAATCACACACTCTCACATATAGATAGTTATATACTCTTACACACATATACACTGCGTTTCACATATGTAGTTACTGACACATGTACAACTGAGATATACATTCAATCACTAACACACCCTTACATACAGTCACCCAATCATACAGTCCATCACAGTTGCACTCCTAAAAACATGCACCCATAGCATCACCCACTCACAAATCTATGCACAGAGTCACACATACCCTACCCACACAAACACTCAGGCACCCATACAGATACTCAGACAACCAATCAATAACCCATATAGACACTCATATAGCTATTCACAAAACCATGCAGCCACTTATACACCAACACACAGACACATACAGACATTCACACAGTTTAGTCACTAGTCTGCAGTAAGATACATTTAATGACTCATTTATAGAGTCAGTTACGCACCTAGAAAATCATCCATTCACACACTTATACACCCACTCATTCTTTCACAGGCCTTTCACTATAAATATATAAAACATATTTAAACTTTACAGAAACACACAGTCACTGGATGACGTCATCAGTGATGTCATCAGTGATGTCATTTGAGATGTCATGAGTGATGTCATGAGTGATGTCACTGACCATGTCATGAGTGATGTAATATGTGACATCATCAGCAGTGCATTGCGGGGGCGCAAGTTATAGTTAGGTGAACTAACTATAACGGGGGAGTTTCTAGGGTTTTGTACGAGGGAAATGTCCAGCTAACTATAACGCCCCTGAAACCAATGTTTTTTTCAGTGAATTTCTAAGGTTTTTTAAATGCCAATTCCTAACTATAACGCTCCTGAAACCTTTGGTTTTTACAGTGAATATATAGATATATATGTATATATCCTCACACACTGCTTGAAACCTTTCACCAGTCCTGGTATCAGAAAGCAGGCACGGACCACGTATATGTGCAAATAGTTGTTTATTTTCAGTCGGCCAAGACATATATATATATATTTAAACATACACATGTCTCAATAAGTACACATAAAATCATGATATAATAACATGCTGTTACAGTACATATGTTGACATTCAGCATACCTTCACATTGCAGGGCCTCACATACAGCAATCAGTTATCGGCAGACCGTCAACGAAACAGTTGGCAGTTATAGGTAGGACCTAGTTTCCATAGGAAATGCGTTTTTCTACTTCTTATAACTTTAGTGCAGTTTTACAAATCTTTACCAAATGTTCAAAACTAGTGTGCCATTCGTTCAGCTGCTGTCAAAAACTTTTCGGTGTGATTTGTCAAGCGGGGGACGAGAAAAAGGGGTTTTCCCCATGCAATTCCCCTTAGGGATTTTAGACATGACTACAGACCGAACTGCTGAATGGTGTCTCAAGTCAGCTATAATTCATGCCTTAAGGAAACAATAACTTGTGCCCTCCCCAGGCACTGCTAATTACCCAACATATTACATCACTCATGACATCTTCCATGACACCATTGATAATATCCCTGCAACATTTGCAGTAAAATGATTGATGAGAAAACTGTGCATGGTGGGGGCACGAGTTATAATTACCCTAGGGCACAAGTTATAGTTACTTAAGATAACTATAACTATAAGTGCTGAATTTCTATGGTTTTGTGTGTGTAAAATCTGAATCTAACCATAACGTCTCTGTAACATTTGTTTTTTTTAATGAATTCCTACGTTTTATTTCAATTCTATACAGATGGATATAGATATACATTTTTATATGTATATGTATTCAATTCAATGATAAAAACAGAGGTTAAAATTAGTATAGTTAGGAAAACTTTGCTTTCTATACAAACCAATTCTTCGACTGTTGTCAACTCACTAGCCACAATACAATAACTATAACTCGAGACTTTATAATGCACTGCTTATACCCTTTAATATTACATAATACACGCCGATGCAACTGGAGCCAGCGGACTGCGGGTTGCACGGACGGCGGGGGCTGGAACGGATCACGAGAAGAGAAAGAATTCGATTCGGAGCTGCATAACAGCACAAGAGCACAAGAGCATCGGCGCGTTTGAGGGCGGCCGAGCCCGGGAAGAGGGAGCCTTTGAGCCCTGGAGTAGGGGGACCCTGGGCAGAGAATGGGGCCCGAGGAGGGAAGTGCAGAATTATTGCAGAACTACTGCCCCGCTCGGAGGCAAGCCAAGGCAGCAGGAGACTTTGCGGGCTAAGGAGGCAGGAGGGTTTTGTGGGGCAAAGCACTGGTATTGAGACACCGGCGGGACAGCGAGGACCAGCAGCCCGCGCGGCGACGTTGCGTAGCTCTTCCCGCCCACTCCCCACCATTCTACGTTATTGGGGCTGTCCTGCGTGGACGCGCCGGACAAGAGTTGTAGCCACCCTTGGAGCCAGTTGTAGCTACTAGTAAGTACCTTTGGTGGGGGAACACAGTTTCTACATTATAAAGTATTATTGTAATATGGCTGCACGGGAGTCTAGAAGCAAAGCCCACAACAGCAAACTTACAGGAACTCTGGACAATTTTACTTTGAGAGCCAATTCAGTGATTGATCAGGGTATTGTGCTAATGGAACGAAGGGTGTTGCAGGACCTTGCTATGGCCAAAAGATCTTCATTGGGGCATCTTGCGAATGCTCGCACACCCGAGGTTGCAAGGAATGTGAATATTGACAACG